>NC_047659.1:36142927-36745556 GCF_011762505.2 Arvicanthis niloticus
GGTAACTTACACATTCTACAAATCCACAACATCTACCTAGCAGGGCACTGGTGGCGCACACCCTTGGAGGCCAGCTCCGCCCACTGAGAAACCCTGTCTCGAAACAAACAAAATGACTATAAAATCCTTTTTATGTTTTTTTAGAATTACTAAAAATAAATACAACTCTCTTTAAAGTAAACACACAGAACTCTGTGTGTTGTGATGTCAACATATAATAACAGCCGTAAGAGGTTATGGGGTATGGGTGACATCCGTGCCAGACAGGAAGGTTGTAAGAGCAACAAAGGCTTCAAGCTCAAAGCAGGACAAACAGGTTTTAACCTGGGAAAACAGTAAGAACCTTAAGACAGTGACAAATTCCAGAACACAGGGTGAGCTTTCAAGTGTTCTTCTCAACAGTCAGACAGACAGAAGTCAGCTGTATGTCACCAGTGACTGTGTAACTCATACAAAGAAGGGTTTATAAGAGGGTCCAGGGCCCAGGCCTGTCTGTGCCCTGTGATACCATAAAGCAGAGTAAGGTGCAGACGGTGACACATGCTGTCTAAAGAGGCTTTCTCTGCACACATAAAAAACAGACTGAAGCTGGAATTGAATTGCTTATCTTCCCACTTCCATCTCCTAAATACTCAGATTTTAAGTGTGTGCCACAACATCCAACTTAATAAAACGTTCTTAAAACAGGTTTTTTACTATCATTTAAAATATCCAGAGTATTTTAAGTTAAAAAGAATTTTTTAAAAAGGTAAGGGTCTTATGTAGGCCAAGAGTCATTTTAGACGGTTAAAACGTACCTAAGACATGGTTAAAAGAAACAACCCAGAGTTTGATTTCACAGTCTTGACCACACGACGCCAATCGGTAAAGCTGGAGGCCTTGCTCTCCACCTAAAACAGCAAAGCAGAAAACACAAACAGATACGAAGAACTGGTAAACCATTTAAACCAAGAGGTTGGTCATACTGAGACCTGTTGCTATGACTCATTTATGGCATGGAAACCAGGAATGTTTGTTAGCTGACACTAATAAAATAATTACAGAATTTCTTATGTATTATATAGGATTATAACTTTAAAGCTGATGTCTTAAAAAAGTCCTTTTAGGCTCAAAGTTCTATTAACATATTATTATATGTTACAATATTATATATAATATTATCAAATAAGCCAGTATTTAGCCATGAAAGCAGAATATCTTCCAACTAAATTTTAGAAGTTACAAGGCTTCCATTAATGCAAAAAAATTATAAAATTCAGTTATTTTACAAATGTTGATGATTAATCGCGCCCAATGTAACTGCCTTTTGAAGTACCAATTCTTAAAAGCCTGCTGTAATGCACACAGAATAATAATAATTGATTTTCCATTTGATTTGACCAAGAGGAAAACTTGAATTACATAAATATAAAATCATATCAATCCAGCTGATCTGCTGGAAAATATTACACAGTTTAGCAAAATTAACCAAATCAAGCTGGCATCTCAGAAGTCGCTAGATAACATTTTCTTCGAGATTTTAGAATTTCATTACGTATCTACTAGACTAAGTCCCTGAATAAGTGGAGGTAACAAGATACTGACACCATCCGTTGAAGCTCTTTTCCAGCTGCTGCCTAATAGCACAGATGCCATTTCACACTGTAGGTGGTTTCACACACACACACACACACACACACACACACACACACACACACACACACTCCTGTAGGTATCGGATCGTCCCACCCGGGTGTGCCTGCTCTCCTGGATTAAGTCACTGCAGACCCTTTTGCAAAAGTGAAAACTTCCTTGTCTAGTTAGTGTGTGTAATGTTCTTTTTCATCAAGTGCATGCCTTAAAGCATCTCACCCACTCACAAAACTGAGTGAGATGCTTCCTGTCTGTTAGAAGCCACCCTGGGAATAAAATAACCAAAACAATCACCAAAAGACTTGCTTAATTAAAGTGGGTAGAGATTTGACAGAAGAATGGGTTCATAAAAATAAAACCTAGTAAACATACATAAAATGTTAAAAGGTTAAAGAAGAGATTTCATCTAATCAAGCAGTCTTGACAGCCAAGCTCTAGTGTCCACTAGGTGAAGGGCCCAGAGGGAAAGTACTTGAAAAACTATAAGGCCCCCATAAATGGAGGACCTCACCCAAGCCTCGGGAATTCTCGGCCACCCATTAACTGTAAGACACCAAACTTGATGTAATCAGCAAGAGGTATATTTTAATCAGTATACTGAGGTCAAGACCTGTAGCCCACGCAGGGGCAATGGGGTCTGACCCCGGGGCTTTGGAGACAGAGAGAATTTAAAGCCCAAAACCACAACGGGGGGGGGGGGGGACCACAACCCAGGGGAAGTAAGGGAGGGCTATTGGAGAGCACCTGTGGAAAGTCCCAGTCCATTATTCAGTTTGTGACAGGGTACAAGGAACAGGCTATTCTCTAAGAGCCTATACGTAATCAGCCAAGTTCCTGGTATCCAGGATGTACGGGCGCGCTGAGAACTCACAACTCAAACTCTCCTGGTATCCAGGGTACACAGGCACGCTAACTTGAACTCTCAGCTCAAACCCTATTCAATCTATCTTATAGTCAGTTTTTAGTTCCTGGTACCCATAGCGCTTGGTCACGCTGTCCTGAACTCCCAGCTCTGAACTCTTATCTTATTTATTTTGTCTTGTGGATAGCTAGTTTCCTAGGACCCAGAGTACAGAACAAGCTGATCTGCACTCTTGACTCCATCTGTGGAAGGTTTAAAATTTTTTAACTCTTTCAAAACAAATGCAATACAAGGAATGGAAGAAGCTGCATGATAAGACAGTGTAAAGCCAGGACTGGGTTTCTACATTTCAATTATGGTTAGGTGCAACGTGCTAGACAGGTTCTTATGTTGTGCTTTGGGAGACAGGTGCTTTGGAAGACAGGTACTTATACACAATGCTTTGGAAGACAGGTGCTTATGTACTGTGCTTTGGGAGACAGGTACTTATACACTGTGCTTTGGGAGACAGGTACTTACACACAGTGCTCTGGAAGACAGGTACTTATGTACTGTGCTTTAGGAGACAGGTACTTACACACAGTGCTCTGGAAGACAGGTACTTATGTACTGTGCTTTGGGAGACAGGTACTTACACACAGTGCTCTGGAAGACAGGTACTTATGTACTGTGCTTTGGGAGACAGGTACTTACACACAGTGCTTTGGAAGCCAGGTACTTATACACTGTGCTTTGGGATTTGAAATTTGACTTTCACTGTACTTGAATCACTGAGGCCTCTGGAATAAGGGAGAATGTAGAAGCCATTCTGTCTTCTTGCTGTGCCAGGGCTGCCTCTAGCTTCATAGATGTGGGTACTGAACCCTATGATACACATACCAGACTTTAAAGGCTTCCTATGGGTTGGGGTGGGGGGAGGGCTAGTTTTGTTAATTTGTATCTATTATCATTCAACAGACATCCATTGGGATAAGTAATTCACTCCTGTGGCTCCTTCGTTGCCACAGATACCTCCGATCTGATGACAAGATTAGAGAGGGCAGAGGCCGAATTTCTCCTTTAACATAGGCAATGAAAATAAACAAGGCTAACTGCCCTACCCAATGTCTCAATTTTAAACCAACAGTTTAGTTTAACCAGGAATTCTTTTCTCATCTTTAAAAAAAAATGAGTTATGTTGTTAAACATCTTAGGTTTTGGAAGATTAAATTAGTAAAGGTGAAATGTTACTTCTATTTCAAATGTGTTAGGTGTACATGTTCATTCGTGCACATGCACATAGAAGCCAGAGGTCAGTATTGGGTGGCTTCCCACAGACTGTGAGGAAAAAGCTCTATCAGTCCCAATTTGGACCTTGCTGATCTGGCTAGGCTCCTGTGCAAGCCCCTGACTCTGCTTCCTCAGCGCTGGGAACAGGAGCACACGCGCCTCTGCTGGGTTGCTGGGTGGTGCTGGAGACCCAGAAGCATATCCCCGGCCTGCACAGCAAGCTGCTTAGCAACTTTAGTTCCCCAATTTATAAATTTTCTGAATTTATAAATTTCCCATGTCTACCTCAATTTTAATTTTTAAAAGAGACAGTAAAAGCAACAGATAAGACTATGCCACTGAATCTACTGTGAGGAGCTGAATTGTCCTATACAGACTTTTTAAAAAGACAAACTTTTCACATAAGAGTTCTTCACGATTCATTCTGATCTAAAAAGATAAGAGACAGAAGGATGACTCCGAAATAGAATGGAGAGACCGTCAGTACTAACGGTGAAATGGAAACTCAAAGGACCAAGTCAGGATTTACAGACAGGGATCCCATGCTTTAAAGAGTGAGCGACCAACCAGAGAGAGGCTGTGGCGAAAAGCTGCAGCAGGTGATCCCGAGATCGTGCGCCTTCTCGCTGTGCAGACACCTCATTCTGTCATCCCACACTGTCAAGTCCCCACCAGAGGAGCCAGTGACAAAGAGGCCTCCACCAGGAGAAAATGCACAGGCCACCAATGAGCTATCCTTGACACTACCACACCTGAAACAGAACAAAAAAGGAGGATGTGAGGTTCAGGGGCTTTGTCTTTCTATTACAGTCCCTTTAGAAATGACAGAACCAGGAGTGACTGATGCCTATGAAACAAAGCATCAGATGCTACACAATGACGAATTCTTGTTTTGTTTTTTGAGACAGGGTTTCTCTGTGTAGCCCTGGCTGTCCTGGAACTCACTCTGTAGACCAGGCTGGCCTCAAATTCAGAAATCTGCCTGCCTCTGCCTCCCACGTGCTGGGATTAAAGGCGTGCACCACCACTGCCCAGCATGACACATTCTTTACAGAGTACAGCGAGGTTTTAAACACATTAGATGATATCCATGAGCCTGGATCACAGGGATCCACGCTACAATCTCACATCTTTATATTTTCATAGTAAGTCAATATGATCACATTAAAACTCCCAAGCAAAAAAAAAAAAAAAAAAAAAAAAAAAAAGGCCTAACAGTGAATGGCCTTAAAATATACATACAGACTGGCTTCTTACTGAAAAGACATGCTACTAGGATAAAAACCACATTCAATTTCTGTGCCTCATCTTCAAACAAATTATGGGAAAAAAAAAACATGTGCACAATTGTTCCCTTGGGAAGACAGTTCAAAAGTGCTGCCCTTGGCAACACTGTTCCTCATGTAAGAAAACAAACTGGTAAGAACTGGGCAATTAAAGTGCTGTTAATCACATGGAGGAAGGACACTGCACCACAGAGGCGGAAAGCACACCTCACCAGTGGAAAACCCTCCTCAGCCAGGCGTCCGTTTCTAAAAAAGAGAGAGACATCGCATTTCTGAGTAGTCGGGTTAAGCTAGGTGAACCCCTGAACATCAATTAAAAGCATCACTTTCTTCAGCTCTGAGACCACAAAGGAGCAACCGTCGTTGCCCAGCCAACACGCCTGCTCTGCAGACACCACGCAGGGAGGACATGAGATGATTTCAACTGTTAACATAGAGGAGGTTATGGTTTCTAGAGTACTTTAATAATTTCAGCTAAATGGGTCAACTATGTCTATTTTACCACAATAAAAAAATAAGATTTAATCTTAACGGGATTCAAGCCCTGCAGGGTTTAAGCCACCATACCTATATAGTTTGTATGACTGTGCATTCCACAAAACAACAGATCCATCGGCAGCCCCTGATGCCAGGTAGGCGGAATCTGGGGAAAAGCAGCAAACGCGCACAGGGCTGCCCCCCGGCTGCTCTAACACGGTCAGGGTGTGTCCGCTGTGCGCGTCCCACAACACCGTGGTACCATCCGTTGAGCACGACGCCAAAACGTGTCCCGAGGGCGAAAAACAGCAGCAGTGGACGGCATAGGTGTGAAACTTCAGTGGTGAGTGCGGCAGTTCAGCAAAGTCACTTAGGGAGTACAGGCGGATGCTCTTGTCCAAGGAGCAGGTGGCCAGAAGGGCAGAGGAGAAGGCGCAGCAGCTGACGTCATCACCGTGGTCCGCCAGTGTGTGAATCAGTTTCACCATGTTCCTCACGCAGTCAGCAGCCTGCGGGTTTTTAAACCAGTCAGTTACACGCCATCCTAAGAATCTGGGAAATCCAAGTCCGTGTAAAAGAATCTACCCAACAAAAGTACCGACATTCTCGTTTTTAAGGACAATTTATTGCCTGGGATAATCTGGAGGCAATGGTTAAACAAACAAACAAACAAACAACAACAAAACCCAAGAGAACCCTTTGGAGCCTAAAAACCAGCTTTACCTCAGACCTGTTAATGTCAACTCAAAAACATTACTACTTTTAACTGTGTCCGCTGCTCCTTTCACACACAAGAGAGCCAAGGTGATTTGCTTTGCAATTGATTTATTGATAGGGGGAAACCCCAAAGTCTCCTTCAAAATGTAGCTGTATTGAAAGCTGACTTGTCGTGGTCTGCACAAAGACACAAAAGATGTGAGGCGAGGAAACCAAAATGCTAAGGGAACCGAGTTGGCCAGACCATACGCGATCCAGAAACACAGTTCAAAACCTAAAATCCAAACTCCTCCCTATAGCTCACCAAAACATACAGTCTGATTCCTTTTTGTAAATGTCGGCAATATTTACTGATTTCATTTTACAAATCGTTGGTGTTGCTGGTATTTCTTCTGAGGTAATTTTTAGACTTGTTTTCTAATAATTACTGGTTTCATCAAGACATTTTCATTCAGTTTGTCTTTCTGAATTTCTCCACTCTCCTCCCTGATCTCTGGACCCCTTCCCTCAGGAAATAACAGCCTTCTGTCTTCAGGTCATGTGCAATATATATAATATATATTATATATATATGTAGTATGTATGTGTGTAGTGTGTAGTGTATGTGTGTAGTTTATGAGTGGTTTTGCTTCTATGTATGTTTGTATTTCATGCATGCAACATCTGCAGAGACCCAAAGAGGGCCTTGGAACTGGAGTTATAGGCAACTGTGAACTGTCATGTGGGTGCTGGGAATCAAACACAGGTCCTCCGGAAGAGCAGCCAGTGCTCCTAACCATTGTCTCTGGCCTCACGTCACACACATTCTAGTACTTCCTCACCATCCCATGAGCTTTCTGCACTCATGGCGTCCTGTCTAACTTCATCCCCACCCTGACACAATTCTAAGAATTAAGATCCAGAATCTTATCTTCAACTCCTCAGTCTTGTGTGTTTAACTTGGAATACATGTGGAAGCCAGGACACTAGACAAGGGACACTGGGAACAGGGAGACTTTAGAGAGTAGAGTCTCATGGGCCACTCAGTATACAGCAGAGATGCTTGAATACTGGGGCAGAAAGACTTAATCTGGGAGGGCCGGGAAGATGAGGGAAGGGGGTTAACCAAAATGAAGGGTGTACCAAGCATCACGGAAATCCCATTGAAAAATATAAAAGCTCTGAAGGCAGATATGCGGGACTTCACCTATTTTTGTTACTTTTCTATCATGGTGAAGACACTATGACCAAGAAAACTTATGGAAGACTTTATTGTGGCTGGTGACACCAGAGGATTAGAACCCATCATCATGTTGGGAATATGGCAGTAGGCAAGCAGACATGCCCCTGGAGCAGTCACAGAGAGCTTGTATCTGAACCACAGGCATGAAGCAGAGAGAAAGCTAACCCAAAGCCCATCCCAGTGACACATTTCCTCCAACAAGGCCACATCCCCTAATCCTTATCAAACAGTGGTATCAACTGGGGACCAAGCATTCAAACAGATGAACTTAAGAGAGCCATTCTTACTCGAACCATCACACTGCCATGGGAACTGTTGATCAGAGAAGCCCCAGAGGCCCTCCCAAACTGTCCTTCTAAGTATCTATGCTTTTAGTCATAGACAAATGCTACTCTCAGCCCTAGAGGAACCTCTCTTTGCAATGGATGGTGAATGCAGAGTCTCATGGCTACTACGGATGCTGAGACTAAGGAAAGCTGAGGAAACAGCCCTAAACAAGATGTTTACCGCATCCCTTCTAAGGCTTGGGAACAACTGTAGGTTAGGGAACAAAAAGAATTCAAAGGCAGCGGACAGAGGAAGTGCTTTGATATCCCACCTTCTACATATATCACAGCCACTGCAATCATAAACACCCAGCAACCGTGGGTTACCTGCACTGGGCCTGCACAAGACTGGCCCTGCCAAGACAGAGATCAGGGGAATGGTTCATGAAGCACTACTTCTTACTTCTGAACTACCGGCCATTGGTAGATTCTGGGAGAGGGGGACAGTGTGTATTCATGGCTGAGCCCACCAGGCTCAAATGAATCCTTCTAAATCTATGGCCACAAGGTAAAACTCAGGAGATCATGATACAAAAAGACACGGGAGGTGGGAAAGTGTTTTGCAGGGACAGAGGGAGGGATGTTACCAGAGGATGGGAGTAGGGAGCCAAGAGAGGGTAAAGGAGAGGGTAGTCAGAATGCATTATGTACGTGTTTAACATCGTCAAAGAATGAATTTAACTAATAAATAGCAGTTCGGGATCTAGGAAAGAAACCCAGCATTTGTGTGAGTCTGGCTTATTTCACTTAACAGGGTCATTTCTAGTTCCATTTTCCTACAAATATCATGATTTCATTTTTTCTTTATGGCAAAGTAAAATTCCATTGTGTACATGCACCGATTTAAAAAATCCATCTGTCTGATGACAGTCATCTAGGCCAGTTCCATTTCTTGTAGTATGCAGCAGTACCGAGCACAGATGTGCTTGTATCTCGGTGGTAGGACTTAGACCTCTGGACATCTAAGAAGTTGTACGGCTAGGTCGTATGTTAGTTTTTTGAGAATCCTTCATATTGACTCCTACAGTGGCAGCACCAGTGTGCATTCCCACTGACAGTGACCACAGCGAAGTAGGCACCTCGTCCATATTGCTTATTTCTGCAACCACAGCATGTCAGGCAGTGCTGGGTACCCAACGTGCTCAAATAAGACTCCGTTGAATATATTTCCAAATATAGTTACGTTTGCCTTTAAATGTTATATATGAAACCTAGTATGAAATGGTTTGGAAAGTAAAACTTCCAAAACAAAAATCTATCCGTGGAAAAAACGGTATAATTTTAAAAAATACTGCCGGGCATCGTGGCGTGAGCCTGTAACACCAACACTAGGGAGGCAGAGGCAGGAGGAGGATCACCCTCAGCTAAACAAGGAGGTAAAGCCTACCTAACTAGTCTCAGAAAACCAACAAACCATTAATAATATGGCTGAAACCATCCCTAAGAAACAGATGTGACCTCAACTTGTAAAATGCGCAATCTCCTCTCTTCATCTAGTTTACGGAAATCTCCACAAATAAATAAGTAAATGTTCTCATCTTCAACTTCTTCCCAAAGTTCAGCTGCTATTCCCTCCACGCCCATCAAAGCCTTACAAAAAACCAAAACGAAACAACAAGGAGGAACACTCCAGCAGGTTCTAGGAAAACAAGCTCGGATGGAGCTTTCTGGAGCCGGTCCAAATCCCCAGAGTGCAAATGCAGCGAGAGACTTTCCGAACCGGCTCCGGCGGGCGGGCGGGCGCACGGCACGCAGGAGGCCGGGCGAGCTGGCAGGCCACTGGGGTGTGAGTGACCACAACCCACCCGGTGGCCGGGTCCTGTCCCCGCCCCAACGCCACCTGGCGTGCAGCCCACACTCACTTCCCTCGCACCCGGACTGAGAGTGCCGCCTCCAGGCGGCTCCTCCCCGCACAGCTCCCCGCAGACGAGGTCACGCTTGTCCGGCGCCCGCACCCGCTGGGTTCTGAGGCCAGGAAGGCTGCACTGGCCCGAGCTGGGCCCTGGGCTGCGCTGCTGGGCTGGGCTGGGCTGGGCTGCTCACAGGGTAGAGCCCAGCTCACTGGATCACGTGTTAGCGAACTGAGGTGGGCGTGGCCGCGGTGCCCAGAGAGCCGCGCGAGGCCCCACCCCGCGTCCGCACATGCGCGCCCGCGGCAGCCTGGAGCGCGTTTCCCTATAGGCACTGGCTGTGGGAATTTACCTGGATGTTGGGTTTTTTTGTTTGGTCGGTTTTGGTTTTGTTTTGCTTAATGATCCAAATGGAGCTATGTCATGCTGCCGAATGGTAGTTCAACATTTTTGCTCACAGAAAAGAATGTTACATTAAGCTCCTTTATCCACACTTCTGAACCTCATCCAGAGCTAAGTAGAAATGGAACTACGCTACATACCAAGTGCCCAATGGCTCTTCAGAGAGGCATGGTTTGTGATATGTGATATGTGCCTGTCTCTCCACATTCTTGTCAGACTTGAGTGTTATCTTTTTCTGTCTCTTGGAGTGAGTGAAGCTCTGGTGAATGTGTATTCTGTTTGATATGGGGATAGCCATATCGAGGAGCCCAATGCCTTAGATCCGTGGGAGTGGAAAAACCATCCCTCCTGTCTCAAGTTCTAATGTTGCCGATGTGCAGAAAATGTCCTCTGTAGCTTTGCCCTCCTGGATATTTACAGCCTGAAGTCTGCCTCCCTACAGAGACTGATCCTAAGCCTGTCTCCTAGTTCAGCTATATACTATAAACCCTGCCACCCTAATTCAACTCTATGTTGAACTCTAACCCCGTCTCTGTGTCTCTGTATATAATAAACAGGCTAGGCTCCCAGGGTTCTACAGCCTTTTCCATGAGAGAGCCCAGACCATGTGATCCCATGTATCTGTCATGTCTTCATTCCTTTTAGGTCCCTTGCAAGGATGCAGCACATCTCCACCAATTTGATTGGTTGTAATCATTTTTAGTGAAATCTATGAAAGAAACCTATGTGATGGTTTATGTTGTCAGTGTGTCCAGATCTAGAATCACTGTAGAAACAAACTTCTAGATGTGGACTTGAGGGATTTTCTTGATTAGGTTAATGGAGGAGAGAAGGCCATTAACTGTGGGTGGTACCATCCCACTCGGTGTCTTGGGCTGAATGAGAAGGAGCGGCAATGTTCATCTGTTTCTTGACTTGGATGCGATGTGACCAGTCATCCCTAAGTCATGCTGCCCATGTTCCCTGTCACGATGCTCTTTATCCTCTGGAACTGTGAGCCAAAATGAAACGTCCCCTCCCTAAGTTGCTCTTGCTGTGTCGCAGCAATTAGACAAGCGACTAATAGACCCTGCCTACAAACAACCGTTGTTTGCAGCACGTTCACCAAGGGACAGGTAGTGTAGGAGAAGCAGGCCCTCTCTAGTAGCTTGTCTCATGCCTAAAACCTCGGGACATGAAAGACTTTCTAAAATATCATGCCAAATAGGAATAATTTATAAAGAAAAGCTTATAGAGTTAGGTCTCTGCTCCTCCCAATTGGACAGATGGACAGGTATGTCCTCTGTAGCACCACCTGAGTGCTTGAGATCAGATGGTAAGAGTCAGGGAAGGGGAGGAAGTTTGGTATATTGGCTTCTGGTCTTATATTGGCTTCAGCAGCATCAAAGTGGATATTGCCACCACCCATGAGCCTTCCATTGACTTCAACCACATGATCTCCATGCTTGAGTAATAGCCCACCTCCAGAACGTTCTTGACAGAGCAAAAATCCCAGCTTCATGGACAGAAAGTGAAAAAGAAGCAGAAAAGAGCTGCATCCTACTACCTGCATCAAGGGTGTGTCCTCTACGATCTGATCTGAAGACCTCTCACTGCCACCACCTCCCGGAAGTGCCAGGGGCTGGAGACCAAGCTTTTAACACATGGACTTTTGGGGTACATTCCAGATCCAAACCATTGCAAGTGCTTCCCCTGGGCCTGAGTGGGATGCTAGGACCCCCTCAAGTATCATTTCCATTAGTAGGCTGGGAAAGGCAAGACAGCATTGGGGTTACTCACCTAACTCTGAGGAAGTCCAGACCACATGGAGAGGAATGAAGGCCCCATCTGTCCATCCAGGCTGAGTTCCAGTAAAGAGTCAGGACCAGGGAGAAGACCTGCCACCTCTTGGTAACACCCTTATGGCATGAACCATGTGCCAGGCCCTGTCTTCATGGCAGATTAATTCTTGTATGTCCCAAAGTGCTGAAGTGCTTGCTCGAACAGTTTTAGGTGCGGTAGCCAATGGTTAACTCTTCATTAACCATTTAAGTGAAGTGTTTAATTGGGCTTCTGGTGTCAGATGGTTAGTTTCCATGGTGGAGAAAGGGTTCTGTGGTAGAAACAGCTAAGAGCTCAAAATCAGAAGCAGGAGGCAGAGAGAGCTAACTCAATGGCACAAGGCCCCCACTGACATACCTCCTCCAGTGAAGCCACACCTCCTAATACTCCCCCAAACAGTCAGCTGAAGACTAAGTATTCAAATACATGAGCCCGTGGGAGCTATTCTCATTAAACCACATATGCTACCTCAAGTGGGATAATTGAAGCTTTAACCTCATAGTTATTGACTTTAAAATTAAAGAACTATTCCCGGGTGTTTACCATATAGTTATAGTGGACAGCCAAGAGTAATGGCAATCACTGCAGTTTTTTGGGGAACTCTGTGGTGTCCCCGTGCAGTGACTCAGAGGGAGGGATGTCAAGCCTGACATTACAATGCCTGCTTACACCCATGCCTTCAAGTAGCAGCAATAACCATCCAGGCAGTCTTTGTTTGAACTCCTTTTAAAAGCTATACTTGAAATTAGCTTACTAATTAGTGAGTTTCTCAAAAGGCTTCTCATACATCTTTAGTTTTGGTTAACTCACTCTCCGATGACCTCTTCTTCCCCTTTTCATGCTCCCCCCTTAACCCTTTAACTCCCAGTATGCAGCCCTCTTCTTTAATATGAGTCATTTATTATTATTAAATTTATTTATTTATTCCCTTTACAACCCAATACCAGCCCTTCCTCTCCTCTCAGTTCCTACTCATACACAAACTCCCCCCATTCCTCTTTGAGAAGGGGAAGCCCCTCTCTGGATATCAGACTTCACCCCACACACACATACATCAAGTCACTGTGGGACTAGGCATTTATGGGTCATTCTTAATTAACAGAGGTTAGAGGTAATTTTTCTTTTTTTTTTCTTTTTGCCCCAGAAAACTCTGAAGTGTTTCAAAACAGTGAATCAATTAAATCAACTCAGATCCATTTGATATCCAGAGTTAATCACTTTCTAGTCTTATGACTACTCTAAAGTATTACAAACACATTTGTTCACGAGAGGTTCTGCAATGACATTAAAGAATACAATTAAAACATCCCAGCAACAAAATCATATAATCAAAATTCACATGACCAGAATAAGAATACAAATGTCTTCCTATTATGCAGATCACAGGGAGACATTAAGAGACTCAACCCAACATTCTAAGGCTCCAAAGGAATGCATTCAATCCAACTCTCTTATTCAAAGAAAACCATGCAATGTTTGTATTTCTGACACATGTAGATTGGTAGAGTCTTGCCCTGCCATGGCTGTGAAGTTAATGTTTCTCGAGCCAATGAAAGGCTATATCGATTAAATGTCTTCTGTGGGAGAGAGGTGGGAGCCATGAAGAGCCACGCATGTCTCAAGAACAGTCCTGGGTAACAACTTATATTTAGAATCAAACTGGAAACTGAAGGTGAGGAACACTGGAGCAGCTTGTATGGGACAACTACGTAAGAGCCTCCAGAGAAGGTCTGTGGCATCCTCAGCCCAGAAACAGTGAATGTGTACATGGATGCCTGCCTCACACCTAAACACACTGATCTTTCAGTGACTCCTCCACTTAACTTGTGCTGTTAGATTAACTGATCAACTAGTAGTTCCAGTCATCAAGGAAGAAGAGCTCGGACTCTGTTTCTGAACAATAGGCCTGTCAACACCAAGGTGAACACACTGTGAAGAAATGCATAGTGAAACCCCACTATTCAAGAAACTGGAAGGCCCCCACGAATGGAGGACCTCACCCAAGCCTCGGGAATTCGAGGCCACCCATTAACTGAAAGACACCAAACTTGATGTAATCAGCAAGAGGTATATTTTAATCAGTATACTGAGGTCAAGACCTGTAGCCCACGCAGGGGCAACGGGGTCTGACCCCGGGGCTTTGGAGACAGAGAGAATTTAAAGCCCAAAACCACAACTGGGGGGGGGGGGAACCACAACCCAGGGGGAGTAAGGGAGGGCTATTGGAGAGCACCTGTGGAAAGTCCCAGTCCATTATTCAGTCCATTATTCAGTTTGTGACAGGGTACAAGGAACAGGCTATTCTCTAAGAGCCTATACGTAATCAGCCAAGTTCCTGGTATCCAGGGTGCACAGGCACACTAACTTGAACTCTCAGCTCAAACCCTATTCAATCTATCTTATGGTTAGTTTTGTTCCTGGTATCCAGGATGTACAGGCATGCTGAGAACTCTCAACTCAAACTCTCCTGGTATCCACAGCACTCGGTCACGCTGACCTGAACTCCCAGCTCTGAACTCCTATCTCATCTAATTTGTCTTATGGATAGCTAATTTCCTGGAGCCCAGAGCACAGAACAAGCTGATCTGCACTTATGACTCCATCTATGAAAAGTTTAAAAGATTTTTAACTCTTTCAAGACAACACACTTGTATTGAAGGATATAAGAAATCAAGTTGGAAATGACCTAGAAATTTCTTCCTAACAATCCTAACAGTCTGCAGGATGTGTCATGAAATGTTGTCTTCTGGATACGACATGGCACATGAACTCACAGCAGTTGTGGCTGCCTGCATGATACTTCCACAGGATTCTAGTATGAATAGGAGGGGCCCCATGAGACTCTAATCCTAGCTAAGAAACTATTGGCAACTTGTTGGGTGGAGGTGCCATTTTCCTTCAAGGGTGTGACATCTGATGGGTTACTCAAGCTCTTGTGGATGGCCTACATCCATTTTCCACGCAGGCAACACTAAGTGGAGTCTGGGTTTAAAAGAAGAAAAGGATTTGAAGTTGGGAGGAGGAAGTACTAGGAGAGTCCAGGGTAAAAAGGAGAGGGGGTTTGTGTTGGATATGATCAAGATACATTATCTGCATGTATAAAACTATCAAAAATAAAAAAGATATTTAAGAAAAGGCAAAAGAAAAGATGTCTTCCGTGCACTCACTGTCTCTTGCTCATCCATATAGGTGAGGGCTTCCTAGTCATACAATATAGGATAGGTGCCAAATGATTTTTCTTTTTGTCTGGGCCAGCTCTGAAAGGATCCATCTTTCCTATGACTTCCTAAATTTTTTATTTTAATTTATTAACTAAGGTGTTTCTCTATAGCCAGATAGTCCTGGCTGTCCTGAAACTCAGTTTGTAGACCAGGATGGCCTCAAACTCAGAGATCTGCCTGCCTCTGCCTTCCAAATGCTGGGATTAAAGGTGTGCACCACCACCCAGCTGACTTCCTAATACTTTTAACTGATCATATCATTTAAACACCCTGCAATTCAGCATAAACTCAATTCATCCATATAAAGTTTGTTTTTAACATATTCACAGTTGTGCAACTGTCGTTACAATGTAATTCCCTAGATGTTACTAAGGTAATCCCTCAGCAACAATCTCTAGTCAAATACCCTGACCTACTTGCTATTTTTATAGCATTATCTATTCTTGTCATTACATGGAGAGAGAATCGTATAATGTGGCTTTCGTGACTGGATTTTTCATTCAGAATAGTATTTTCAGTGCTCTTACATACTATAGTATGTGTTTCTTCCTCTTTATTACTGAATGAAATTCCACAGTGTAACACACAGCATTTTTATCCATGGATCAGCTGGTAGCATTCATAGTCTTGACTATTATGCAGAAACGAGCACAAGCTTTTGAGTGGTAATATTTTTAAATCTCTTGACTACACACCTAGGAGCACTCTTTCTGGGTCAGACAGTAAGTAGAAGTTTGACATGGTGAAGAACTTTCCAACTACTTTCTAAAATGGCCGTGCTGTCTTACGAAGCCAGCAGCAGTGCATGAGAGTCCCTGACAGGTGCTAGTCTGCCTTGGCTGTGGCCATCTTAGTTAGTTCTGAAGTACAAGCTCAGAAAGCCCAGTTTATCTGCCTTGCCCATTTTTTTTACCCATTAAGTGGTCTTGACTCCATTTTCAAAATCCCATCTCAGAATTATGCCTGACCCTCTGACTGTCATGAGAGCACTCTCCTCTCAAGACTTGCTCTTCTTCGTCTCTTACACTTCACTGTGAAATATTAGAACAGTTGACCAATTTTCATAAAAATGCTATTTACATTTTGATAAAGATTATGTGAAACACATAAACAAATTTAAGGATTTATTGTCATTTTAACATCAATTCTTTCAAATCTGTGAAAATGGCATTTCCCCCATCAACTAAATTTGTTTTCTTTCTTCTTCTTCTTCCTTTTTTTTTTGCACCCTCCTCCCCTTTTGGATTTTGGAGACAGGTTTTTTCTGTGTTGCTCAGGCTGTCCTGGAACAACCTGCCTGCCTCTGCCTCCTGAGTTCTGGGAGCAAAGGAATTTGCCACTATTACTCCACTAATGTCTTATCGTTTTAACAGAACAAGTCACAGGTTATTCCCACTGCTCATCCTCCTTCTGGTCCTTCCTGTGTCTCTCCTTTGTCCCTCCTTCATCCTGCCTCTCCTAGGAATTAAACTTAGGCACTCTTCAGGAATGCCAGGTAAGGCCTCCACTCTCATCCACTTTCGACTTTTGATGTTGAGACAAGGTCTCACTAAGTTTCCAAGTCTGATCATCTTGCAATCCTCCTGCCTCAGCCTCCCAAACAGCAAAGATGATAGGTCTGTGCTACCATGCCTGGATGTTGTTACATTTATTTTAAATATTTTATTCTTTTTAGTGCTACTGTTAATGGAATTCTTTTAATTTTCCTCACAGATGTTATTATTATTAGAACAGAGAGGGTGGTGGAGGTGGCTCACGGGTAAAGTGCTTGCAGAGGAAACCTGAGAACCCGAGGTTAGATCCCCAGAAGCCACACTGGCAAGATGGGAAATGGAGACAGGAGAATTCCAAAGCTCGAGAGCCAGAAAGCCTGCCACACACAGCCACAAGCAGCAAGGGACCCTGTGTCAAACAAGGCGAGAGGGAAGGACCAACACCTAAGACTGTCCTCTGGCTCCTACATGTATGCCAGAGCCCACACACATTAACACTCACACACACACACACACACACACACACACGAACACAGAAGTACAACTGAATTTTTATCTTGGCCTTTCCCCTCTTGCAATATTCTTCTGTGGATTCCTTAGTGTTCTGTGTATCCTAAGATTGTCCTCTGAAGCAGAGAGGTTGACGTCCCTCTTCCTAGTCTGGGTGGGCTTCACTTACTTTCCTTTTCTGTACCTGCTGGTTCCTCCACACGATGTTGACTGGGGAGCGTTCTTTCATGACGATATTCTAGTAACAGCATAGTCTTCCACAGTTAAGTTTGATAACAGTGTGCGTGTTCTCTTAGACATATTCACACAAACTTACAATGGCCCAAAAGTTCCTTGGGTCTTTTTTTTTTTTTTTTTTTTTTTTTTTTGGCATCTCTGCATCTTTCTCTCCTGAGTCTAGGGCAAAATACATTTCAGTTTTTGCTTTCATTATAGATTTCTATCTGTCCTCAAACTCAAGGTAATCCTCCTGCCTCAGCCTCTAGAATGCTGAGATCATAGGTGCAAGCTACAACCTCAAGCAAAGTAGAGAAATCTGGAGGAACAGGATGTGAAGCCCTACCGAAACTATTTTTTTTTCCTTCTTACGAAGTGGCTTGCTAGCTAGTATGTTAGGATAGATACCCTGAGGTATGACGCAGTCCCAGTAGGACCCGCTATCGCAGCTACTTGCCAAAGTGCATTTTCTGCTCATGATGCAAGTCCATCATGAGGTAGTGGGAGGTGCGTTGGTTGTAGCTGGTCAGAATAAGAGAGCAGAAGTCATGTGAACATGCTCCAGGGACAACTAGATCTTCACCAGCAGTGCAAACTTCACAAGCAGTGTGAAATGTACGGAATAAAATAACTATAGTAAACACCAATGCATGATGCTTGTCCTCAAAACTTGTAGACCAGAGCTAGTCTATCCCACGGTTCTATTCAGCTACTGGGGCGTGGGAAATATAAGCCCAGCAGGAACAGTGATAAAAACTGGTTTATGGTTTCATGGCATTAATGGTACTGTTCTCCAGCTTTAAGAGGAATGTGGTCAATGTTACAGAGCAGAGAAAATCAGTCTGGGGAAGTTTCCTAAAGTCCTACTTTGTATGTAACTTATTCATTTCAACTCCTAAACTAACCAGGAAGCTCTTATTAGAACCCTTTGCTTTAGACACGAGCCTCTTCATGTCCCTGGAAAGGATGCACTCTATTCAAACACTGAGTTCCAAAAGCAGCATGACTGCAGAATTCGTGAAACAATGTCCAAGCTATCTATACAAATAAAAGCTAAACTTTTTAGTCAGGTATGGGGGTTCACACTTTCAATCCCAGCCCAGCACTGGGGAGGACTGTTGGGAGTTCTAGCAGGGCATCTTAGGTAACTGAGTGAGATCCTGTCTTACTACACGGTGTTTGAGTAGAGTGCACCTGCTCCCAGGGACATGTTGACGAGGCTCACAGTTATAGTAAGGGCTTCTAATATGAGCTTCCTAGTTAATTCAGTAGTTGAGATGAATAGGTCAATACAAAGTGTGACAATAGTAATAATAACAATAACAACAATAATAAATAATATCCAACCCTTTCTAAGCAAATGTTTTGGAAAACCAAATGTTTGTCTCAATGAATTGAATTGAAATGATATGTAGAACCCCAGTCTTGACACTGATCTCATGGTTTACTCAAAAGCTGAGCACCTTCTCAGATTCTATTAATGATAGGTCTCAAAATATGTATGACACACCCCCTTGAGGAACAGTGTAAGAAGACAGAGGCAGCACTCCCTCTAGCTGAAGAGAAGGCATCCTCACTTCATGCCCACAGAAACTCTGAAAAGACAATTAAATCCCACAAACTCGAAAGAATGTCTGCATATACACTAAGAGCATGTCCATGAACATATGACTCTGGAAATATCCATAATTGTACTGAGGTGGCTCAACAGGATTTTTAAAGAGGCAGCATTACAAAATATAATCAAGAAAGTGGGGATATTTCAGTTCCTCAGAAGCAGCTCTGTGGAACAAAACAACAGTTTGAAGGGCAGAACGAGCTGTTAAATATGCATTGGGCAAGAGAGAGTGCCCCATTCAGAAAGGTTTCGTCCTGGTTGGCTATCTCACTGCAAAGGGCTGGCTCACCCGTCCTTGTCAGCATCTGGATAAAAACACTCCCCAGCTTCATCACATGCTCTCTATGTTGACTTGGGTGCACAGATCGTCTTTCAGGCCAGTCATTCTCTTCCCAGGTATTATGACACTGGAAACCTGAGCACGGTTCCCTGGTCACTGGAAAAGAAGCCCTCCCGTTATGATCCATTACAGCAGGATAGGCTCCATTATGGTTTTGTTAATGAGGTAGCAACCATGACTCTCACAGACTTTTAAGCCCTGGTAAAATAATTTCCAGAAGATTATTCACCTAGAAGAAAACAGGGGAGACTGCAGAGCCACTGCAGAGTTTTGCTAAGCAGCTACCTGTCCTTCAGGGTGGCTTCACAGTACAGAATGGTAGTAGTCACTTGCAGCTAGCTGACCCTGCGAATAAGCACACATAACATACTTAGCCCAATGCTGTATACATGCTAACATTTTCTCTGTGTAATTTCAACGGATATGCTAACTCTGAACAAAGACGCAAAGAACAATATGCTCTGAAAGTTCTCAGTATGTAATCATTTGGCCTTGAACCTGTAATCTTCCTGTCTTGGCCAACCAAGTGGTGGGATTATAGGCATGCATGGCCATATTCCTGGTACCCTGAAAATTTTGATGCCTATCTGTTCAGTTGAACACTGCCATTTTTGTGTTCTCTTCAGAATGTCCTCATTTATGTGCAGGCAAGCATCTTCAAGTAGAAGCCAAGGTGAACAGAAGGCCAGCTTTCTTCATTGATCTTCAGAAATGATGCTGCTTGCATCCAGATGAAAACATTTCCTTTGGTCCAGCTGCACTGCTTATAGTCTGAGCCTAAAGTTGGTCCCAGTCCTCTCTTTCATTCTTTTTAGACTTTTTTTTTTTTTATCTGAAATGTGTTCCTCTCTTACAAAGTCACCATCTGGAGATCACACCACAATGCTGTCAAGGTTCACACAGTTTTTGCCACATTTTGGTGGACAAGGGAATTAAGATGTTTGAAATAACCAGGAAAATTAATTGAACGTGTCTGAGAGATGCTGTTTGCATGCACATGGCCACAGCTGTGCTCTGCTGCATGTGCAGGTATGGATGGCAGAGGTCCACATCTGGACTCCTTACACTCTATCCTCACTCGGCACGCTTTTCTTTAGGCATCCAGTGAGAACAGCCTCTGAGGTCAACAGAATCTCAAAGGGCAGCAGCTACCATTTCTGTCACCAGGTTTAAAACATTAACAATAACTACTAAATGTAAATACTAAATAGGACTCCCAGGAGGTCCTATAACTGGATTCAGCCAGCTATCACTTTATTACTGTAACTTATAATTCTTAGACCTATCATTTCTCAGTCCTCACCATGATCCTGTGCACATGTTCTTAGCAAAGCCAGCCTCATCACCTAACCAGAACTCACTGTTACCAGTACTGGCTAAAAACAGCCAGCAGAGGCAGCTTCCATAGTTCTAAAACCAGCTACCATTAGATCTGCTTACTACATGGGACAAAAAAGTATCAGAGCTGCCGAGATGGTCAGGACAGCCTCATTCCAGTTTGAAAATCTGTGATAGTTTATTAGCAAAAGTTATCCAAATATTAAGCATCAGTTGGGAAGCAAGACTAGCATCCTCTTCTGTGGCTGGAAGGTGTATACGCTGGAGCTTTCACTGTCCACACATCATCGAGACAAGGCTGTGGGAAGCATGCACACATCCAACAACTTGGGGATAAATTGTTAGTGGGTAAAAGTAACCAGCACTAGGACCTCACCCAGTCGCCCATATATCCAACCTTGAGGTCCAGCCTGGGCCGGAACATCCTGTACTCTGGCTCAGCATAGAGAGTGCAGCTCTTGTGCCTCATCAAAGAACAAAGAAGTTTTTGTTGTTGTTGTTTTTTGTTTTTTCCAGTGGGAGATCATTATGGATCCTCAGCTAGTGAATATGCAGAAAACGGACTGTGGGGTGAGCAGCCCCAACTGATGAAACACACACGCTATTCTTGCCTAAAGACACGTTATTTATTGGTCCACCTCACATAGCATTGTTGAGTTCAACTTGTGGTAACTCCAACACTAAGAAAAACTTGCCCCAAAACTGCTGAGATTTCTGAGGCAGCTTGCCACTGCTTCGGAGGCCTTGCCTCAGGCTGTTGGTGAGCCTGGCAGTTTCATCAGGATTGAACTAGAGCTGCCTGGTGTCTGTTTGCTGAAAGGACTGGACTGTAGCTGCTGGTTCGTGCCTGGTGTCTGCCTACCGAGAGGACTGGTTTACAGGTGCTGAATTGATTTTGGTGTTTGCTACAGGACTGAACTGCTGCCAAAGACTGTGCTTGCCCCCAAATAACTATTGCTGAACAGGCCCACCTCCCCATCCTAATAACTTTTTTCTTCCAATACTTCTCCTGGGTGGGCCAGAGGAGAGGCTGACCCCTTATAAAGTAGGTTGCAAAAAATGTATGCCCGCTCTCATTTGTCATCTTCCTCAGCTCCCCCGCTTCACAAATCTCTTGTACTTTTCAAGTGGAGATCTTTAAAATGAATCTACGTTTGAGAAACGAAGCCTGGAAATTAAATGTATAATAATGAACAAGCGATTCATCTCGGGTTTCCTTGCTGGGAGCAGATGAAAAGGGTGGGGCTTCGAGTTTCCTGCAAGGACGTGAGAGTGGAAGGGAGGAGAAAAGAGTGAAGCGGAGAGGCATATTAACATATCAGGTTAGGTGCAGTGGTACACACATGTAATCCCAACACTGGAGGACACGGAGAGAGGGTAGGAGGATTACGTCAAGATCAGGACAAACCTTCACACTCTTGAATAAAATTACTGTTTGCAACTAATTGATAGTAGATTCAAAAGAAAAAGGCCATTTTGCGTATGTAGCCATTTTCTCTTGAATTTAAGGAGTACCTATAAAATTTCACTCAGTTAATCTTTACTGTTACAAACTCAATGACTATTAATTTGCTGTTTCACACTGATGACATTATCTGGGTTTAATAATCGTGGATTGACTGGCTATTCTTGGCTAGCCACTATTTGGGTGATCACCTGAGTCTGACCTTGAAGGCAGGCTCTCTACTTAAAAATGTATAGAACACTTAGTACTACGTCAGAAAAGGTTAGAGCTAAGTAGTGCGTCACACTGGAAGCGTGATGTGTGTAGGTAGCAGCTGGGTTAGGACAATTTTCTTTTATATCTGAGAATGACGGTGAGTTTTTATTGAGAATAAACAGTGTGAGCATAGCAAGTCATCTGCAAAAGCAGCCCACATGTAAACATGTCCCTGGTAGGAGTCCTAGGATATCATCCTCTGCCCGTCAGTGGCTATACAACGAAGACAACGGTCTAAGGTAGTCAGTGTCCAACTTTCCTTCTTCCAAGGATATCCTATTCACTCATCTCACTTCCTTGTTTGGTTTTGGTCTCCAAATGCAGCAATAGTGGGCTTTGAGGTCAGAATCCTGCCTCAGTCATTAACTATTAGGATTACAGATGCGTGCCTCCATGTTCAGATGTGGTGTTTTAGAGAGAAAATGTTTGCTTTTAGAAAACTGTTTTATGTATACAGATTTAAGTCTTTTCTCACTTATGGGAGGCCTAGAAACTGGAGGTGATATCATCTCATACAAATTAACCTGAGCGGAAAAGCGCCCTTGGAGGGAGACGCCCCAGACAGCCCCTTCCGTGCAGCAGCCCCTCACTCTCTCCATATGGACAGTTTTCATCAAGCTCCCTGCATTGGCTGAACAGAAACAGACAGATTTATATGACTGTGGATCTTCACAGAGAGCTCCACAGACAACTAAAGAGATTCAAGAAAGTACTTTTGGCTCAAAGTATTTTAAAACAAGCGATATTTCCTTAGGAAATTTTTATTTTTTCCTTTACCATGAAAAGCAGTGGCCATGGGCATAACTCAGCAGTAAAGCATTTACCTACCACACACAAAGTCTTGGGTTCAATGGTCATCACCATCCCCCACCCCGACCCTTCCTACGCAAATAGGGGGAGGGGCTCTCTTGTTTCTCTCCTCTCCCCTCTGTCCACCTGGTGTATTATCATACTTCTTTTTCCTCTTTGTTCTCTCTCCTTTCTTCCCTCCCTCCTGTTCCCTTTTCCCCTCAGTGCCTCCCTCTCCCTGTCTGGCCTCAAACTCACCTTGTGTGTCCAGCCTTTTCTTTGTGTGTGTGTGTGTGAGAGAGAGAGAGAGAGAGAGAGAGAGAGAGAGAGAGAGAGAGAGAGAGTTAATTAAGTCTCTGCTTTCATCAAAGCTTTCCACCTTGTTTTTCCATGTCCTTCACCAAACCTCACAAGGATACAAATGAGTTTGCCACGTGCTGGCTGCTCAGCAAGCCTCAGGGAGCTTTCCAGTGTCGCCTTACAGTTAGGGTTACAGAAGTGCCACTGTGCTTGTGGCTTACATGTGGGTGCTTCGGATCTGAACTCAGGTCCTCATGTTGGACCAATGAACACTGTGCCACTGAGCCTATCCCCAGCTGCCTGTCTTGTTCACTAGTGGCTTCCCAACATCCAGCTTTGGGCCACCAACACTTACACCTATAAACTCATGGCTTAATATACATGACCAACTTCCTTTATGACAGCTGGATTACGTAGCTATAAACAGCTATTCCGCATATCCTAATGCTTTCATATTTAAATTGTGAAGCAAAACTAGGTCCAGAGAGACGTACATACACATAAAACTCAGAGACTTTGAGCCAGGCTCTGCACTCGGCCTGCTGCTCTCCGAGTTAATACACACGTTAAGACTGCAAAAACCAAACTTATTAATAAATGCCTTTTGAGCAGAATGCATGTTCACTGAGAAAAACTAAAACAAAACACCACCACCAAAAACCCACCCCCAGTTGTAAACTCTTACTGCATGAGTACACAGTATATAGTAATGAAAAATAACACCCCTAAAAAAAAAAAAAAGAATGCTACCTTTTCCACAACATTTTATTTTAAATAAAACTTCAAGTACTTTTACATAGGTACAAAAGAACTCTGCTCTATGTGCCTCCGACAGGCCACAACACACAGTAGATAAAACACAGTGGTTACAAATGTCTTTTAAATTTCTTTCTGAGGCAAGGCAGATGGGAGGGAAGTGTTTCTATGAAAAAATACTGTGTGTGTAGGAAATCGTCACGATTTTATTTCACATGGATACAAATGATTATACTTTAATTTAGGCCCTGGTGGCTTAAAATTATATAACAAAATAGAAAAATGGAAAACTACTATCCCCTACACCCTGTTTCAAAGGCAGGCACTACCAAGATTAGGGAGACGCCACAGTGTTGGCAGGGGATAATGACTGTACAAGCTGCTTAGCTGTAATTACCTTCAGACTCAGATAAAATGCTACAGTCCTTCTAAGGCATAAACAATAATGTCTCCAAACAATATATACACATAATACATATTAAAACAAGACTCAATATAAACAATAATGAACAATATATACACGTCAATTTTCACTGGCTTGAAATACAATGTAACTACACAAGTGACGCGCAACATATATATATTCATATATAAATGTACTTGTGACTCTACAGTAAAGTTTATTTTTGGTGCTTTCAGAGCACATCAGTGTAAACAGTTAACTTGGCTTTGTTTTATATTTTAAAACATTCCTTGTTGTATTTTCAAGATTTAAAGCAATTTTCTAGTTCTTCCTTTTCACAGAAAACGAAGATTCTGGATGTGGTTTAATCATAAATAATTCATAAAATTAAATACATTCACTAAAAAATAAACTACAAAGTAAAAAAATGAAAAATAGATATTTATTGAGAGGGAAAGGAGACCCGTCCCCCACTTAGAGCTCTGGTGTTGGCTATTCAGTGCGAGTTGATAGAGTCTCATTGCTATTGCACTAGAACACCCTTTCCTTGGAAAATTCTTTGGGTGCGCTTCCCTGTTCTACCTAAATTAGCTGATGAATCACACAAACCAGTGACCAAGGGTCTCGACTGGAGGAGTGAAGCCTCTAAGACTGGTGTCATTCTTCTCATCCTTCTTAAATATATGTGTGTGTATGTACACATGTACACGTATGTACATATATACATACACACACACCAATTTTAAGGAAAAAAGTTAATATGTATGTGCCTTGCACATCTGTGTGAATGCAGTTCACATCGCTGGTCTTGTTTGTCCTTGTTCAAAGGAAAAAAAAAAAGAGAAAAAGGAGATTACAACTTCAGCTCACTTTGAAGGTATCTGTCCACTTTTTTTCAAAGTATTTGCGCATACTGTGGCCAGCTCTGCCTATGTCCGAGTCATCTTCATTAAATGTTTCACAGTTGTCAAAAACAAGCCTGACGTCTAGAGCAAAGGTCTCAAAGTTGGGATACCTGAAAGGAAGCACATCGTTATGGATGCTTTCACGGCTGTGGACTTGGACACAGAGAAAGGAAGTTGAACAAGGCGAGGAGCGCTAACCTGAGCAGTGCAGCTGCACGTGAGCACCTACAACTCCTCCCACGTAACTCCTCCCACGTAACTCCTCCCACGTAACTCCCCCCACGTAACTCCCCCCACGTAACTCCTTCCAGGGAAGCAACACAGTCATTTTGCTCTGGGCCACGCTGGATTAAAGACTGTCAGCATAAAAACCAAGTGCTCTCTTGGTCATAAAACTAGGTATTTTCCAGGACAGGCAGGCACCTGTCCGTAACTATGATCCCAGCATTTGGTTGGCAGAGAAGGGGAAAGGCGGGTGAGTCTGAGGCCAGCCTGGGCGACAGAGTAAGACCTCATCGTGAAACCACAACAGCCACAAAAACATGCTTTCAGCTGCCCCGTGTTTCCCATAGCCCATTTACTACCGACTTCTTACAGTCCTGCTGGAGGGCTCTACAGCTCGGCTACTTCCCTAACTCCTCTGGCCAATCATATCCCTATGCATCCTGTTACCCTCATCCAAAGTGTAAATAAGCTTCTCCAAGAGAGTGGAAGCATTCCTTATGCACTGGAAGAATCACGCTTCCACGGTCTCTACACATGCTTCATGATATGTCTGTCCTCCATGGTCGATACTCACTGTTTGCTGAATAGACATGGATTACTTACTGTCCATTATTTAGCTTTTCTCTAATTGTAGAAAAATCCATGGGCTTCTTAATAACCTTCTTATAGCCGGGGACAAGTTTCAAGTTCACAGGAAGCAGGAAAGGCCAGGCGTCCTCGTGTGCTTCCATTTCAGTCAGGATCAAACTGAAGAACATAATGTCAGAGATCGTACCTAACCTTAGCATGGCCCCAAAGAGATACGCAGCCACAGTGACTGAGGAGGAAAAGAAGCAAGCTAAGATACCTGCAGAGGGCCAGGTCCTTGGACTCATCTTTTTTGGGTTTCTTAACGGAAGTGGCACTTTCTGCTTTTGACAGGTTGAGGGAAGTGTTTTCCTCCATCTTCCTCTTTTTGAGATCTTTGCTTCCTCTTTTGAGTGAGCTGCTTGTGGAAGCAGAATCTTCATCTTCCGTGTCCCCAGTGACAATTCCTTTCTTGCTTTTCTTGGATTCATTTGTTTTTTTTCCTTTGACATGAATTTTTTTGATTTTCATACTCTGACCGCTTGCCTTTAATTAAAAAAAAGTAATTGGGGTATAAGAAAGTGACTGCTTACAGCTGTTCTAACACTTCATGCCTCAAATGTCTGACAGGATCAACAAGAAATACCAGTGCTGCGCTAGAAGATTGCTAATTCTATTCTTTGACAGAGATCTGGGGATTTCTTCTCCTGTAATAGAAGAGTTACACCTAGTAAACCATGAAAAAAAGCTATCTTAAAAAGACTGGAGATGCAGCCTCCCCGTTGGCAGTTAGAACTTATAGCCAGTGTTCCTGCAGTCTAGGCTGCTGACCAAGGGAGATACACAGGGCCCTTTCAGAGCACAGCACAAACAAACAGAACCATTTCTGAAAACAGAACCATGGGGGTTGTCAGCAGGGATGCTGAAGGGACACAAAGGTAGAAAAACGGGAGGGAACATGAGCTCAAGAAGCACCAAAGAAATTTGATTTTTAAGTGATCAAATCTACAAAAAAATATTTTTTAGATAAAGAATGAACTGTATTTGCGACGAGAAAGTTTTACAAATTGTGGTTCAGAGCGCAGGAAAAGACAGGGAGAAAAAAGAGCCATGACTCTACTCGGCCATTCCAGCATGGTTTTAGTTACTGAGAGAGGCAAATGAACGCAGGACACAATCATTCTAATAATGGGTGACTGATATGTTAAGTCATAAGGGAGGGAGACATTGATCATCACAATGGGTACAACAGAGGAATACTGGAGTGACAGAAGGGGTGACTTGGGAAACACAAGTTTGTATTTCTGTAAAAAGGCTTCTGGGATTGAGAAAATGCTCCAGAATTGAATAGTGGTGTTACTGAACAACCTTGTGATTTATATCTTTAAACAAAACACACCACAAAACTCTGCTACTTTAAACAACCTGGTTTCCCGCCACTCTTACCTTAGCGATGCAAGCTGGACAAAACCAGTCCCCATCGGGAATGGTTGTAATCTTGGGCCGGTGGCAATAGGTATGGCAGCCTTTGTCACAGCCGTCACAGAGTAGAAGCAGTTCTTCATTGTCGCCCTTCCGGCAGATCTGGCAGTACTACAATACACGGAAACCACTAAGATCAGCCCTCTGCCGTGAGCACTAGCTGCTGGCTAGCAAACCATGACCCTTCACTTATAGTAGTAATGAGCATTCCGCTTGCTAACAAATGTAGAATAGCCACACACATCTATGTATCTCTCGTTACACAGATATGGACCACATGACGGACGGGCGAGCAATCTTTTGTGGTAAATGCACATCTCAGATACACTGCATAAAACAAAGCTAAAGGTTGGATGCTTTCACACACTTCAGAAGCATGTACACATCAACATATGATGTCATTAACATGATGTCAGAGCACATGAAGCAATGAAGAGCTTTAGTGCATGGGACTTTTCATGTTTCATCTTTGCTTATCTTACTGTCCTTACGATATTCTGAGAAAGAAATAAGTGTTAGACTAGTTTCATTCTGAGAGAGAAATGAGAGAATAGTTTTTAATACCAAAACTCAGAAACTTTTATTAGTGTAATTATATATATTAATAAGATATTCCTAGATTGTATATTTCCATCTATGCTGTATAACTAAAAACTGAGTCTAAAACAGGAAACTGAAAATCAGCCAGAGTCAATTTCTGCCACAAATATAGAAAATGCATCTCTTAAAATTATTTCCAAGAAAAAAAAACAGAATATAATTTACAGTCATAACCTGTTTTCTATAACTAAAAATAATTATTTCTTTTTTATTGAAAAACATGCAATACCACTAATTACTTTAGTATGAATAGAGAAAGTTTCAGAAGGAGAGAGGAAAAGTTGCACAGCATCTGAGGTCCTGCGAGCATGGCAAGCATGACCGTCATCTGAGGTCAGGTCTCGCTCTAGTCATGATAGAAAGTGCCCTGCAATCAGGATTGAGACGGGATTCTCTGTGTAGCCCCGACTGTCCTAGAACATGCTCCGTAGACCGGGCTGGCCACAAACTCACAGAAATTTGCCTGCCTCTGCCTCCTGAGTACTGAGATTAAAGCCCATAGCCCAGCAAGAATAAAAATACTTAGTTATTAGTTTATGTAACAGTTAGGTATTTATAATCACAATTCAAAATTGCTTCATTTAACTTCCAACACATTATATGCTAGGCTAGAAACTCTAAAATAACCTTATATAACTCAGTATGTCTCCTAAGATATTGCTTAAAGCTAACTGAAATGGAAGGCACACCTAGTCAAAAGAACAAGTATGAACTCTATAGTAAATGCATCAGATATGCTATTAGTAACACAGTCAGTCATGTATGTGAGGGCAAAAGCAGCTCCACTGGGTAACTTAAGAGGGCATTTCACCAAATCCATGCTATGCTTTTCAAAACCCTCGCAAAAACATTTGTTCAGAAATAACATGTGTAGGGTTCTATTTAAACCTATAATATTAAAAATTATATTTATGAACATAATTTTCTGTTTACTGGAAAAACACCAGAAATACTACAAAGTCTACTCGACATCTCATGCCCAATTTAAAAATTTTAAATCTTTTCAGAGAAAAGATGTCAAATATAAAACTTCTAGCCCTTTTGAAAAAAATCACAGTAAAAGGTAACAATTATGATGTGAGTTCATGTATATTGATATTTGTTTTAACTCCTTTGCTATAAAAGCAAAAAAATATGTAGGCAGAGAATTACCTAGTGGCAGTTTCCTCTTTCCTGGTAAGCTAAGACTGTTTTTAAGGATACAGAGCACTTAACATGTTGTTTGAATTTATTGTGAGGACACTTATGGGGACTGCCACTTACAAAAGTACTTCTAGTCTCTCAGCAGCAAATCACATCATATCACCCTTCATTACCACCACCACTGCCACCATTGCCACCACCACCACCATGGACTCTAAGGCCACCATTATTTGCAGTCCTGAGGATGGACTCAGAGACAATGTGCACACTAGGCAAGCACTGCACCGCTGAGCCACACATTCAGCTGCAAGCAATGTGGGAATGAATATTTTTTAAATGACTCTTATGATACGGTTATATTACATGGTGATACATGCGCATTACTAATGTGGGAAGGCTTATGAATTTCAAACTGAGAAGGTACAGGTACAGGTGTGGTGGTGCCTGGCTCCCATTTTTCTTCTTGGGCGACAGAGGCAGAACTGCAAGTTCAAGGCCAGCCTGGACTACACAGGGAGCCTGCCTCAAAAACAAAACAATAAAAGAAAAGTACACTAACAGAGTTCTGCTCGTGGGTTTCTTTGTTTAGGTTTAAAACAAAATTGACCATTATCATGACCTCAGAGGAAGATAAAAAAAATTATAAAATTCATTTTAATGTAAATTCAATTAATTGTTTTTATCCATGGTAGTCTAGATTTCCACAAATACATTTGCCCAAGATTATTAAACTTGCTTTAATAATACTTTAAGGGGAATTATATTTCCAATAGTTTTCAGAGAAATATAGTGCTTTCAGGTCTATGGTAAATTTAATGTGTTGGACAGGCCTTAAGTTTAGATACACTGTAAAATCCAGATTACTAAAATTAGATACACTGTAAAAGATTCAGATTCCGCATACATCTTTAGGAAGAAATAAAAAAACACAAGACACAAAATTTACTTGTACAAATTGCATGTAAGGATTTGAGATGTCCAAGCACCAGAGTACAACTGAGGGAAAGAAGGCTGGGTTATGGGGAAGGAAGGCTGAGTTATTGGAATCTCTTCTTTTCTTAGGAATGACTATTTCAATAAAGAAATTTTCAACTTTAGCTCTTCATGAAAACAAATCTCAAATACTCGAATTTTAGTTGTTTTTTTTTTGTTTGTTTGTTTTGGTTTGGTTTGGTTTGGTTTTTCGAGACAGGGTTTCTCTGTATAGCCCTGGCTGTCCTGGAACTCACTCTGTAGACCAGGCTGGCCTCGAACTCAAATCCACCTGCCTCTGCCTCACAAGTACTGGGATAAAAGGCATGCGCCACCACTGCCTGGCTAATACTTGAATGTTAAAGCTGTTCTTTAATTCAAAAGCAAATATTAAAGTGATTTATAAAAGTCTATACATTAATAAGTATTTCTATGGATGGGACATAAATAGGTAACAGGGTACTTTCTACATGATTTAAATCAACTGTTTGAAAGTAAGTGACCTGTAACTGTTGTTTTAAATATGTGGCATCACAGTGACCAGCACAAAATGAATGCTTGCTATCCAATAACCAACCAAGGTGGGTAAAGATGAAAAACATGTTTTCGTTTACTGATCAGGAGAAACAGTTCTGCTGTTTATGCCAACCTCATCTGATGCAGACACTCAGTCTGAGCTCTGTACTGAGCATTCCGATTAGTATAGAGAGGTAAAACAATTGAGGCCCAATGGAAATGCCAGTGGATGAGGGCTTGCAGGGGTGAACAGCCTTTAAAATATTTACGTTAACAACCATTATGATAATATAGAGTGTGAGGCACCTTGTTAGGATTATGAACCAGCATTAAAAGAAGACAAAACAAAATCCGGGCAAAGATAGAGAAGACAACAGATTTGGCAGGTTGCTACAAAAAGCTCAAGGTAAGGGAAAAGTAAGATTATATGGTATTTAAGAATTAAACATACTTCCAAGTCCAGTATACATCATTGTAATGATAGAGTAATATATAGTTAAGAAAGAGCTGGAGGTAGGGAAAAAACAAGACAGAGGGAGTCAGTCATAGTATTTCTTAAATAAGAGCACTTACAACTTTCATAATTGATTTTTCCCATGCTATTGATCTCTGTAACTGCTGGATGCACAGGGCTACCTGCGCAGCGCTCCGCGCCTCCGCTAAGGCCCTTCTCCAGACCCTGAGCCCTGGAGCAATATCCTCTTCAATTCTGCATTGAGATACAGAGAAATTGAGTAGGTCATGGCCACATTTATGGTCACTGAATGTGAAACAATCATCACACTGAAAGCCAAGCAATGACAAAACATGTAACAGCCAATAAGTATAAAGTTTAAGCAACTAAATCTGATGTAGTGCACAGACTGGCTACGTGCCTTGAAGCTTAGTCACAACCAGATAAATGTAAGATCACTTTGCAGGATTATCAATGCACATAACAAAAAAAAAAAAAAAGTTTTTACAAAGCACCATGCAAATAGCATGATCCACATGGATCACAGACATACAAGAAGATACATAGATAACAGGCAATAGAAAATAGGCTCCAATTAGCAAAGAAGCACAATAATTTGTCAAGTTAATCTCAATAACCTACCCGTCACCATCACCACTAATGGATGGTGCAGGAGCAGGGACAGTAACTGTGCCCACATTATCCAGTTTGATCTGAATGGTGGTACTTAAGGGGCTCTTCAGATACCTTCTCTCAATGTTCCGCTCCAAATCAGCCAGCCTGGTTACAGCTATATCTAGGGGGTTGTCACTCTTCCGGGCCAGTGCATGCGCACTGTTTTCTTCGTCACCAGTAAGTTCTCCATCATGCTCCTTGAACAACTTAGTAAATGACTTATGTTCAAAATATACCAAGTCCTCCCTTTCTGACGCAGGCTCTGGACACATCCAACCCTATACATCAAGAAAATAATGTCATTATGGTTTCTTCTGACAATGCTAGATGGGTGAGTTACCTTTACTTAAAATTCAGCAGCAACCACCAGTAGATCACAAGGATCTTTACTAAAAAGGTTTACCTGGTGTTTCTTAATGTTAGGTTAAAACAGGAGAAAAAAAAAAAAAAAAGGAGAAGCAGTTGGTGAGAAAAGTGTCTGAAAATTAATATTGGTTACATTAGTGGTAACATTCAGCAAAGGATCAAAGGTTAGACTAACAGTTCATGAATGCTATGCATACATTGCAAAGGAATGTCGTGGTGGCCTGGGAACTTCTCTCTTGGTCTTTGACCGCATGCCTTCCACTGCTCCCATGCACTTTGCATAGCCAGCACTTCCCCACTTCCGGTTTGCTCCAAGCCTCAGCATATGCAATTGCCCTTGACCATGAAGTGCTTCCCTGTCTTCACCCAACAGGCCCACTCGCTCTGTGGCACTCATGTCAGGAAAGCATTACCTGAAGGAAATCCTTCCCCTAAGGCTCCCCTGGGATCCTAAGGCTGCACAGCCTTGCCATAGCTGTGCCTTCTCCCTTAAGTCTCATGAGGAGGACTGGGGCCATGTGAGCCTTTACTTGTTTATTTCCAGCACAGTGAAAATAAAATAATGGGCACTCACTATATTCATATTGGTTGAATAAATGAATAGTCTTATAACCAGGTGCGTTCATACTGATCCTTCGTCTGCAGTTCAAAGATTACCCGCTTTAACAAGTTCCCAACTGCTGCCATTCGAGTTCCTCACATCCTGCTCGGACGTCCACACTGCATTCTCACTCCATGCCTCACTCCTCTCTAAAAGGGTAAGTTTCCGGTTCCCAGTGCCGTCCATGTTCCCACCTCTTACTGCACTATTCACCTGGTTTCTGCCTGACAAAGTTTCATGCTTCTTCTTATGCGTCACAACTCTTCATGGCTTTGACTGATCTCTTCCAAATACCCAGCAGAAACCAGTCCACTCTTTAAAATTCACAGTCGAGACTATACTTCCTTATGGTTAGTTACTAGACTGCACCCATGTGCCCACACCTTACCATTCTACCACAAGGCAAGCTTTCTGGGAACTAAAAACACATTGAATCCAATTATGTAGTATCTACTGCCTGATAAAGACCAGCTACTGTGCCAAAGTATTATTAAAAACAGAATGAATTCCTTGAAAATTAAATCTCTTTGGAAAGTATTAATTTAATCTCTGCATTAGAACCGGATCTCTTCCTTTATCTCAACAGGATATTTATGTTTAGAAAAAAAAGAAGTGTGGGAAGCCACATCCAGTGTCATGAGAAGCTGAGACAGGAGGGGTCCTTGTGGGCTGCAAGCATGAGGCCCTGGCTAAGGCAGAGAAGGACTTAGGATATACAGGAATGTCTTATATGAAAACAGTAATAACTTATAACAAGTCCTCCACATTCTAAAAGGGAAGCAACATTGCCAACTAATAGAAACCTGTAAGTTTGGTGTACTTTGATCTCTGCAAGGCCCTGGCAAGGCCGCATGTTGCACATGCACATCAAGATGACTGACGTCAAGTGTCACTTTAGAAAAGACCCTTTGCGCCAGTGTCCAAAGGCGCTTCATTTGATTAGTTCTGTTAAAAAACTGTATGAACAACTTAGTTGATTGCTATAAATCTGTAAGATTTAACTAGAAACAAAACAATGTTTTGGGTAACAGAGTCTGACAAAAGTAGCTCTGAATGCTGGAAAGTACACTCAGATAAAGCTAACAATAATAATATAATGAAAATAAATGCAAATTTTAGCTTTGATAGTTCAGCAACGAATCAGAAAAATATAGTATGTGAAAGAGGTTCAGGGATATTTTTGCTGTGGCTCAGACTCACTACAGTCTATGGATGGTGGGGCAGTAACCACTGCTAGCAGTTCAGTTAGATGTAACAGAGACAAAGTCAGACTAAGGACAGAAAATCCCATGCAAACCTGTGTGCATCTCCATATACAATTACAGACTCAACAGCTGAGAGAGGCTACAGATCCTCATGGTTTGCAGGAAACGCAAGGGCCTTAAAAACTACTTCTGAGGGCTCATGATAAAGGGAAAACAAATAGGAGACAGGAGAGCTACCTAGGGGATGGGAAGTAACAGGACTCTAGCATACTCAACAACCAAGACTAGGGTCAGACTTTCCTACAATGTACAAAGAAAACATCAACATTGTTAAAATGCAAATGAATATATTATAGACCAACATTACGGTTTAATGTGCCTTCATAATGCCAAGCTCTTTGGGCTAAAAATATTTTCTTTTTAAGAAAAATACACGCACACACACACACACACACACACACACAATTAAGTCTTCAACAGATACTAAAACATTTCATTATTACTTTTACCACTTTTTCATCACTTAAAGACAATTCAAGACTAATAAAATTATAATTCACTTCTCAGAATATTATAGCACCATTTACAACTAGCTTAATAACAACGGGATGCTAAGGCGCCCCACTTGAACAGCAAATTCCGCTCATTTTAGCTGCCGAGAATTCTAAATGTTTTAATACAAACATTGGCATGAAAGCCAGCAATAAGGTAGGGTCAAGCCACCCAGTGTGACTGTTCCAGGCCACACTCTAAACTTGCGAGAGACACGCTTTTCCAACTCCTGGTCAGTCAATACTGGCAAATTAAAATAAGGATAAGGAAAATTAAAACCACACGAACAACAAGTAGTAACCGAGAGAGGGCAAAGTCAGAGTGTGGAAAGTAAGATACGGTGTGCTGGAACTATACTCAGTACATAGGAAAAACCCTCTGACATTTCCTGGGCCCACAGCCTGATAATTGGTCTTCATGGCAGTAATATTGTGTCACCGAGACAATTTAAATTACATTCATTATTCTCGGTTTAAGGAGGCAGTGAAAGGCATAAACTAACGGATCCAACAAACATGTTTAAAAAATTATGGCACTAAATGGAATAATTTTCACTTCTCCAGAAAATTAACTTGTGTGGAAGAGTTCCTTTGTTGAGGATGCCAGACGAATGAGGCATGTGGACAGCGCGCAGATGAGGAGGAGGAGACACGCTGTTTTACAGCACAATAGTTTGAGGAGGTGATACATTTGCTAGTAATTATGTTCCTGGCAAAAAAAAAAGGGATATCATATTAGCTCTGGAAAACGACAGAACTGGGAGACCTTCAGAACTAATTATGAAGAAAAATTATGAAGCAAAATTTGAATTTATTGGGCAGGACAGGATTATGCTGTACATTTTCCTTCTGAATAAAGCATAAATAGCAAGTAAAGTGACATACGAGTCCCCAGTTTTCGAAACCTCTGCAGGTTCCTCTGTTTAGTCAACACGCAGATGCTACCTAGTGGAGCAACCTTCTCACTGCTCTCTTTCTAAGCCTGAGCATCACGTGTGGCAGGAAGAGCCTTCCTCTGTTCTCTCAGCTCTGATCACTGCTGTGACATGCCACATCCCTCAGATAAAGACTGATGAGCTTGCATACATGTGTTCAAGGTGTGTCTGCTTTGTTAGAACACGAACCCTAATATGTCTGTATTGCCTTTGAACTTAAACTGTACAATGTAAAATTGTGACATGCAACACAGTTATAAATAAGGAGATTCTTGGTCTTCCATGAGACACCACAGTAGGACTCTGATAAGATTTACAGAGAAAATTGTATTTCTGATGGTGAAAACAAAAATTCCCTTGAGGTAAAGAACTCCACACGAGAAAAGAGTTCTGTGACTCCACTGAAGAGACAAGGAGCTGTAGGAAACCTCAGAGACTATACAGCTCAAACAGCCAAGTCTGCACACATTCTTTGCCACTTAAGTGATGACTGGAGGATTATTTACATTGAGCCTGCTTCCTTACCTGTAAGATGGGAGAAATTCACTCAGGACTGTTTTGAGAATTAAATGAAATAATGTAAAAAGATCTAGTACAATGACAAAGCTTCTACTACACATATAATCAAAATGAATTACCTTCCATTATCCTAACCACAGATTTTATGGCACGCCAGCTTTACCTTCACTTGCAAACTTGCTGATGCGACCCTCCGCTCCAGGTCCTCTACCTGCTGGAGAATGCTCAGGTCCAGCTCCATCGCTTGCTCTTCTACTGACCAGTTCTCCACTATATCGCGGGTTACCTGATTTTCTTCATTTTCGTTTAATTCAATAATAGCAACTACATTTGAAAAGAAATGAGCTATTAAATTTATTTTTCTAACCCATCCACAAAATGATTTCTTCCTCTAAACAAGTAAAATGCTAGGGACCCTATGTATATCAACTCCTTAAGATATACAAATGTACTTATGCACATGCAGGCAGTTCACTGCTAAGTAGGAAATCACCAAGACACATAAGATGGTATGTGGATAGGTGCTAAAAATGATAAGTAATACAATTAGAGAAAAGCAATTAGCCACTGTTAAGCAAGATCTAAGTACTAGTGTGTGTGTATACTGGAGAGATTCCTCAGCGGTAATTGTTCATCCAGGACTTCAGTTTGGTTCCCAGCATGAAAACTAGGTGCCACCTGTAATTCGAGCTCAGGGGATCCAATACCTCTGGCCTATGCATATACATATCCATACCAAGAATTAAAAATAATTTGAAAAACAAAAATGTAGAGACATATGAAAACATTTTAGGGTAAAACAAAGAATTTTCATAGTCAGATAGAGTAGAAATCTCTTGGGCACATACCGTCCTTATTCTTGACACAGGCTTGGGTAATATAATCCAAGTGCTTCTGTATTTGCTTTTGCAATGCCTTTTCCCGTATCCCTCGGAGATGCAGCACTTTGAGCAATGTCTTCAGGTCCTCGGGGTCAATGATTCTCCACCAACCAAACTGCATTTCTATGTCAAGACAGTACATATATGCCTTACACGATTTTGAATGGGAAATAGTGGCAGAAAGCAAATCTCAGGATTTTTTAGCCACACAAATCCATTGCAGATACATTTATAGAAGAGGCACTGTCACCACGAGATACGGTAAGTGACTGCAGATCAGAGTGTTATACCTACCTTCTGGGATAGGTTTTGGACTAGGAAAATCTACTGGTTTTGCTACTTCAACAGCTGCTGGCTGAGCTATGGAGGCCTTTTCAGCTGGAGGGACTGGAGAGTCACTTTTACTTGAAGCAACACTGGAAGTCAAGAATGAACTACTATTTCCTTCTGGCAGTCCCAACCCTGAGCTGAGACCAGACAAGGGTGATGTAAATGGGACACTGGAAGTGAGAACACCAGCAGGCCACCCACAGAACTGAAGTCCCATCATAGACACACCACTTTTCACCTGTAAAACAAAACATTTCAAACTCAGATTAGGGTTCTGGGGGTAAGGGTATCTGCTACTAGGTCTGATGGCCCAAGTTCTGTCCCTGGGACCCACATGATGAAAAGAACCAACTCCTGCAACTCTGATACATTAATAATAAAACATAACATTTAAAAAACAGAATACCAATTAACCTACAGAGGTGGAGGAATGTTTAGAAAATTTTTTTCAAATTCTGAAACTATATTTACTAGAGAAAACCTAACTACATTAGCAACAATGTTAACTTTCATGTTATATCTGTTCCCTAAGAGTAATTACATGTTAGTTATCCTGCAACTGTAATGAACTGAATATTAAGGTCAACTTAGATACTGGTTAGACATTAGCAGTGACAATGAAGCTTGGTGACAGAAATTCTGGCTGCTTCGGATTTCAGACGTGTTAGAATATCTTAACTGTGATGGGAAGATCTCTGTGAAGATCACTAACGGTTTAGTGAGGTGCTGTCATGGTGTGTCTTGTCAGCATTACTAACCTGAAGAGGTGACAGAGCAAATGGGTTCAGTCCAGTGGGGCTCTGAACAGAAGAGGGTCCGAGCAGCGTAGCTGGAGCCGGTGAAGACGACTTAGATGGTGGCTGAGACTGAGGAGTCACCGAAGTGGCGGACAGATCAGCATGGGTCAGGGACGTATCATCACAAGGTGTTTTTGGCAAAAGGCTAAACCACTGCCTGTTCTTTTCAGTCAGTGTTTTTAACAGCTGGTCATTGGGGAGAGGGCTGTAGAACTTCCCACAACTACCAGAGCCTGAGCTAAACAGACTGGTGTCTGTCTTTCCCACGGGGCTCTGTGCTGCCGCTGAGGGAATGCTCCCCAGTGGATGCCTCCCGCTGTTCTGATGAGACAGTGGACCCCCGTTTGTACTAACATTCACTTTTGGGGGGCTCATAACATCTGACTCAGGAGGCATTTTAGCTACCTCCAAAAGCTTGCTTAACTTGGAGAAAGAGCCAGGTTTCTGAAGAAACAGATTTGTGTTATCTTTCTCTTTTGGGTCATCTTTCTGCTCACAGTGATCTCTAGTGGAACAGTTTAAAGTATCCGCAGAAGTCTCGAATACTTCTTCTTTGATCTGGAGACTCTCTGCCTTTTTAAGCTTTTCTTTTTCTTTTGCAATTTCTTCTAGGCCTACAAAAGTGAAAGATGCTAATAAAGTAAGCGATTACACAACAAACCACTGTTGGAGTTAAACTTTATTATTCACGAAATCATATATGTATATATCATTATGCATATATGTGTGTGTGTGTAAGCAAAGTTCTGCATTATCTTATATCTTGCATGTTTCTCTTTTCTATGGATTTTTTCACTCATTAGACACTTGGTATATATTCTAGAAAAATTAAACTATAGGGGTGATAGCTCAGTAAGAATGTCTGCTGTGCACCCACATAAAGAGCAGGCACATGTGACCATGCATGTGTGAAATCAAGTGTTGGAAGACAGAGTAGCTCAGGAGTCTGCAGCCAAGACAGGTTAGCAGAAACAGTGAGCTCCTTGTTCAGTCAGAGACCCTAACTGAAGGCAATAAAATTAAGAGAGGTAAAGAAAGACACCCAATGTCCTCCGGCTTCTACATGCATGGCACAGACACACATACAGCACATAACTCTGTCCTTCAATCACATATACACAAAATTCAGCAAAGTCTACAAAGGTCCAATCATTAAAAAACAAAGTCTGTACTGTAAAATCCACTGGATCCGCATAACATTCCAAGAAAGCTCGTTGTGAACCTCTCAGCCTATGTAATCTGAAAAAGGGAACCCAATCTAGACTTAGCTGTTTAAATTAATTGAGACTATATAAACATTTGGAAATATCAATAAATCTATAACTACATCATAAATTTTTTTTACATCTATGTAATTCTATGGATGACATCATGACTGATCTGCTGAGAGACCAAGCAGAGTGTAACTACCCACTATTAACAATAAGTATTTTCATTTCTTTTTATGTTGTGTATTTTCATTTCTTTTTATGTTGTGTATTTTCAGGTATGGATTTTTTTTCAGATCTATTTTCGTGGGCAAATTCTTTAAAATATGCAACTTCAGCTATATACTTTTAACAGTTCTTAAAGCATATTGTCCAAGTGTCCCCTAGAAAGTTTGGATCAACTGTACACCAAATACACTCACACAAGAAACACATGAGGGCAGCTATTCTCCTACATCCTCAACAAAACTGAATGCTAGCAATAACTTTTTTGTTTTCACCAATACCTAGGAGGTAAAAAACTATCCTGGATCACATCTAATCACTAGTGGAATAAATATCCTATTGTGGTTTATTATTTCTTCTATGACTGATCCAAAGATGGTTTTTAAGAACTCTTAAAATGATAAATCTAATAATTTATTCTATCATAAAAGCAACAGCCTTTCAGGTTAAAATGTTCAGTCATGAAGAGTGTAAAGCCATTCTGCCTGTCTCTCAACCTTACTTCTCCTCAACAGTAGTCGTCATGTTTAATCCACTCTTCATATGTATAGCTTCCTTCTAGAAGTTACACACACCATTCAGTATCTAGCTTCTGGTGTTCATCTTTTTCATACTTATTTCTCATCTGAATAGCTTCTTTGGAGACACATCTGTTTACGTCCATTTTACATTGTTTGTATGCATGTATGTATACATATGTGTATGTGTATACTACTTATGGTTTGTAGTACTGCATAAATAGAATCTGTAAACTCCTCTGAAATGTAGGATAGAATCTCAAGTCCTTACTAAGGCCTCAGCATTCTACAAGATCTAACAGAAAACCCCTGTAATCTCCACACCATTGGCCTTTCTCCCACTTTCTGCTTCCCAGTGTGTGAAGACTTTTCTTCAGGCCCTTTGTCCTTACTGATCTCTTGCAGGATAGTATTCTACCTACTGGTTCTTGGCCTTCATGTCTCCAAGAGCTGTGTCTGACCATCCGATGTGCACTAGGTTTCTCCCGACTCTTCTTGGAATATCGTCCTTTACTGCTTCCTTTAGCGTTCACCATTAAACACACTGATCTATCTTTAATCCTCCCCTTACGTGTCCAGTGGACTTCAAGTCAACAAGCTCTCCTTACCATGCGGCTGCTATAAAATAATGGCTCAGTAAGTATTCCAGCGATGGCTCTGAAGGATGGAGTTAGAGCCATGGCTATAGTGCGGTCACAGTGCTGCTGTGGCATCACAGGGTACCTAGGTTCAGTCCCTCAGAGTGTGGGGGTATTTAATTCTCTCTGAAGCTCTAGTGAGAGCATCCCATGGCAAGAGGCATCATGAGCTTCATTTTGACCATCTGCCTGACACTGAGTGTATCATTTGTCACCAGGTCTCTATATAAACATTTGAAAGCACCCACATCCTTCTCCTAATTTAGCTTCAAATTGGAATTAATTCTATAGATCATACTAATTCTTCTGAGCAGCTCAGACAGGTTAGGGATGAATCTGTGAAATAACCACTTGATCCAAGTCCTTGCTGGCCGTGAGCTCCCCCTCACAGAGTGTCACCTCCTCAGCCATGTTTGGGTCAGAAAGAAAATGTATAGAAAAAGGATGTGTCTGGAAAGGCACAGGTGTTCCTCCAAGGGAAATGATCACAATCTGCGCTCGCTCTCTCTCTCTCTCTCTCTCTCTCTCTCTCTCTCTCTCTCTCTCTCTTAGATGTTGAGAGTTTACACAAAGCTTTTATTTAAAAACAGTGGTTCATAATAACAAGTGCTTTGCTTACACTTTCTACTGTCTCCTATATGGCTGATCAATTCTCTCCCCACTACAGAAGACCGACTCTGTCCTTCTTTCCCCAGTTCTTGCTATGGCACAGCCCAAGGTCTCAAACTCTCAGGTGACAGGATTATAGAAATGAGCTACAGTGCCTGGCTATGGCTTGTTCTTTATGTAACGTTGTGCCTCTTTAAGAAGACATGTGCTGAAAGAAGTTTTAGCCTCTATGTACCAAATGAGTCAAGAGCCACACCCTGGGATTTACTAGTGTGGACACAACCCTTCTGCCCTATCAGGACTTTGACACTCAGTAGTACTAAGTAAGCTAGGGTGTTGTGAGAAGCTGAGCTCAACAGCTTTCCTAAACACAGATTTGAAGCTGGATCGTGTGGTTCATGGAATGGAATGGTTTCAAGATCAAATATCGAAAATGAGTGGTGACACAAAACCCAAGGAACAAAATTAGATGCTCACAAATTCCCAAATATGAACAAGATTGTAAACTGAAATGAAGACCTGACACTTAATGTTCTGCGATTCTGATAGGGTGATGTCTGCTGTGAAGGAAAGAGCATAAGCCACAGGCTCAAGGTCTGACACTGAGAGGAAGAGAGACCCTGCAGCAGACTCCTAAGAGTACTGGCGTGAGGGTCGCTGCCTGCAGTACAAGACTCACATGTGCTCGGCAGCAAAAGAAAAGCCACGGGCATGAAGGAAGCCCAGACCAGTGGAGGTGGCTTCAGGAGAAGAGGGACTGAATATTCATTACGCTCAGTCATAAAGCAGTCTTGATTAAGGAAGGACATAGACACAGAAGCAGTGACAAGCTTTTAAGAAAACACAATATCCCATTTAGGAGTCAGTAGTTCCTACCTTCACCACTTTCCATGCCTTCTACAAAAATCCCTCCACACTGAGGAAGAATCCAGTATCTGCGTCGGTAACGATCCTGACCAAACATCATGGAGCGTAGTGAGTGAGAAGCATCAAAGAGCTTTCGTCTGTACTGGCTCTGTTGCTGTGGAGAAGCCATCCACATGATTACATCACAGACACTGAGTGCCTCACAGGTCCACAAAGACACTTTACATTCACTGCACCATCCTACTGCTCAGCAAAGGAGGAAACGTTACACTCCCAATACAAGGATGGTTCCAACACAAACAAGGACAAGAGAGCCTCAGGTTCAAGTAGGGCTTCAACGCTAAGTCTTAGTTACCAGGATCTTCTTAACAAACTGTGATTGCTTATGCCATCCAACAGTACTAAGACAAGGCAAATAGGCCAATTCCAGTGTATTATTGCCAATAACACTTTAGTTAATCGTGCCCACATTTGATTAGCTTTACATACATGCTTCGTCAACAACGACTAATTTCTGACATACAGCCATGGGTTAAACAATGAAACAGTAGAATACAGGCATCTCACAGTATTTAAAAACTAGCTGTTCTGCCATGAGTCTGAAGGAGGGAGGGCTCCGAGGGAGGAAGAAATGATGCAATTATATTATCATTGCAACCTCTCCACACATTTTTCTTATAAAAAGACTCATTTTAAGTTGTATTAATGACACTGAAATACAGAATATAATTTCAAATAATAAATAGATAAGTATAGTTTATAAATCTAATGTAAATTACACATAAATATACAAATAACCAAACTATTACTATGAAATACACAGAGATTTGAGTAGTAAGTTACTTTAAAGTAACAACTGAAGCACCAAAAATACTTCAAAATTTGGATAAGCATAATGCCTTCAGAGCCTTCGAACATTAGCGCTGAGCCTGTGAGGCGTATGTGAGGACTTGTCCAGAGTTATTCTGTTTAACCGCTTACTGAAAGCGTGCTTTTACTTAGCAGTCAGAAAAGCCAACCCCATCCAACGTGGATTTTAGAACACTGTACACAAAACAGACACAAGTCTGAAGCGCTTACTTTGCTCAGTTTTTCAATCTGCTTTTCTAGTTCCTCAACACTGGCTGTTTGGTCACCTTCATCCTAAGGATAACAAAGCACAGGGTTATTTACCTGCTAGACAGTTTCATTCTCTAACCATCAAATACACAAATGTATCAAACTCACACACACACGTACAAACACAGACCCACACATACATTTATAGATAAAGTAGTAGACGAGGCATGTACAGGATGTTTTTCTGTTTCTGTCTGCAGCGCTGTGGGCTTTACAGATGCTGTATAAGTATCTCAACACTGTGCTGTGCCCTCCAACCCAGCACTGTTTTAATGGTAGTGCTTATTAAAGATAAAAGTGAGGGCTGGACCCGTCAATTAAGTTTTGATATTCCTTTGGGCATCTTTTCCTGACATTTCTTGCAATAAAAAGCATTATTTTTCAAAAGCCACAGCCACTCATGCATGTACAACAGAAAAGACTCTACCTAGTGAATGGAAGAGAAAGGAGGAAAGACTTTCATAGTTTTATCATCATCTATTATTTATATACTTCTTACCAAAGTCCAGGGACAGAGTTATTCTGGTTGTTACATCTGAACTAAAAGTAATATGAATTCTAACTGGGATAAAAGAAACTTCAAAAGGGTAAGAGACCCCAAACCCTTAAAAATATATAACTCTCAAATAGATCCTTATGTGTTGATGTAAAGAGATCTTTTGACAAGCAAAGCAAATGTTTGAGAATTTACTAAAGCAAAAATCGCAATCCAATCAATAGAAAATTGGAATAAGGTAACAAAACAGTGATGCACCAGCTAAACGTAACCCCTCCAACTTTGCAGTTCATAAGGAGACAATGCCAAAACACACTGCTCTCAGCATGGTGTGGCTGTCCCCAGACACTCTTTTCTATGTTTCCCCCCAGCTCATGTCCACCCCAACACATAAGTCTCAGCTAATGGGTTCCGAATGCTTGTGGGAACTGGCTCCTCCAAATGTTCTTCGTGGACATGTTCCACACACTGTGAACATCTTCCCTATCATACCAATTAACATTCGATCACTCTATTCTGTATCTTAAAAAGAGAAAAAAGAAAACCCAAAGCAACTAAACTTCTTCACTAACTGTGAGGATTCAGTGCTGTGTGCATCTTCTACTAAAGCTTCCAGAAACTAATGTCGGACATATACATCATTTTCAGTAAGCCTGATAAAAACCTTTAGGGCAAGATCAGTGAGCAAGTATAGCATGGTGTGTCAGCCGTGTGAGAGAGAATATCTGAAAATCCGTCTACAAAGCTCCAGGGAGAACTTAAGGGGTGACAACAGCCATGTGTCCCTAACAGCAGGGATCCATTCACAGCAACATACCATTAGTGATTTCATTACTTGAGTTATCATAGAGAAGACTGACACAAAGCAAGACACCAAACAATGTTATCAGGTGATACAAGCCTAGGGGACCATTGTCAGACGAATCTGCACACACAAACCACACCCAGTTTCTCTACTTCAGTCCAAGTTTCTTTCCATATACAGCCACGTTCCTTAATTACTACAAACCAATTTAAGAGACAAATACAACAGCACCTTCAGGCTGGGAGCATGGCATGGACAAGCCTGGTTGTGGGAGGGGAGGAAGAAGAAAGAGGAGGAGGAAGATGAGGATGAGGAGGATGAGAAGAAGAAGAGGGGGAAATTTTCAGATGAAAAAACTTGGGCAAGTAAATGTTACAAACTGAATTCAAATTACAGGCCCATGACCTTCAATTTCATGCTGCTTTTTGGCAGGTTCGCTGTTCCTGTTCACTCCTATATGTAAACCTGAACTTAATTACCTCATCTTCACAGATATCGGTCTTCTTCCCTTTTTTGTCATCTTTATCTTCATCATCTTCCTCATCCTCATCAGCTTGGTCATCGCTGTCATCATCGTCATCGTCATCATAATCACTGTCACCTCCCTTCCTTCTCCGCTTGCGTCCTGGATTGGGCGTGCCCAAGGGATGTTGCTCTTCCCCGAGATCAATGCCTCCTGAAGCATCTCTCTTGCCTGTCTTCTTGGCATGTATTATCCTAAGCCTTTAAACATCAAAAGACACAAAATAAAAAGCTACTCTTGTTGCTGTTAAGATAATAATTTGTATGAGGTTGATGCTAGGCTGTCTAACTAAGTATGACCAACACTTGATGTCTGAACTGAGTCTTAGTAGCTCAGCTGGCCTAGAAATTTGTGATTCTCCTGCTTTTGCCTCCTAGGTGCTGGGATTACAGACACGCAGTGACACATCTAGATCATAATGTGAGTCTTAAACAAGAAGAAAATTGTACTTGTGTGGTAAGTAATATATCAATGGCAGTAAAAAAATCAATTAGAAAAAATTAAGACATGTTTCCACAAGTTAAGGAATATATAAAGCTCTATGAATTACCTTTTGGTAATTAGAACATGGTAGACTAAGAAAACTCTGGAAGCTGAGATGAATAACACCAACAATGTTCAAATGATACTTCCTAATTTCTTTTTTTCAATAATTCATTAATATTTTTATTTCATTTGCATTGGTATTTTGCCTGCACGTCTCTCTGTGTGAAGGTGTCAGATTCCCTGAAACTGGAATTACAGACAGCTTTGAGCTGTCATGTGGGTGCTGGGAATTAAACTAGAGACCTCTGGACGAGCAGCCAGGGCTCTTAACCACTGAGCCATCTCTCCAGTCCCCAGTGTTTCCTTATTTCTATACTGTGTACCAGACTAAATTTTAGTTCAAATTGCTGCCAAGAAACTAATCTTATAATTTTTTTTAAAATTAAATTTTTTCATTTTCATTTTATGTGTTTTATCTGAATGCGTGTGCACTATGTGAGTAGTTAGTGCCTACAGAGGTCAGAAGAGGGCGTCAGCTGTCCTGAAATGGATTTACAAATGGTTGCAAACCACCATGTAGGTGCTAGGAATTGAACTCAGGTCCTCTGCAAGAGCAATAAGCACTCCCAAGCACTGAGCCATCTTTCTAGCTCCAGAACTGTTCCACCTCTTTGTTTGTTTTACTTTGAGGAGGGGTACAACTATATAAGCCAGGGTGGTCTTAAACTCTGGGTCTTCCTGCTTCACCTTTCCAAATGCTGGGACTACAGGGACACATCATATGCTGTGAGAACGAGTCTCTTTTACAGTTAATAAATGTACTGTTATTTGCTTCCTGACTGAAGAATAATTAAATTTTAATGTTCAATAATTGTTCTTAAATTTTGTAGAGGCAGTTTTAATAAAAACTCATTAAGAAAAAGCATAGTCTCAGGTATCAGTTAAGACAAAAGCAATATGGTAGCAACAACAGTAGAAAACGTGGTGGCTCAGTTTCAGAGAGAAAAAGCAGAAGACCTCTTTTATGTTAGAAGTGTGAGTTCACTGAATCTAATTCTATTTTTTTTTTTTTTTGTCTGCTATAGACTCTGAACCAAAGTTTTATTAATTGTAGATTTCATCATTAGTTTACTCTTCCAGATAAAGCAGTCTGGTCAAGGGTTTAAAGTTCCGTCTTTCCAGCCCACAGGCTGCCTGGAGCCTAGCACTGCATGAACTTACTTGCGGAGTTTTCCTTCCACCATCCATTTATCTCTTCTCAAGTTGGACATGTACTCAATGTTCTTGTCAATCTCACTGCCAATACAAAAATGTGTGAAAAGATCAAATCCATTTATGCAAGGCATAGTTTAGTAGGTAAAATGGTACACACAACATCATTCCACTTCTACACAGCTTTATGCCGACATGCACATTTACTGTAAGAAGCAACCATGTCTTCATTGGCTACGATATTGCTATTAGGAAATTTCCTTTGGCTTCTACTTCAAAAATAGAGCATTGTAATACCATTTCACAACTGCTCATAAAATCAGCATTCTGTAGTTGGTATATATCTAAGGAGTGATCATTTCCAATTTCAGCTTGGAAATGAGGACATACATGAATGTCTATATAAGTATGTACACTTACTTGTGCACAGGGAACACCCCTTTACACATGTGCAAATGGAAACTAAAAATGTGGTGCTGGGTAGTGGTGACACAATAGTGGTGCCTTTATTCTTCTGAAACGGAAAACGTTGGTGCTCTCAGGCATTGAGTTTGCCCGTGTGTACAAATGTTCTGAAGAGCCACTCAGCATTGGTACTGTTATCATGCTTATGCATAGTGAACTAAGTCCCTCAGTCGAAGCCTACGTATTAGGACATTCGTGAAAATATTCCCAAAGAAGACAAAAAGTAAGTAACAATTATGTTACTATACCATAGCTAAGATGTGGACAGAAATTTTAATATGCCCACCAACGGTACAAATTAATGGCACCAAACACTCACAAATGCCTTTTTTAAAGGTAAAAGACTAAAAGTAACATAATTCAAATTTTTAAGCAAATGAAGAACAAGCACCTGAAACTCCAGAACTTGAAATGCTAACTGTTTATTCACAAAAAGTACTAGAGTACCAGATGAACTTGGAATCTTAAATGAGGTTAAATATTTTCTAAAAAGAGGTATAAGCTAATTCACTGACAAGCTAGTAATGTCAGGTTACAGTAGCACATAACCAAATAGGTGACTGAGTCAGTCTATGAATCTCTAAGAAAAAATGGATCCTCAAAGATGTCAAGGAGGAGAAGTTCTGGACAGCTATACTGGTTCTGGATTCCAGCACTATACCAAACAATAAAGCAAAATTTCCACTACATGAAAAATTAGCAAAATGCTTAAACATCACAGGTCATAAAGACTATAGATTCCATATATAAAGAATGATCATTGTTTTCAATAGAGCACATAGAAATAAACTGATATAGTATTGGTGGCCATCTCTAAATGATGATTTATGATTCTGACTTTTTTCTTGGTACTAGTCTGTAACTCCAAATTTTCTATATGCAATCTGTATGTTTCCCTGTGATATTCAACACAGGAGAGAACTGACTTACCTCACCACACTCTTGCTGCACGCCAGCTCATTAATGAGGAAGGCCAGGATGGAAGCCTTCTGTGCTGGAGTGTGAGCCTGGAAGGCTTTAGTCTTGAGGCTCTCAGTCAACTCTGTCTGTCCACAGTGGGCTTCCATGAAAATCTGCAAAACCTCGGACACATTGTCTCGATTCACACCAACATTCAGCAAGTGTTCTCCCAGAGCTGTTTTTGCCTATGAAATTTGGCATTTTTATCAATGTTTATCATATTCATTCATGAAAAAAATAATGTTAAAATATCAGTTTAAATTCTCTAGGTGTTACTGATAGGACTTTATCACAGATTTGGAGTGGAGATACAAACAGACAAAATGATAAGATAAATATTTGAGTGTTCACTCTGTTCTGTCCTCTTATTAAGCCCTTACTTAACTCAGGTACAAAGAAGAACTTGAACATAGGCAGAAAACAGATGACAATCAAATTAATCAAGTATTCTTTGTCTCCACAGATGCTTTCTAACTACTGGAAGAGTGAGGATGGCCAGAGGCACCGTGACTATTTTCTCCTTTTATGCACAGCACATGTTTTATAGGTGAAGTCAACAACAGGCATACAGGGAAAAGCACTGCATCTGGAAGCTCACTCTTCTACAGTCTCATCTAGAGCAAAGCTCCCTTGAAAGTGCATGTGAGTAGGAGGACAGACAGCTGGGAACAAGGAGTCCCTCTGACCACTACAGAGTCAACACCGTGACCTATCACAGCAACTGACAAAGGAAAATTTAGAATAAGCATGCAAGTTCTAAGTCCTTCATAAATTATGAATTCTGTTTTTGACATACATCACTGGAGTGTTTCCTTAAATTGACTGGATTCTGCCTATAGCTAGAGCAATGGAGAGTAACTGAGAGACAGCCTGGTCCATATTCTTAAGGTCTAACAAGATTCTTCTACATTTGTTAATTGCAAACTATTATAAATCTACATTAACTCCAAGACATACAGGGAAACATGAGATAAAGAGAAATCTACACAGTCTTCTGGCACTATGAAAGGTAACTAGAAATGCACGGAGAGTACAAACTTAAAACGGTTGGGTATAGTTTGGATTTTTACCTTGTATCCTGTAATTAGACCTGGATCACATACAGCAGCTGAGAGGAGCCTCACAAGCAAGTCTTGTACTTCACCCATGCTGTCCCCTATATTTAGCAATCCCTCTTGAAGAACACTGAGGTTGGGAACATCAACATTCACATCAAAGCCCAAAACTTTACCAAAGTTTCGTAAGAACTGCACCACCATGAGACAGTCTGAAAATGTGGTTCCAGAGAGCACAAGTCCCGGGATGCGAGGCCACTCTGGCAAGGGCTGTAAGAAAAACACAGGGACAAGTTTAAAAGGTTTACAAATTAAACCAGGACTTTATTTGTATACACAGTATTATGTATGAATTCAAGTATATGCACACATGTTGACACTAAGTGCCTTCCTCGGTTGCTCTCTACCTTACTAAAGATGTATCTATCATCTATCTATCTATCTATCTATCTATCTATCTATCTATCTATCTATCTATCTGTGTTGCATGTGTGTGGGTATGTGCGTGCAACAGTTATCTGTCTGTCTGTGTTGTGTGTATGTGAGTATGTGCATGCAACAATGTGCCTGTGGCAGTCAGAGAACAACTTGCAGAAGCAGATTCTCTCCTTCTATCATATGGGTTCTGGAGGATCAAATTCAAGTTGCCAGGCTTGATTGCAAACACTTTCTCATTGAGAAATCCCACCAGCCATTCCCCAAGTTTATTGTAAGCACTTCATTTTTTGAAACAGAATCTCTTACTAAACCCAGTGCTTATTAATTTGGCTAACCTGGCTGGCCAGAGAATTTCTTCCTCTTCTGTTCTGGGTTTAACTAAGTATATTTTAGATAATTCACAAGATTGAAGTGAAAAGAGAAAATAGCGTCCAGTTCGAATTTAAAAAGCCTGCTGACTGTAAGCTTAATAAGTGTGTTGGCTAACTTACAGGGAAAGACCCATGCTGGTTAGGAAAATGTAAACATCCAAACACATGAAACTAGTAAGTTTACATTAACGTTTATCTTAAAGCAGTTATGCTAACTAAACTGAATACAGACTCACACATATAGTGCAAGCCCTACAAGGCACTAAATGTTTGCATTAAGCATGCTACCAAAGGATATTGGACAAACCAGGGCAGCTGACAGAAGGCTATGGCAGAACCATCCATGCAGCGGTCATAGACCAGGCACAGTGATATAATGTGGGGCAGTTAAGAGACAGTACGCAATAGTCATATAGTCTACAAGCACCATATTTAGCTACATTTAAAATTAAGCATATTTCTACTCAAGTAGAGCATATCATGCTGGTCGTGGCAAAGCTGTGTTTGCTTGTGCGATTGTGGGAGGGAAAATGGGAGATTCCATGGCAGGCCAGAGTTTCTTGGATTTCAAGATGATCAGGGGCATGGCTTCCATAGCAGACAAACTGACTTCAACACACAGCTGCTTATGAGCTGTGCAGTCAAGGACAAGTTTCTTCTTTTGTCTGTTTTTCATCAATAAATGGAGACAAATAGGAGCTCCATGGGACTCTACTGAGAGCTAGATCAAAACTCGTCACTCAAGGGATTCATGTAGGTACTCAGCATGGTACCAAGCAAGTAGTAAATGCTCCCAGTAAAGGTTAGCTAACAGCTAACGTTCAGCTAACGTACTGGAGAATTCACAGATAAATCTAATTCACTTAGGTATCTATGAGCTGTGAAGACATCAAGCCTTTCTGTGTCTCAATGACTGCACAGTGTAAGACAGCCACGGAATATGTCTGCTTCTCTGACGTTTCCTTGCAGGTTTCTATGGCGTAGCTATGAAAACAAGTTTTCAGTGAGGCAATGGCCACCACAGGGACAGCTGACCTAGGCTTAGAAACTCATGGTTGTTCTGGAAAAGGAATCTGGTGAGAAAGCTGGAGGGATGCCGCGGCAGGAGTCACCTTTTGGTCTGCTAAGCACATGTCTTCCTTAGGTTTCTTTAGCTCCTTCGCCATTTCTAACTCCAATCTCCGCTGCTCTAGTTTGCGTTCCTTATTCAATCTTTTCTCATCACGTTTCTCTTGCTTCAATCGTTCTTTTTCCTTAAAGAGAAGATCATGCACGCAAGCATTTAATCCTTACAAGTGTTTGAAAACACTCTAGAGGATGTATTTCAACAGTGATCAGATTATTATTATTTCAATGAACAAAATCATCGTAGGAAGCCTAGAAACAAGTTTAGAACTACAGAGAAACACGATTTGCTTTGTTTACATTATTTCAACTTTTGGGTATGTTAAAAAGTCTGCACATGTGTGCAAGTCTGTGTAGCTCTGCATGGTTCTCCCCTCAGACTTACACTTCAGAGGCCCCGAGCTGAGTTATGGGCATTTACAGGATCCCTGATGTGGGTGCTGAGAACTGACCCTAGTCCTCTCCAAGAGCAGCATGCATTCGGAGCCACTGAGCCATTCCTTCATCACTGTCAGCTATTGAATTTTTAAACTGATCTTATTGTTGGTAATCATATTATATATCTTTAATATATAACAAAAAACTTTTAAATCTAAGGACTATATACACTTAATATTAGATTCAGTGAAGACTTCTGTTATTCAAAACTTGTTTGATCTTTTGTCTTTGTATGAAAATCTATGGCAATTAAGGCAAATGAGCATTAAGGTATCTGTAAAAGCGGAGATAACTGGTATCAGCACACTGTGGCTGCAGGCTGTGACAGGGAGTTTACAGTAAGAAGAGGACCTGAGTGTAAACTTGCAGAAGCAGCTCTTCAAGGGTGATTACCTAGTTTCAGAGCATCTGCAATAAAATACTTAGCTGTCATCACAAACAACAAAGGTAATGGCAAAGCATCACAATGTTTGGATAATATACAGAAACCACTATCTTTGATGTAGGGGATAACGCTATCGAAAGAAATTAAGAAACTACTCTATGTAACAGATGAAATACAAGTCTCATTTGTTTAGAGGAGAAATAACAATTGAAGGTTAGGAACACTGGGTCAGTGAGTAGAGTATTGTGTAATGTGAGGATCCGAGTTAAAATCCTAGGAATCAATGTAAAGCCAGAGCTGGTGGCATGTGTAGCTCATCCATTCGCACTTTACAGATACACTAGTGATAAGGTACCTTTGAATGCTTGAGATATGCATGGGTGACATTCATATCTATCGGGTATCAGTTGTGGCTTGGAATGTTTATGCAATTATAGAATAGATTAGAATGAAATTCACACTATTTTTTTAAAATGGAGATATTCTGGAAGTCAAAAAAATTTGTGGGACCTTTCTCATTGAAGACAAGAATCCATTATTTATGAGGACAACAAGAGCCTTAGTATGAGTTGTGTATGACAAGTACATTCTGTGGTTTGGATATGACTCTTATAGAACCACCTGCTTCTGCCTCCCAAGTGCTGAGATTAAAGGTATGTATGATTATCACCCAGAAAGACTTATAATTCAAATATTTCAAAAGCTTGTCTTACTTTCTCATGTTTCTTAAACTAAGCTTGTTTACAGAGATAGGTAATCAAAACAAATGTGTTTCATACTGTATTACTTACACAAAGTTATAAAAAAATTATGAATTCTGTAATATACTAATGGCCCTTTAAAATAATAAAAAAAATAATTTATATAAATCAGGCTTTAAAAAATTAACCATTTATTTATATGAAGAAAAACATGGAAAGTAGATTTTTAAACAAGAAAACCAATAGTATTGTGAGTTAGGATTCTTTTAGTAAGACCGGTAGATACTGAACACAAAGGACCATAAACAGCATCTGTTTAGACAAGGCCCTACATCCCATCTGAACACCATGAGTTAATGCCAGATCTCTACAACAGAAACAGCATAAAGTATAGAAACCCACAGAGACCGAACAACTCACTGCTGAATGAAAAATGTGTCAAGACAGGAATCAAGAAGAAAAATTTCAAGCTTTTTAGAACTTAATGAAAAAAAAAGAAAAAAAAAAACAAAACCAAAAACCCAAAAAACAAAAAACAAACCACATTTCCAACCAGTGGGATACAATGAAGTTCTATGAGGTAAAAATGAAGAGATCTCATCTTAGTAACTTAATGACACAGCTGAAAGCTCTAAAAAAAAAAAATAAAATAAAATACCCAAAAGGAGTAAACGGTATGAAATAATCAAACTTAGACATGAGATCAATGAAATAGAACAATAACAAAAAAAAAAAAAATACAAAGAATCAATGAAACGAAGAGTTGGTTCTTTGAGAGAAATCAGCAATGTTGACAAACCATTTTCTAAACTAATAAAAAGATAGATTCAAATGAATAAAATTAGAGATGAAAGGGGTGACCTAACAACAGTCACTGAGGAAATTCAGAGAATCTTAAGAATACACTTTAAGAATCTGTATCTTACCAAAATGAAAAAGCTGAACTGAATGGACAACTCACCAAAGTTAAATCAAGATCAAATAAATAACTAAATATATCCACAACCCCTAGTAAAAGAGAATCAGTAATTAAAATTCTCCCAAGAAGTAAGAGCCCACCGCAAGACAGAGTGCAGAATTCTACCAGACCTTCAAAGAACTAAAGTCAATACGCATTAAATTATTCCACAAAATAAAAACTAGAGAAACATATACTAATTCTTTCTTATGAAGACACTACTATATTGATACAAAAAGCACACAAAGACCCTACAAAAAGACAGAATTATAGAAAAATATCCCTCATGAACATAGATACAAAAATGTTGACAAAATACTTGCAAACTGAATTTAAGAACATATAAAAAAAAAAATCCACCTTTAACCTAGAGATGCAGGGGATGGCTCCATATCCATCATATAAACAGACTAAAGATGAAGATCATATTATTATCCCATTATATTCAGAGTGTCCTATTAGTGTAGACACCACTAACTTAGGTCATTTAATACAGAAGCTCAGTTGCTGCACGACTAGAAGCTTCACTGAATACCTAGCATCCACTGTGCCGAGAGGTACTCTGTACACTATAGCTACCAACGGAGAAAAACAACCATCAATACCACCCAGCTACAAATGCTGAGACCTCCCACAACAACTTGCCAGCAAGACGCAGTGGTAAAATAGGGGCACAAATGTAACCATTCACTTTCTGATTGGATGTAAGGCCCACACCATGAGTGGGAACCTAGAACCCATTCCTGGCACTGTTAAAGTGGCCAAAACCCCCGAAGACTAGACAGGTCATGGGCCTAGGGGAAAACCAAATACTATTATTCTAGTAAAGTAACATAGCAATACAATGACTCCTAATGGTACAGCATTGTGCCCACAGAGCAGTGCCTCGCTCAGCTAGAAACTTCCTCATGAAGTAGATGGCAATTAGCAAGGAGACCTGCAACTGCACAATGTTCAGAGAATGAGTCTTTTGAGAAGTACTAAATATAAGATTTTTATCAAACCTTGCCCCTTCAAGGGTCATGGATCTTATGTGAAAGAAGCAGCAGAAAGGTCCTAAGAGCCAGAGATGATGGACAGCTTCAAGGAGCCAGTGTCTTATAGACATTCACAGGACTGATGTATACAGAGACTATGGCAGACTATGGCAGTACAGGGCCAGCATTACTTACTGGCATTTTGCTTGTTTTAATGTGAGAGAGGGGGAGAGGGAGAGGGAAAGATCTTTAGAATCTCAGTGGGGAAGTTACCATACATTCCAGCACTTGGCTGCCAACTTTAACCTTCCTTTGCTTAGGACGCCAGAAGAGCCTGACAAATCTGCACTCCCCCCAAATACAACTATTATCTCAGGAAAACAAACGGCAATTTCTAAGGCAATATTCTTCGAAAAATACACTTACTTCTGCCTTCTTCCGGGCCTCCATAGCTTTCATAAGCATCATATGCTGTCGCCTTCGCTCCCGCTCCTGTTAGGCCAGATAAAGTAAGGAAAACAACTCAACCCCAGTTAAAGATGTGGTTTACAAATGGAAAACAACAACAACAATAACAACAACAGAAACAAAAACTCAGTATAGCATGTTTAGCATTTGTAGACAAGTCACGGTAAAGACTAAATATAAGACAAGAATGGCCATTCTGTGCATGTTTTAGTTCAGGTTTAGAAAGCAGATACGAGAGCAACCGATCAACAGCAAGGTGAGGCAATGAGCATGGAGACAGTGTAACAGCACACGAGGTTTACTGATGGTCAGCTGGGATGCTCCTCAGAAGCTGCCAGAACAGAGCATAATGGTTGGCTGGAACAGGTCAGTTACCTTACATCTGCTAGCAAAGAAACCACAAAAGACTATGGCCAATTGTGCTAGAAGTCGTATGGTTCGTAAAATTTAAGATCAGGTAGAAATTAATCCATAATCACTTTGGCGTCGTGGTTTTAGAAGTAATTTCAAGTACAAAATTATTTTTAAATCCAATAATCTACCAATAAATTAGGAAGATTTTAAAAAAGTATTTATATGAATTAAAAGTTAAACTGGTCATGGTTCATACATATATACCAATGAAATATGATATTCCTATTTACTGATGTCTGATGCTTGATGCACTGCTTAAAGGCACAAAGGCTGTGCCGTGGGCCAATGCTAGTCTAAAATGCCCAGGTTAGAAAATAAGGTAAGAATTACCTTAATTTAGTAACTAATTTTAATGAAAAATTTTCATATTATTAATGTTTAATCAACATTTTTGATCCAATATCTTTGGTCCCCCAAAGGGGTATTTCTAAATATTGACTATAAAACCAAGATATATTTCATATTTCATATTCTCTCATCAAACAGATTCAAAATTCCCATTGCACTTAATGGCAGTTTTGCATCTACAAGGATGGGAGAATATGAGTCATGAGGGTGTCTAAATGTATAGTGAGTCAACTTTCCATGTGACATCAGTAACATACATTTTCAAACAGGAGTTTTATGCGATTCAATGACAAATCTTAGAGACGTATCACACTTCTTTATAGACAGACAAGCAGATGTATGCAATGCACTGTGCTGTAAAGCCATGCAGCAGTATGTAATATGACAGCAGCCAGTGCTACACTTTATGCATTGCTATGACAACCATATCACAACCAAATCACAATGCGGTGTTAGATGTATAAAAATAAACATACCCATACCATATCTAGTCTATGCCTCTCCAACTCCTGGCAGAAAGAGTTGGCACAACATTATGAAACAGAAATCACAGAGTCATAAAACCAAATTTAACCCCCAAAAGACACCAATACCAAAGCAAGGCAATAAACTGTAAGATAAAGGGAAAACTTAAGCAGAATTATATCAGAAATTTTAAAGAGTGTATTTTTGAAGAGTTCCCCCCCACCAAATAGTTAAGCAAAGTTAGGAAGTGCTGTCCACAGCAGTGTGGCTGTGCGCATACAGACCTGATGTTTCAGAAGGACAGCCTGCTGTCTTCTCAGTTCTTTTTCCTTAAAAATAAAAAACTTTTGATATATGGTTTTTAGGAGAGATTTAGAGCACACTAATAATAAAAATTTCACTTCCTGCTAAACTTTTAGCCCTCTCATAGCTTTAACCACAGAGAAAGTTGACCATTCACTTTCTTAACTTGCAATGGCTCTACCAATCAGCTTCCTGACACTAAGTGTACGGAATGATCTGTAGCAAGGATGTTTTCTCAGTAGTTACCTCAACTTAAAGTTCAATGGATGACTGAACAATATACTTCCACAGCAAAAATCACTGAACTCAATGAATAGATTGTCAAACACAACATATAAAAAGCATACATTTAAGTTACTCAATAAATCATATTCAAATATAATTTGAATATAATTCAAATTATAAAGTAGCTTATTAAAGCCCTCCCCTACTCTAAGTATGGGTGCATGTTTGTGCACACATGCACGTGCTTGTGTGTATCCACCAGCAGTTCACAGTACAGCCCCAAGGGGATGGATGGAGTGTGAGGCACAATGCAAAACACTTCTCTAAGACTGTTATCTGTTGACTACTGTCTAGCAAGATAAAATCTAGATGAATTTATTAGTGTAAATATAAATGAGTATAGAAGAATCAAGAAAATTCTTTATTCTAGAGAACAAAGTAAGGGACTGTATATTTAAATGATTGCAACTTGGAGTTAGGGTAGAGCTTAGGAAGACAGCTTTGTTTAGCTGCATACATTCTGCTTCATCCCAAGCACACACTTAAGGTGCCTCCAAACAAAAACAAATGAGCTCACAACAGAACCCTGCCCTGGCTCTACAGGGCAACTCTGTGCTGGGCCCTACAGTACCTGCAGGCTCTGATGCCTCCATAAACACTCAGCCGAAATTAAGAGCTGAGCAGGGAAGGAACAGGACAGGGAATCATGATCACAAGACCCCCAAAATTATGTTGCAGTAATATAACGCAGCGATAGTTAGCAGTTTTGTCTCTGTCTGGTTTTCTGTTTCTTTATTTACTTGTTTGTTTATTTATAGACAGGGTCTTGCTAGGATACTGCACTGGCCTTCTGAGCCGCCTAGGCCAGCCTCCTGACTGTCAGCATCACAGGCAAGCATCACAATGCCTATTTTTAACAAATGAAACACTGGACATGGACAGAGCTGTGCGGGACAGTCAGATTTGGGGCATGGCATGAACACAAATGACAATACACTAGTTTGGGAGATCACTCTTATCAAGCAAAACTTAAAGCCAGGTGCCATGCAGTACTTTGCATTTCTGATTGATGTCTTCCACTTGCAAATATCAAAACAGCACATAAAACCTACATTAAGAAATAAAAACATACAAAAATATACATACAAGTAAGAGCACACATTTACACACATTTTTCAATAGTAGTTTTGAGAAAACAATTTTCTCATGATTGGTATTATGCAAATGAAGTTTTTATTTCTAAAAATAAAAACTCTTGATTCTCAGCTACACTAACCTTGGTTCGTTTCTCGGCCTCCAATAATTTGGCATTTGCCGCTTCTTCCTTCTTTTTCTTTTTAGCCTGTGCATGCAAAACAGGTCTCAAGTCATGCAACAGCACCGCTATGACATGCCTCACCAGGTACAAAACGATCATGTAACTAACACATGTGCAGACAATCACAAATACCCCCACCTCACAGCACATAGTCTCCAGGCTACAGATAAACGCCAAAATATGTATAAGCACCCTTGAAAATCACGAGACAACAAGTTTTCTTCTACAAACTGACAAACATCTGAAATAACATATTATCTTGGCACTTAAAAAAACTGACTGTCAGTTGTTGCATTTTGGAGAATTGTTCAAAAAATTACCTTCTAAAAAAATTTTAGAAAAAATGGTACTAATGAATAATAGATCTTCAAAAATAAATTAGTAACTCACTTAAAATACACATCTACTTTTTGAAATTTCCTTTAATGCTTGGTATTTTAAATAAAGAAATCCATCATTTGGCCATAAACATTAACTGCAATGTAGTAATGAGCTCTGTCTATTGGGTTTGGACTCAGCACTTGTGTAACGGAAAAGGGCCTGTACTTGGACAGTGGCAGGCCTCATGCTATTACCAACTGAAGTCACACGCCATCTAGAAGATTCTAAATACCTGCTAGCTGGTGTTTATTTGTTTTAAATTTGAGAGTTGTAAAATTAACTTAAACTGCGTGAAGGAGTATGTGTGTATTCCTAGGAGAAAAACTATCACACAGAAAGCTTAGGTCTGCAGACATCAGGCCATACAATGGTCCATAAAGCAGCATCTGGGAAAGCTGAAGGTGAAAGATTTCAAATATTAAAATATAAAAGGGTTTATTTTCACAATATTTGAAGGAAATAATTTCAAGACCTGTGTGGGTTTTAATACAGGATATGAAACATCACCTGTTTTGTCCCTGACGGGACAGTGGTTTCTAGCACTGATTTAATAATCAGATTGTGACCCAGCGACGCTTTAGGAAACAGGCTGTTGAAAACTGTTGACTCTTGCTGGACTGGAGTCCTGTACCAGTTTTTCTGACTTTTCTCCAACTGCTTTCTAGTCAGCTTTCAGGGAAGAGGGAAACACTAGGAACCCTGACAGTGACATGTTTCCTGCACTTAAAAGTATACTTTTATAAACATTTGTTTCTAAATCAAAAGACAATACCTAACGGTGCCCTAAGGGATTTCCTGACCCTGAACACCATGAACTCGGTGACCACTCAGGTCTTCCCCTTTCTTCTTCTGCTTTCTTTTCTGTTTGTGTGTTTTATTTGTCTGGCATTCTAGCAGGAGGATGGGTGGACTTGCTGAAGAGCTTCAGGGTCCATGCCAGCCTACACCTTTCTGAAGAGACCTCTTAGTGCTTGTAGTCACTTGAACTGATGGGGACACCTGTGCAGTGTAGACCTTCTAGGACCTTGAGTATCATCTTACTTATGTTAAATTGAGAATTCTACCTCAAGAATCTGCTGAGCTCGGAGTTCTTTTTCCATTCTGATCTGCTGTATTCTCTTAATTTTTTCCTGTAAGAAAAATGATGAAAATTTGAGATAAAATAAACATTCAAGTAACAAGTTTTAACTGAAGTCAGATAACTTAAGACATGAATAACAAATCAGCAAACGCTACTGAATCCACGATTTAGTTATCTGTCAAGACAACTAATATTTGCATGTCCCAAATTCATATGAGCTTAGAGATCCCCATAACTGTAAGCTGTAAATGTTAGACGAGTATGGAGAAGATAAAACAAAGCTAAATAAACTTATTATATATCCAGATAGCACTTACAAATAATTGCAATTACAAATAAAACAGAAATATATGGAAAATAAAAAATACATAAAGCTACTGATAAGTTATACCACTTACTGAACTTGTACAAAAAAACAGTATTTCTATGAAATCATTCATATGCATGTCTTTGTGAGTTTGTCATTAATTTAAAGATTGCTTTAAAATGATAACTATGTATATGAGGCCATTAGGAATTCTGAAATGCAGTTTACATGTTGACAAAATGGTATGAACAATGCTTTCAACTATGAGAATAACCCATCTATAAATGATGTAACATGATTTTATAGTGAGTTAATACAAATTTATATTCCAAGAAATTAATTACATGCGGTAACCAGCATTATAATACCTAAAACAGTGATTATGTTTTATAATCACTCATTAAGACAGTCATTAAGAATTAATATAGATTTTAATAGTTATCCAAAGGCTTTCTATATTTGGTAATGCTCAATAAACAAGATGCCCACACAATTAAAGGTGTGTCCAATATCTAGCCTTATCTAACCTTAAGATATAAGTTGTTACCCAGGACTGCTCTCCATACATGTGTGGTCTTCCATGGCTCCTATATCTCTCAAGAATCAGTATTTTTTACTTTAAAAATTACCCTCATAGCTGGGTGTTGGTGGTGTACACCTTTAATCCCCACACTCAAGGGGCAGAGGCAAGAGGATCTCTGTGAATCTGGGGCCAGCTTGGTTTACACAGAGAAACTCTGTCTCGAAAAAAAACAAAAGAAAAACCTCCATATGCTATAATGACAGAGACTTTATTTAGAAATGATCTTTTTGCAAGTTTCAAATTGGCATGGATAGAAATAAATACCTAATAACAACAAAACCTCTGACATTTCCTACTTCAAATTAGATTTGTTCTAGAATTCCCACATCAACACATATATGGTCATTGTTGTTTCTCTGTCAGTTTCCAGATGTACTGTCTGAAGCTGTGCTTTACTAGGAATATTCATTCATATTCTCTCTCTCTCTCTCTCTCTCTCTCTCTCGCTCATATTGAACCCATACAGAAGTATATAATGCAATCATGAAATTTGAGGAATCAATGATCTGATTCAGAAGACTCATCACACTCTATGAGTTTGCTTTTAATGATGCCTCTGCCCCTTGAGTGTGGGGATTAAAGGTATGCGCCACCAACATCCAGCTATGAGGGTAATTTTAAAAATCAAAAATATTAACTTAAGTGACTGTCAAATTATAAAATATAGCCACTATTTTAGGTATTGTATATGCTGGTTATCTCCTGTAAGTAATTTATTGGAGTATAAAATTGTATTAATTCATTATAAAATTATGGTATATCATTTATAGATAGGTTTGTTCTTTCTTGGTAACGGACTGCAGGATGGTATTTGAATTATTTACTTGTATTAGAAGCTGACTGTTTTTGCTTGTTTATTTTTTGAGATAGGGTTTCTCTGTGTGGCCCTGAACTCTGTTGGCCCCTGCCAATGGAAGTGAAGGCATGTGTGCCACCTCCTGGCATGGAGGAAACATATTCTTGGTGAACATTTTCTGTTCTTGTAAATCACAGACTTTTAAAGGGGGGTGCTCTTAAGTCAGAAAAGCACTGTCCCATTCTCTCATGTGCAGATATAGGTAGAGACTCTTAAGACTAAAGTAATGGGGCTTAAGTATATTAAGTTTAAAGCTTTACCTTAACTGCCAAATATGTATTATATACACTCAGATGTTTATGTGCAAACAATATGACAGTATAAAGACTAACATCATTTATAAGCTGTATATAGTTCTTAAAATAGTATGTACCTATGTAATGAGATGGTTAAAAATATATACACCTTGTTTATCATCTAAGAGTTTTATCAGTTAAAACTATATTCTTGTTTTAAATGTGAGGCTACTGAGTTCTAACACACAAATACTTTAGATACAAAGAGTCATATTTGACTCACATTCCAGTGACTGTGCTCACTCTACTTCATTGTGATGCTTCCACAATCTTGCAAAAAAAAAAAATATGCTTTAAGGACCTTTGTTGAGTTGGGAGACATGTAGCTCCCATAGTGGTCAGGTGCTTATGCAGCACGGCCTTGGGTTCCGTCTCCAGCACTGGCAGGGCTGGGATGGGTTGGAGGTTTGCAAAATGTGGTTCTCTGGACATAGCACAGTCAGTGCAAAAATGATCTTGCAGCAGCTATAGCTGCCTGTATTGTGCCTACACGAGATAGCATTGGTCAACAATCAGTGAATCTGGCTACTGATGGATTCTGGGAAAGAGGCAGTCATTGTCATCAGCTGTGTAACCACTAAGGCATGGCACCGGGTTCCACTTAGTCACACAGAACATCTCAGTTAAACTCAGAAAACCCAAAACAAAAACAAACATGCAGTAAAAACAAAAGACAAGAATGTCGGAAAAGGACTGGTAGGGTGATGGGGTAGGAAGGAGATTAGACAGGCTGGGGTTACTCTAGCTAGAATGCATGGATGAAATTGCAAAAGGTTTTTTCAAATTACATAGTAAAAAAGGACAGTGAAAAAATATTCTGGTGATTTTTTTTGTCAATCTTTGTGTAAAAAATATCCAAAGAATGAGAAGAACAAGACTCTATTTTATTCTAGATCAATGCTAACTTGCAACAATCATTTCAGGGCCACGTGGCACACATTTGAAATCTCAAATATTCTGGTGACAGATGCAGAACAATACAAGCTACAAGGCTGCCTCTGCAATACAGAGACACCTAGACTCAAACATAAATTACAGTAAGAGAAAATAAAATGGTCATTATTTAGCAAAACTGTTGCTAAAAGCTTTGAAGTCTAATGTTATTTTAATTAGCAGTGGAGAATGTGAAGGTTTACATCCCAGGCACTTGACTTTAAGATCTCAAAGCTGAATCTAAAGTGGTAAGATAATCTGATATATCTTTGGCCAACATAAAATCAAAGAAGCTATGAAAAGCATATCAAAATGGCAGTATTCTACTTAAAAATAAACTATAAGCATACATACTATTAAATAAAGATTTACAATACTTTAAGTTAATAAATGCATTACTTAGCTTACTTATTTTCAGTTAATCTCACAAGATCTGGTAGTCACAAAAAACAAAGGAAGAAATTTAAGTTTATAACTTATGATTTTAAATTATGGTAAAATGCGTTTTAATTATGGTCTTTTATATGCATATTTCAAGAATATAGCATTTATTGGAAGGCATAGGGCACGTCACTGTCCCAATTACTAACCAGCCATTCTTATCTCCTTTACAATAAAGGAAATGGAGAGACATGAGAGGCAGAAAGATTCCTGCAGGGTCACAAATCATTAAGCAACAGAGCCCACATTTAACTCTGGGTTCCCCAGTTAGAAACTTTTGAATTCCAACTCTATAGGAATTCACTTGGGTCACATTTCTTTAGTTAATTCTGGAGGAAACATTAGAGATGAGGACGGCAACTCCAAGCCACACAATCTGGTTAGCAGCTTCGTATATAGTAACGCCAGGGATTCCACTTAGGACTAACAGTAATCCCTGGCCTTTCACAATCTGCCAATTTTGAAAATTATTTCATTTTACCAAAATTAATTTTGAAAAGTAGAAAGGAGGGGACCACATAGATACGAGAGGATTGTGGGAAATACTCTCAGAGAACATTCAGAAGAAATGAGGGTAAGCTGTCTTCTAGAACACAGATTTACTTTTTTTTACTATAGTATGTCTACTATTTACTTAATTTTAATCAATTACATGTATTGTGTGGCCATTGCTATAGGTGTGGGGTGCACATGGCCCACACTGACCTGCACCTTCCATTATGTGGCTTCCAAGGGTTGAAATCAAGTCAACCTTGTGCAGCAAGCACTTTTGCCTGGTGAGCCACCCTGCTGGCACTAATCCTGTGCATGCTTTAAACAGCCAAATTTCCTATTAAAACTTGGATGTTCAAACAGTATCTCCTCTCCACTGATAGAAAATCCAAAAATCTGTCAGAGTACCAACTTGAACTCAAAGTCTACAAGAATACTGAAATATTTATAAATGTTACTTACATAATGAGGGAAGTTCTTGGAGGTTTGCCTATGACCTTTCTATCAATGAGGTCTTGAGCTTGTGTGTGTGTGTGTGTGTGTGTGTGTGTGTGTGTGTGTGTGTGTATTCCCAGACCTGAGTTCCCACTTACTGAATGGGTCTTAGTTGAACCAGACAGTTGAACCAGACAGTAACCAGACAGTTACTCTCAATTGGTACCACTGCTGCTGCAGAGGGCACCCTTCTCCAGGCTGGGTACCACTGCTGCTGCAGAGGGCACCCTTCTCCAGGCTGGGTTGCTCTGTTACCATTTTGCTAAATTGATACAGTATGCAACTGCCTTCTAAATACTTATCTTTGAACAACTGCACCTCTTACCCTCAAAAAAAAGTTTCTGTATTATATGGAGGCAGTTACAGAAAAGCACAGCCGGTCACACTGCAGACTGTAGTGCCCATCCCTGTCTATGACAATGACTCCACTCAGAGTCATCAGGGAAGAACCAGTGCACCAGGGGACTGCATCAAAATAGCTTCTTTTAGAGATCAAAGGAACTCAATAATAGGGTTGCCTACAAGACCATACCAGTTGACATCCAAGCATGGGTGTGGAAAAAGCTAACAAGACCTTACTTTTAGTTAAGAGCTATAGGGAGCCAGTGGCTTTCAAAGGAGGGAGACTCCATTTTTTTTAGGGACAAGCCCCCTGTGCATGTGGCCTGTGCCTCCAAAGTCAATGCTATACCCATGCACATATGAATAGCACTAGTCAGACTCAGAAAGGTGGATATCACATGTGTGTGTGTGTGTGTGTGTATGTGTGTATATATGCCTATATATGTCTATGACATATACATAACATACACACACGTGGGAAGAAGACAGGGGAGAAATTGGAGGGGAGGAAGGAGGAATAGGTGTAATGAAAATTCAATGCACTAGTATATAAAACTCTAAAATACAATTAAAATGTAAAAATAAAACCAAGAGGGTTACAATGACTCAGTTAGTAGTGTTCACTTTGCAAGGATGAGAACATCTGGCGAGATGGCTTAGGGGTTAAAAACACTGGTTGCTTCTGTAGAAGTTCAGGTCCCAGGACCCACTGATGGCTCATAACCATCTGTAATGCCAATGACAGAGCATGCCCTCTTCTGGTCTTTGTGAGCACCAGGCACACACATAGCACAACATATACATGCAGGCAAATACTCATTTACATATAAATAAATCTGTAAGAAATTTTTAAATAAAAAAAAACCTTAAGTAACAGAAGGTGTCACCTTTCTAAACAGACAGACATGTACGCCCAACAGTAACTGCATAGGAGATCCCAGTGGGACCCATGCACATACACACATCTTTGCACATGTACCAGAGATTCACAGGGAAGGCCTGTTTAGAAGTACGCCCTAGCACATGAACATACCTGCTGCTTCATAATCTTCATCTGTTCTTTCTGCTTCCGCTTTTCTTCAGCAGCCATTATTGCTGTTGAGAGGAACCAAAGCATGCTTTGTCATCCCAGAAACACAGGAGGAAGGGCAGCCTCTTAGGAATCCCCAGCTCCCACCTTTCAAATTCATGTATGTAAGTATCCTACCTTGTTGTTTTTTAGCTTCTTTGGCAACCCGTGCTTGTTCCTGCTTTTGAAGTTTTCTCAAAAGTTTTATTTGTGCTGCTTGTCTGGCTATTTCTGGAAGAAAAAAAAAGCAAAAACAAATTTCAAAGGGTATTACTGACAACTTTAGCTATCTGCTAATTCTCAAAGAATAACTAAACTGCTGCTGCATCTCCATGAGCAATGCAGTGCTTCAGAAGGCTGGGCAGGCGCGCGCGCGCACACACACACACACACACACACACACACACACACACACACACACACAGACCAGGGGGGAGAACAGTTTGGTAGAAAAGGTGCTCATTCCCCTCCTGGAAAGGCCCAGCACCCAGAGGATGTGGATACACGGGGGATATGCATACATTAGTGTCTGTTTTTATGGAGCAAACTATAGGTGCTACTGGAAGATAAAACAACAGATAAAATACACTCCCAGCTCCCAATAATGTTCAGGATTTGGAAAACACAGGCATTCAAACTTTCTGAGTTATGCAAAAGATCTCCTATATTGTAAATACCATAGAAATAAACACCTCTAAACTGACACATAAAGCCACCTCGGCTAATGAACGGCTAGAAGAGTATCATAATAATAACAAGACAAATACATTTCAATATTTAAATTTTAATATTTTAATATTTCCAAACTGAATGGATTTGTTTTTCTGAATTGTAGACTAAAGACTTAACTTGGTCTTAGGTTGAAAAGTACATGTAATTAGAAAACAGTCCTCTGACCTCCACACATGTGCTGTTGTACGCATATATTTACACACATGTGTGCACATAGAGAAAAAATAATTGAAAGTGCAATTTTTAAAACTTCAATGTTTAAATTCATGCTTGTCTCTTAATATATGAGTGTCTTAATATAAACAAAATAACATTAAACAATTGACTATATTAAAGCAGAGAAAGAATAAAGCTTTATTACACGAGAGAGCTTTATTCAGTGCTACTCGTAGAGTATGCCTCGGAAGAAGCTTTTCAGAAACACTGAGGCTTACATGTTCGCATGTGTGCACACATTTCTAGAAAGACAATCCATGATGAGTGAGAATAAGAGCTTGCTTTTAAAGTAATTTGTTTTGTGAGCCTTTTCCATGGATTATGATGTATTTACAATGAACAGAATTACATTTTATGTATGTTTTCTAATTTTTGTTATAGAGATAAACAATTCTTGTAAAGACACAAAATCCTGATAGCTATTTAAACAATTTTAACTGAAAATTTAAGCTGTAATTTTTCTGTACAAATATTTTTACATGTTCAAGACATTTACACAAGAGAAGCTTAAGACAGCCCAAAGAGGCTTTGCCTTTCTACAAAATAGCACAGACCCCACAGCAGCACACCCAGCTTATGTGAGTCTTCCTGTGTCACAGGAACAGCTCTATGACAATGGAAGTATAACGCTCACTAATAAGTACATGTCCATCACTTTGGGAAAGGTTAAGCTTAATAAATACACTCTCTGGTGCCCTCATCAGACATTCTAAAATATATTGACCACTTGAGCATTCTAAAAATGCATGCCCAGACTTCATCTGGGGTTACTTATCAGTAACCAGAGTTCTCTGACTCAAAATTTACCTCACAGATTCACATATTTTTGATGTAGTCTCATGTACACTTCAAGGAGTTGGGCGCTGTTAAAAGATTATCGCAGTAGGAAGGCTATGCAAACTTAGGGCGTGTGCCAAGCGAGTGTGGGTTGATTCCTTTCTGTCCAAGTCTTAATTAGCAGCATAACAACACGCTTTGCAAATGTAGTGCAGCAGAGAGGATGAATCAGTAAATAAGACTCTTGTAAGTCTTGTAAGTATTTGGGTGAGTAAATACGCACTCAAATAACTCCACTTAACTTGCGGGGATCCCTGTTTCCTTTGAGAGCAGTTGTCAACCACTCCCAACTCAAAACTAACAGAAGGATGATTATTAGATTTCCACATAACCATTAGTGACAGACAGTGGGCACTCCCTACCTTGAGCCTGCAGTTTCCTTAGTAATTTTGCATCTGTGTTATCTAGGAATTCCGCACTTCCGACATTGGGAGGGCGACCCTTCCGGCGTTTCATCCTGGATTCCTCTCTTGCTCTGGGTCTATCTGGATTGGCTGGTCTTCCTCTTCGGCCGTCGATTGCCCTGATACGAGGAATGACATCCTCTTCTTTCAAAAGACACCACTGCATTCCCTTTTGTGGAATAATTTACAGAAGTGAATATTCAAAACAAAACTGAGAATCAACATAATAAAAAATTCTAGTCAAAATCAGTTTTTTTTTAATTTATAAGGCTGATATTAAATTTAACTTTTAAAAACTAAATTTAGATTAGAAATTTTTCATAGTCTACAGTATAACTTTAATATTCTTATTTAAATTATGTATACCTTAATTAAATATAGACTGATTTGTATCTATATTTATAGGCATACAGAGACATAACATAACCATCATTTCTGAATATAATTACCACAATTGGTAGATATTTGAAAATATCATTTGTGTGATGACGTCCCTATAGATTGTTATTGAGGGTTACTTTCTCCTATATAAATATTATAGCTAATACATGAAAGAGAAAGTTAAAATATTAGCCTATTATAATTATTAATGAAATAACAGTTGCTCTTGAATGGTTGCCTTACATCAAAAAGAGACAAGCTGGCCAATACCAGGCTCCAGAGGGGAGGTTCATGTCACCTGTGATCTTGTTCCTACCCCCCAGGCAAACCCTGATTTGATCATGATTCTAGATTTAATCACCATAACTTCAAAGGCAAGATTGGATGAGAAGCATCTCTTGAAAATACCCATGAAATCCAGTCTGTAGGGAATCAACCAATAATTTGGCCTCTTCAACAAATTATGGCAAGTCTAATGAATAATACAGGAAAATTAAGTAGACTTTAAAAGGTGTATCAATTTATCAGCTTCAAATGGCAATCAATTCAAACAAACTATTGAGATTGTAAAAAACTGAAAATTGTAAAACATACTGAAGTTTGAAAACATCAAGAACAAAAACCCAACTATTTAAGTACAAAGACTGAACCTGTTAATTACAAATATACTTGGTAAAAGAGTAGAAAGCAAATAGATACAAATTCACAGGACAAGGCCGGTTTTGTTTCAGGCACTCTGAAGGCATTATACACCTTGATCTTCACAACATCTCTAACTCATAGAGCTCTTTACTGTCCTTCTATAACAGCTCACAGATCCAAACCACTGAGGTTACGGGTACAGAGAAAGCAAGGGAAAAAACTGTGATCCAATCTAAAAACAACCCCCAAACTATTACACTGTGACATGACATGCTTTTGACTTTCTATCTGATTTACAAAGACATGTTTATATCTTTTGATATGTACATATAAACTATATAAGTTGATGAATGACTGATCACAACGTTTAGAATTATATCAAGCCAAACTTGTGACGAAAAAAAACTAGTGTCTATATTCCACTTCTGCTTGCTAAAAGCAGTATCGAACACTAGCTCTTTCTTCAGTAATTAGAATGTTAAAATTTTTCCCCCTAAAAATTAAAATAAAGTCAACAGAACTGACAATTCTACTGACTGCACTTCAGGCCACATACGACATCAGAAGAAAGCCACCAGCACAGTTAGGTTAGGTGGACTGTGCTCACCATCGAGGGAAGCATATTGTTAGGTTAGGTTTTCACTTCATGATTACAATTTTAGGCATCACATATCACACAGATCACAAAATAAATAAATACAAGTGACATTTGTGACAGCATCACAAGAAAGCATATTAAGGAGTCTGTAAAATTGTGCATTCTCTTTAAAGTATCTGATTAATAGAAAAATCTGTTTCAAGCCAATATTTAACGATCTTATATGATTACCTTTTCTTATTCAAGTATAATTGTTATGTAATTACTTTTAAAGCTACTCAGGAAAATCTGCTTGAGTCAAAAAAGAGAGTATGTTGGTGTCTGGCTTACATCTGTGCCCTTGGAGTTCAGAAAACAAATACTTTTTAAGGAGACTGCATACACTGTGTTAGATATAGTATCACCCAACTCTTGGGATTCAGAAAACAAGAAAAGAATGGTTAGGAGATCTCAGGCTTATATTACAACTTTAATTCTTTAACAGACAAATAGCTGTGGGTGAGAGCATAACTTAGAGCTTGGCTCTCTCTTGGTAACCACTTCTATAGGAACATCAAATTTAGTTCTTAATACTTGGTCCATGTAAACTAGTTTGTGAGTCAGAAGTTATAGTTAAAAAGTTAGCTTACATGAGAGATTGGCTTTTGGTTACCAGCATTAGCAGAAAACGTTGTTTCCTCCCCCCCCCCCCCCCCCCCCCGTTAATTTTTAAGGTTTACAAAAAAAGTATTTCCTAAAAATAATCTTTCATGATTAAGATTTAAGATACTTATAAAAAGAGATGATATCATGGAGATGGTCAAAGATTATATTTATTATTTTACAACCCCTTTTCTGGGCATTACTAATGTATAGCCCATTTCATTTAAGAAGACTGAACAACATGAGTAACATATACAGGAAATACACAGTAGGAACACTATTCTGTCAAACAACAAACGTGGATTCTTTTTAGAGTCAGACTAAGTATGTGTTGTGTGGTACACTGTAAAATACCCAGAATCCCTTCCCTGAGAGGAAAGGCACAGCGTTTCTAAGCTTTAAAAGCACAGCGTTTCTAAGCTTTAAAAGTGTCTTACTTATTACCATGTTTGTGTGTTGAGTATCACACTAGCTCGTTTCATCAACCATGACCTGGGTTCCTGAGTTCCCTTCCTCACTAATTCATCTTTCCAGTCCAAAAAAACAGCATTAATTTTTTTTTTTTTTTTTTTTTTTTTTTTTTTTTTTTTTTAAGGGGTCTGTAGAGATGGCTCAGCAGTTAAGAGCACTGACTGCTCTTCCAGAGGTCCTGAGTTCAATTCCCAGTAACCACACGGTGGCTCACAACCATCTGTAATGGGATCTGATGCCCTCTTCTGGTGTGTCTGAAGACAGCTCCAGTGTACTCACATACATAAAATAAATAAATCTTTTTAGAAAAAAATTTTATGTGCACAAACAGGTGTTTTGTCTGATGTATGGGTACCACATATGGTACCTGCAAAGGGTACTGGATGCCCTGGAGCTGAAGTTACAATATGGTTGTAGCCATCATTTGGGTGCTGGGAATCAGACCCTGAGACTCTTGAAAAGTAGCTAGTGATCCTACTGTGAAACCATCTCTCCAGGCCCAGAACAACAGCAGATTAAAAATGTCCTCGAGGGTCAGCTCCACTAGTGTGGGTAATTCAGGACCACACCACTTAGGTGACAATTACTTCAGTATCACTAAGACACTAGTGTGGAGCTAAAATTCCATCCATTCCTCCAAAAGCTGATTTTCCAAGTTAACACTTGAGATGCTGGTACTTTCTAATTGAATGAGGGTTTCCCCTACCCCCCCACCCCCACCCCACAGAGGATCCTGTTTGCTTGGCTTGGAAATTATTTTGTAGATCATGCTGGCTTCAAATTCAACCATCTGTCTCTCCTGGGGCTAAAGGTCTGCTCCACCACACCATACCTGGCATGAATGGGGTCTTTATCATCTTACATCCTTGTCTCTTGGAAGGAAGCTAACTGAGGTCTATGGTTGAAATCTAGATTAAGGCATTTGTTGTGACAATTTTAGAACTCTTAGTCATTTATCGAATAGATTATTTACCAGACTTATCCATAAACATTTTTAAATAAATTTAACAATAGCTTAAAAATAACTTAAAAACAAAACAAAAGCTTCCCTCTGAAAGTGCATTTTCAGAATCTCTTACTTTCCAATAGCTTATATGAAGTACTCAGAATGTCATACCTAAAAGAAAAAGGATCATTTTTTTTAACTTATTTTATGTTTATGGATGTTTGCCAGTCCCTATATATGTGTACTGCACGCATGCCTGGTGCTCACAGAGGCAGAAGGTGGTGCAGGATCCCCTGGAACTTGAGTCATCTGTGGTTATGAGCTGCCATGTAGATGCTGGGAACTGAGCCCAGGTCCTGTGCAAGAGCAGCAAGTGCTCAAGTTTTGAGCCATCTGTCTAATTAAGAAGGGGAGGGATGTGAAAGACCTGGTATATGGATTTCCATCCCAGGTGAGGGAATTAAATACGAATTAGTGCTTCGCCATGACATGAGATACTGAGTGGCATGGGCTAAACTTCTAAGAAAGTCACAGGACATGAGCAAAGCACATGTAGCAAATACTTTTCAAAAGATTTTTCACAACTTATAATTTAACTAAAATGCTAAAATTAATATTATGAAAAGTGAGATTCTGTTGGGGTTTCCTATGCCTGGTGTCTCTTTTCCGTTGCTTCCTACTTCCCAAGTAACACTGAACTTGATGTAGTTCACAGGAAGGGCACTGGGAAGTCTTGGTCTCTCCTAGCTACACAGCCCATCAGTGCTACACACTGTTTTGAGTAGCATTTAACAGCTATTCAAGACCAAGAATAGCCTTGTCTGGGAGAAGAGGGGTGCCACCCACTAAACAGAGTGGAGAAAGACACTTTGATTATGCTGTCTCAATGATTACATCCATGATCACTGAGTGATTTCTGTGTTTAGTCCAGAAAAGAAAGGATTTGAAAATAAGAACTGACTTTAAGGTGACTCAGGATGGCCTTCCATAGCCCCACATGTGGGCTTAGGCACTACAATCCTACCTGGTAAATCACTGACATAAATCTCCAGACTCCCACCCTGTCCGTGCTGATTGGTCATGTTCCCAGAGTCCATATGTGCTAAGGCTAGGTTGTACAGGGGTGGCAGTTAACAGCAGAGCTGGATTAGAACTCTGGTTGTTGACTCCCAGTCTTTAGTTCTTCACTTAATTTAAAATAATTATCATCACTATATAATTGTGCCTAAGATGAAGTGTTGCCCATTAATTACAATGGCTTCTTTTACTGCCTTTTCATTGTAGCTGGACCCAGCAGATTGGTATGATATTCATCAGGTAATAAGATGCTTCTTTGTAACTTGTATTTTAATGAACTATTTGGTTTCTCCATTGAAATTAGTTTTTTCTTCAAATTTATATTTTCTACTCCATTTCTACAGAAACAGGCATGTTCACAATTTCCTTTGTGGAAAAAAATGTCTTTGGGGAAAATTTGGGGACATAACTTGTCATAAATACTTATAAAGTGATTTTTAAAATGGCCGTTTTCTGAAAGAAACCCATTTTACTTTTCTTATGGCATTATGCCATTAGATAGAATGCTTCAAAAACCATCTCAGAAAGTTTCTGAATCATGACTACTCACTTCTCTGTACATCTTTCCTCTCCCCTCACCCCCTTTCCAGGCAGTTTTTTACTGTTTTTTTGTTTGTTTCATTTTTTCTTAGACTGAATTAGAGTAGACATCCAATGTCCTAAATGCCTCTGAACTTACTCAGTGAATAATATGGAATCATTTTTTAAAGCTATTCTTAGCTACTACAGTTCACACAAATACTGATCAGAGTGCATCACCAGACATTTGAAAACAATCCTTGTCAACAGCTATGGCGTCTCACTGTGAGGCCTTCCTATATTCCTAGAGGTAAATGTGGATAAAAGGAGTAACTCTTCCAAACTTACCAAAACTGGGCCAGCACAAACATTTCTATTACTTTGGTAACCAAAACCAGTGAAATAAAATAAAACTGATGACAAACGTAAGGATCGACACGTTTTTATGATGCAACGGAACAGAACTCTGTAAAGACAAATCTACTGGCATCCTTTCCAAGCTTGGCACGGAGGCCAAAGTGAGAGATTGAGCAGAGGCAGCCACTGGCAGAGACTGACCTTCAGAGCACCACTGCTTGCTAAAGGAAGTCAAGCACCCCTAAAGGTGGGATTTTATGAAAAATTGATAAGAGCACTTGAAATCTGGCTAGCACAAGGCTAACCATTTGCTGGTCCTACTGAGCTTTCACCTTATCTGTGGACGCAGACAGAACGCTTAATGAATAAAAGTTTGTTTGGTCTCCTTCCTTTTATAGCCTACTTCTCCTGAATAAAGCACATCTGTTCTAGTTGTTTAAAAGATAACTATTATAGTGTTGTTCTTCACTTACATTTTGACACACTTAAAATGGCTCTCACTGCTTATCTTGTAATATACACAATCACTATTTTCAACAAATGTTTGCTATTGACAAACACATATATAATTACTATCTTAAGCTCCTGAATATTGAATAAAAATAGCCAAATTTACAAAATTATATTTTTATTACTTCAAACATTATCTTCTAGCAGAAATTACCATCAATCAAAGCCATGATCAATTTTGATATATTTTTTTTTCCCACTGTTTTGGATTTTACTGTTATTGTTATGCTTTAAGACACAGATCCAATATGAAGACCAGGACTGCCTCAAATCTGCAATCTTTCCTTCTTTCTCATGGACTGTGGGGATTTTAGGGATATAATGCCATACTAGGCTCCTTTTGGTATATATAATTTTTTTTTAAAGTATAAGATTAGCTATTAAACTTCTATACAATTTGTATAATGTTACAAATATATATACACACAATTACTATTGTGTAACAAGAGTGCATTTGTGCCAAACAATATCCTCCAAAATGTTAGCTAATCAAATTCCCTTCCTGCTTTGTGCTTGCTGGTGGCTGCTGAACTGGACAAGTTCAGGAAATCTGGGAATGCAGTATAGGTCTTGGTTGGATGCTACACCAGTGCAAAACCTTTATCACAAAGGAAATTGATGATCACACCACAGACCATCCCTATTGCTATGTATGCCACAGTGCCTGCAACTGACCAAAAGTCCAAAACATAACTGTCATGGCCAAGAAGAAAATAACCAAGAGCTTAAAGATCAAGTCCTTTGTGAATGTTTATAACTACAGGAACATCATGCCTACAAGTTACTCAATGGGTAGCCCCTGGGACACAACAGTGGTCAAAAAGAATGTGTATAGAGACTGAGTTCAAAAAGGCAATGTCAGAGGGCAGCCTAGGTCGAGTCTGAGAAATGGTATGAAACAGCTTTGGGTTTACATCTCAGTTTTCATCACTAAAAGAAAAAAAATTCTTGATGTCAGGTACTCTAACAAAATTATAACACCTGTTAATTTTCATAGAAAATTATTACATAATTATACAAATCTCCAATTACTCCAATGCTTAAACATATAAGTAACAACATAAAGAAATATATATGGCTTTTCACCTCTAAGAATTGTGAAAGCATGCACATTTCTAATTCATTAAGTAAAACATTTTATTGTATACATTTAATCACAGCTCTCTCAAAGGACCTTAAAGATAAATTTCACTTACTAATTTTCTTCTGAACTAAAAAGTGGTCTCAGAATTTGTGTTATCTTCCCTGCGCAGTCTCTGAAAATTTGTCAGCTGAGCATGTTACAGCTTCAGTAACTCATCTAAGTTCTTAAGTGGAATTGATTTCAACAAGACACCATGCATTTGGAGGAACACTGATTGTGTTTAATAAAAAGTGAATGAATATCAAAGAACATTCTGCTCTGTGTAATGAGGCTTTATAGATTAAGTCTAATTATTATTGATACAATAACAAAAATCCTTCATGTATTGAATAGCAATTAGCTTTCCTCTCAGAACAAAGATCTAGTGAGAAAAAAAAAAAAACCATAAAGATGACTCTGTCATAAATAAAACAAGTAAAGATCTGAAACATGAACCAAAGATCAAAAATAAGAATTTCTAAATGTTTTTGCCTTTCAAAATGTTTGTGACTAATTAAATCACTATGTGGGGAGTGTATTAAAAAGCACTGCAGCTCATTAAGTCTAAAAGAAATCTGGTGACAAACTGGGATGAAATAAAAAATTAAATTTAAATGATAATTCAAATAAGAAACCCTAAAAATACATTTATATGCAGAAATTTGAAAAAAAAAATCACAATTTTGTGGTCTTATAAAATTAGCACTAAGGAGACAATGAAGTTGAACAGCGCACGTGACTCTCGGACAATGGGCAAAGGGTCTGTATAAGTGCAAGAAGCACGTTTCCAAGTCCTCGGCTCTGGCTTGCTTGCTCACTTGCTGACACACACACCCTTTCTCACTGATAGCCCTGCTATACTGTGGCTATGTGACCTGGGTAGGATTTGCTTAATCTTCTCAGCAATCTAAGGCCCTGCATTAAAGTCTAGGACAAGAAAGAAACCCCTCCCTTTAAACAAAGAAAATAATAGTTCCTGAAAAATAAATAAAACAGTGAGTTCCAGGACAGCCAGGACTACATAGAGAAACCCTGTTTCAAAAACCCAAAACAAAATGAAGCAAAACAAAAGGAAACAAAAAACAAAAATATTTCTGTGCTTTAAAATTGGTCCAAAGAGGAAGAGCCTCAATCAAGAAGTGTCTTCTCTACTTTGCTAAGCATGTGAACCTATGTGAAACATTTTCTTGCATGTTATCTCATGTTAACTTGCCAAAATATCATGAGGCAGAAATATTGTTGTCTGTATGTGATAAATAAAGTCGAATGAAAATGGCTAACAAGAATTTACGTTTCACCACTCCCTAAATCAGAGACTTTGTCAATGGGGCTCAGAAATGGTAACAGGAAGTTGATAAACATTTACAGGTAAATATAAGTCAGGGGCAAAGGGACAGTCTCTAAGGAGAGATCACAGAGGTGAGGGAAGCTTTCTTGGAAGTTATTTTTAGAGAATGAGTATAAGGCTGTACACTTAACTCCCCAAGTTCAATGTGAACTGTGGTGATATATTCAGAAATGTGCATAATGGATTTAAAGGTAAATTCCTATAAAACATCAGAATTTCTACTCACCAAATACAAAGGATCTCGACTTAACAAATTTAAAAAAAGAAAAAAAAAAAAAAAAAGGTAACAATGGATCACACAACATGGTGTGATCAAATGGACCAGATCCTGTCCATGCGCCACGTGGCTTTCCAAACTCTCTTTACAATGTCTCATTCATGAATTGCCTATTCAGACTGGTTTTTCTAAACTTCACTCTAACACTACAGATTTCTTATACTTGCATAAAGTACAAAATTGTTGGTGCAATTAATAAGCAGAAAAGTTTACTTGAATATGAAAAACATCTACTATAACAAAGCTTTCTATGACTTAGACCGTACAAGGTCTTGGTGAATGACCATCAGGACATGGTGTGTCTAACTGCATGAGTGAGTTACGAGAGGTCACTTTCTAGAGTAGAGAGGTTTATTTCACTTAGGTTAAAGTACTGGTTCTGGTTCAGACTTCTTGAAAAGGTGGGTCCTGTGGCCCATTGAAGCCTTTCCTAGTTTTATACTGACACTAAAGTTGCCCTTTGTCACATCCATTACTCCAGTCACTGCTGCTGAGATACTGGAAAAAAAAAAAAAAATCACGCTTTTCTGCCTCAGGTCTTAATTTGATGTGCAGCTAGCTTTCAAGACATTAATGTTTTGCAAATTCCATGAAGAGGCTCTATTTGAGAGAGCAATTTAGGTTGAGCACATTGGACCCACACAAGAGACCACTTTGTAACAAGGAACTCCATCTGACAAAGAAGTGCATTTCCATCCGCATCAGCATGCTCAATCAGAAGCAAATGCGCAGAAGGTGGAGAACAGTGTTTACCTTTATCATGTCAGGGCACTGCCTAAGCTTCTTCCCACACGGAGCATAGTATGCAACTTCTCCTGGAAGGCGCCCACCAAAGTTTCTCACCCTTGTCTCTCTCTGCCAGCTACAGATTAAGGGGAAAAAAGAGCATTATAAGATACTTAATTTAAAGATAATCACTTTAAAAAGTTGAAAAAAGTACACGCTATTCAGAAAACATTAAAAAATGAAAACAAAAATAAACACACAATCGTATAACCCAAATACAACTATTATTTAAATGGATTACAGTTTTTAAGCTAACAAATTCATTAACAAAATTAAAGACTTGACTTGGAAACATTCAACTGTCATGTATTATAGAAATCACAGCTGGAAGGAAGCATTCGAGTAGTGCAGAAATACACGTAAGTTGTTCAAGAGCAGAAAGCTCCGAGTGTGGAGAGCATACACACGCCTCTCTGTGTCTGCGGCCCGAGCACGCTATCTAAACTCATAGCATACACACGCCTCTCTGGGTCTGCGGCCCGAGCACGCTATCTAAACGCATAGCATACACACGCCTCTCTGTGTCTGCGGCCCGAGCACGCTATCTAAACGCATAACTAGAACCCGTTAAACTAATCTCCCTGGACTACTGCTGCTGTTCAGACATCCTTCACTGTCCTTTGTCTTGGTAGCCTACTGATACTATGGCTCCTGCTTTTGGCATGTGACTGGCTCCTGGTTCAGTCACAGGAGCCCTTCTGAACCCTGCATCTACTTCATCACCTTCATATTAGGTATACTTTCGGTTTTCTTGGAAGTCAACATTTTGTCCCTTGTAGCTCTTCTTCTCTAATCAATAACTATGTAGAGAGGCGAGAAGGGAAAAGCACGTCTGTGGAAACACGCAGGGCCTGACAGGGAAAGCCTCCTGTGCCTACCCGTAGTCCAGAGGGATCCGCAGCTCCTGCTCCTCCGCCACTCTTCTTCGTTTGGATGTACCTTTAAGAAAAGTCAAGCAGAACATGAAATGCTCAGTGTAAAGGACAGCTGTCTGACAGTTCAGAAATTGTTCTATAAATGTTTTAATGAGAGATTATTCATATATTTATGAAAACTGCATTGTTTCTGGTTGTTTTTCAACTGAGCATACTACAGAAAACAAGTTTCCCCCCTTCTGGCCTATATCAGACACTGGGTTTTCTCTACAGCAGTGACCCTGCAGCTTTCCTTCTACTTAGAATTAGCAGAAGAGCCAATAAGGAGGGAAGGGACAAATGCCATGTTTCAAAAACCCATTCACTGTGTTATTTGGAAGTCTATGACTTTTCAGATAGTTGCTACAAATTTTAAAGGTTGGCTCAAATATTTAAAGACAATTTAATTACTTTGTGCGTATAGATCCATGGCCCCAAACAATACCAGGTTTTTAATTAATTAATTAAAGCCACACAGAAGAGGACTGTGGTTATTATGTGCATTTTAAAGGCAACATATAGGTTTCACAAATAGCAACATATATTGAATGAGTAGGGCATCATGCTTGTTTATTAAAGCAAATAAAAGCAAAGATTAGAAAGTGTCAATCAGAGTAAACTAAGCAAAACAGTAGTTAAATACTTAACTACACAAACCCATACTTTCTTAGATATTTAATGAGAATAAAGAGTATCAATATTGGATTGTGAAATGGAGAATGCCGACAAGTCTGTAGACAAATCAACTATGTAAAAGGATCATATGCTACTAAGAATGCCATGCACTCAAAAATACGATTTACGCTACTTTACAGTGAGTATGTAGGCATTTAATTGTCCAAGTCATTTCATATAAAGCACAAAAAAAATCCAAGTCTAAAATAAAGGATGAACATAAAAAAAGAAAGAATTCAAAAATCAAGAGGAATCATTAATTATAATCTTAAAATAGAAATCAAAGGGAAAATTAAAATATCAGGCAATGGATTAAATCTTTTAAAATACATGTTTCTTGGTCAATTTAAAATCTAGATGTTGGTTAAGAGCACTGGTTGCTCTTCCAAAGACTTGGGTTCAATTCTCAGCACCCACATGACAGCTTATAACTGTCTGTGACTCTAGTTCCAGGGGCAAAATACTAACGCACTTAAAAATAAATAAACTATTTGGGGGCTGGAGAGATGGTTCAGTGGTTAAAATCTAGACACAACATATGACTACAATGAGATTGTATCCAGAAACCTGTGCAAATAGCAATCCTCACTGCAGTCTGACTTTTACATTACATCGATAAAAATAAACTGTAGGTACCAGAGTGTGGACTTGAAGTGAGTGTGGAAGAAGAAGTGCCAAGAAAAGCAGGAGGCTGGGACTCAGAGCACAGGGCAGCAGGAGCAGAGCCTGGGGGGCTTCCTATGTGGAGGTTGTGAGGTGCTGAGTGCGCTGTGAGACTGGAGGGAGGGCTTTTGGCAGAGGAGCTTGTCTGAGTCAGGTTCGCGGCAGGTTTCTCGCCTTCAGTGTCACTATCTGATTCCTCCTGGTCTTTCTCATCGTCGTCTTCTGAGCCTTCTGAATCTGATTCTGAATTACTATCTGATTCTGGGAAGTAAAGAAGCACTGGTATATTATAACTAGGTCATAACCAAGCACAGGCAGTTTGCACCTAAGGGAGTATTTCAGAGCAACTGTTTGCAACTGAAGATTCAAGGAAGCAATTTCCCAAGAGGAAGCGAAGACATCAAAATTACCAGCTTATAAGCTATTTGAAGAAAGTGTGTGTAAACTACAGTTCCTTAAATCTCTCTCCAAACCATCAGTTTTAACATTTAAATCATAAAAAGTCCCCACGTGGTACTACTGATACTCCAGTTCTGCTTAGGGCTTTTGGAATTACTTCACACCAAATGGAGAAACTGTGGGTAGCAGAGGGGACACTGGCAGGCGCCAGGGTTAGTTACAGAGTCTCCATGTTCAGCTCCCTGTCCTGGAACCACCATCAACTTTCCATCTGGGACTCTGTATTAAATTAAAACACATAGTTTTCTAGGGAGTGGTTTTGGTTCTGGTTTTGCTTTCTTAGTTGTAGTTTTTCAATTCAGGTAAAGACATCAGGCTTTGAAAGACTCATAAACTATGCTCACAGAAGTAACTGTGGTAAGACAAGAGACAAGCTAAGGGAAGCAGGTCTGTTCTGATTGTGAAGTCTGTGAAGTTAATACACATGTTAGTTAGCACATACTCCTCTAGACATGTGACATACAAGACTGGATTAAAGACTGGATAAACACAGGACTGTGTCATAAAGGTGCCCAGACAGCATCCAGGTGGCACTGTTTGGTCTGGTTCTATTGCCCACACTGGGACTCGATAAAATCTAGTTTTTAAAAAGTCCTGAATATAGACAGACTGCCTTTCAGGATCTTTTCATCATTAGAATGTTAAATTGTATAATGACTGTTTTCTTATCCATTAGTTTTACTAACAAAAATTCTGACAGATCAGTAACAAATCCCATACAAACATAAATACATACATATTTATATAATTTCTGTATTTATATTTTAAGTTATCTTTCATTTTATGAGTTTAAAAGCAATCTCTATTTTAAAAAAAACAAAACAACAACAACAAAAAACCACTAGGCACAAGATCATGACTCTATGTTACTTAATAAATTCTGAAATCAAAAGGACTTAAGGTTTTAGTTCTTTAAATGATCATGGTGCAAAATTTCCATTTTAAAGCTATCCAGTAATGTTTTTATAAGTAGCAGAAGAAAATAAACCACACATCCAAGAATATTTGGGCAGCACTAACTGGCCTTGAAAGGGGTAATGGACAGAAAGTTGGGGAAAGGGAAGGGGCATGGTGAGGGAAGAGAAAGGAACAAGGTATATTTAAAACACGTTGAATAAAATTCTAAATATAATAATCCACCCACTCACCCCACCCCACCCCAGACAGAGTTTCTTTATAAATCCTTGGCTGTCCTGGAAATTACTGTATAGACCAGGATGGGTCTTGAACTCAACTGCCTCTGCCTCCCAAGTGCTGGGATTAAAGGCATGTGTGGCTAACGTGGCTCAAAATTACTAGCTGTTGTTGTTGTTGTTATTATTATTGGTTTTTTTTCAAGATAGGGTCTCTTGGTGTCAAACTCAGAGATCTGCCTGCCTGGGATGAAGAGCATGAGTCATCACCATCTGGCTTAAAATTATTTTTGAAAATATAAAAAGTGCACTGCATAAGTGGTCATGATGAAATGAAAATTCAGCAACCTGATAAGATTGTTTGATTCATGCACCAACACTTTACAATTAGTCATTTAATGCCAGGGAACTACTATCTAAGATTTTACTTAGAATTGCAGTACCAATTTTATCGGCTGTAAAAAACAGTGAGTGACAGCGATTCCATGTGTGAAAATTAAAACTTTTTAGAAAACTTTCTGGTTTGTATACTTAAAAACAGACTTTAAAATTTAAAGCAGAAAATAACCTGATTGACTGTCATCAGACTCATCGTCTTCATCATCCTCTTCATCTTCTTCCTCATCATCTTCCTCCTCATCCTCATTCGAATCCTCAGAGTCTTTACTACTGGGAATGTCTGAATCTGTTCCTCGAAACTGTTCCACCAAGGACGCCGTCGGATGGGGGTGATGGTGTGCTTTCAGCGGGGCTGCATCACTGCTGACCCGCTTCTCCTTCCCGCTACTGTGCAGGATGGGCGAGGCAGAAGGCAGCGCTGGAGTCTGACTGCTGGGGGTTCTCCTCCCACTCGTGCTCAGATTGACAGGGGAGGAGAACGGGGTGCTGCTTGAGATATTTTCATTAATCTTACTCTGCATTTTCGTTTTGGTCGTCAGTGCTAAGGGAGCTTCTTGAATGACACTCTGAATGACTCCATTTGGTTGGTGATTCCCTAAAAGTGCATTTGTCAAAAATGGATTAGGGTGGTTGTTATCTAGTGGTAGTTTTGGATGTGCTGGTGAACTAGAGGTTGCTTTCGTATTTGACAAAGCTGCAATAACCTTCTTCAGGCTCTTCCCCGGCTCCTGTTTCTTTACTTGTGATGGGAATGTCTGCTTATATTGTTCCTGGTGAAACACAAGTTAAAAACAAAATGAGAAGGCCAGGAGACAAGGAATGCTTTCGTGTGTCAGTATCAGAACACAGGTTTCCAGAGAAACTTACACCATGACGTCCAGGCATGGGGAAAGGAATGTCAGTAACAACCAGGGCTATCAGGCCTTGCTTAGGCGCTATGCATTCACTCTCATCTGTTTTAACCACTCTAAGCATGAGTACTTCTTGACCATCCCCTCTCCTGACTGCTGCTCTCATTTTCACAATAACCCAGTCCTGAGGCCTTAAAACTGTCTGCCCTTCCCCTCCAAAAACTCAAAAACACAAAACCAACGAGCCTATTACGCTGTCTTTGGATTCTTTTGTGAAATATTGCTCAAATTTAGAGCATGCTGTTAATTCTTCCTGTCCAACTCCTAGTAAATATGAACCCAAACTTTGTATTACATTGGTTTTTCTTTGACTAGCTTCAAGGGAGCCCGGTCAACCTTCTGAACTCAGTTACATGCACATCATTTCATGGCTAGCCATTAGCCGTGCTCTCTAGCTGGTTGGGTGACTGCTGAGGCCAGAGTCACATGGCACCTTCCTCCTCTCACATTTTGCTAGAATCATTTGTCTACATGAACTGTTTCAGGAGCATGAAACCCTGTCCATACTTCAAGCTCTCTCACTCAGCAGTTTTCCACATTCCTCTCAGACAAAAATATTCCTCACTCCATCCTCCCGTGCTCTACCTGGCTGATATTCCATGATGAACTAGTTGTTTTGTTTGTTTGTTTTTTCCTTTGTTGACACAGAGTATCATGTAGCTAGTCTATGCTGGCCTTGAACTCCTGACTGTCCTGCCTCCAATTCTCAAATTCTGGGACTCCAATTCTCCAACTCTTCTCATCTTCCTGAGTACCAGGCACACATGCAGTAAAAACATCCATTCATATATAATAAGAAAATAAGTATCTTTGAAAAGGAACTACTTGATGATAAAAAACATGTAGATTTTACTGTTATAATTGAGATAATATATAATTTAGAATTATTAAAATATATTTTGTTAATTTGTTTTGTTTTTTAAGACAGGGTTTCTCAGTGTAGCCTTGGCTGTCCTGTAACTCTCTCTGTTGACCAGGCTGGCCTCAAACTATGGAAAACCACCTGTACTGGCATTAAAGGCATGTGCCACCACTGCCTGGCTTATTTTGTAACTTTCTAAAATAAAGAGGATGGAAAGATAACCCAGTGGTTAAGAGCATTTATTGCTCTTGCAGAAGACAATGGATCAGTTCCTAGAACTTATATGGTGGCTCTTAACCACCCACAATTCCAGTTCTGGGGGATCTGACCCCACCTCTTCAAATGCCCTTGGGTATCAAATAAACATGCTGTTCATTCTAGCTCAATACAGCCAAAACAGGAACACAGAGAAAAATTACATTGCTCAAATAATTCTTTGTAAACAAATGCTACTACATTCATACAAAAAGCAAACCACCAGGAAAGTGTTAGTTGTTTATTCAATATGTCCCTTTGGTGTATATACTATGATTCTCAGATAAAATACCTTTATAAATCTAAGATGCAATTTTCTGACAGAAAACTCCAATGTGTTGCATCTCTTAGAATGTAGCTAGCATATAATAACCCTTTCACTAATATATGATTCCTTCTAATATTGGGTCACATGGTGCAGTGAAAGGAAATCAGACACTGTACATTTGTATTTTAATTTTCAGCAACTGCCCCCTGTTATAATTCTAAAGACTCTCATACCATGAGTTTATTCCCACAGATTAACAGGAATAAACAAAGATTATTGCATTTATCTCAACTGACAGTAGTCAGTTAATCTTAAGAGTAGACATAATGTTAGGAAAAGGTCTAAGAACAGTCTCTACAATTGCTGTTTCAGAGCATCCACCACCCACGTGTCATACGGGGAGAGACGGGCTGAGGTGTCGTCCTACATTGTCCCTTGTCTTAAGCTTCAGCAAATGCAAAATATTCTCCAGATCAGACCTGACTTGCTTCGGTCTATCAAATTCTACTCCATGTCTATATACATTGAATTTATACTTATTAATTTAAATTACATGTTCCCAATGTAAGCACTGAAGGAATCAATGATAAAAAATAAGTCAGACGTTCATAGAGTAGGATAAGGCCAAAGAATTAATAGCAGGTAGCATGGAACAAAAGAGACTGTCATAAAAAATAAGCAAACTTCCGTATGTTATAAAGTATTCTATAAAGAAAACTATTTCAAGGAAAGTATTGACAAGATGCTCTGTAACACTAAATAAGGTATGTGGATAACATTATTTAGAGCTGAATCTAATGCAAATCTAATCACATGGCTGGAGAGATGATTAAGAAATGCTCAGTGGTTAGGAATACTTGCTATTCTTGCAGAAAATGCAGATTTGGTTCACAGCATCCATATGTACCTTACAAGCATATGTAACTCCAGTTCCAGGGGATTAGATCCCTATTCAAGCACTAGACATGCATACATGCACACGTGCACAGCACACACAAATACACATAAGACATTCATTCATATATAAAGGAAAAAAGTGTCTGTTAACTATTTGCAATTAATTATTATCATTTTAATAACTTATGTATACTTTTAGAATGGTCTTTATAGAGTAAAACCATACATTTTAAATTAAAATGCTTGTTTAAAACCCCTTCAACTCTGAACTTTCATTTGATACAGCAATAGCAAGTGACTTTAATCTGACTCTTAGAGTTTTTTTTTACATGATTTAGTATAGAAATAGGACTGTATGTGTAATGATCCTAGCTTTTATTAAGAGAATATGTAACCTATTTAATAAATAGCTGTTCAGTAACCATATAATTAATCAGTTTATTTTTATACGTGGTATGCATATGTATGTACACACTTGGACATTACTGTATTACAGAGTCCAGAAAAGGACACCGAATGAGGTCTTCTATTGTTTTATGCTTGATTCACTGCATCTCTTGCTGAACCTGGAAGCTAGGCTAGCAACTGGCAAGCTCAAGCAATCCTCCAGTCTCCGGCACGCATGGACCAGGTATGGCTTTTTATGTAGGTGCCAAGAATGCAAACTCAGTTGTCTTGATTACACAGAAAGTAGTTGTTCCCACAGAGCCATCTCCTCAGAAGAGAATTATTTTATAGGATTATTTATAGTAACATTTAGGAAACCAAAAGCAAGTACTTATTTGGAATAAAAGTAACTCATAAGATAGCTCTGTGAATTCATTTATCCGAAAGTGAAATAATACCTTAATAAAAGTTTAAAGCCAGATAGTGTAATTCTTAACTTAATTAGATTGCTGCTAGGAAGGAAACTGTGTGGTGTTGATAATACTTGCTATGTTTAAGGAATACATTATGAGTTATATCCGGATCACTGGTCATTTTTAGATTGGTAGCTACTGCATCTGGCTACACATCTCAGTAATCAAGAAAGCTTGAAAAAGCCACACATTATAGTTCTACCACAACAGATTCCGGTTTAATTTCTTTAATAAAATATTTTTCTTAAACTTTCTCAGATGATCTAATGCATAATCTGTCTTCAAATCTCAAAATTTATTCAGATCATTTGTTTCTTTGATCCAGTTCATAATATCATCAGAGTTGATGATAAAGACATAGTAAAAATCTTTTTTTCTTTCTTTCTTTCTTTCTTTCTTTCTTTCTTTCTTTCTTTCTTTCTATCTTTTTTTCTTTCTTTCTTTTGGAAAAAAATACAGCTTGTTATATGGTTAAAAATGAGAATTGTAGGGCTAGTGATATGGCTTAGCAGATAAAGGAGCCTGCCATTAAGCCTGACAACCTGACTTTGATTCCCAGGACCTACATGGTAGAAGGAGAGAACCACGTTTTAGGGCTTATGCATACATACACTTGGACACATACTCACACACACAATCAACAAAAATGTAAACAAAGAAATGAGAAAGAAATAAGGATTCTAGTACCATATAGCCATCATTTGGATTCGAACTACATCACAAATGAGCAATGTGGTCCTGTGAGAGTTGCTATAAAGAACCGAATTATTAAATTAATTGAGTTATAGAAGATTAATTCTATAAATCTCAAGTTCATCACTTGTAAATGGAGCTAATAGCTCCATTTATAATAATAACATTATAATAATTATATATAATATATTATATAATATATAATAATTATATAGTAATTATATAATATATTTAATATATTATATAATATATAATAATTATATAGTAATTATATAATATATATAATAACATTTATAATAATAACATTAATATATGATGTAATATGATAAACACAGGTTGGCATTTAAAAATATCAATAGCTAGGGTTGCAGAGATGGCTCAGCAGCTAAGGTACAAACATAAGGACCTGAGTTCAAACCTCCAGAAGCCACTTAAAAAAGTTGGATACTATAAAGTCAAAAGGTGACTTGTGGTAGGGCACGAAGAAGGAGCTGGGGATCCCTGGGCTAGCTGGCTGCCAACCTAGTGCTAGGCTGTCTCAAATGAATAAGGTGGAGCTTGACAGAGCGGCATATCTGACGTCTCCCTCTGGCCTCTGTACTCATGCACAGATAGAATCACCTGCATACCAACAACACACCACAGACATAGAAAATTAAAACTAAAACCAATAGAAATACACTACCATACTAATGGTGAAATGGACTTTTTTTTATAAAAGATTTTTACACTTAACAATCTGTAAATTCTAAAAGTAAAAGAAAATTGTATAAGAGTTAATTCCTTCAACATAGAACATAGTGTTCGTAAAATAAAGAGGCGTTAATTTTAAACAAAATAACTATAAAACATGCCTTCTTCAACTATAATATACTCTTGCTGTCAATACAGGAGAGCATGGGGGTAGAGGCAGGATGACACAGTAGCATTTCAGAAGCCCAGGAAACAGGGATGTAATGAGATATGTGTGGGAGTATGTAGGGACTGAACTTGGGTCTCCAGCACTGAGCTACATCCACAGCACAGCCTTTTCTCCTCTCCTCAAGCCCAGTGCTATGCCACATGTTTGAGCATGCGCTAACTCATCTGTATACCTTAGCCCCACTAGTCCTCTAGCAGCAAAATTCTGGTGTATGTGGTATTTTGCTTACCCGTTTAGATCGCAATTCACTGGTCAAAGAACTAGATTCTTCAGAGGTATTTTTATTCCCTGCTTTAAGTACATCAGGAGAAGGAACTACGAGTTTCCTGTAAGTTTCCTTTTTGGCTTGATTTACCAAAGACAAAGGTTTCACATTGGACACCAATCCCGTCGACTGTATTACACTGGTGTGTTTGGTCACAGACTCCTCCTTTGCCTGAGAGCTTTGGAAAATAAATGGAAGCTGCTGTGACAGAACCTGAGGCTGCTTCTGCTGGGACTGGAATGATGGGTGCGTCTGGGACTCAGACACAGGAGGTAATGGCTGGTGTGTTCTTCTTTCCTGGGCTTTTTCAGTTGCTTTCTGTCCATCTGTTTTTGGGTCTGAAATACCATGTAATAGCACCTGGAAATAAATTTAAAAATACTTGAGAAAGTTCTGCTAATCACTAATGACAGAGACATGACACAAAGCTCCCTAACACACAACCAAATGCCTTAAAGGAAGGCAGTGTTCTGCATGGAAGGACTGAGGTGAAGAATGAGTGTGGAGCAGGGAGGAGGCCTCTGGCCGCACTGGCCATGAGCTCTGCATGCCTTCGAAACATACCTGGTTGTTACTTTTGTGTTGTGCTTCAGTCTCTGAGTCAGAATCATCATCTTCACTCTCCTCAATACTTTGATCTTCTTCTTCTTCCTCTTCCAGATCATCTGAATCGCTGCTGCTAATGCCTTCACTTGAGGTGTCTGACGATGTGCCTGAGTCACTATCACTGTTGCTAGAACTTTCCATAGCCTTTTTCCTTGGTTTCTAGAGAAAGAGTCATTATTTGTTAAGATGATTCTTTAAAAATAAATTCAGGTGCTGGGCAATGGTGGCGCATGCCTTTAATCCTAGCACTTGGGAGGCAGAGGCAGGCGGATTTCTGAGTTCGAGGCCAGCCTGGTCTACTGAGTGAGTTCCAGGACAGCCAAGGCTATACAGAGAAACCCTGTCTCGAAAAACCAAAAAAAAATAAAAAAATAAAAAATAAATAAATAAATAAAAATAAATTCAGGCTTCAGTAGAAGGCATGCTCTTTTAGTTTTCAAATGATATCTTCAATATTAAAACACCATTTACTAAAGAGAAAGCATATGTCATAAGGGTTATTATAAGCTAACTTATCTAACAGGACATCGTCAATATAAAGTGTAAGTCTTGACATGGCTACTCACCAAATGTATTTGCCTTGTTAATCTGTTTAGAAAAAATTCATTTAAAAATGTTATGAGGTGGAGGGTTTTGTAACCTGAAAAGAATCTCCTATAATTCTATTATGTTGCTTAATGTACAAATTGTATTCTTTATAAGAATACAGTAGACACTGTTACATGTAGAACAGTTAAAATATAAATATTGTACATCTGTAGAGTTACCTACGTCACTGCTATGCTTCAGAAGTGCAACATTCGAAACTGCAGTTCACAAAATAATGACAGAGATTTGATATAAAGTAAGCAGACAAATCTTGACCTAAGATGAGCCAAACTGCGTTTTCAGGCACCTACTATAACTGTATGCCACAGTGAATCTTTGTCTACGTGAAACGTAGTCTAATATAGAGAGAGGAGGGGAAGAGATTCTTAGTCTAAAAGCAAACAGTTCTGAGCGACAGCCAGAAGACAAGGCAGACAGCAAAAGATTTATGGAGTAGTGGTGAGGAATGAAATCCTCTATAAAAATATTTCATATCAACTCAGTACTTGGGAGGCAGAGGCAGGAGGATATCTATCAGTTTCAGACTATCCTAGTCTACACAGTGAATTCAGGCCAGTCAGGGCTTCATAGGGAAAATTGTCTTAGGGGGAAAAATTCACATAGGGAGAAAGAAAAACTATTTCTAAAATAGTTTTAAATAGCTTTATTGGAAAAAATTACTAAAAACTGATAGAAAGGGATAATGTAGTTCATATGAAAAGGAAGTATTATGTTTAAGAAACAATCAGAAGGGGTAGATGCCTGTAGTGAAATAGTGTCTTCCGTGCTTACCACATGTACAAGACTTCCTGAAGAGCAAGCCAGCAAAAGCTCTAGAAATGATGGGGAAGGCGCTCCTGTAGTTTCAGGGCTACCTGAGAAGCTGCTGGTGGTTGACGGCCACAGGGAGAAGCAAAGCCACGTTTCTTAGGGATGTGGGCAGTGAGGGGTTACTCATGCTCCAACAGGCGATCATATGCTCATGCACATACAGGCAACATGAAATGGACTTGTGGGTAATGAGGAGGAGGGGAGAAAGGGGAAGAGGAGAGAAAGGAGCACATATGGGGAACAGTGCATACGAGCACAAGTACACAGCAGCAAACACATGGAGTTGGGAGGGGAATGTGGGAGAAACTGGAGCAGGAAGGAATGGAGAAGACAGACTGGATCCCAACACAGTATAGGAAGGAGTGTATGAATATTAAATATTGAATAAGAAGGAGTGAATACTGTGTAAACACATAACCATGAGACAAACTATAAAAAGTTACACAACGATCGTATAAGCCACCTGATAGGAGGACAGAGAGGAAGGAATGTTGAGAAGATACAGCAACAGGATGATGTACAGTCTGTACCCAATCCCTACCATTCAGTAGCATTTACGGACAGAGAACGAAATAGTGAAGAAAACAATAAATTACAAGTTTCAGTCCTCACATAAACACAGATTTCATGACCTCTGGGGACTGGGGGACAAAAGACAGAAATATTCTTCTATAATTGAAAGCCGAACAGAAGCTGCAGTTTTGGCTTCCATAGACACGGCCTCCAACAGGGGACTAGGCACCTCATCATTCCCTGTGGCATCTGCTTCATCCTCTCTGGGGCAATGAAAACTGAATCTGAGTGGTGTAAGAATAGCAAGGCGAGAAAGACAAGGTAGAGGCCAAAGGGGAAAAACACTGTTAATGTTAAATCTACCATTTGGCAAAGGATCAACTCCTTTGCAGCCAGTATCTGTAATTGGTATCTAAGCACAGCCAGCAAGCTATGCATCTGAGCTGAAATGACCACTTCTGGGTTAATAGGGGCTAGAAAGCAAGAGGGTTCAGCATCAACACTAATCTGGCAGAGAATTTCCTTTCAACACTCACTGTACATACACACAATTTTATTTTTAAAGATAACAAGAGAATGGGGACTCTACACCTTCCTGTATACTTCTAGTGGGGAAGGTCCTCAAGCCGGAGGGTAGATAAGAGTCCATTCATGAACAAGGAGGGAGACCATCATTCATGAGCAGCCAGTGTGATTCCGATAAGCTGCTCACTGCATAGCATGGATTGACAGTGTAGGAAGGATGACAATCCCTCCCCCCAACCCCCGCAGAAGCGCAAAGAACTAGAGTGGCACTCCAGGAAGGGCGGAAGTAGGTTTGGATACCAACAATTTCATTTCCACAGCTCCTAGGAATGTGGTGTGTGCTTTATTTGCAAATTAATTAGGCAATGTCGCTTTACTTTCACAAATACTGCTTTAAAATCATCCTGAGTTCATAAAAATGATTAAAGGAGAGATGACTAATTTTATTCCATCTGATTTTAGAGTTTTTTAGAACCCTCGTGAATGTTCATTTATCACTGTATACTTTTATTTTTTTCAGTAACTAAGCAAAGACATGTTCAAGACTATTATCTGCTAAATATAGGTGCTGAAATCTTTGGGGGTTCAGGACATGAGAAAATTTGCTAGTGAGAACAGGAGACATGAACCAGCATACGACTTATAAAACTGTTGTGAGAGTAAAGGACGTTTATAAAACAGGAGCACTCACTACAGCACGAGCTAGAGGGGAGGCAAGGATTTCATCCATGTCACCAGGTACCTTGTGAGCAGAGGCCCAGGGGAGGACAAGCACCCTTATGCAAATGTAAGGCTGGAACACTGCAGGACAGGAAGAACAGCCATGGAGAAGCCACTAACTGAAAATGCGTTGCACATGTTCAGAAGAGAACGTCAGCTAGATCAGTTACAGCCAACTAGGAAAGCACCAGCAGATAAGGAAGGGTGGGCCAGGAGACCTCTGCTCAGAGAGCTCTTGATAACAGAAAAGGGCAAGTCCATTTACCCTGAGAGCAGTAGATACTGCTCGAAGGAGTGACAACATAGGCTGGCCACAGAAAATCTGCACTTTCAATTTAAACATTTGAACATTTTTAAGTCCACTGCTCAGTACTATTAAGTACATTGAGACTGGCACATAATTATCAGACGACACTTTCAGAATTCTTTTCATCTTGTGACACCGAAACACTAAACCCATTAAACACTAACTCCTGGTCAAGGGCTAAACTGACAACCCACATAGTGGAAAGAGGGGAACGAGTCTCCAGAGTGTGCTCTGATGGCCACATGTGATACACACGCACATGCACACGCACATGCACACGCACATGAAACTTAGAAAGAATCAAACTTTTTTAGCTACCATGTAAAATTAACATGTTTGAGGCACACACCCACAAATGGGATGGCTGGATCATATTATAATGCTGTAATTCATGCTTAAATTTTTGGGGGTCACTGCATACTTTGTCCATAGCAGTTCTGTCATTTTATATTCCCTAACATTTTTAAAAGATGGCATTTGCTACACAGGACAGAAATTTATCTAATTGTAAAGTAGAATATATCCAACCTTAAATAATTTTCAAGCAGGCTGTATGTCTATAAACTCCAGTCAGAACTACGTGTGGTCTCACCATCCAGGCAAACTACATGTACTTATCAGTGACTCTGATGAGGAGGCCTAAGATCAGCGCTACGCCCTCGAGGATGGACATACAAAATATCTCAAGAAATTTCATTCACACTATATATGAAAAGAGCTAATGAGGCAATTTTATCAAGCTTTTAATCTTGAAGATAATGAGTAAAATGCAGGATTTTATGTTCACTCTAATTAAGCAACGTTACCATAATACATGTTGGCACATGTACTACTCAAAAGTATTTAAAATTATATGAAATCATAAATTTTACATTATGATTAAATTCTAAAATTAATTAAAACTTAATAGTCAATCTCTGTATATTATAACTTTTATTGAGTTGTTTACATGTACCAATATGGTGCCTCAGATCTGTCTGTACATTGGCAAAGAGGAATGTCTGTAGTTAACTTTCAATATGGGCTCCTCATCATCAATGTGAAAAGAGGATTTAGTGAGGAGTGCTAGTTCTGTTTAAGAACATCAGTGCAGATTTCTCTCTAAGAAAAGAAAGTAACGGCTCTTTCACATTCACACCCTACAAGGTTTTCGTGCAATGCCTTGAACCTGGAAGATACTTTAGGTTTCACATTTAACTACTTGCATGAGGTCAGACGACACAGTTTAAAGGTATAGACAAATGGCTTTTAGAAATACAATATAGACAGATCTCCACTGACACAATGCATGAGAGCTGCATCACATAGCATGGAAGGTAAGAGCAGGCAATGTGTCCCTCAGTGGGTGACATGCAGAGAGGCCAGTGGGAGCTCAGAACAGGCCCTTGTTGCCTACACTGCTGGGACTACCCTTGGAAATGATCCTAAGGGAGACCGAAGAGTGAAGAGCGGCTGGAGTAGCAGGTGGGGAGAGCGCCAGAGAGAACAGAGGTTCTTCCATCAGCTTTGCCCAAGTGCTCAGTGGTGTTTGAAACAGAATGAAAAATGTTTGTTTGGGGCCCTGGAAAGGACTAATGAGACTCAGTCAGCTTCTTAGAGACACCAGAGTACCTTTCCCAAGCTTTTATGGGGGTGTACTATAGTCTGGGAAATATCTATTTACTGCTAAGAAAACAGAGATCAAGAAGAGAGAAAAAGGTAGAATGTAGCTGAAGATGTCCTGGATAAACAAAACCTAGAAGTTGGGATGTCAGGGTTTCCCTTGCTTTATGTAAATAAGGAAGTCAAAAGCTTGAAATGATTAGAATCTGGATGAATTTACCATATGAGCAAATTATACACTAATCATACATCTGAAACCAATTCTATAGCCAAAAAGATCTAGTCAGAAGGAAGAATCCATGTTAGCAATCTGAACAAAAAAGGGTAACAAAGAATTTTCAAGTAGTCGGGCTGAACCAATATACACCAGCGACCTCAGCATGTAGGTGGTGATGCAGCAGAAGCTTAAGTTCCAGGCCAGTGTGGTCTACAAAGAAACACCCTGTCTCAAAACAAAGCCAACAAACAGAGCTCTAAGAATAAAGAAGATGTCAGATGGAAACAATAAATGGCACCCCTCTAAATCATACAGAGATACAGACACAGCCATTTTTCTGTAGGGTTAAGGAGAGCGTCTTTACCATGATCTCCATTCATCTAAGGCTAAGCTTTAGACTTGCTGAAAAGAAGGAGCTCTTGCCCTGGATCTTACAGGCCAAGGCCCTGGCACACAGGAAACACAGTCTACTACAGTACCCGGGAAACTAGACTCAGATCCTTTCAGCTAGGGTACCAGAAAAATTATCTAGAAAGGTACTCAGCAAAACTTGCTTATAAACTGTAGTGATGTCAATGAAGTACACCAGATGATGTACACAAGTTGAATTCCCTGAACACCACTACGTTTATGTGGATACCACCAGTTAAGAGGCCCTCAGCTGGCAAGGAAGTAACCCACTGACAAGATGACCTAAAAGAAACACTAAATTTAATGCTGGGCAGATGGCAGTAGTCAAGAGCAGAGGTCGCTCTTCCAGAGCACTCAAGTTCAATTCTCAGGACTCACAAGGCAGCTCACAACGGTCTGTAACTCAGTCCTGGGACTCTGACTCCCTTTTCTGGCCTCCATGGGTACTACACACATGTAGACAAACTTGAAGGCAAAAAACCACCCCTTGCCCATACACATAGAATTTAAAGAGAGACAGACACAGAGAGAAAGAAATTATATGGATGTTATTATTTCTTATGGATAAAAATAATAATAATGAGGAGCAAAAAAATCCCTCCTCTTCTAGGAACACTGTCCCTAGTCTCTTGGGTCTTTGCTACTGTGCTGTTTCTCTAGTAGGCTGGAATTGTGATGTAGATCAGTCTGGCCTAGAACTTAGCCTGGTTCTACAGGGATCCTAACCCAAGACCAGGACCCTCTCTTAAGAAGGCCTAGGCAAAGCATGAAACAATGCAGTTAGTGCTCAGAGACAATAAATCTGCAAACAGAAACAGAACCAGCTCAGTGTGGAAACTGTTCAATCTGCATAATGGGTGTATAGGAATAATTGGTCTATTGAGATTATATGAAATTTCCCATAACAGAAGCTTTCTTAGCTTTGTTTTCCCTAAACTATAGACTCCAGAGTTAACATGTTTGCCTTCAAATTCTGACTCAACCACTTACAGAGTAGTTATTTTAGTGCTATTTTCCAATGCGTACTACCACCCACCAAATGCACAGGGAAAACTGAAATCCGTATGTACAGCAATTAGAATAGAGCTGGCATCTGGCATGTCTCCATAAAGTTCCATTGGAGCTAAAGCCTAGCTCTGTGGCATGATGCAAAGAAGCAAAAAGCTTGACCCATAACTGTTACTACTAATTATATTATCTGTACAGGTCCTCTGTTTTTTTTTTTTTTTTTTTTTTTTTTTTTTCCCAATGCAAAAAGCAAGAGGAATTTTAATGATCCAATGCATTCGGTCCTCCATGTTTTAACTAGCCAAGACATCTATTCAAACGTCATCACTACACTATAAAAATATACATTTCTGGTAGCTTGACTTTTAAAATATTTTCCTTATACACTGAGCCACTTTGTACTTGTTCTTCAGGACCAGCTTACCTTATCTTTGATTTTGTCGGCTCTGGTGTCCACAGGCTGGCTTTTGTTTTGTTCCTGATGACATTTTGGGTTTCCTCCACCTGAGCTTGTGCTTTGATTCTGTCCCATGGAACTTGAAGCAGGAGTGGATAGTACAGATGTACTGACACCGAGTACAGATGCTGCACTGTTTCCATTGACTGACCCATTCATACCTTGAAAACAAACAGGTTTATATATTGGGACAGCATTTGGCCAAAACAAGGAGTAGAGGATGTACTGTTGTGTATGTATAACTGTGAGTGAAAAAAGACAAGCACTAAAAGTCACATATCACTCCTCTACACGAAAGATTCACAGTACATACCGTAGAGACAAGGTACAAACTAATCCTTACTATGGGCCTGAGAGGGGTTTATTTAAAAGGGTGAAGAATTGTTGGAGAAAAAATTTTAGAGTATGTTGGAGAGTGGCCAATATGTAACACTATGAACACATTATATTCAACTGAATTATTCACACACATTAAACTGTGTGACTATCACAGATGTTAAATGAACATGTTTAGAAAACAATATAGGCATTGTCCTTTTAGAAACACTCAGTGTGAATAAGCAATGGGCTAGTTAAAACACTGCAATGTGTAAATACTCTTGTAGCCACCATACTTAGAGACTACAGAGATACTAATCATTTAAGAGAAAGACAGAGTAGGAGGGTAGTGGTTTGGATAAGCTAAACTGAGAACCAGCATTCTATCCTGAGTTTTGTGTAAGAGACAATGACATACAGAGAACAGAGCTGTAGGACTGCATTCAGACCCCAGTAATTCACAGCAGTGGATAAGCAGTATTTCCTAATGCAAGTATTTAACCTTGGTTACAAAATCAGGAGACGTATAATATGAAATTGTTATGAAGATTAAGAAAGATGATATAGAAGCATCTAGCACAAGGCTGGAAAAATGTTCTTAAAACCAAACTGATGCAAAGAGGCGTGGGGACAGGTTTCCAGTCCTTCACTTGCACCAATGTGAGTACCTTTTTCAAGGCCATTTCGACTACTCTTCCCAGAAGTCCTTGAATGGAATGACGAATCGTGATTCTGGGCTGGAGGAGCAAACAGTGGTGGAATTCCCAGTAATGGGGGAAAGAAGGGCGCTCCTGCACGAGAGTGACCATCTGTGGTTCGCCACCACTCTGCACCTCAAAACCAAGAAGAGCAACAGAAGAACTGAGTGAACGTCATAATCTATACAGCGACTATGTGTTGCATTTTATTCCAGAAGCAACGTTTCAAGTTTCTTCCGAGACACAACTGCTCAAATCACCTAGCTCTGAGCACCTTTTCGCTGTGAACCTGTAATCTGAATTTGTATGATCCTCATCCCTTAGGCCATGATTCAAGAATCTTCCCTTAACTCTTCCCTTCACTGTTTTCTAGATTCAAGCCAAAAAGTATGTTTTTCACAATATATATTTTAAAAAAAGCTAAAAACTTAGAATATAAAAAGAACCATTTAACTTCATAACCTACAGCATCTATTTACTAAGTTAATAAGGAAAGGAAAAGTATTAAGTCCACATTCACCTAAGAATTTAGACCTGAAGCTCACATCTGTAGCCTCTTAAAATTTTCCTCCAGTCATATGCAGTATCAATCTGGCTTTGACAAATCGGGGGGAGGGAGAAATTAATATTATCAGATAAGTCTAGCACATCTCAAATGTATTTATAAATGAAGTAATTCTGTAGCCAAACAAATACAAACATAAAATACAAATATGTAAATAAATATAAACATAAAGAAATAAAGTTCTCAAAGAAAACTTCTAAAACACATAGTTTTTAATTAAAAATTTAGTCATTTGAAGCTTCTAGCTTTAAAATTTATAAAGACAGCTTAAATTCCCCTTACATTTCTCATTTACAAATGATAGTGATTTTTTTTTTAGGCATACAAAATAACCAAACTAAAAAAAATCATGGAATGAAATTCAGATATTCAAACAGTAGTTCTTCATTAAAAGTGGGGGAAGTCAATTTTTATAAAATACATTTTTCAAGAAAGAATATAGATTAAAAAGAGAGCTGGACCAGGCAGTGGTAGCACAAAACTTTAATCTCAGAGGCAGGCGGATCTCCATGATACTAGCCTGGTCTGGAGAGTGAGTCCCGGGACAGCCAGGGTTATACAGAGAAACTCTTTCTCATAAGACAAAAAAAAAAAAAAAAAAAAAAAAAAAAAAAAGCGGGGAGTGGGGGTGGGGGTGGGTGGTATTTGGTAATCATCCAATGAACAGTCCTGTATTGCCTCATACCACATCCTGGAAACAATCTTCAACTGGCTAACCTGCTAAATTTCAAAGTTAGTTCTCTTTCATACAAGTCTCCTAAACAATATGGCATTATTTCTTTGACTGGAACAGATAAAGAACATTAGAAGCAAACACCCACATAGTATCAGGAGACTGTACTATAAGATCTTTAAAAAGTTCTAGGAACATGCCTTCATTATGTAAGGGTGAAACATTCACAGTCACTGCCATTCCTAGAGGTGTCAAGAACAGTGTAAGCAAAACACTGCAAAAGCCATTGCTGCAGGGGCAGTCACTTAGTGAATGCTACCCTGAAAGTCAGGGACTTGAACCACAACACTGTGTGAAAACTCCTGTCACTCAACCACAGTCTAGATGCATTTAGATGGGTAAAGGGAGGGGTGCGTTTTGGGGGAGGGGAATATCTGCACGGCCCATTCTTATCCGCAGGCATAGGCTTGAAATTTAGTTTCCCCTTAGTTGATAAAAACTGACTCCAGCAATAATGTATTGCTTATACCTCTAACCAATGTTTTAAGGCTGGACATAAAGAACTGGTTAAAAACTAAGTAGTCAGAGCACAAGATTCAAATGTGATAGGTGTAATGAAACTCAGAAAAACATTACAATGTACCCCGGAATGTCAATAGTAGGCACACAGCAGGCACTAGAGAAAAATAATAGGGAAGCTGTTTGTTGTGAGACGACAGCTCAGAGACAAGCACACACAATCAGTTAGAGAAAATAAAGAAAAGCACCATTTTTGAAGATAAATGCCTGATATTATTTCAAATGAAATTACAACTTTTCAGTGAAAAGTTTACCCAGATTTCAAATTGGGGAAAATAAATAATGTTAGCCACAAATAATTTACATACCAAACAGAAGATATTAAACAAAAGTAACATACGGAGGTGCAAGGAGAACTTCTAAGCAAATTCCAAATCCCAGGAAATGCTGAGCAGCCAGAGTGGTCATTTCCAGGGAGGAATGCTAACATTTTAGACTGGACACCGAATCCCAATCTGATTCTGCAGTGCTTTGATTCCTCTGTAGCTTTGTTGGCACCACAGCTTCACTATTTAGCCCAGGCTGGCATCAAACCTGTGTGATCTTCTGCCTTCCAAGTTTACACTCAACTACCTGCATACCTAGCTCTGAGATGGCAGAATTTTTAAAATCACTCATATGTGCAAAAGCCTGACACAACCCAAAACTTCGCAGATTATAGTCTTAGAATGTAAACACAAAGATTTTTAAATGAAGTTCATAAAATATTATTTCAATATATGATAAAAATTAGATTATAGTAATATCCAATACATAAGCTTACATTTGTTTTTTGAAATGAAAAGTACTTTAGATGTATATAAACTTCATTAAAAAACTATACCTCACTTAAAATTGCTAATAGTATCTATCTTCATGTGACTTCCTTGTATTTATGGGGAGACTTTTTTCCTAAAAAAGACTTTTTTCCATTTGGTTACTCTTTTGAATTATAATTTATATATTTAAGTTATTGTACCAAAGTGTAATTCAAAAGTGGGTTCTCTAAAAATCAACCATAACCGCAGCCCATTTTACAAAGAAGTGTATACACATATGCATATTTTTCCACTAATGCTTCTGAGTAACCTATCCTTCAGCAATGCATAAAATAAGAGTGCTGTGTGTTCCTCCAGAACATTACTGGCAAATAAGGGAACACCTTATGTAGGTTCAAGAAGTATGTTGCTTCTTTGTCAGATGTTCTTAAATACTTTTCATTCATTTGTTGTATGTGTGTATGTACACACTCACTCACATGTATGTGTATGTACAGGTCAGAGGGCAACCAGAGGGACTAGGTTATCTCTGTGTACCACATGGGTCCCATGAATTGAACTCAGGTCAAAAGGCTTGGCAGCAAGCTTCCCCACTGAGCTGTCTTGCTGGCCCTAGGTTGGTTTTTATATTTTAGAAGCACCATCACATACAACTTATTTTTTTAATACTTATTTGATCATCTTTCCAATATTTGGTTTTAATATTTGTTGTTAGAATTATAACAAGATAATAAAAGTACTGAGGATATCAGTAACTCCCTAATTACTGTTAACTATTTAGATTTTATTTCAAGCTCTTTGATTTCAGGAGGTAGCTGTTGATACTGAATAACCATGTTAAAAACCAAACAAGCAGGTATGGTGGTGCTCAAGAGGCAGAAGAAAAGGCAGGTAGATCTCTGTAAGTTTGAAGCCAGTCTGCTCTAGATAGAAGAGTTCCAGGGTCTACAAAGTGAGAAAAATTTTAGGTCCTATTAATATCTTAAGGAAATTATTAAGATTTGGTTAAGTATTAACCAAAGTATATTATTTCAAATGAAATTACAACTTTTCAGTGAAAAGTTTCCCCAGATTTCAAATTGAGGAAAGTAAGAAATTTCCTCAATTTCTTATTCTGGTAAAGAAAGACTCTGTCCACACACAAAACTTTTCCACCATCCCCTCTTCAAGACAATGAAATTTAAAAAAATAATGTGCCTCAAGAGATAATATTTGAAATATACAAGTAACCACTTCTATATTCTCTCTATAGTTTTAAAAGATACTTGAGTTATTTTTAAAGAAGCAGTAGATACTTTGTCAGCCATTAAAGCAGGCAGAAAAAATAGCGAGTTAGACATTCTGAACTAATTATGTGTGCCAGACATTGTAGACAGCTATAGACACACTTGTCTCCCCCCGTCTTCAGGTAGCCCTAGAAAGCAGGCAATGTTTCAGGTTTACAGGTTCAAAAACTCAAGGCTGAGAGGTCAGAGATTTGCCCAAGGCCAGATTTAAATCCAAGTCAATTTCTAGGTGGAACTAAGCTCTAGCAATTTAAATGGTGTCCCAGTAAAACAAACATCCTTATTGAAAGATAACATTAATCACTGCATAATACAGTTAAGTCAGGACTTTCAGAAAAATATGTGTGACTCAGCTACTGTGAGTCCAGTCTTCAGAATAATCCCATCTCACACTGGCCCTGGCCGTGCACAAGGGCCAACTGCCTAACTGCCATGGGAATGTATTCCAAATATACTTTGGAAATAGTTTTCAAATGGGAAAAAGTACAGAAAATAAAGATTGAGCCTCAATTTCCTAACAAAGTATAGAAACATAAAAACCTAAGTCTAGGTTCAGACTGTAAAGCCAACTTTTTCCCAGTGTTGGGTGTCTAGCCCAGGGCCTCATATATGCTACAAAAGAATTCTACCACAGAGAACATTGCCAAACCAAGTTAAATACTTGATTTAAAACTTAGATAATGGGACTGGGGAGATAGTTTAGTCAGTTAAGCACATGCCACAAGAGCATGAGGACCAAGATCAATCCCATGTACAAAGTACAAAAAGCCAAGCACACACCTGGGAACAGAGACAGAAATCTGGAGCTGGCTGGCTGGCAGTCTCGTGAACCAGTGAGCTCCAGATTCAGGGGAAAACCCTATGTCAAAAGTAAGCATTAGAGTGACTGAGGAAGACACTTGACTTCAAACTCTGGCCTTCCACAAATATATTCCCACATGTGTACCCACAAGCACATACAAACACATAGAGACGCATGAAAATGTACACATATACATTGAACACACACACTCAAAGCTGAGAAGAATTAAAACTGTACACTCACAACACATTTTCTACATCCAATACTTTGGTGAATGAACCAGAAACACTCGCCTTCATTACCCTGTCCTATGACAAGTGAGCATCTAACTGAGTGCTGCCTGCCCTAGCACACACATCAAGCTCTGGTTTGCTGCATGTGATAAAATGGAGCCAATTCGTGCCCCCAGAGTCTAGCACATTCCACTCCGATGCTCAGTTTAATAACAAACACTGCCTGGACATTCTCAGGCTTTTCTCCTTTCCTTCAACACCATAAAGGTTGTTTACCTGGAAAAGATGTTAGCTGGGGATGTGCAGCTAAGGCTGTGGGTGTACCAAGTGTCCCCAAACCACCAAATTCTGAATGCCCTGAGCTGGCTGAATGTAGACCAAAGCCTGGGTGGCTGACCATTGGGAAGGCACTCGGCACTGTGGACAGGTTAAACGGCTGATCCCCAGCTGCTCTGAATAAATGTCCTGGGAGGGAAAAAAACACACTTAAAGTTGTTTAGATAAAACAGATGAGTGTTACCTGATTTCAGCATTCATGAAGCTTACAAAAATATCTATTCCATTTTTTATATTATATTTTCTTCTTTAAGTTATTCTCTTCAAACCTTACAGAATGTTTCTAGAAACACCAAACCATTTTAAGGTTACTCAAAATGACTAGCAGACCCTCAGTAGTTTGAATTTCAGAAGTTAGAACAGATGCTAAGAAAATAATTTTTTGTATTGGAACTGAGGAAGTAGTCAGTTTGTCAATACATGTGCATAGATTTGACATCACATTCTTTTGTTCTTGAGAAAAATAAAAACAAATCTAACACTGAAACAGCTATGAAACATATCCAACTTGGTTACTTAGTAATCATTCAAATGATCAGACTTGGCAGAGATATCACTTTCATGTGCAAAGTCAAAGTTCTGTTCTCTGTCTGACATTTCGTTGAGAAGAGCATCCTGATTCCCAAGGAAGCTTTTACCAGTGTAGTCAAATACTGCCAAAGACAGCACAATTAATACACTGACTAAGGCGTTTCTAAATAAACTCACAAACCCATTTGTAGTCAGCTGCAGAACAAGAAAAAAATCTTTCCTTTACTCACAGGAAATAATAAGGACACTTTGTCCTCTTCCTATGAAAACAGAGTATTAAACCTAGTATTCTAGGTTCTTTAAAGAATTTACTCTGAATGGTAGGGCACACCTTTAATCCCAGTGCTCAGGAGGCAGAGGCAGACCGATCTCTGTGACTGAAGGACAACATGGTTTGTGTAGTGAGTTCTAGACCAGCCAGGACTACTTAATGAGACCTGGACCGAAATAAATTAAATAAAATAATTTACTTTGCATTTAAGTTGGTGATACACATCTGTAACTCTGCACTCAAAAGGTCAAGGCAGGAGGATTCAAAGTTTTAGACCAGCCTGGGCTGCGTAAAGAGTTCAAGCCTAGCCTGTGCTAATTAATGAAACTCTTGACTACAAGATTATTGTTATTATGCAGCATAACATCAGTCAAGGGCTTGCCCTAGATTAGGGTCTCCCAGGACTCCATAAGAAAGCAGACCATCTACTTTGTGAATCCGACTGAGCTGTAGTGTTCAAACACAGCAATACTGCTGTATTATCTCTGGTCTAACTGTGACCATGGATGACATTTTCATTAATTAACTAATTAATCCCTGAAGTAAATTTAAGTGAGTTATGAATGGGAATACCTTTGCTTATCATTTAGCTGTTTATATCAAATGTTAACTCTGATTTTCTTGTTCTTAAGAGAACAAGGGACAGACCTAAAGACTCCCATAGACTGACTGTTATGTTTTCTAAATGAAATAATGCTAATATTTTTATTAAAATAAGAGTATTCAAAGAGAAGAAGTCTATCTTCTAAAGGAAGAAGTTTGGCTTCAGGGAACTGCTCCAGACAGTGAAGAATAGCTGCTCTCAGTGGGAAAGTCCAGAGAGCGCTAACACAATAGGAGCACAGTCTGTAAGGCAACAGGACAGCGAAGGACACCAGCGGATTGGGGGGGGGGGCCGTGCTTGGGGGCTTGTTCTGTTTTTCACTTGGTTAGTTTATTAGTTTGTTATGCTGGCACAGGGTTTCCCTGGTTAGCCTGGAACTTGATACGTAGGCCAGGCTGGCCTCCAACTGACAGAGATCTGCTTGCCTCTGGTTTCTGAGTGTTGGGATTAAAGGCATGAGCTCCACACGTGGCTATAAACTCAATCTTGTGTGCACATTCTAATCAGTCAATCTGGTTTTATTGTTTAAATCCAGAATAGAAAATTAGTGAATTTTTTAAAATCTGAATTTACTTCTGAATTATTAAGGATTCTAGACATTGGCTTTGAAGCTGAGTTCAGATAAAAGAGGAACAAATACAGTTAAGTAAACAATCACCATCTCTAGTGCTAACCAACTAAATCAACTTCTTGACTCAGTTGTGCCAATCAAACGTTTTCTTTACAAATGTGTGTGTGCGCGTGTGCACACATGTTTCTGACAAATGAGCTAAACTCAAAATTCCAATTGTGTAAACTCTATAGTCATTACTATTTACAAATAAGTAAATATATGATATATGTGCATATGTGTGTGCCTGAGATAGAATGAGGATACTGTAGGACAAACTTGGTGTCATTCTCGGGCATTGTCCCCCATTTCCTTCAAGACAGACTCTCTCTCACTGGTCTGCAGCACACTGACTAGATAGGCTGGTGGGACAACAAGGCCCGGAACCCACAGAGCTCCATTTCCTTGGGGCTGGACAACCACACTAAGTTTCTGATTTTTTTTTCTTTTCTACATGAGTACATGGGAGCTTAAACTCAAGTCCTAATGTTTACAAGCATGTTGCTTTTGTTGACAAAGATATCGTGCAAGGCCCATCTCATTTCTACTTAAAAAAAGCAAGTAGGATTCAATTGTTACCTGCAGGCTATATGTATGTAGCCATGGCTTAATTTAAAAAAACAACTATTGAACATATTGAAGCTCCCGAAACTACACAAAATATTATGAAAAACTGAAAGCGCTGAAATTAGTGATGGCTAAAACTGACAAAAACAATTTTATGAGAACTAATATATTTGCTTAAGAAACATGCATGAAATGTAATTAGACATTATTTTCATTATTTTGAATGAGCAAAAGAGCTAAATCTTAGTCTCATAGGCAGAAAACATAAAATAACTAAATGCTTATCACTCCTGTAGCAACAATTAAAAATCAAGAAGATATCTGATCACAGTAAAAGATTTTTAACTATTAAAAAAAGTGCTGTAAAAGGCGGGTCTGAATGTGTGATATCTTTATTGGGTCTTCTTTTCCTTCCTACAAATGAAAGCATTCTTAAAGACTTTATCCTGTCTGTTCCCTCTTCCTACACCAGCACCATTTGAGCATCTCAGTGGGAACGGACTCCTCCGTGTCAGACCAGTCCCATGAGTGCAGGAATGGACTCTCCCTGTACTCGTGCTTCCCCCATTCCTGGACAGTCAGGTTACAGAGGGACTTGACAGACTGACTCCCACTGTGGCACTTTTGTCACACTCTCTCTTGCACTTCAGAACCTCAGAGACAATATACTCTTCTCTGTGACTTGTTTTATGTAATCATATCTGTTCTTTACTATATTAAAATATACTGCTCATTACCCAAGAAATATCCCCCTGGATCTCCCCAAATATGCTTCTAAATATTTATATTATTCAACATCTACTTATATTATACCATGACTAGGATATAAAGCTATGAAGGAAAAATTTATTTAATTTTTACTCTGTGCAAAACACTTAATGAAGATCTCAGTACCTACTATAGACAACAGAAAAGCAGTTATCCTTTAAAAGGCTAAGCTAATCAAGAGTCACTCTTTAAATTACTAAAAATATAACGTCTTCACTGAAGTTTATTTAGTCACATAAGCAAATTCAATATCTGTACTGTAGATTTTATCTTTTTATACAGCAAAAAATCTACTGTTAGGATTACACCAATGCTGCCAGGGCCAAGAGGAAGCCTGTGGTTGTAAACCATCTTAAAATCTGAAGCTATTGCTCACAAGGGAATTATTTCTCTCATGTTGTGAGTGTTGCATTGTGTGTGTGTGTGTGTTGTATACATGTTCATATATGTGGTCAGGAACACATGCACACGTGTGTGCTCAATGTTAACTTTTTCTCCATTACTTTCAAACATTTGTTTTGAGAAAGGTTCTCTCACTGAACCTAAAACTCTACGATTTGCCTAGTGGAAAATGAATTCCAGATGTGCCTGTCTTGACCTCCCCGGCACAGATCAGAGATGTGCATTACCATGCCTGTTTTTGTTAAATGTGTGCTGGAGATCACAACTAAGGTTCTCATGATAAGCTGAATAGTTTTTAGCACAACTTTTCAAGTCTACCAGGTGACACACTTAAATTTATTAAAAGCAGAAAGCAAATGCCAATATGTCAGTCATGAGGAATGATATTATAAACAGTTACCAAGCACTTTTGTTACTATCAGTGAACAATAAGGACTTTCCACCTCATCGGAAGCAAATAATAATACATAGACTAAAGTAATGCCCTGAGCCTAAATCACCTGTGAGCAAAGTCTCCTACCACTCTGGAAAAGTCCAAAGGTCGAAATAAACATAGTTGATATAAGGAACCAGTATGGAAAACATCTAATCTTTAAAAATAGAAACAACAAAACCCAATCAAAGCTTACTATACAGGTTGCCTTTCTGTATGCCAGAACTGCTCTTGATCTTTCAATGCTACTCAAAGTTGCTGCTCCGTGTCTACAACCTTTTAATACTGCCCACATGATTTACATCATTGCAGAATCAGTCTCTGGTTTGTAACCTGTAAAGCACTGCTAATCCTAGAAACTGGTATTCATTCAAATATATCCCATGGGTCTTTAAATCAGTAATAATGAAGCATATCGATCAAAACAAACATAACTGAAATTGCTATCAATTGAATAATTCAATTATCAGTTAATACACTGAATTCTTAACCATTTTAATGTTTAAGTATTTGAAACACAAAATAAGGAAAATATAAATTTGAACTTTAATTAACAAACAACAAGAAGACTTCTGTACTTCATGTGGACAGAGCGTTTCTCCACAAATGATCTTTATCTAACTTGTGTACTCTCTTATTCAGAGCCACTCAAACTTTAAGTGTTAGTATTTAGAAGATGTATGGACTACAACAGATTTTAGTCATTCATTTATTTTTTTTCTTGAGACAGGAATTCATAACGTAGTACACGCTAGCCTTGGACTCAGTACGTGGCTTAGACTGGCAATGTCCTAAGGCCTTTCTGCTTCAGTGTCTCCATCCTGGGATTACAACAAGCATAACCAAGCTGACTTAATTTTATTTTCAAGTACTTATTTCGAGATTATTTTATTATAATCACAAAATTGAAAAAGTAACAACAAATACCTATGTTTCTTTTCTATAGCCCCTCCTTTGCCAATATCTTACATACATCTATAGATCAACCTTCAAAGCCAAGAAATTAAGCTTAATTAGGCAAAAAAAAAAAAAATATGTTGGCTTTAACCATATTTCCCATTAATGCTATTCTTTGTCCCAAGATTCAAGAATCCCTTATTACATTGAATTTTGTGCTTTTAACTTTCTTCAGTTAGCTACAACTTTTGTCTTGTGCTTCAATAGTTGATATAAACCAGAGATTGGAGTTTGTCTAATGTTTTGTAACGATCAGAAGAAGTTCTACATCACTGAGGTGGATACCCAAGGCCCATGTTTCTTTGCAGCACTGCTGATGTTAATTTTGTCACTAGATTAAATGTTGCCTGCCAGGATTCTCCACTGTGAAGTTAACTATTTCTCTTCAAACAGTGTATTTATGAGAAAAACAAGTCACTAAAAGCATGGATTGCTTTGGGAAAAAAAAGCTATTAATTTGTGCCACTTTAATCTAAGAGGTTAGAATAATTTCTTTGTAATGAACATTTTTATTAAATCTACTGAAAGGAGTTAAAAATGCTAAAAAAAAAAAAAAACATATATCTGATATACATTGAAAACATTCAAACACTGCTTTATTATTAAAAGGAAAAAATAACTGGGAATAATTTTAAACAAAGTTTTTCTTCAATAAACAAGAAAATCTGTTTTCCAACAATGAATAGAAACTATTATTCCAGCTTTCAAAACCACACAGAGCATATTACTTTGCTAGTGCTGTCTTCATAGTTTACCACAGCTAGGTGGTTTAGAATATGCTTAGAACTACTGCTAAGGCCTAAGTCAGGATGATGGCAGGGCCATGCACCCTTGGCTACCACTGGAGCACCAGGAAAGGATCTGTTCCATCTTCTCTCCTAGCCTCAGGTAGTCTCCTTTGTCCTCACTGGAAAGGTCTTGAATGAGGGCATGCCACAGCCCAGAAGGGCCTACTCACTGACTTCTTTGTAACTGGAAGACTACTGTAAGAGCCCATCTCCAAGTAAGAGAACATGCCATGGCGAAGCACTGTGATCTGAGCTCCAACACATCTTTTTTCTTCGTAACAAGAAGATACACTCTAACCCCTAATACTGGATTAGTTACCAATATCACTTAACAGATTTGGACATACTATTTTTCTTCAGTAACTTACTACTAAGTCTCCAACTAAAACTACAAAGTCCTGCTAGTGAAAGGTAATATAATATTCCAAAAATGCTTAGGTTCTTGAGTTCAACCTCCCATTAAATATTCCTCACTTAAGAAAAGGTAGATAGAGACTAAGAAGATAATTCAGGGAGTAAAAGTACTTGCTGGGCAAGCCTGATGAGCTGAGTCAAGTAACTGAAGTCCATGAAACAGATAGGTAGGTACATCTGCAATCCCAGCATGGCTAGCCTGGCGTGCCCTGTGAGCCAGCAGAAACAAGAGTGGAAGGTGGGAATTGACTCCCAGCATTTATCCTCTGACTGCCATGAGGACGTGTGTGTAAGCACACAATAAAGAAATGAATAAAGAAAGTTTAAAGTGAGAGAAAAGACAGTTGGACACTGGAAAGCCTTAAATGAAGACTTAAGAATTAGCACAGCAACTGCAAAGAAAAGGACTCATATGCTCACCTTCAGTGTGATGTAGGTAACGAAACCCTGCTGTGTCTACTAAACCTCTAGGAAGACTTCTGGCAGCCTTGACTGACCCTCTACTGCTGGTAAACTTGAAACCTGGCAGTCTTTTACTAAGGTCCAAACTCCATCTCAGGTTGGTTTTTAAATGTTGCCTCTTCAGTATAGTCAAATGATTTTTTTTTCATGTTTACGAAACAGCACTTTATTCATATGTATTAAACAGTGCTAAACTAAACAAGTTACATTCCATCTTGATGATAATGGACTGAACCTCAGAACCTGTAAGCCAGCCCCAATTAAATGTTGTCCTTTATAAAAGTTGCTTTGGTCCTGGTGTCTCTTCACAACAATTGAAACCCTAACTGACATCCACCAGATGCACACTCTCTAGGACACTATATTATTGCAGGATAGACCACAGAACGCAACCCTCTGAAGTCCTGTCTAATATGGCATTGATGCACTGCCCCAGAACGCTGACATGATCTCCAATAGGCAGCATCTGATGGTGTCATTCAGTTAAGCGTTCCTTGTACTGTCAAGTGAAATACATGCATAATCTATAGAGTCCGCCTTACGTCAGCTGCTTAGCTGGACCTTGAGATTAAGCCTTGCAAACAGTCTTGCCTAATTAGTCAGAAAGAATAAAGGATCACGTGAAACAAGATGAAGGAATTCTAAATAAAACATCAAGATATACTTTCATTATCTCTGTTACAAATACTTTTAATAAGTCTGAATATATACTCTGTATGAATAATGCTAAATATAAATAAATTTAATTTTAAAATTCAAATAATGCTAGCAGGATGACTTACTTGGATGTTCTTTGACCCTAAAATAGCACTGACCTCTCTCCTGCTTCCCTGAAATGCATGACAGACTGCTCATTACTTCAATGAGGTCACTGATCAATTTGCACCAGACCTGGGGGTTATTTACTGAAATTTGATTCAGCTTCATGAAACCATTCAGTTTGTCAGTGCTGTTCAAGAACTTAACAAGCAGGACTCCCTTGATGGTGCCCAAGTAATCTCATAGGAGCTGGCTGTGTCTCAAGAATTTGCAGCAGATGATCCAACTCTGACTTATTGATTGATTGATTGATTGTTATCTCCTTCCAAGTTCTTCAACATATCTGAGAAGAGAGAACCTCTTTCTGCTACATCTGGGAGAGTTGCATCAAAATATCCCTCTAGATTTTCTATTTCTTTAAAGCATATGGCCTGGAGGAAAAGAAGAGCCCAAACTGACAGAGACCAGAAAAGCCAAAATGTAGCTTAGAGGATTCACTGTCTTAGAAAGCTGGAGTGAAGGTGCAGAAATTAACAGCCTCCTTATTAAAAAGACTTAGCTAACAGCCCATGAGGACCTGAGCACCTTATTGCCCCACAAGGTGCTGCCCCACTATGCGCTGCCCTACAAGCAAGGCACCTCCGTCTGCAGCTCCTCACAATTAAGGAATTCACATGCATGTTTTTGTGAGGTGTGACAGGCAGGCTGACAGCAGACTTGTGTGGCACTCTACTGCTGCAGCTGGTGTTCTTCGTGCCTTGGACCTCTGATGATGACAGATACAGCGTGCTCACTGTGGCACTCCTGTAGGAGTCTCGAAGAGCACGTCACACTGTGCAGAAGCTGGGATGTTTGGTACTTCCATTCTGCCTTTGTAAAATGTCACATCCCCATCCACGGGCACACTGAGCATTTGTCTCTGATTAGGAACAAATGAGACAGGAATATCTTGAGTGCCTTGAGCCTTTAATAATGGGGCAACCCTTTTACAACTTCTCCTGCAAATGACCAGAAAACAAGGAATAAATCTGATTTAAAAGAAAAAACAAACAAACAAACAAAAAAATCCAAAAACCTGCATGTGGTTGGTCAAATAAGTTTTCTACAATACCTTACATTTTTGATGCTTACTGTCCAGCTCAAATTTACAGTCATCTGAAATTATCAAAACAGAACATACCACAGCAAAAAAAAAAAAAGAAAAAAAAAAATTGTAGATCCTCCTGCTTTGAAACATTTTATTTACATGCTTGTGTTAAATCTTTAGAAAACCTGAGGGTTTCCCTGATGTCTTGCTTTTCCCTGGCCCATAATTCAAGTTAAAATGGTCAGTACAATGAAACCAAAGCAAGAACACACTGTTCTGCTATTTTCTTAGACCTTTGTGCTGCACATCAAATCTGCATCCATCACTCCATGGTTAACCTGCCTGTCGGATCCAGAGCACTGACAGGTCTGTGATCCTTCATGATTCCATTTAGCCATGGAACACGTTTCACAGTTGTGCCTGTGAGCCTCGCCTTTACCAGCAGCCCTAGCAATGGCCCACGTTTTTATCCTCACAGAAGCCCGAGGATGGGTATGAAGCAGTCCTCACATGAACCTGGCATTCAGTGTCTTTTAGGCATTCCTGACGCTCAAGGGCATCTGCCAAGACATCCAATGCATCATTATACAGGATTGTTATTAATCATGTAATTTTCAAGTCCTAGTCCCACAAAATTTAACTTTCCTTCTTTTTCTTTCAATGATAGTTCCCTTATGCATTTTGTGCCAGGTTTTAACTGAACACATTCTGCAGAAGAAAACAGATATGATCCTTACTCTTTAAACATAGGGAAAAGATGGATAAAACAATATCAAATATGTGATTACACATTGTAAAGAGTGCTGTGGAGGAAATTAATAGGTTCGGGGGAGATAATGGGGAGCAATTACCTAGCCACTCTGATCAGTGGAGTCATCTATAATTAAGGTCAGTACTAGTCAACATTATTCAGAGACATGGAATCTGCAGGAACCATCGATTTATTATAAAGAATCAGCAAATACAATTATGGTGGCCCACCAGGAAAGCTGCCGATAGAGACACCAGAGCTGGAGAGTTGATGGTAAGCTCTCAGGAACTCAGTGATGCTCACCCAACACTAGGGAGGGCACTTTTCTCTTCTTAACCCATAGATTCAAATGCTAATCTCATCTGAGAATACATTATGAACACATTCAGAAATAATGCTTAATTCAAGGCATCCTGCATCCCCAGCCAAGTGGACGCAAAGTTAACCTCCACACCAACTCTGGATAACCCAAGGCCAAGTATGAGAATAAAACACACACAGAAAGATTTTTCAGACAAAATGGGGGACATACTTCAGATACTGATCTAGAAAAGAAAGTTTTATATTTGAAGTAAGTGGTCAGGAGGCTGAAATACAATAGATCAGAATGAGCAGAGCATCAGACAAACGTGAAGAAAGAGGGTGAAGGGCAGTATGTGACCTTGGGTATTACACAGGATGAAATATACAAAACATCTCATTCAGCCTGGCTATGTGAAAAGTTAATCTGATGACTCTCAGATCTCAAACGCTCTTGGGAAAGATGCTGCAGATGAAGGAGCTGTATTTAAATACTAATATGCAGCTTCTGTCCAGTTTTTGGCTCTAGTCCCTCTGATGGACCTCTCCACCCTTCTTCTCTCCCTCCCTCCCTCCCTCCCTCCCTCCTTTCCTTTATCTTAGTGCCAATACAAATCCCCATTGAAATCTCTTTCACTTTGGGTTGTATCATGTGTTCACTCCACGAGTGACTACACTCTTATCTGAATGTGATGCTTACATTGCCTCCATCACATGGACATGGAGTGTCTGGGATGTGGGACCTAAGGTTAAAGTAAAAATTGAAAAGTACTTTTCTTTGTTAGCAATAGCTTTGGAAGAGTGTTGAAACAGCCACAATAATCCTATACAAGATGGTAATTGTTTCTAATTTATAAAAAAGTAAAAAGAAAAGGACTGGCTAGGCCTGGTAATTACTCTTCTAATCCTAACACTTGGAAAATAGATGTGGAAAGATTCTGAGTTCAAGGTTAACCTCTACTACATAGCAGGTCTCCGGGCCAGCCTGTACTATATAACAACCAACTTGGGGCTGGGAATACAGCTCAGTCAGTAAAATATTTGCATAAATTAGACTCCTAGTGCATGTAAAAAGTTAGGTGTAGTGCTATGTGCCCTGGAAGGGAGAGAAAGGTTGACCCCAGGAGACTTGCTGACCTGCCAGCACAACCAACATAGTGCCCTAGGTCCTAGTGAGAAACCACCCTGCCTCAAATAACAAAATAGAAAGGAATGTCACCTAGGGAGACTTCCAGCTTTCACTTGTAAGCTTCATGTGTGTGCACACACAGACAAACACACACACACACACACACAAACACAAACACACACACACTTAAAACCAATCTAAAGATACTGAAAATTATCCAAAGGAGATCAAAGCCAATGGAGAATATCTGAAATCTACTTTTGAAAGGCAAGAGAGATGGCTCAGCAGTTAAGAGCACTAGCTGCTCTTCCAGAGGTCCTGAGTTCAATTCCCAGCAACCACATGGTGGCTCACAACCATCTGCAGTGAGATCTGATGCCCTCTTCTGGTATGGCTGAAGACAGCTAAAGTGTACTCATATAAATTAAATAAAAATAAATAAATAAATAAATAAATAAATAAATAGGCAAAGTCATTCCCAGCAGATCTGTTAATTGGATGTTGCTTTGTTGTAAATGCTTTTAAGGTTGGCTCAGGAAGTAGAGTCTGACATGCTACAGAGTCCACAGCAGGCAGAGCAGCTGAAATTGAGGGGTAATCATAAAGTAAGGAAACCACCAACAAGAGACTCATTTCTGCTTGAACATTTTGTGGATCCAAACATTTTCAAATGCACAAAGACCAGCAGGAGCTTCTTTAAAAACATTATCAGAAGGTAGTGACCAGAAAGGTATGATGGCATCAATATTTTCAGATCACAATAAAATCATAATGGGTAACCATTTTTAGAATGGTTTTTTAAAATGTCTATACCAATAAAACCTCACTTAAATAAAAGGATAACCTGTGTTGTTTGCATATGTTCTCCTAGAGATGAAAACCAAAACATCCTGAAAGTAGGACCATGATGAACCAATGAGTATGAGTATTCTACAAAGGTAAAGCTGTGACTTAGCATCTTATGAAACCAAAGTTTACACCAGACAGACAGACAGACAGACAGACAGACACACACAGACACACAGACACACACACACACACACACACACCTACCTCAAGGCTTAGAAGACTTCACTGCTGAATTCTGGCAAACATTTAGAAAAGTGAACAAAATTCTATACTCTTCCAAAACACAGTAAGAATGGGGACTCACCCAAATAATTTGCAACAGAGAATGACAAGAAAAGAACCATGGACCAATAATCCTGATGAGTACTCACTCATACAGTTTGCCTAACAGAATCTCAACAATGCTTTAAGAAAACAATACAACATAATTAATTGGAATTTGATCCCTGAAGGCTACAAGAATTTATCATATAAAAATTAGTCAATTAATTCACCTTATTAGCAAGATAAAAATCAAAGGCTGTGTCAGCATTTCAATAGATGCAACTATGTGTCAAAATCAATACTAAATTAAATAAAACCTCAAAAGTCAACTATGTCTGTTATCAGTTCTATTTGATCTTGTACCAAACAGCAAAAGCTCATAAAACAAAGCAGAGATACAAAAATTACACAGGTTGGAAAGCAAGATAGCCCCAGCATGAATCCAGATATATTGAGAAAAGAGAAACATGACAAGAGGGTGCATGCAAATTTTCTCAATATTATTAGTCTCCAGAGGTATACATATTAAAGTCAGCACCAAGGAACCCACAGCTGAAATTATAACATACATGTAACATTACATGGACTGAGCATATATCTTTATATATTTAAAACTATCTATGTAATAATTAAAGAAACGGAGATCATGAATTTGAGCGTGACATGTGGGAAGGGCGGGGGGGGCAGGAAAGAGAAGACAATGTAATTATGTCTAATTTCAAAAAACAAAAGAATTCAAAACCAAAGCCAGATGGATGTCATAATACATCTACTGTAATGATTTAAAATGTTCTTCAATGACACACTAAGCACTCTGACTTCGTGGTGTCAACTCTTACATGGTACTTGTAGAAGATAAATGTTATAGCCACTTTAGAAAGACACTTGCCAAATTTCAAAGTAAGCATATACTTAGAATATTCTCTAGCAATCCCCAGCCCAGGTATTTACCCAAGAGAAATAAAAACATGTGTAAACACAAGGGCTTGTAACTTGAACCCTTGTGATTGCCTCAAGCTAAAACATTCCCTCACCTGTCAGCCAGCGAATGATTACACAAGTTCTGGCATGGTCATAAAACAAAGTAGTACTAGTAAGATAAAAGAGTGAGCTACTATATAAATAATCATATAAATGTTTTAAAAGAATTATGAAAGACACACGCCACAAAAGCATGTATGACTTCATTTACATAAAAGTCCAGAAACAGTAAACAGTGGCAGAGAGCAGGGCCCGCCTTCCAGGGTGGAGATGGATGATCAAACACTCAAGAGAGGGTCTAACCTGGGGTTACATGAGAACCCACAGGCTTTCTCTTTGTGCTAATTTACAATTTCATTCATTTCAAAGCCCAAACATGAACTGCAGAGGATAAACTAAATTTGTCTGCTTATCATATTCGTGTTCCAGTGTTAATAGAATTCTGGAGTTTTGCAACACAGTAAGAAAAGTAACGCAAAGCAAGAATTTACTGTCTAAATGTCCAAATCATCTCAGAACGCTCTAAAAGTCCTTGTAGACTTTTATAAAAATTAACTCTTTAAAATTTTGTACAATGTATTTTGGCCATCTTAACTTCCCGTCAGCAACTAATCTCAGATCCACCCAACTCCCTAGCCATCCACATAGTTTTAAAAACCAATTGTTAACAAATACTTGAGGTTATTACTGCAGGTAAACTATACCTAAGAAAGCAACAAAAGTGAGAAGCTTTGTTTAACCACCTTCATCGCTAGGTGAGAGAGATGAATTGCACGTGACTAAGCAAGGAGGTGGAGACAGTCAGGAGGAACTGCAAAGACACAAGAGGGAGGGCTTGGTGCCGTCTACTTAAATGACAGAGGGCCAGAAAGAAGATATACCACCTTTTAAAATAGCTTTATTTTGAAAGCAGAACCACTGGGATTAATATGTGGGTGTGGAGGAAAAAAATCATGGTTGAAGTCACTGGACTTCCGGAACAGTGGCTCTACTATGTAAATGAATGGGGAAGAATAGAAGAGAAACTGGTTTTAGTAGGAAATGGAAACTTCTGGTTTGGGTTTGTTGTGGTTGAGATGTATATAAAGCATTTATACAAAATGTACAATTAAGATGTGAGAACATTTGGACAGTTTTTCATTCGGTTTTCATTAAGTTTGGACACTTAAACAAAGACAATCGAGATAAAAGACTTCAGACCCAAGACCTAGGAAAATTCAGTAAGGAAACTAAATCAAAGGAAAACAAACAAACAAATGAGGAAAAATAGTAAAAAAAAACTAAGAGGGGCATAACGGAGCCTAAGAGGCAAGCAAAGATTGGTCAGTAGTCAGCTGCTAGGAAGGCCAGGAAGGAAGGTCTGTGCTGGCAGAGTCTGTGCTGGGAGCAGGACAGCTCTGAAGGCAGAGCAGAGAATGTGCTGTGCTGTCTCTCTGAGAAAGCAGGACGCAGGAACTTTAGCAGAAAATAGAGTAAGAGTCACGTGGTATTCGAGAAAAGAAGGGTTGGGAACACACTGGTTAAGTAGGTGATGTAGGGGCCCTTCACACCCACAGACATGCTCAGTAACGATACTGCAGAGCAAAAATGAAGTTCTTGAAAACTCTCAGTAATCATTGTACAGGAGACCACAAGTATTTGCCTCCTAGAAGACTGAAAAGCTGTGTCTTTGAGTTTGGCACTTATTACACTTCATTTTCATACACAATGATTACAAGGGAATCTTCTAAGTAAGTACATGTAAGTTTGCTTCTCTTCCCCTCTTCTCACCTCCTCCTGCTCCTCTTCCATCTCACCCTTCTCACTTCAGGACTGGGATTGAACCCTTACATTTTCCAAGCACACACCCCACCCATGAACTACATTACTGGGCCTTTTAAATTCTGACAGTTGCAGGCTGTCTGGGCTGTCTTCCTTGAACTTACTATGTACTACAAGCAAGCCTCCTCTTTGTAATCTTTCTGTCTCAAACTCTGGGCCCAGGCAACTATTTGCTTATTTGGGAAAGGGCTGGAGGGATGGCTAGAGTCTACTGGACTGCAGGTAAGGTGAGACAATCATGAGGCTAGCAGTTGTAAAGTGACGTGAACTGAATCAGAGGTAAGCTCCTTAACAAGCCAATTAGGCAGCAATGTTCTAAGAGTCACGGGAGCCAGTTACTCAATAGTTTTCAAAGTACCTGATTGATTAGTTTGATGAAATTTTAGTCTACTTCCAATACTCTTAGTGATTTGTGTTATCTTTATCAGACCTGACACATATTATAACCAAAGCTCAACAGGTGAGAAGTCTAAAACCCAAAGCCCGAGCTCAGTCTGTCTCATTGTCCTGGTACCTAACAGTCATGAACTTTTCTAAGGAGTAGAAAGGAGAAGGGTGGTGTTCCCTCCCACTCGTGCCAGAACCACAATGAGACTATGGGACTATCGTGAGGCAGGGACTTGGGAACTCCGATGGGAGAGCTATATCATTAATAGACGAGTGTTCTCATGAAAAGAGAGTAAAAGAACTATGTTCTGCAGCTACTGCCTCCCAACGCCTACACACACAGGACTCAAGAAACAAAGGGAATTTACAGGGTTCAGAGTTCTCCTGAGACTTAAAGGATTCATAAAACTCCTCCAGAAGATAATAAAAGCAGCAGTGATAGGGAGAATAGAATCTCCAGTACTCAGAGTTGCCAACAAGTTGTGCACAAAGGATTCGGCTTTCAAGAATTATCATCATGCTAGTGTGGGGGACTTTGATGGTGCAGGAGCTACCGAGTCAGCCATGTTCCTATAATAACGCTTCACCCACACTCCTACAAGCAACCCAAATATGTTCCACTGGGCTAAAGATAGGTGGAATTGTTTCTTGGGTCTGCTGTTGCTCCCCTCTCTGGGGTGGACAGATGTTTGTTTATTGAGCCACAGGAACAGTCATACACTACCACCTTCTTACTTTTCTTGAGCGCCTGAACCTTATTCCACTGGAAAAGCTATACAACAAACTGTCTTGCTTTTGATTTTTTCCTACTATGAGAAAGGACACATCAAGAACGTACAAGCTCTAAGGAAAAAGCTTTCAATGCTGTAGGTCAGATACAGCTTGTCCGCTAAAATTCCATATGTTGAGAGTTCAGTCCTCAATATGTTAAAAAGAGGTTCGTCTTTAAGATGTAGAGGCTAATGGAGACAATTAGGCCACCATCAAAAGTGATTAATTAGTTCTCAAAAACACGTTAGGTTTTGTGGACAGTAGACTGGTATAAAGCAATGCTGCACCATGTGTTTGGTCCTTCTCCAAATGACTGTCTCCCTGTCTGTCTCCCTGCCATGTTTGTTGTAAGTCAGGGCCATTCACCAGATAATACCATAATGTTTAGAATTTAGGATCAGAATGAAATGCCATGTAAGTCTCTTTTCATAGAAAATACTTTAAAAGGTATTGAGCTAATACCATGTAATAGTAACACCAAAACAGACTTAAGACACTTACCAGACACTGAGTCAGGCGATATCTTGATCTTGGACTTCCCAGCTTCAAGAACTGTAAACACAAATTTTAGTACAGATAAATTACCAACTATGTGGTGTTTTGTTATAGTAGCCAGATTAGACTAAGCCAAGAAATAAGTCAAATCTTAAATATATATGCTTAGCCTTGGATACAAAGCAAGACTTCTTCAGTAAGAAACAAAAGCAACCAGAAGTAAAACCATTTAAACTGACTCCATCAAAGTTGGAAGTTTTATTATCAAAAGATAATGCACAATGAACAAATATATATACATATCAGATGGTGAAAAGGTGTCTCCACACATGTAGTTAAAAGGCATTTCATATCTAAAATTCACAAATACTCAAGGAAAAAATTTGACTCATTAGAAATATGATCCAAAGCCCTAAGCAGTCATTAAAAAAAGAAACCCAGAAGCTAAAAGTCTTAGAAAAACCTGAAAAGGCACCTCAATTACGCACTGCTCCGCTGACCAAAATTACCTCCAGCTCTGAGGGTGCCAGGTGCTGGGCATAAGGAGAGTAATGCACAGCTGTCAGGAAAAGTGAGACCACGGGAATCAGAAGAATATGCTGAGATGGATCAGTTTCTACACATAATGATGTCCTTAACAGCATTATTTATAATGGGCAAAAACTGGAAATACTAAAATGTTCTACCAATAATAACACAGAATATAAATAAACAGACTAATGGCATATGACAAACATAAAGATAACCTAGTCCTGTATCCTTACAAATACATCTCTCCTCGTCACATCTCTCATTACATCACCCTTCAATAAACATGCCAAGTCATGTCAGGGCTTCTCTTTCTCTATATTCCTCCATGCAGTCTTCCTATCCCAGATAAATCTGTTACCCGCCGTCTCTGAGCCTTGTTTCTTGCCCCATTTCCAGTACTCCTCAACCTGGACCCTCATCATTTTACAGCTGAATAAATATAAGTATCTAGCTACGGATGTTAATATAAATGGAAGGCCCTCTTCATCTCTGGTTGCATTCTTCTTACAAACTGACACACCCTGCCAGGAGTGTTACCTGAGAGCACTGTCACTATACCAAACGATTCTTATTGGATAAAAGATAAGAAAAAAATGATGGCTACAATTTACTAGGCATCAACTATACGTCAGTCATTACTTCATTTATCATAATACTTAAAGCAGCTGCTAATCCTGCTGTACAAATGAGACAAGTGAACCTTACGAAAAGGTAATTCACAAAGCTAATAAGTGGACAAGCCAAGGTTTGATCTCCCAGTGTTTGACTGTAAAGTCCTTGCCTTTAATCATTACATTATTCTGCATCAACTCTTGTGCATGCATATTAGGTTCTAAGTATCCTGTCATGGCCGACTCCCAGCGTGGCCTCCTTCCTGCCTCTCCTCTATAAAGCCACAGACCTATGACCACACCAGCTTTCCTTCCCTTTTTCCTAATGGAACCCCCATTTTATTAAAGACCATAATAAGGTTAAACCCACACTTCCTGTCCTTCCCTGAAGCCAAGGCTATCACTCACACAACTCTGGAGAGATTAAGTGAAAATCTCTAGGTGGGGCTTCTGAGAAAAGCATTCACTCTCTTGGCATGCAACTCTGGCTCACCTCATTCCCCTGGCTGTCTGAAGAGCTGTTCTGTCTAGATAGACATTCCTCAGGAAGCTGTGAGGTACACAGTCGAGACAACGGCCTCACACTTCCAGAGGCAGACTTAAAACCAGGAGCCTCAGGATCTGAGGATGATATGTTTCCATGCTTTCCCATCATAGTTAAACATTCCTACCTAACATACATACATTTGTGTGTGTGTGTGTGTGTGTGTGTGTGTGTGTGTGTGTAACATAGTACTGAGAACTAAATCAACACAGCAGTTTCCTCATATACACTGTCCTGGCTCACATTTGTAGGGACTGAGATAATGATGTGTTCATTTAATGATAAGCATGCCTAGTGTGTCCTTAACAACAGCCTTAGTTTATCAGTTTTACAGATTCTGCTGTTGATTTCAGATTTGTTTGAAGGGATCTACCTGAAAAATGGACAAAAAGAAAAAGCAGTAGACTATGGTACAAATTAAGTCAAACAGTTAAAAATCTCAAATAAATGTACTCTGTAAGGTTGACTTATGCCATTATGTTAAATGTCATTCTCTCAGCTTTTCCTTGGAGTCAGTATGTAGGTAGGCATCTGCGTGTCTGTGGGCCTGACTATGGTGTGCATTAAGTGCTGTTCTATACAAAAGCTCTCATGACAAGTATCTGCCACGATCAGGGCAGAGAAAAGGTAGTTCAGCATTGTTTTCCATTCCTGGCAAATGAACTTCTGTATAAGTACTAGGACGAGTGTGGGAGTGAGTGCTCCTGTCGGCCTGCCTCTTACTCATTCCAATCTCTGTTGTGTACTCACTGCTTATTAGACGTGACGTCTCATGCCCCGAATCCCAGCACTTAGACCAAGGGGAAGGAGTCTAAGCTACATCAGCAACACCAGGCTAATACCATTAGACACTGTTTAAGAACATCTTCCTTCAGTGAAGAGCTTTTTATTTTTTTAGAGCCTATCTTTTATTAACACATTAGTTAGCTGATTTTATTTAACACACCCAATTTATTCAGCATTTTGGTGAGCACTGTCCAAATTATTTTTTAGGAAAAGGTGGAGTTTGGGAGGGGGGTTTTGTTTATTTGCTTCTTTGTTTTGGTTTTTGAAGACAGGGTTTCTCTGTGTGTATGGCCCTGGCTCTTCTGGAATTCACTCTGTAGACCACGCTGGTCTCAAACTCAAGTGGTTTATTTAAAAAAAAAAAAAAAAAGTTCCTTCATGGAAAAGAAATGATACTTTTTTCACAAAATCAATAAAACACATATATGTCAATAGCCTTAATTGTTCTCATTGCAATGATACTTTTTTTGTCCCAATTATGGCAATCAAATTAAAGGTTCCATTGGTTTTAAGCATCTCTAAATGTTATCGCTCCAAGTCCCAAGAAGGCAAGGCATTGGCTCTCTTGACCTAAGCTACTTTTCAGGACTGTACTTAAAATGAACAACTTTAGGTGGTTTAGAAAACAGAACAACCCCCTGCACATCCTTAAAGAGGATACCTATTTGACTCCTGATTAAAATGGTGTTCTCAAGCATGGTGCTCCAGAGCTGTCTCACAGTCCCACTCCATCACTGTCTTAGGATGTCAGAGGGAAGTCGTGCCACACCACGCTCCTGTTGTTGACTGTGCCTCTGACCCAGGAGTTTCACTGCTCTGTCAGGATCCATAATAGCAACAGCCTAAGTTATGAGTGAGTATAATTTCAGAGCTAGGGAAGGAATCGATTCAACAGAAAATAGTTGTTTAAGGTCTGAAAGCAAACTCCACATATATTCTTTAGAGCATAAAGGAATTTGTATGAGGACTGTCAGTGATTAAGATGACAAAGAAATAAACTTTAGGATAACGTTTGAAACAGCAGAATGCTGTCAAAGAACCCATGAAAGAATTTTTGAGGTTTTGCTAGTTTAAAGATGACAGTTGTTTTATTGTTCTCTATAGATCAAAAACATTGAGATCAAACTGTTTTAAGATACAGGGTGAAACCCCTTGTCATGCCATGATTTTATTTTTAAATAAAAAGAATTATCAGATAACACATGGGCTAATGCAATGACTCAACTAAGACAAGAAAACAGATGAGACTGAACTATGTAGAACAGGATCTTCTAAAGCATCTTTGGGTGGGAAGACCACAAACAGCTGGTCTGTCCACACATATGTATACCTGTATTTTGCCAAGCTAGAGTTGAACCAAAGGCTTCAACACTGAGATTTAGAGAGCCCTCAGCCCAAACCTCTTCACTGTAAAGAGGAAGTACAGTATTATAAATGTCAAAAGCAAAAAACTGTCAGTACCAAGGGCTTCTCTCTTTGTTCCCTCTTCCATGGCACTGAGACACTACACTTACATATCCATAAACATGGTTATCATGAAGCTAAGACTAAACTCTTGGGGAAAAGTTACAAGGAACAGGAGTAATCAGGACTGTCCCAGAGTAAAATCTAGATGAAGCAAAAAGACCCCACATTCATCCCAGCAATTATCCAACAGGTCAGAAGAACAATATGTTACTCAGAACTCAAGTGTTACACATAAATACAGACCCTGAAAGGAGAGGTCTCTAAAGTCAAGTTTAAAGGATACTCACCACATGGGCTGGCTGTAGAGCTAAGTGAAGCAGCTCCCGTGGAAAGGCTGCTCTTTGAAACTGCTGAAGCCACAGAAGGAGCAGAAGACGACGTCGGTGTAGTGGAGGAGGCTGGTGAGGATGGCAACCGTTCTCCAGACTCCATATCTATGATAGAAGAAAAACACTGTATTAGGCAGAATTACTTAAAAGAATTAGACATGTTTATACATTTTGCCTACTTTTAAAAAGTCTCGTATCAATTTAGAAATGAAAGATGAAACATGAACAAAATAGTCCTATGGCTTGAAACACACCCAACTTCATTTTAAGGCTTAAGTCCTTAGTGTGAGAGTAGGAGGTGGGGCCTAGAAGATTCTAAGTCCTCAATGCCTTTCTCACAGAACAGGCAAGAATGAGCAAATAATCTTATTCTTATAAAAATATACCCCTCCTTTTTTTAGTGTAGTAGGTGGCTCTACAGGGAGGCCACCTCACATGGTGAGCTGCTCAGATTTCCTATTTCTTAGGCTTCAGAACTCTCAACTTTATAAATCATTCAGTCCTAGATATTGTAGCAATAGAACATGAACTGAGATGAACATTTGTGAACCAGTGTTAATTTTGTTTGTGAGACAGGGCTGTGCCCAAGCTGGTTTTGAACTCTCCTCCCCACCCCAGTCTCACAGTTGGGACTACAGGCATGTGTTCCTGCAACTCAGCTTGAAGCAAACTAAATTCTAGGTGCACTAGATCCTTTAATGAATCGCACGGTTTCTGCATCTACAAAATGGCCTAATTTTATGCAAGTGTGTGAGGTCATCAACTTGGGAAAAATTAATACTCTTATTCTTCTCAAGATTCTTCATCATCTCACCAGCAACCTGATTCTGTATTATTGTGAAGCAGTGGTTCACAACCTGTGGGATGTGACCTTCTTTTGGTATGTGGGGGGACTGCATATCAGATATCCTGCATATCAGATATTTACATTATAACTCATAAGTCACAAAATTACAGTTATGAAGTAACAGTGAAATAACTTTATGGGTGGGGGGTTTACCTTAACATGAGGAACTGTATTAAAGGTCACATTAGGAAAGTTGACAACCACCGTGGTAAAGGAAGAAGGCACCAGAAGCTGAGTGTGGATGTATATGCTTATAAATTCAAATACTCAGGGGACTGAGATGGGGGTTCACTAGTTAAAGGCAAGCCTGAGCAACACTGGGAAATCCTCTATAACGAGGAAGGACAGTAGAGAAAGAAATGGAGGGAGGCTGAGAGGGCGAGAAAAGAAAAAAATATCAATCTGAACAAACTTCATCTTCTAACTCTAGACAAAAGCATCCTTATGTCAGGATGGCTCAGTAATTTCCAGAATAGAGGAGAGAGAGAAAGAGAGAGAGATAGAGAGAGAGAGAGAGAGAGAGAGAGAGAGAGAGAGAGAGAGAGAGAGAGAGAGAAAGAAGAAGAAGGAGGAGGAGGAGGAGGAGGAGGAGGAGGAGAGAGGGAGAGAGAGGAGGAGGAGAGAGAGAGAGAGAGAGAAGGAAGAGGAGAGAGAGAGAGAGAGAGAAAATGAATGAATGAGATGAGAATGAGAATGCTGGAAGAGTGCCTCTTTAGAGTTTTATTAGAGCCAAGTTTCCACTATGGTTTCAATGGCCCTAGTTTGAACTGTTTGTTTATAATGACCAAATCACTTCTTAGCATCCTTATGAATGCAATTTGCTGCTGTAGGTTAAATCTAACATAGATTACAATTTCACTGAAATGGTGATATTCAAACATGAGGACCTAACAGACCATGGCCACTTTAATGAGAATCACAAAGTTTACATACTAAGCAACAGGAAGTAAAAAGATAGTGTTCATCTATTAGAGAATTTACGATCCGTCGCATGTAAGCTCTCACCTATAACCTTGTTAGAAAAAGGTTCTGTATTATATGCTATCGTCAATTCACACAGATACATATTTTCTTGAAAAAGCTGTTCAATTACATCTTGAAATTTAGAGTACTTAAATACAAGGTTAATGTATCAAGTGAATTCATAAGTACATACATTTTTTTTCTTGATAGGAAAAACATCACACAAAGGAAGGGTAATCTTGTGGCACTCTTAAGCATTTTGAATGAGACTACTTTAAAAAGCTTCCTATACAATTCAATAGCCACTCTTCAAATCCCAGTGCTGCTGTCAATCACCTCCTTAATGCAAGTAGTATGGTATGTATCTCATGTTATTATAGAATCTTTGTTTTCAGTGTATGTCTAGGAAAAAGACAGAGGTGCTAATGATGGCTAAATCAACTAACGTTTAAGAGCTGGTTTGGGTCAAATACAGAAAAAATGGCCTCTAAGGTATATGGCCAAGGCCTATGGCTAACACCTTCTTCAAAAATTATTTTTCATCAATTCTAAATTTGTTTTAAATAATTTGTTTTTATTTTACGTTTGCCTCCATGTGTGTCAGATGTCAGATCTTAAGGTTACAAATAGTTTTGTGCTGCCACGTGGGTGCTGGGAATTGAACCTCTGTCCTTCTGGAAAAGCAATCAGTGCTCTTAAGTACTGAGCCATCTCTTCAGCCCACCAATTCTCATTTCAAAAAAAGCAAGCAAGCAAGCAAGCAAGCAAGCAAACAACAAATGAGTTGTTTACCTAGAAAGACTTTAGTAATAAAACAGATTATTCTGGACCAATTTTAAAACAATTGTTTTCTGTGTGCAAAAGTGTGAGCCTTGGAGTTCATTAGCTGTGGTACTGAAAACATTACATAGTCTCTGAGTTAGTTTTATGAAGTAACATAAAGATGTTGAGATCAAAGAAGAAAATGCACATGGATGCTGATGGTCTAACATTCATCACTGTTAGCAGGGATCTAGGTTTCTGGTTTTTGTTTCGTTTTTTGTTTGTTTGTTTTGGGGTTGTTTTTTTTTTTTTCCGAGACAGGGTTTCTCTGTGTAGCCCTGGCTGTCCTGGAACTCACTCTGTAGACCAGGCTGGCCTTGAACTCAGAAATCCACCTGCCTCTGCCTCTGCCTCTGCCTCCCAAGTGCTGGGTTTAAAGGCGTGTGCCACCACCTCCCGGCGGTTTTTGTTTCGTTTGTTTTGGTTTTTTACATGAGGTCTCACAGCAGAGACCGGCTGACCTTCAACTCCTGGCAATCTTCTAGCCTCAGCCTTCCAAGACTGGGACTATGGGTGTGAACCACCATGCCCAGCCTGGCTTGTCTTAATAAGCAAAAATTTGTTTATATAATTACCATTGAATATAGGTGAGAATAAAAAGAAACCAAAGGGATATTCAGAGTGCTTGTGTCAAAATGCACAGTAGTATTCACAGGTTCATATCTATCCGTGTCATGCTCTTATGTTGTTTAGCCAGACAGATGCTGGCTGTGTTAGCCCCATGGGCTAGGCAGACAGGCTACAGAGGGGCCTGTTGTACTTTTCTGCAATATCATCCCTTTTCCTTCCAAGTGAACAACAGCTCATAGTTGTCTTTATAGAGAGACTTTTATTATAAAACTTTTCAAATAAGTAATAATACAAACACAGATGATAAAATAGTCTGTTGTCAAAAGTATTCAATGAAGTATTCACACTACTTAAGAATCAGTAAAATTAACTCATTCAAGTAATTTAAGAAAAACTTGTTAGGACAAAACCACCCAGATGTATAGGAGCAGCCTACTTTCAGATTTTACTAGGGCAGAGCATCCATCTGTCTCTGCTCCTGTAACAGCCTGCCTTCCATTCTGAGTCTGCTTTAAGAACATCCTTTTCATTGGGATTCGAACCATTACCAATCAACATTTCTTTCTGTCTAAACACTAGCCTATAAAATCACAAGATTAAGGTGAATGCACTATGCGAACATCATTTTCCTCCCTAGCATATTCTCCTGGGGTAAATTATAAAAACACATATAGGTGCATCTTTTGAGATTATCGATAAGATACATGTCTTCACAGGTGTACTTGAGCACAACAGTACCCATGGATGTCAAATGTTTACCTTAGTAACCTTGTTTGAGAAGGGTTCCTCACTGAACCTGAAGCTGAGCAAATTGGCTAGACTGGCTGGCCAGTGAACCCTCAGAATCTGTCTTTGTCCCCTAGCCCCAGCCACACTCTGGAGTAACAGACACATGTTGCTAGGACCAAGCCCCTAAGTGGATACTGGCATCCAAGCTCAGGCATGTCCACAGCAAGCACTCTGCCAAGGGAGTTTTCTCCATGGCCCAAAGGCATGCCATGCGAAATTACAGGTTTCTGATAAATCTTTCAAAAATTTACTTGAGACCTCAAGAGGCCTGAAAATGAGAAAATAATCCAAAAGCAAATCACTGGCATTTATATTTATTACTCAATAAATAATCTATTCAGAGAGTATCCTTTCTATCCAAAAGATTAAGCACTCCTTTGAAGGAAAATATTTGTAGGCAAGACGTTATCCTAGACAAATAGATATATGAGAATAATAACAAAGGATTAGAACATGTCTGTAGATACAATCAATCTATGGGTTTAAGCTCAGAGATTTCTAACAAAGATACAAAGATTTGAAAGATAAAGACAGACAATATCTGATTAACTAATCCAAACACAAGAGACTCCAAAGAACAAACAAAAGACTAAAGCTTTGTTCAACTAAGAAATACAACTAAATTTTTAACAGAAATAGTCATGGCTGTTTTAGAAAATAGCACCAACCTATGTGTGCAATAATAAAGCAATGTATCTAATGGAAGTTGTTTAATCCTATATCAAATATGTACACAATTTAAGAGATGAACTAAAATAAATATTCCACTTCTCTCATGGGAAACAGGCAGGGTCTCCTTTGTGCTCAGGAAAAGGGAATGGAGATAGTGCCCAATGCATGCATGTTGGCAGAATGTGTCTAGAAAAAAAAACGAGAAACTGCTAACTATAGGAAAAGAACCAGAGGCTTGGTGTCCAGGCTGAGGGAATTCACTTTCACTGTACATATTTTTATTCCATTTTAATGTTTTACCATGTTCTTGCATTGATGACAGTTAAATCAGTGAAAGAAGAATGGTTCATTGTTGCTGAAAAAGTCCTTTCCAAATATTCTATGGGAGATATAGTCTAGTACATTGAGGGGATCACATTAAGTAAGAAATGAAAATTAAGCAAAATACAATCAAAGAAACCTGTGGCTCTGCCAGAAAGAGTCCACAATTCAACCAGAAGGGAAAAGACCCACTGGTACAAGATGGCATAAATCTGAATGGACGTGGGGTTGGATGGGGTGCAAGTACAAATCAGACAGCAATGTTTATGTAATGGATCTTCAATCATGAAGCTGATCCCGCACACAAGCCATGACTCTGATGCTTCATATAGAGAGAAGACACAAACATGTCCATCTTTTGACCTATTAGATCCATTTTTTTTCTACTATGAATTTGAAGTTTGTCTACTTTTCTCCATCACCATAGCTACCACATTTATCTTCCATGTCACTAAGAGCGAAGATCCAGCAATCTCTTTTTTACTAATGGTGACTGCTTCCACATAGCTACAAAGTAGCAGTGACAGACTATGAGATCTATAACTTAGAGCATTATCTGACCCCGATGAGATTCCTAACCCTGTTTACAAGTGTACTTACATCTTGCTTACTAAAAACCCATTCTTCATACAGGAACTGTTGTTATACATATACTTACGGGGCTGGAGAAACGGTTCAGTGGTCACTGACTGCTCTAGAGGTTGTGAGTTCAATTCCCAGCAACCACATGGTGGTTCACAACCATCTGTAATGGGATCCAAATGCCCTTTTCCAGTGTATCTGAAGACAGTTATAGTGTACTTACAAAGATATATACTCAAATTAAACAATGACACTTAGAACCTTAAATCCTATAAAAACACTACAGTTACATGATATCACTGATATATGGTCCACAAAACCCTCCATTTGTAGGCACAACATTATAAACAGACACACAGACAGACCTGTGCACTATAGATAGACACACAGACAGATGGGGCTTATTAATACAGCAGTTTTGGCTACCAGGCAAGCCTTGGTAGAGCACGTAAAGGAGGTTTAAACACACGTATCATGGCAAACACTATGACTGCTGTCTTGAACAATCTTACCAAGAAGATTTAAAAATAAACAAGAAATGAGTTTTACTTTATTTTGCAGTTTGGGGCATATAACCCAGGGAGGGCCTCATGCATTGTGGGACAGCACCCTACTTCAAACCCTCATATCTAGTCCTAAAATGAAAACCGTATGGGTCTACTGTTTACTCTTTAATATTTCCAATTATACATATTTTTATTAATTTGAAAAGAATTAAAATGAACTCACCATTTCTAGGCGAGAGTTTGTTGAAGTAAATAAAGTAAATAAGTATATAAAGCTTAAGGCACAATTCAACAATGAAATAGGTTGGTATAAACAGAACTATAAATATAACAAATACAAGACTAGAAAAATCCTCAAAGAGAAATAAAAAAAAATCACATATGTGCATATATTTACTGTGAAATGTGTGTGGTGATAGGTGAATTTAAACATAACATCACTGTGGAAAACCACTGCCAGGGTCAACGCTGGCTCAACCTTCCTATCAATGCAATCACAACATTATTAGCTGAATGGTTTTGTACCAGGCTCTATGCTAAGTAATTTCATTATTTTAAATAAACTCCAAATGTAACTGTTAATTTTTATAATAGGTATAGAAAGGTTACGTAGCTTGCCATACAAAAATGTCTGAAGTGTGTGTCTATGACCAGTGTGGCTCACAGTTAACAGGCCGCGGTATCTGTACTTAGGTCTGGCTCGGGCTGCCTAGCTGAGCTGTGTGTGTTAACAACATAAGAGGAGGCACGGCCATGTAGCTCAGTGTGCAGAACTGCCTGCGCGTGCACTGCCTATGGCGGTAGTGCCATCAACTTTTTCCGCAAGAAACCTTTTGGTTACATCTGTGGTAGGACACAATTAGAATGCCGCATTCATTCTAGACACTAGTTTTCTTTGTTTGTTTGTTTGTTTGTTTAAAGACTATAAAAAGGGAAGCAGTGCAGGAAGTCAGCTCAATTAAAAAAAATAATTGGGGCGGGACTGTGGTTCAGTCATAAATCTTAGCTTAGCAAATAAATAACAAGAAAAGCCTAGAGGCATATAAAAGCCTCTGATATAGCCTTTTCTTCTAAAATACTTACAGTGGTCCATAAAACCTAACCATTAAAAAAAAAAAAAGAGCTGCTAACAGATCATAAAAATATTAGGACAATTTCAGAGAATAAAAAAACAAAGATTTGATTTAAAAAACTAATAATCTTATTTTCTTTCTAGTGGTACAAAGTGAAATAGAAAAGGAACATAAGTAACATGTAGAATGAGCTCCTTAAAAAAAATACATTTATTGATGCGATTATATATACAAATATTTACAGTCAAGCACTGGTGCCACACACCTTTAGTCCCAGCACTTGGGAGGCAGAATCAGGTAGATATCAGAGTTTGAGGCCAGCTTGGTCTCAGGATTAGTTCCAGGACAGCCAGGGCTACATAGAGAAACCCTGTGTTGAAAAACCATATATATATATATATATATATATATATATATATATATATATATATATAGAGAGAGAGAGAGAGAGAGAGAGAGAGAGAGATACAGATATGTATAGATAGATAGATAATGTATTAAGAAACAAACTGATTGAAAATACATAAGTTGAGAAGAATTCTCCAAAATGGTCACAGTGGTTTCTCAGAGCGATAAAATTATGAGTGCATGCTATTTCTTAATATATTCTTATGCTTTAGGTCTATTCCAATTTTATATTAAAAATATTACTTATGCATTACAGACAATAACTTTCTATATCTTAGGGAAGAAAAACAATGTTTTGTTTGATTGTTTTTTAATGTAGCACAGGGAAATGTCCTGTGATGATGACCAGATAAAATGTGTTCCTAAGAGACTTTAAGAGGACGGTTCAACCACATATCCAACAGTACCTCCTGGTTGGCTAGTGTTAGCATTCAGTGCACTCTCTCAGAATAGTTCCAAAGTACATAAATGATCATAAGCTCTAGAGCTTTCTTTTCAATCCCTATTAACAAAAAGAATCACAAAATGCCAAGGACACTAAACAATTTTCCACTAAAGGACCAGATGTATTTTCAAAAGCAGTCCATTATGTTGTTGGCCGGCAATATCATTGTTTAATAATCAATAGCATAGTTCAGAGCCAATTTCCTCCCAGCTTTTGCGAAACTTTCCTCTAGTAATGAATGGACATCTTGCCCTACCACAGCACCTGTTTGTCTGTTTGTTTGTTTTTTGTCTGTTTTTCTAGATAGGGTTTCTTTGTGTAGCCCTGGCTTTCCTGGAACTATATCAACTGCTTCTGCTGGGATTAAAGGCTCGCACCACCACTACCACACAGCCTTACCATACATTCTTAATTCTTACATAAGTTATCAAGAACAAATAAAAAATGGTATAGGTAAGATATACAAACACATATGCATATACATGGAACTTGTGCATGTGTGCACACACACACGCACACGCACACACACACACACACGGGGGGGCTCACTGAATTATTCAATAGCATTAAAAATTGAAGAGACATCAGTAGATTATCTAATCTAAAAAATGAGAACAGACATTTATCAGCAAAGACTTGACGACATGCGGGTGAATAACACAGGTTCCAACACTCTCAGTGATAGCCTAGGATGGAGAGGACAGAGGACACGGTGCTGATATCTTAAAGTATAGACAGAATGGCTGGATAGTTTGCATTTTTGGTTAAACATACAAACTTGATGATACAAGAAGCTGAGAAAACTTCAGACTGAATAAGCTCAAAGAAAAGCTGAACTCTAGACAGAAATACGGAATTTTCAATTAAATGTACACCTTTTACTAAGTGGATTCAAGCTTCACCATTCAGGAAAGGCTACTACTTTGGGGAGAGAACCAGAGAAATATCTATTTTGTTTTGTTTTGTTTTGTTCCTAGAAAGTAATGGAAGTGTTTCAATTAAACTACCATTTTCTCCTTGTTTGGTATTTTAGTGCATATCAGAGTATGATTTGTAACTTTTTCCGAAGTTTCAAAAAGACTAGGGATTAATATATAGCAAAACCTTTTTCTTAGTTCTTTTTGTGAATATTATGAATATTGTGAATACTTAGAGCTAAGCTTCATAGCAGAAAAAATTTGAATCAAAACAGATAAAACTATAAAAATGAAACCTATAAGTAAGGTAATCAAATCTCTCTCTTGTCATACTTTCTACTTTAAGCCTTAGGGTAAGCAGATTATTTCACAGAAAAGTCTATACTACAGCGGTCCAAAAACAGTGGCAGAATCCATTCACATACTAGAGTTTACTAATATGGATGTGTCTAATCTACCCATAACCAAAACTTACCAAAACGAATCAAATTCTCTCTATCTATTGCAGCCATCTGGTGCTGGAGAGAGCCACTATTAGTATCATATGTTATTCTTTCCGGTTTTGTTCTTGCCTGACTGGTCATCTAACCACCCCCCTTCTCCTCATCAACTAATCTTCAGGAAAGAATCGTTGTGATGGTGCAACCTTATTCCTCCTTACAGTGACAAAAGAACCACAAACGTCTTAGGCTGGGGCTCTTGTGCTGACCTTGGCAAAACTGCTGTGCTTTCTTTCCTTTCCCTGTCCGCATTGCTGGGCACTGAGCCCAGGGCCTTGTGCATGCTCAACTCACTAAGCTATGCCCTCAGCCCCTCAAAACTGCATATTCTCCAACCATACTAAGCCCATGGCTGAAGTCACCTACTGGCTCATGCACTCAATTCCTCAAACCTTACCTTAAGTGCTGTTGTACTGGTCTCTCATGTTCCCTACCCCTGTCTTACATACACATGTCAGATTTTCCCTGTCCCTCAAAACCAAGAGGAAGGGCACTGTGCCCACATCCTTGGTACAGTGACAACAGAAAGCAGAAAAAGTCAGACTTCGCCAGCAGTCACTGCACTGAGCACGTTTTATCTGACTACAGTTACAAACTTGGATGTAATCTGGATGCTTATATGAGTAGAAGCTGAGTTTGTAACATGTCTTAGCTAGTGTTTCTATTGCTATAAACATCATGACTAAAACCAACTTGGGGAGGAAGGGATTTACTTTGTCTTACAGTCTGTCACTGAGGGAAGTCAGGGCAGGAATTCAAGGCAGGAACTGAAGCAGAGGCCATGGAGGACTACTGTCTCCCAGCTTCCACCTCCTGTACTGCTCGGCCTGCTTCCTTACACTATCCAAGACCACCTATCCAGGGGTAGCACAGTCCCAAGTGGAATGGGTCCACACACACACACCAATCACTAATCAAACAAAACAAAAGACCAGAACTACCACAATCTTGCCCGAATGTAAATCTAGTAGACACTTTTCCTCAACTGAAGGCCAATCTGTTGGAGGCAATCTTCTTCCAACTCTCCTCTTTGCAGATGTCTCTAGTTTATGTCAAGGTAACATAAAAAGTAGCCAGTATATGCCTTATATTCTTCGGAACATTTTGCTCACAGTAATTGCTTCTTAGGTATGTGTGCTCTTAGTTATGCATCTTAAATAACTATTGTAATGGAGTAGAAAAGAGGAAGTGCGTTTACGAGTCTCCATAATCCTGTTTCCTGACTATAGGCATGCTGCTTCAAGCTCCTCTCACTGGGACCCCGAACACCATGGACCATTCTCCTTTCTCTCTTAATTGATGCTAGTCAAATTTATTATAACAAAAAAAAAAAAAAAAAAAAAGTAGCTAAGATATACTGTAACAATTTCTGCTGTTGTTATTATCAGGATGTAAAATCCTGACAGGGGAATTGGTATTCTCTCAAGTCTGTGAAAATGAATCAAAAGTAACTATACATTTTTAATAACACCACACCAACACGTTCAGTTCAAACTCAAAATATAAACTTCTATTTTATCAATTTTTATATCTACAGTCCTCATTTTTTAATCTGCCAAAAAATCTTGGTACACACACACATACACAAGCACACACACACACATTAGTTCTTGATACTTTTAGAGGTCAATCCATCACCACCTGTTAATGTCACAATCAGCAGCCAATAACTTCAGAATAACTGTAGCAACACTAACACAATAAACATAGTACTTTTGATCCCCAAAACATATTCCTTTTTAAAAATTTTATGAATATGAGTACACTGTTGCTCTCTTCAAAACACACCAGAAGAGAACATAGAATCCCATTACAGATGGTTGTGAGCCACCATGTGGTGCTTGGAATTGAACTCAGTACCTCTGGAAGAGCTGTCAGTGCTCTTAACTGCTGAGCCATCTCTCAAGCCCAGAATACATTCCTTTAGGACATAAAAATTAAACTATAATATCCAGAAATTACTTCAAATAATACTCTCTGTGGCTATACCTTCAACTTATTTAAAAACATGTCCTTTCTTTACAATTAACTGCAAAATTTAAGGACAGAACAAGACAGCAAATATTTTTAATAACACAAATCAGTGTACTAAAAATAACATGTACTGCTGGAGGTGTGGCCGGCAGGTAGAATACCTGCCTAGCATACATTGAGTTCTGGATTTGATCCACTCAATATATAAACCAGGTGTGGGGGCTGATAACCCCAGCACTTTCAAGATAAAGGCAGGATGATCTTAATTCCAGAGTTACTTTCAATATACAGTTCAAGGTCAGTTTGGGCAACACCACACTCTGCCCTCTCAGGAAACAAAACAACACAACAAAAAACCCATCAATATGTATAGCTAGATGTGGTGGCTCACACACATGGGCTCAACACTTGGGAGGCTAAGGCTAAAAAACTGCCATAAATTTGAGGCCTGTCTGGGCTACATACAGGGTGAGACCATGCCTCAAACAACAAAACACATTAAAAAACAGAACAAAAAGTAATATATAACTATGCTTTATCCAATAGGGCTTTTTATTAATCACATGCATAAATTTAAACTGGAGATTAAAACTGAGTAATTTTAAGCTGAGTCAGTAACATTTCAAGTGTTTAATAACTGTAACAACATCCTTGTTGAAAATACTATTGAATAGCACCCTGACCTAAACGGCTGACATGGTGTGTGAGGAAGCTGCTCCTCATTAGGAGGCGGCTAAGGTTGTCAGAGGGTGGATTGGCAGCTTTGGGGCAGGGACTGCCTTAGTCAGGTTTTCCTGAGAAACAATGCGGGAAATCACGTGAAGCAGCAGTTCCTCCTTGACAGAACTGAGGCCGTGAGCGTGCTGCATGTTTTCTGCAGTGCATGTATTTGACCATTATCAAGGAACTTCAGTAAGTGAGATTTAGCTGACTTATAAAATGTCCATTTTAACTAAACACTCAAAAGTTAATGCCAAGGGATCCTAATTACATATTTCATCATTTCTCACATTTTCATCAAAACAGCCCTAGTTTTTTTTTTTTAAATCTTTTTAAAATAATTTCTTTTTTTTGAGATTACAGTATAACTCCATCTTTTCCCCTTCTATGTCCTTCCATGCCGCCCATGTATCACCACCTTTGCTCTCTTTGAAATTCATGACTTTTTTTATTGTTGTTACACATGCATATGTGTGTGTACTCATAAAATACAAATACAATCTGCTCAGTCCATATCTGTGCTATGAAAATGTTTCCCACTGATCAAAGCAAACAAGCAGAAAACACTGGCTACCAATCTGAACAATGGCTATCAACCTTAGAATTTAGGCTTAGAAAGATATTTATTGAATAGTCATAGGTATTATATTAATAGATTAAAAGTTGTGAGCCATAATTCCTTAAGAGATCATGAAATCTATATAATAGGACCTCTTTTAGCACCAAAATATTCTGGGTCATTGTAAATATGATCTATTGCATTGGAAAATATTGATCTATCTAGATTCCCAATAATTTTTAATTTCTACAGGAAGGAAAAATCTTCATATTTTCATTTAATCAAATAATGATAAGTTTTCATAAAACCAGTTAATAACTTCTATCCACCTCCATTCAGAAAGTAGTGGGGGAAAATCACACGTTATACAGTTGAAAACATAAGGACTGCCATGTAACTCAGTTTAGTGTGTAAAAGACCCTAGCTTTGCTTTCCAGAAGTCATTACTCCCCTACACTAATGAAGAAAAAAAAAAAAAAAAAAAAACCCTTAGTAGGCATGGCTTACAGAAATAATGGCTGCAGAAGTTTACCACCTGTTACTTGCCTCTAAAAGATGTATAACTTAATCAAGTTCTGTCTGACACCACAACCAAGGCTGTGAACCAGAGAACAAGTTAGACAGGTGTGGTGTGCTACACTGCTTTTCCTGCTGTGATAAAACACCTACCAAAAGCAACTTGGAGAGGAAAGGGTTCATTTTGGTTTACAGACTACAGTCTAACATCAGGGAAACCAAGGCAGGAACCTGCAAGCAGAATCCATGAAGAAACCCTGCTTGCTGGCTTACCTGGCTTCTTTCCATCCAACTTTCTTGTATATAAGATAGTGCAGGCCTACCTGCCCAGGGATGGCGATTTCCAGAGTGAACTGGTACCTCCCACATTAATTAGTAATCAAGAAAATGCCCTACAGACATGCCCCCAGGCCACTCCAATGGGGGCAATTCCTTAACTGAGGCTCCCTCTCCCCAGAAGTCTTTAATTTGTGTCAAGCTGACAGAAGCTAACCAACACAGATGGGCTAGGAGCATGGTTTAGCCCAGGTCCTTTTCCTTAGACCTATCCTTTTGAGATTTTTCTGTTCTCTGAGACTTTGGGTACACACTGATCCTTTTGCTTGTTTTCCCACAAGTTATTTTCCTTGCGACCTAAAGAGGCTAGCAGAGGATCCACAAGTTCCACATCACACTTGCCTTTTCTCGTCAGTGCTCCGGCTCCTTACAAATCTGAGAGAGGTTTCCCCATACCACAGCCCAAACTCTGCGCCATCATACAGATAGACCAGCTGTTGTCTTTTTTTTAAGTTTAGTCCTTTAATATTTTTGCTTGCTGCTTCTTTTGCTTGCATACCCCTGTGTCACTGCTGACATCATCTATGATGTCATAGGATGGCAGCCATCCACACTGCAGCCCATAAACTTCAGTATTCAGGGTCACCTTAACAGTTCCAGATGTTCTCTGGCTAAAGGTTGGTGCCACCCACATCTGCTAGGCAATGTTGGAAATCTCATCAAAAGTGACATTTCCACTGTGTTTAATGCTCCTGCTTCTTTCTCTTGGTGGCTCCTTGAGGGCTTTGATGATTAGGCATCTGGGCCTGTCTGTCCCGGATGGTCAGTTTCACGATGATCTTCAGACCTTTCCAGTTACCCGTGCCTTGGTGATGCTATCACCAACTTTTTTGTCAATAGACCCAGGAAGGGTCTTGAGGGCCAAGGGATCTTCGGTGCACATCGTCCCTCAGGTGTGCCTGAGGTACATGGCTTTGAGATCACTGGGGTCGAACAGTGGAGGCAACTGGTATCGGATGAAGCAGATCCAGGATGGCTGAAGAAAGCTAGCTGCACAGTAGCCTCCTCTGGTCATTTTAACCCTACAGCTGTATCTGACTAATTCCAGGTCACAACTCCCCAGCTTCTAATTACAGAGGGCTTAAGCGTCTACCCAGGAAGCTGCTAATTACTCTGACTTTTTACTGCTCTCTATTTCCCGAATTCACTGTGCTATACAGTGTGCAGCAATGTGGGTTGAGACTTAGTTTCTAAATCAATAAAGTGGGGTTAATTATACTTGAAAGAGCTTCATACGAGAGGGAGGGCCTAGCATACTTCCAGCTAGGCATTTTATTCCTAAGATTAGTCATGATCATGTAGAAAACTGCTTTGATTTGCTAAAGGAAAGGTACAAGATCAGGAAAGCTCAATAAATCAACATCATGTGTTTATAACTTAAATGTGACCAAAGGTAAGTGACATGTCCAGAGGATTGACAACAGCAAGCACCTTTCTCCTGCGGGTAAACATAGATGGCCCACACCCTGGCAATTTCACCCGCCAAAGAGAAAAATCATTGTGTGAACTTTAGATTGCAGCAAAGTTTTAATCTGTTCTTAAGTGTCTGTGCTTTCCCCTTAGATGGTCATTCTTAATTTTATAACTTCATTATTCAAAAATAAATTTTATTCAGACTTCAGTTTTCCTTTTTTTCCCCCAGTAATTTCCCTAAATTCCCAAGTTATTTCCTTTTGGACATTAATAATTCTCACTTTAACTATAAATTTTAATTAATATCCATTAGCTTATTCTTTCAAATATATAACTTCTCTTGCTTTCTTGTCAGAAATGATCACTTCATGGTTTTTAATGTGAGTTATCTAAAATAGACAAATTCAGAGAGCTGGTTGGTGGGTCTAAGGTAGAGATTCAGCCGAGGAAATGACTGAGTAACCTGGAGTGCATCGGGTTCCAGTTACCCATATTTTTCCAAGAATGTAATTGGCTGCCTTGCTCCTCGGCATTCATGCGTGTGAATACATGCACTCCTCTGGACAATGGGATAACTTTTTCCTCCACTAAGAACAATCAAATCGAGACAGTTTCTATTCAAATATATTCCTAATCCACCTGATCACCAACTCACCTAAACTGTTTGGGGTACAAACAAATTAAGATCTGATTTTGTCTTCAAGTAAACTTCTAAGGAAAATCCAACTCACCATTTGACTATACATAATTGGGCATGCATATGATTAAAACCTCTATCGACCAAATAGAGTCCTGCCCATGCCAGGCCATCCTCCTTGAGAATTAAGCTCCTCTCGTGTCCCAAGCAATAACCAAGCTCTAAGCAATAACCATCGTTGAGTACCTTCATTCTGTGACTGTTAATCTTGGCACCACAGCCTTTCCTAATCTGCCACTACCCCGTTACTTTGAATAAAATTGTCTTGCCAGTTCTGCACATGTGTGAGCCCTTATTTCTAACTCGTTGAATAAGAGGCCAAGAACCTAGAAACACAGAAGCTCTACGCAGAGCTCAGTAGCGTTAAGAACTGGGTTCCTATGATAATAAAAAAAAATGATAAAAAAAAAAAAAGAACTGGGCTCCTCTTGGTGATGATAAAATACTTTAACTGATTGTGTTGATGGCTACACTAATTTATGAATACAGTAAGAACCAAATGATATTTGAAGTGGTAAAGTGTATGATATGTAAATCAGATTTCCATAAAGCTGTCGAGAACAAACGTTTGGATTTCTCTCTGATGGAATGTAATTTTTGACTTGATTCCCTCCTGATCCTGGACTCTGTTCAAGACTGATTGTAGACACAGGGAGATGCTGAGGCAGGAATCAAGTCCCTCTCAGGTACTCACCTCTTTAATTCACCTTTCACCACCATGTTGTAGTCACTCAAACAACAAAACAAAAGGCTTCTTAGCCCAGGTTAGGAACCAATTAGTTGGAGCTCACTTGTCAGACTTGTTTCCCCACCTCCTTCCACCAGTCACATGACCAGCCTTGGGGCTAAAAAAAGAAACTGCAAGCTCCAGACTCTGAAGCACAATGCTATGGACTCACCCCTGGCTATCTTCTGTCTATGGGCAACATCCCGAAGTATTTGCTGTCAACACTGCAATCTCCTTGCAAGGTCTCTCTAACCGCCCCCATCTCTCCTTCCTTTCCTCTTCCTCAAAGTCATTAGCTACACTGACTTTTCTAAAGCAGTAATTCTTGATAGAAAACGGATAATGTCACCCTTTTATTTTAAGTATTATAGTATACCTGTACCTCTCTATAATAGAAATAAAAACTCCAGGTCTTTGTGAAGACAAGAAAGCTCTCTCGCTCTCATCTGAATTAGAAGACTACATTTTTTCCTACTCCCAAACAAATGAGTCTCCCCTTTCGGCCCACCACACCATGTGTCCCCTGGCATTCACAGGCTTGCAAAGGCCTCACATTTCAGGCTCCAACTGGAGAAACATTCTGACTCACAGACAAACCTCGTTCCTCTCTCCTTACTCTTGTATATTTCTAATTAAATTCTAGTTAACCCATAGGCAGTGTTCTGATGTGGCTTTCTGCCACGCTGTGAGGCCTTGAAATGTGGCGACTTGAGCTTGTAAGATTTAATTGAAATCTGAATGAAAACAAATGACAAGCACTAAAACTGAAATCTCAAAATATACACACATATGCTCACTTTACCCTAAAAACCAACTGAGAAGTAGGTGAATCAGGTATTATTATTCCAGTTTTCCAATGAGGAATTCTTATTTTCTCTCATGATGGCAATACTGCAGTAGCTGTAGACAAGGCCCAACAATGATCCTAAGCCAGGTCAGTGTTGGCTACACTCCTGTACCTGGACATAAACCAGGTCAGTGTTGGCTACACTCCTGTACCTGGACATAGAGTTCCCATCATTTGCAGATTTGTTCCACTAAAGGAGAAGGCTAACCACTGTTACGGGAAGTACCTGGGAAGCAATTCTATATTATCACTTGATTTTCATTTTTTAGTTCATGGTCTATATAGCCTAGGCTACCCTAGAATTTGCTATATAGACCAGACTATATAGACCAAGCTTCTGGTGATCTTGCTTCAGCCTCCTGTAAAGGTGTAAATCAGTAGACCGGTAGTGACTCTAAATTCTTGAAATCTGGGCTGAGAACACTGGTGACATGGCTCCAGGCATGCCTGTGTCTGCACGCAGCTTCTCTGACTAGCCTCCCCAGAGTTGTCTCGCTGTTTACGATATGAGACAGTTGCTGTGACTGTTGTCTGATCCAATCAGATCAGATCCAGTGTTGGATCCGGAATGCTGATCAGCAGATCTGCTCAGAAGGCCAAGGAGTCTTTTTCCTAAGACGCTCACACTACTCTTGATCTAGAGGAACCACTTCAAACCTTTGTCACAGGCGGCCTTTAGGTTTAGTAGGAAGAGACTAAGTGACAATACAGCCTTCAGAAGAGCAGAAGGTTCTGTCCCTGTTTGACATGTTCTGATCTACGGCGGTTTTATTACTGTTTAAAATTAGTAATAACTTGATCGAACGCTTGTCACAGGATTTTAACCCATGAAAACAAGGTTTAGGGGGGAAGAATGTTGATCAGCTAGGTCTACGTATTTAACCTAATGTACCATTCAACACACAATAATAATAAATGAAATGCTTAAAGGGCCTGAGTCATACACACTTGCACATCATGATGCTTATTCTGAACAAAGCCTCCTATACCCATTCTGTCCTAGTCTCTTGTCATTTCCATTAACTTTGCATCCTTATTTTCCTTTTTAAAAAAATGTTGGTGTTTTTCTTTTGAGATAAGATCCTACCAGGGTGGATGCACAGTATTGAATGCACAGTAATCCTGCCTCAACCTCCCAAATACTGGGATTACAGACATGAGCCAACAGACCTACTGTCTTTATTATTTTTTTCTATTTGATGATTGTATTTTAAGACCCCAGCTTTCCTTAATGATCATCTGATAGTCAACAATTTCAGTGTTTCTGGTTGCTTTGGTGAAAGTCTTCTCATCCTTGTTAAAGCTATTACTAAGCAGTTGTAATCCTGCATTACAACTCTTTCATCAGTTAACCCAACCACCCTAACCATAAAAACGCAAACAAACAGACAAAAAGCATGACTTAACCTTGTGCTTACTCGATGGTGGCTGTTGTATTAGCGCATGCAGTATGGTTCTTTCTTCATTGTTCTTTTCAGCAACAACCAATTCATCATTGCTGATGTTTTCCTATCCTTCTGAAGCAGTCAACTCCTTTTAGGTAATTCTACACACTATTAGCCAGCCATAGAAAAATGCAATAATACCGTATCTAACGACCACCCATATTTCATCATCCTATTTCCAAGTAAGAAAACAAAATCATATGAAACAATCTGGATGCTTGGTGCATGCCTGTAACTCTAGGCATGGGAGTGAAGGCAGGAAGAGTGGGAGTTGGTGGTCAGCTTGGGCTAGATAACTAGTTCCAGGACAGCCTACCTACATAGTAAGGACTTTTCTCAAAGTAGAAAAAGAGAAGAAGAAAAAAAAAAAAAAAAGAAAAAGAAAAAAGAAAAGAAAAAGAAAGGCAACCATCATAAACAAAAAGCAACAGAAATGAATAAAAATGAAGTTGGGTATTAATGGTGGCACACACCTGTAACTCCAGCACTCAGAAAGCAGGAAAATCTGGATGATCAGAATTGCCATATAGGGAGTCTGAGACCAACCTAGATGACCTAAAACTCAGCCTCTCCTCTGAAAGAGCATGCGTGGGGATTAAAACTGGGGCCTAACACAGGCTAGGCAAGTACTCTTCCACTGCACAGTGAGAGACCCTACCTTAAATGATGACTACTTGCCGGGCAATGGTGGCACACGCCTTTAATTCCAGCACTCGGGAGGCAGAGACAGGCGGATTTCTGATTTCAAGGCCAGCCTGGTCTACAGAGTGAGTTCCAGGACAGCCAGGGCTACACAGAGAAAACCTGTCTCAAAAAAAAAAATGACGACTACTATTACTACTACTATAAAGTAAGAAAGAGCACTGGGAAACAGAAGCCTGGCTTTCTGTCCAGCTTTGGCACTAGGTACTTACTGCCATCTGACATTGGCAACGCACTTTTAACATAGCTAAACCTAAGTTTTCCTCTATCACTACAACTCAATATCACAAAATTCAGGAGGGTTTGAAATCCTTCTCTATAGGCTAACTTCATGCAAATGACCAACTGCCTGTCACATCAATTTCATCATTAGACTTCTAGTCACGACATTAAACACCATCACCAACACTTCTTAGAACTTATGATAAAAATATTATTTTATTATGCTGATTTTATTATTTATTGTTTGTCTCCTGCACATAGATTGTTAACTAATGTGATCTATTTTGTCAAACTTGTAAGTGTCTGACTATATGCTCTGGAAGCCGCATAGACCTACCTAATAAACTCTCCTGTGAAGAATGAATGAATGAATGAATCATCAATTCATCCACAAGGACATGTCCCAAACATTTTTATTTCCAAAGTCATTAACCTAAGACAGCCAGGTCTTGCCATAAACTAGTCAAGTAACTTTAATAAGATGAAACAAATAGCCAAGCTTTGTCTGATCTCTGTATAAATACACTATACGTAGTCATTAAGACAGATGTCATATTTGATTTGTATATTTCTCCTATTGTTCAATTAACTTGATCTACAAAGTATGTCATATAAAATTTTCTGATAGCTTCTTACTGGCACAAAAGACTTTTCTGGGCATTCTTAATTTTTATTTAAAAATTACAATTTTATTATTTTATTTTACTTATGTGAATATTCTATGTGCATATATTCTGTGTACCATGTGTATATTTGGTGCCCTCAGAAGTCAGAGGAAGCCATCAGATCCCTTGGAATTGAAGTTACAGATGACTAAGCTGCCTAGTGGGTGCTGGGAATCAAGCACTGGTCCTCTAGAAGGAAAGTCAGCACTCAACTGCCAAACTATCTCTACACACACACACACACACACACCTACCTACCTCTTAGGATATTAATTCTGGTTTAATTTTTAAACAAAGTCTCACCATGTAATGTGGGTTGGCTTGTGCTGCTACACCCACCTCTCTTGATTTAATAAATGATCAAAACCTTGAAATTAGACTTTGCTTTGCTTATTCATTTGCTTATCCACATTTCCAAGGGACTTCTCAGATTCACGGTGGCAGGGAGTTTGGGCAGCAAACCCTTGCTAGCTCACTTGCCTTGCCTGATTATGTTTCACTATGCACACAGCAATACCTGCATAGGAAGCAAGCCCCATGTGGCTAGTAAGTCCCAAACTGAACATTTCTGACTTTTAAGAATGACATTAAAGACTGGTTCTACAGTCTTTAAATGTGAATGTGACACTAAGCACAAATACACTAAAAACCTCGAAGCTCAAGCCTAGAGATTTTGCAGTTTCTTGTGAATACTTTGATATTCTTGTGATCAACTTGAAAATATAACTTAACTTAAGCCAAGGTCCATATACAATGATCTTTCAAAAATTCACTTTAGTAGATAAGACTTGATTTAAAATGGCATGTTTATCATATATAACAATCAATTAATTTTAAATCTTGATGAGTAAGAAGTGACATTATGCAAATGAGTTACACAACGAGTCTCGCCCGAACCTGCTTCTCTTTTTCCTCTCTCACTGAACACTGCTATGGTCTACAGGCTTAAGACACTGGCCTAAGGCATAATCCTGCCTAAGTCCCAAACTGCTGGGCCTACAGGCGTATATTGCTGAACCTAGCCACCAGATGTTTCTAACATACAGCCAGACTTGAGAGTCATCTAACAACCTAGGCAAGTACCTTGAATAAAATAAACCAAATACCTTTGCTTTAATTTGTTGTAATTGTAATACACATGGTAATTAAATAAAAAAAAAAAACCAATTTCTAACTCAAAGTACATATGTTTTGAAATAAAAATAAAAACACTATGTGAGGGTGGATACACACACACACACACACACACACACGTTCTCCAAAATAAGCCATATAAGTGGATATTCTAACCATCAAGGTTTAGCAGGTTCTTTGACAAAAGAGGGGACAGGAAAGACGGCTTTGGTTGATAAAGCAGTTGGTGTGCATGCCTGAGGACCTGAATTTGAGCTCCAGAACCTATATAGAAATTGGAGGCATAGTTGCATGCGCATATATATATATATATATATATATATATCCCAGTATTGGGAAGATGGAAACAGGGAAACAGGAGGATAACTATCTGGGGCTCACTGCCCAACCAGGACAACCTAAATAATTTGCTCCAGGTCAGTGAGAGGCTCTGTCCTAAAAAGAGATGGACAGCATTCCTGATGATGATGCCCAGGGTTGTCCCCTAACCTATGTAGGTGTGCGCCTGTACGTGCGTGTGCTTGTCTGTTGTTTGTGCTTTATTATATATTCCTCTTAGGGAAATTTGTTGTTAGAACAAAAGGCTTCTTCTTGCTTCCCATTTTCAGTATTAAGCAACTAAAAATATAAGAAATCCTCAAAACAGGCAGAAACATACTACCTACAGAAACATCAATGTGTATTCTTTTTATTAAGTTCTTAGGGACTAAATACTCCAAATTCAATCACCACAGCCTATGAAAAACTGCAGCCAGATTGGGAATGTGTACAACCAGAATGCTTCACTTTCGGTAGCTCCACTGTAAGCAAGCAGCACACCAACAAGTTCTCACACACAGCACAGCTGGCTGCTATTTTCTTTTCTTTTCTTTTCTCTTTCTTTCTTTCCTTCTCTTTCTTTCTTTCTTTCTTTCTTTCTTTCTTTCTTTCTTTCTTTCTTTCTTTCTTTCTTTCTTTCTTTCTTTCTTTCTCCAAAGAAAAATACGTGACACATACAGAGAGTTATAATCTTTTCCATAATTTTTTTTAAATTTTACTTTATTACTATTTGTGTTTACATGTGTGCGCATGCTCACATGGCCACCAAGACAGGACCAAAGAAAGGGGTTCTGGGTGGCTGGTTGAGAGCCCCTGACCTGGGTGCTGAGGCTGGGGCAATGGTCCTCTGCAAGTGCAGCAAGTACTTTTAACTGTTGGGCAGTAGCTCCCGGGCCGCCAGTATTTCTACAGTATACTAGGCCTATACAGTTAAGGTTTTTCTGAACAGCTACTAAAGCATTTGACAATTCTCAAAAGGCTAAGCATAAAATTACCACATGAACTGAAAGCAGAGACTTGTAAAGATTCTATCCACTAACAGACAAGTGGATGACATACAGAATAGATGACGTTTCTTTTGTTTTTTGTTTACATAATTGAATCGTGTAAAGCAATGGGGCTCTGGAAATGCTATAGAGGGATGATCCTGGCAAATTGTGCTGAGTAAAATAAGCCTGCCCAAAAGAGCAGTAAATACTGTATGATGTGCACTTGAGAGGTTTATAGGACAAAGAACAGAGGAGGGCAGGAGGTGGGATGTCGCTGCTTACTGATTACAGAACTTTTGTTTGGATGGTAAGAACATTTTGGAAATAACAGCAATAGCTGCACAGCACTGTGAATGTAACCAACGCTATGGAATTATACACATCAAATGGTCGAGAGCCAGACATCATGGCACAGCCTTCAAGCAAAGCACTTAAGAGGCAGATGTACACAGATCTCTGTGAGTTCAAGGGGTAGCCTGGCCTACAGGCTGAATTCCAGGCCAGTCAGGGCACTTTATTGAGACTCTATATCCAAAGAAAAGAAAATGATGGTCAAAATTGGGAGTATAGGTCAAGGGTAGAGCACTTGCCTGGCACACCCACGGGCAAGAAAAACAAAAACAGTGACGGCAAGGAAAACCAATCCCTTGAAAAAACACTAGTCCAAATAGCACATTTTATGATAGTTTTCCAAAATGACGTAAAACAAATTTAGTAAACTGTGTATTATAAATGGGTGATTTGCTAATCTCTAAAAAGTTATTTCTTAAACTTAAAGTTAGATGCCTTTTGTGTGTGTGTGTGTGTGTGTGTGTGTGTGTGTGCTCAGAGATCTCATTCTGGGCCATTCTCCACAAAGTTCCTCCTCTGGCATTCTGCTTACCAGGTTTCCCTTACTATTAACTCTAAATACTTTTATCTATTTCACTCTTTTGGCAATGAGTCTTGTGCCCTTTTTGAAATGTCTGATACTTAAAAATTACTATAAGACATTTAATATTTGATTATGCATTCCTTATAACACCAAGTGAATTGCTTAAATTATCAAATCAATACTCATACTTAATATTTGCTTGGATTTTATTTGCCAAAGTACATTTGTATTGGCTCAGGTTGTCAAAATAGGAGCTAATAATACACTACATGTAAAACCACATGAATTTCAGTCCTACAGTAGCACGAACACATGAAGTGAGATTCTCAGTAACAAACAGGAAGGGGAGACATTCCAGGAAACTATATAAGATTTCTGGACCTCTCAATCAATCCAGAATAAACTTAATTCACAAGACTTACTTAATATGCACAATAACGAGATTTACACTGAAATTTTTGATTGTCCTTTTTAAAAAAATCTTCTCCCTTTCTCCTCTCACCCCCTGTCCCAAGCCCCTCCTCTTCTTCTTCATACTGTAGCTGAGACTGACCTTAAATAAATTGTACCCCAGGCTGCCCTTAGACTCTAAGGTAATATTTCTTTAAAACAAACAAACAAACAAAACCCTCAGTGTTGGAATTTTAGGCATAGGCAACCACTTGGTTCTCATTTTTCCTGACTGAATAATAAAAAAAAATCCTGTCCAAATATATACTTTTAAAATGAGTAACACACTGACATTCACTGTGTATGTTAACATTTTCTATGCCCAAATAGAAACAGTCAAAATATATAATTCTAATTCTCTGCAGGGTTATTTAAAAATGTAAAAATTACACATAATTTAAGTACAACTCTTTTAAAAGATATTTTGAAGGCCAAGCAAATCATTTAAATACCTTATTTAATGAATATGATAACATTAAAATAAATTATACTTAACAAAACTTGTTAGAGTATCATAATAAAGTAGAAAACTTTAAAGAAAGGTGTAAGAAGTTTGAATGAACTGTTTCTATTACTTTCTATTACTTTCTATTACTAAATCAGCATACAACATTAAACTGAAGATGTCTAGGCTGAAATAATTCTGCCCAAATGTTTGGATGCTACCCCAGTTAGTAAGTATGTAAAGAAGATAACAACAAGGTACACTAAGGACCTACAAAAAATATCTCTGTGTTTTTTTCTCCTAGGCTGGGATAAGTCAGATTCATTCTCCAATAGCAATTTAGATTGTCATCTCCTGGGTGAAGTCCTGATTCTTTATCCCTCCCCGACCTGGTTCACCAGAAAAACTTCTATTATCTCACACAGCTGATGGCAACATCATTCCTTCTGTTCATCTTTTCTTCCTCACATCTCTAAGCATCATCAACAAATCTTTTCAGTTTAATCTTTCAACACCCAGAGTTTAAATTCTACCAAGTAACTCCCTCTGTTAGATTACTATAAGAACTCTTTAAACAATGTTCCATGAATACAAGTCTATTCTCAACTTAGCCAACAAAATGATCCTTTAAAAATACAAATTAGATCTATGCAGAAGCCTGAGTTCCACTAAGTGCCACCTGAGTTTGAAAGGTCTCATATGACACTCTCCGCTCCTTACTTCTGAAATACCCAATACCCACCGGTTCCTACTCTCCCATTCCTCACTCTTCCCTTCAATCACAATGGCCTCCATTTATTTCCAGGGCCTAACAGGCATGCTTTCTGCCTGGAAGGTTCTCCCGAAAGGAATGCACATCAATTACTTTGGTCAGTGCTCAATCACCACCTTGGTTGTGTCCTTCCTAAGACCAGAACAGCTACAGAAATTACCCTGCTCATTTCCTTTAGGGTATTTTCCCCCCTTTTCATTTTTTGTAACATATACTGTCTAACATGCTATGAATTTTATTAATTATTCTTTATAGTTTATCTCCACCTGAACTATATGTTACACAAAAGTAAACTTTTGGGATGTTTATTTACTGTTATTTTCCATATATCTAGAATAGTCCAGACTACAAGCAAATTCAAAATGCAAATGAAGTAGGCTGCAACAGTTCGGCGGTGAAGTACCTGCCTAACATTGCCTAACATTCTCTAAGGCTCTGTCGTCAGAATGTCAATAAAAACAATATATTGGCTATCACCTTGTACAGCCTTTAGTTGTTGTGTTCACCACACTGTATCAGGTATTACATTAGACTATAATGGCCTGCTAATTTTTTGCTGCTTCTATTAAACTGTAAATTTTAGAGACAAGGGTTTTGTTTGTCATCCTGCTGTAGGTAATTGTATTTCTTACAGTGTCTGATAGTTTGGAGGCAATGTATAATAGTTGATAAATTAATCCATCTAAACCAAAGGTGTGAGCACCTTTATGATATAAAGTGTCTTAAAGTATGACTCCGGGTTCTGCAAGTGTTTCTCACCTGACTCTGACACTGGCAAAAAGGCCTTAGTCCCATTATTTAGATTCTCTACAATTACTTCTTCATCAATGGAAATGGGCGCCATGACACCGCGCCTAATGTGATTACCATGAATCTAAGATGGCAAATTAGCTCACTGGTCTCTATGTAACAATAAATGGCATCTACTACCTAGCATTACAAAATGAAACAGAGGCTCTGCTGTAAATTCTTATCTTGATAACTTGACATAAAACATAATATTAAGAACCTCCTTGAAATACAACAATAACTTATATTAAAAACTATAAAGTCAAATAAAATGAACTCAAAGAGAGTTATGAAAAGAAAGTACCTTAATTCTCAACAGGAGCTATTTCTATTTCCCTAGAATGCTTTTAAATGTTTTTTTTTAATTTTAGATTATATAGCCTTCTTCAGAATTTGCAATTAATTTTTGATAATTTTAAAATGTTATCTCTTACATAAAATACCTCTTGCTGGAGCTTAATTATTAAAGACGGATGATAATACATAAGTAACTTGCACTTACAGCTATAAATTATACTCATTTTTTTTATTCTCTGAAGAAGCTCATATTAGAAAAGTCACATGCATACTTGTGACGCCTACTAATTAACCATCAGCTTTCTGCTTATGTTAGTCATGTATCCAAGAATATCCATAATTCTTGGATTATGAAGGTTTAAGAAAAACAGTTCTGTTTAAATTGGATAATCATTTTCATTGTAAAGTCATTTTATGCTTTTTATAATATTAATAATATAATAATAAAACATTATCTTATAAAACATGTTTTCTTTACATTTGTATTACAATAAATAAACACATTTGACTTAAGCACCTGGATAGCAGACAAGAAAACAAGGCAAGCAGTTTAAATGACTGTCCCAAGGCCACAGATGGGGTGGCCGCCAGCTCCAGGATTAAAGCTAAGTGCCTATTTATTCCTTCTTATGTCTTCAGCACTTAACGTTCATTTTTATATCACAAAGCCTTTGTAATTAATGTAAGAAAACAATTTAATATAATGAAACAATTGTCAACACATTGTGACAGCATGTACACAAAAATTTCTTATAGAAAAGATAAGTTAGAATTAATCCACAGGGTCTGAAAACAATCTGATTTACATGTCATTTCAGGATTTTGCTTGGAGAACCATGCAAGTGGCAGCTTACTACAATTTATCATGCTAATGTTTTTAAGCTTGTTTCTTTAATCAAAATCTACAGTAAGTACCTGAGATAGGTTTAAAATACAAAACAGAAATACTAACCAATTTTTAAAAATCCTCCAAACTTAAAACAGTAGTTTCTACTCTAAATGTAAGTTCAAGTTCAGGAAATGCTAAAGAGGCTCATCAATAAAAACAGAGATACACAATAAAGAAACCCACGACCGCTCTCATTAGCAGGAGAAAGACATTCAGCACAACACTCGCAGCTTACTGTGGAGAGGCTTTAATCAGGAAGTAGCCATTATCCTTTCGATTCAGAGCAGAGACAGCACTGCACAGCAAGCCACGGTATTTTCAGTTGAAAGGCTTGAAAGAATACTTACTATTGTATCCTAGCTCTGCTGACCCCAGAGGTCACAATATGTCTTTTATCAAGCGCTATAATGAAAACACAAGCCAAGCAAGCATTTACAATGCTCTGTTTGTTGAAACACCTAAAATCTACCTAACACAACCTCTCCCTCACAAAACATGGCTGTCTTATTCAGAGATTAGCAATTATTGTAATGAGATACTGTCGAAGAGGGTCAAATAGTACTTCCTGCAGTTTACACATCTTGATTTCCTGGTAAACAAACTGAGAGGCAGGTGGAGCACTTAGCGCGCCGGTAACCGGGAGAGCTCACGTGACAACACTGAGCCAGGTAAGGGGCCCGCTCAGGTAATTATTCTTTCTTAATTTTGTTAAGATTAAAACTTACAATAAAGAGAAGACTCCTCTTCCTTCCTTTTGAAGGAAGGGTTTATTTCTGACCCGCATGATCGCAAGCTTTCAATCAAGAATGCTAACAAACCTTAAGCAGGTTTCAAAAATTGGTTTTGGCAAACAAATTGTAAAAATAAGGCAACACTAACAAGGGTTTTTATAAGTGAACAATAATAAAATAAATAACTGCTCATGAGCCTGCTAAAGAATGACCTTTAAATTTCAACTGCTTTAAGAAAGTAGTTACAAGAAATCTGAGTTAAAATAAAAAGTTAAAATTACTTTTTTAGTCAAAGTATGATTCAATTTTATTAGACTACTATAAATATACAGCGTTCTTTGAAAAATATCGTATGTGTTAAAGTTTGCATAAGATAGTGACTGCCTACATTTTAAACTTTTTCAAAAATAAAATTTATTCACCTGAGCATAAGAAATATTAATTTGAAAACTGCATTTCTTTGTTCTTAGTTTTTTCCTCACAATTTTCCTTTTCCCCTTTACTCTGAAATTCATAAAAATTTATCACTTAAATTACCACTACAAAATCCAAAATACTTAACTTCATCAAAATGAAAATGAAGGTACTACTTTAAAAGTGTCTAGGTGATTTTTAAAAATCTGTAAAGTTTGTACTTAAAAATCTTATATTTATTAAATATATTTTTGCACTCATGAATGTAATATTCAATAATATTACTGCAAAGAATAATTAAAGACCATTTACAACAATATAAGCATATTAAGCATGAAAGTTGTGTCGATTAAGCTTACATTAACTCATTTTACAAAATAAAATTTTTATGTACTAAAATAGAAAAAACCAGAACAACAACAAAAGCAATAAGAAAAAAGCCAAAAGCACCAGGACAGAGAACTCTGGGCCAGATGGACAGCCTCTCAGAGGTCTGTGCTATTTCTATGAGGTACTGAATCGCATTAACTAACAAAGCAGTTGCTAACATCACTAATGCTTTTAACAACAATGAAACTGAATTTTCTTCAGAATGCTACGAGTAAGGAGCTAAGAGTTCCAGCTAAAGTTCCTGGTCAAATTCAGTATCATAGACATCCTATTTTCACAGAGCACACAGACATGGTCCTTAGTCCATCAGAGAAAACGGGGAATGGACTTTCCACCACACAGACACAAGCTATGTTTTCCTATGTCAAGACAAAACTATTATTTCAACTATTCAAAAGTGCATGGCTGTGTTAGGTCCCACAACAGTTCACATTTAGACAAAGAAAACGATGAAGAGAAACAGCAAATAAGTGTGATACTGGGTTCATTCAAAGTGACTCTCAGCAAGTCAGTGAGTGAAGGTTTGCTGCTATCAGAGGACTGGAGTTTGACCCCCAGAACCAACAAGGTGGAAAGAAAGACATCCCACAAGATGTTCACTGAACACACACACACACACACACACACACACAGAGAGAGAGAGAGAGAGAGAGAGAGAGAGAGAGAGAGAGAGACAGAGAGACAGAGAGACAGAGAGACAGAGAGACAGAGAGACAGAGACAGAGAGAGAGAGACAGAGATGTAATTTTGAAGAGGGTTTATATTTCAGTCAAAGGGGCAGGTGATATGTGCATGGCACTGTAACTTACAAAGACTTAAACTACAAAAGGCTCTTGTCCCTCCTCTCCGGTTTATTTTGGGTCACCAGACACTTGTACAGTGTGCATTTAACACAGCTAACTGTAATTAGGGGGAGTTGTAAAGACCTCAGAAAGATCCCCACTCCCTGACAAGCCTAACACACTAGAGAGCGATTTAGTAGAGGTGTGAAGGGGCCAGTGGGATGCTGAGAGAGAAGGGTTCACACCAAAGGCCTGTCTGACCCTTGAAACTTACAGAACAGGTTCCTCAAGGAGGTCCTCTCACCTTCACCCTCACACAGGAGCTGATTAATGCTTGCACTCACATTCACACACCCACACCACATACATGTCCACACACACCCCACACACATATCACACATCACACATACACCATGCAAACACTTCACACACCACACAGACTCACATCACATACACCACACACACACACACTTGCAATGCTAACACTCAGGAAGCTAGAGGAGGGTAGAGTGGGAGGCCCTCCTGGCTCTTATAGAGACTGTCTCAAAGCAAGACCAGCACAGTTCAGGGTAGCTAAACACAGAAAGGCTGGGGTTAGGGTCCTAACAAGTGACACAAGGCTCATCACTCTGAAATTAGCCTGCAGGGGAAGTAGGCAGACAATTTCCAAAGCCCTCCACTCATCGGAAGATGCCATTTCACAAACAAACCCAAAGTTTTCCGTAATTAACACAAATTTCTTTATGTTTTAGATAAAGTTTCTCAGCATATTTACAGAAATTAGAACAATGACTATGCCCACCTTCCTTTGCCATTTCCTCAGTACAAGCTATAGTCACAGAACAAGAAAAGATGACTTATCATTATTAGAGTCATGTAGCCAAGAATTGTACTGTATCTAATCTGAATCTTTATATATCCTCGTTAATTTCAATTTCATATTTGAAATTCAGTCTCTTTTCTAAATTCAGTTTTCCTGTAGGCTGAGTCGATTAGGCATTCAGGGAAAGGTGTGATTTCAGAAAGGCAGGGGGATTTTAGGATGTAACCCAGGTTCACTGGAGACTCTAACTCCTTTCTCACTGGACCTTTCTTTCTTGGGCTTGTTCCACTTAACTGCCTGTGAGGAGTCTATGATGATTTTTATTCCTAACTCTGGGAAAGAAACCCACCTCCACACTGAGCTTGACCAACCTACATCTGCATTTGCACATGTGGGGCTTAATTCCCTGTTACTTTCCCTCTGTTACCCTAGCGGAAAGACAGCAAAACAAAGAATAAGACTATATAAAAATATATAATAAGACTAGGCCTGACCATATTATTTAAAAAGAAAACCCTCAAACATTACTCTCTAATATGTCAACTGATATGACCTGGATTGAATACAGTGGAGACTTAACAATACTCCACTGATTTTCATGTGCAGAAAATATGTAACAGCAAATCCAACAGTCACAGTGGGGTGGGTCTTTTTCTCCCTTGTAAAGATGTTAACATTATATCCTATGACTTCCCATTCACTATCAGTTCTAGTTTCCTCAAACCCAGGGTGACTCTCTCTTGTAGTCTTGTTAATTGGGCCCACAATCGTCCCCTCACTAACTCTGAAAGAGCTTAGAAAATCTTCATTGACATTGCTCATAATGAATGAAAGTCAATATGCAGCAAACACTCTCAGCACAACTTAGCTTTATATAACATTCTATTTCCTTTATATAGTCGAGATATTGTGAGGATGGAAGTAAATGGACAAAAGGTCGGGTATTATCACATATGTTCTTGCATGCTATAAAACTAATCCGTATTTACACAAACCCAGGTTCTCATATGGGGCCCATTTTTGAGAACAGCAGCCCAAGCCAGCAGACTTCCTAAAGAGCTGTCAAGCCACCAAATGACTGCACTGATAACAGTGTCCTCTGTAGCTTCAGCCTTGCCTGTCTGTGTTCACTGGCTGAAGTCCTCAGCCTGTCTGAAGTGCTGTTCAGTGCTCACCTCAAACAAAAGCCTCTGACACAGTTTGTCTCACCTGTACTTATTTCTACATACAATTTTTGCTATTGCAAAAAGCAGCAGCTTTCAAATCTTGCTTACCATATTTTGTAATAAAAAAAGACCCCAATTTTTTAAATGTTAGAAAACATGCTTACACAGCTAATAAAATTATTAGCGCAATCAATTGAGTTTATATTCTATTCATTTAAAATTTATGTGATAATTAACATGTTTACATTATTTAACATCTTATAATTGTAAACAGAGGACAAAAATAGAAAACATCCATAACACAAAGATAAAGGCCTTTGAAAAACAAATTCAGCAACAACAGAATCCACTTTTCCTTCTTTTCCTTAAAAATATGGTAAAGTAAACCAAAGCCAGACATATATTCCAGTAACTGCAGCGTAAGAGGAACACACGGGACTGTGAGTACAAGATCCATTTTGCTGCAGCGGAACAGACATTGCATAACAATGAGATCTGCTAATGAAAGCAACCATCAACCTGAAGCACACATGTATTAAGCTGGCCTTGGAGCCACTGCCTTTTGCAGCATTTGTCCCTCCTCTGGCCTTTCACCCCTGACCTGTTTGGTGTTTTTGTCCTTTAGACTGAAGAACTTACAGCTGGGACAGGAACACCCAGCCTCTCATGTCACACAGCCCTGATCCTTATCCCCCACATTTATTTTTAATGCAAACTCTACCTACACTGCTTCATCAGCACTGTTAATGTACCTTCAAAAAAAACAATCAATGGCAGCAGGCAGAGAAAACAGAGCAGGGCTGCTTCTGGAGATGAGGGGAGATCTGGTCTGGAAATGTTAGCAACATTCGCTGTGAATTCCATATGCACACTGCCAGTGCAGTGTGAGCAACGCGCACGAATCAAGACAGCAATAAGTGCATATTAAATCACTTTTAATTAATCCTCTAGAACTTTCTACCACTGACAATTACTAAATGCAATAATATAGAGCTGTATATTAACTATCAACATGAAAATTATTCTGTTTTTAAATAAAAAAAAATGTTTCTCCCAAAATGTTTCACTTTGGGGCCTACATATGTTCATTACTAATTCCCATTTGTCAAAAACAAGTAATTCTGAACACTTGCTCCAAAGATTGATAATTTTGTCATGAGAGTATTTGGCATTATTAATCGTGAAGTATGAATGCCCCAATCAATTTATACCCTTTTAAAGTACAAGGTTTTTAAGCACAGAGCTATCCATTCCTTTGGCTGTCCAAGCAGCTGTACTAGAGTCTCTATTCACATCTGGTGCAGACCAAATGTGAATAAAAGTGGCTCAAAGTCTCTCTTGTATTGTATGATTTCCACTTATTCACAATAACTTTGGGAGTTGGGGTGAAGCAGTGCCCGAAGCCAAAGTTAAGTGAAACTCTGTTTACGTTCAAATTTTAATATCACAATGTCAGAAGGGCATGTTCTCCATGCCTTTAATCCCAGCACTCAGGAGGGAGAAGCAGGCGGATCTCTGAGTGTGAGGCCAACCTGGTCTACAGAGTGAGTTCCAGGATAGCCAGAGCTACACAGAAAGACTGTCTCAAACAAAACAAGAAAAACACATTAATGTCTAAATTGTGAGGCTTTCCAAAAAAATAAATAAGAGTAATTATGAATTCTAGTTCTACCATAAAAATTAATGAAAAAATAGATATTACTTATTAAGCTCAGCTTTCTGCCTGACGGTCTCATAGCTGCCGAGGTATTAAAATCTGGAGGCAGCAGGGGCACTCAGCAATACAGCACTTGTTTAGCACACTTGAACACCGCAGTTCAATCCAGTATTCAAACAAAATAACACTGATCATATGATAATCCTAAAGGATGGTTTTAAACAAATGACCACATAACTACAGAGCAATAACCAACACATAGTCAATATTTACTAAAAATCATGAACTTCTATTAACGTAACAAAATGTTAAACTGTACAGAATTAAACAAAAGTGTTTAAACTAAACAAAGGAAGTATAGCAATTCGAAACCTCACTTCTATTTGGACCACTCAGGGATTCATCAACGTAGGCCACAAGCCAAAACTCTTGAAATTACTTTGATGAAATGCAAAATCCCAGGGTCAGCCCACACTCACCAACCAGAATGTTCTATGCACTTAAACTAATCTACAGGTGAGTGGTGGTGGCATATGCCTTTAATCCCAGCATAGCAGAAGCAGGCTGATCTCTGAGTTCAAGACCAGGACTACAAAGAGAAATCCTGTCTCAAAAAAACAACCAATCAACAAACAAATAAGCAGCAGCAGCAACAACAACAAAACCACTCCCATGAGGAAGTACATCAATACACACCAATTCCAGTCATTTTTGACAGTCCAACAGCCCCTTATGAGTCCAGACTTAAACAGAATATTCAGTGATAAATCATTTGTGGTACCCCAGTCTACTGTCTCACTCCTACTTATTTAAAGTCTCATTCACATGGATTTCTCTTTTGAAATTTGTAGTCATGCAAGGACTAAGAGAAGGGCTAATAACTATTTTGTAATAGATTGGAAAGTAGTAGCTAAAAGCATCATTTTAAATGGTTTCAAAACTTTTAAAAAGAATTATTTATTTAGTTTATGTATATGAAGACTGCCACTGTCTTCAGACACTCCAAAAGAGGGCATCAGATCTCACTACAGATGGTTGTGAGCCACCATGTGGTTGCTGGGAATTGAACTCAGGACCTCTGGAAGAGCAGTCAGTGCTCTTAACTGCTGAGCTATCTCTCCAGACCAGCAAAATACTTTTCTAAAAATAAAAATGCCAGGAAGACCAGTACGGTTAAAAACAAAACAAAAACAAACCAAGGCGCCTCCAGTGTAGTCGTATGGGTTACCTGCAAATGGCCAATGGGTAAAGGTGCTACAGCCACACCTGACAATCTGTTAAATCCCCAGAGCATCAAAGATCAAAGAGAAGGCCATCCGGTCTGGTCTCTGCACATGGGCCACGGCACACACATACACACATACATACAGACCTCGGAGTTCTAAGTAGGACAAACTGGAAGAAGAGTTTCTTTTTTTTATTATTTGTTTAATTTATTTATTACGTTTACAGTGTTCAGCCTGCATGTACACCTACACGCCAGAAGAGGCAATCAGATCCCAGTATAGATGGTTGAGAGTCACCATGTGGTTGCTGGAAATGGAACTCAGGACCTCTAAAAGAGCAGCCAGTGCTTTTAATCTCTGAGCCATCTCACCATCACAGAAACTAATTTCTCAGAAGGATGGTGTGATATTTTCTCTACTGAGCTAATTTAAGCAAAACTAGGATACTGTAATTGGAGCCTTGAAAAAAAAACATACACAAAAAGGTGAATATTAAATCTATACAACTAAAATGCATTTTAATATTTTGACTGATCAGAATAAAAAAATTAAATATAATATATAAAATAAATGTATCATATATAACATATACAACATTATAAAAGTAAAATCTCTCATCTACTACTAAGTAATGAGATTCTGCTTATCTTCCAATTTCAGAGGAGACTGGGTAAGTTCAGTCATAGGGCCATAGAAAACTACATGTTAAAATTTGTTAGACTTTGTTACAGGTTGTAGATAGGAACTAGAAAAGCAAGAACTAAACACATGTTTAACATGGTGAACCAGAAATCCTTTGACACAAGTAGTATAAGCTGGTAAATAAATATATATATATGTATATGTATATCTATATAGATATAGCCATTTGACAACACAAAACTAAACTGCATGAGACCTATCACATGGGAATTCCACTTACAGATACTTCAGCAGGAAAAAGTTCTGAGATGTGGACATAAAGAATCATATGTGCTGGGTGGTGGTGGCGCATGCCTTTAATCCCAGCACTTGGGAGGCAGAGGCAGATGGATTTCTGAGTTCGAGGCCAGCCTGGTCTACAGAGTGAGTTCCAGGACAGCCAGGGCTACACAAAGAAACCCTGTCTCGAAAAACAAAACAAAACAAAACAAAACAAAAAAACAAAAAAAAAAACAATCAAACAAACAAAACAAAAAAACAAAAACAAAAAGAAAAAAAAAGAAAGAAAAGAAAAAAGAAAAACCAAAAAAAAAAAAAAAAAAAAAGTAGGAAGATCCGACCCAGTCCTGCCAGATAGGCCTGGAACAGCTAAGCTACTCTAAGGGTGGGACAGGAAAGGTTCTGACTTCAAGGACTTCCAGGACAACACAGTGATAGCAAGCCCAGACTGGGCAATTTAAATAAATTTAAATAAAAAGTTAGGATAAGGCCAGAGGATAGTTTAGTGGTAGACTGCTTGCCTAGCTTTTTTGAGGCCCTGGGTTCAAGTCACAGGACAGCAAATTTTAAAAGCATTTTCTTTTTAAAATAACTGTGCTTGCAAGAAAATGTTAAGATGATACAATGACGATCCACATATAAACCAGTGTTTCCCTAGTAACTTACCTTGTATATGCTGACTGCATGACAAAATCAACAAGGCAGTTACACACGTGTTTTCAACTGAAACCAACACTAGCAGAAAAGTCTCTCACAGTACTCTTTAAAGTCACACTCAAGCCCTTTCCTCTGCCACCTCTAACCCCTAATAACCACAACTGTTTTCTGGCTTATACATAGTTATATGTAATATTGCCCTCTTATACAGGACAGAAATGGACTCATAACCCTGCTCCCTTACCTGGGTTTTTGAGAGAGGACTTCCCTGAGTAGCCCTGGCTGTCCTGAAACTCCCTCTAAAGACCAGGGTGTCCTTGTACTCAGAAATCCACCTGCCTCTGCCCTGAGTGCTGGGATTAAAACATGCACCACCAACTCCTGGTTTACAATAGCCTTTATGGCTGGAGTATTTCCTTTAGTCAAATACACTTGACAAGGATCCACATAGTTGTATGCATCAATACTTACTAGCTGTTTACTGCTTAGTATTTCATCGTAGAGATATACCATATTCTGCTTAGTCACGTGTTGCAAACCCTTTAGGGTGTTTCTGTTTGGATGTATTATAAAGTTACTATGGACGTGTTCAGGTTCCTATGTGTACATAAGCTTTTGTATTTTGTGGGATTAATGCCCAGAAATGTGACTGCTCTGTGTGTGTGTGTGGCGAGGAGGGAGGGTCTGAGAGAGAGAGAGAGAGAGAGAGAGAGAGAGAGAGAGAGAGAGAAGAGAAGAGAGAGAGAGAAGAGAGAGAGAGAGAGACAGACAGACAGACAGACAGACAGACAGAGGAACTGCCCAATCTGTTTTACAGGAAAGCTGTTATCACTTTACTTTCCTACCAGTAATGCACTTAGAATCCAGTCTCTCAACATTCATGTCAGGATGTGGTATTGTCACTAAAATCAACCATTTTCTCTCTTTGCCTGTGTGCTGTACATGTGCAGTGTATACGCATGTGTGCACTGGAATGGTGTGCAAAGAGGCCAGAAGAGGATGTCTGGTGTCTTCCCGTCTCCCCTGGTCTTCCAATATTGTGTCCAATCCTGGAGTTACAGGCTGTGCATGACCACACATGGCTTTGAACATGGTTTTGAAGGATTCAAGCTAAAGACCTCATGCCTGTACAGCAAATGCTCTTATGCCCTGAGCCATCTTCCCAAACACTAATTTTTAGTTCAACTGTTCTCATTAATGAGGAATGAAATGTCACTTTGGGCTTTTCCTAGTGCCCAGGGAAACAAATTATTTCTTTGTAATCTCAGAATGTATCTACAAAGTAAAACAGTATTTTATGTCTTTTCTCTTTTTAATTAGACAGTTAACAATCTCAGTATTGATTTGTCCCTCTTTGATAACTTAGATATTCTCAGATACACCACATTCAAATATTTCCTCACAGCATCCTTTTATCACCTTTTAAAACAAATTCCTATTATGTTTTCACTGAGTCAGTTTGCTGCTACAGCATCATGGGATGGGGCACAGGAAGCCTGCCAGTGGACACACTCCTAAAGAAAACACTCTTTCAGCAGTAGCTAGGTAGCAACTGTCAATCACTCTCAACTAGGAGCCCCTTCCCACTCCATGTTGGACCTTTTATTATCGTGATAGGATCTTCTGCAAAGTAAATGTCTTTAACTTTGATAACTTTGATGACACCCCGTTTACTGAGTGTTTCCCTATAAGGAGTTTGGGCTCCTTTTCTAGTTTTCCTTTCAAAACTTCAGTTATACATCTTTTAAACATTTTTCTGAGGCTTTTAAAAAATGGTCTATTTATTTTTGTTTTACGTGCGCTGGTGTTTTGCCTACAAGTAGGGAATCATATCCTAGAGTTGCAGACAGTTGTGAACTGCCATGTGAGTGACGGGAATTGAACCCAGATCCTCTGAAGACCAGTCACCACCTCAACTGCTGAGCCATTTTTCCAACTCTATACAATTTAATCTATAGTCCAAACAGTTTTATGAGTAAAGAAATAGAACCTAATAGGTCTTTCCATCGGAATGTGTTCCAGTACTGAGCAAATCTCAACGCTCCAGTATCTGCTTATGGGATCAGACACAAGATAAAGTGGAGGATGTAGGAAGCAGGGAAAACACTGTGTTCAGTGCTCTGATCAGATTTATTCTAAGAGCCTGATTTTCCCAGAAATATCTTGAATATTCCTGTAGATGATATCTACTCTAAACTTTTTGGGGATTGTTTTGTTTTTCAAGACAGGGTTTCTCTGTGTAGCCCTGGATGTCCTGGAACTCCCTCTATAGATCAGGTTGGCTTTGAACTCAAGAGATCTGCCTGCGTCTACCTTCTGAGGTGTGTATCATTATTGCCCAGCATCTGAACTTTTAAAAATAAAAAATTAGCCTGGTGCAGTGGTACACACTTTAATCCAAGCACTCAGAAGGCAGAGGCAGGTGGATTTCTATAAGTTTCTAGATAGTCAGCGCAACAAACACAGTGACACCCTGTGTCAAAAAACAAGGCTCAGAGGAGGCAGAGGGAGGAGGATGTGTTTGTTCAAGGCCAGCCTGGTCTACAAATCAAGTATAGGGCAGCCAAAGCTATTACATAAAGAAACCCTGTCTCGGAAAAATCAAAACTTAGGGTGTGTCACGAAACACTAAAAAACTAAAACACACACACAAAAACAAACCTGCTTTAAAACAGTTAAAAGATTTTGAATGTAGGGAACAGTAAGTACAAGAAGCTGAGGCAGAACTTCAGATAAAAGGAACAGTTTATGAATGATTTCATGAGCATCCACAGAGCCAGCAAGTCAGTGCAGGATTTTAGGTAGGCGAGTGACCCAGTTAGATCTGTGGTATCAATTAAATCATCACTGAGAGACGGATGAACAGGGCTCAGCAGGAGGCATCAGTTCCTCAGCTTACTGCCACAGGCAGAATGACACATCATGCAATTCTCCAAGAATCCTTAGGCATTCCGCTGAGCGTGGGAGCTCAGGTCTGGAACTTCAGCACTTGAAAGATTGAGGCAGGAAGATTTCAAAGGCAGTCTGGACTACAAGACCCTGGCTCAAAACACACACACACACACACACACACACGCACACGCGGGCGCGTGCGCACACACACACACACACACACACACACACACACACGCACACGTGCGCGCGCACGAGGGGATTTTAAATATCATAGAGAATATACTTGAGAAATATTTAGAAAGAAAAGGAAGAAATCGTGGGGAAAAAGAAGAATGTTTAAATAAAAGAGCAGGCTGCAAGGACTGCCAAGGAAAAGCAAAGCCACTGTGCAAGAACAAGTCTTGGAAAATATTGTACTAACCTGTAGTTAGCCTCTAGTACTGCCTGGCGTGTGTCTACCACAGCATGTGCGATGCATTTTATAAGATATCCTTTGAAGGGTCAAATATGTTGTAAATTCTCAAACACATTAGTACCTTAAAAGATGCCCAGGGACAGCTGCTACATGAACTGAAGCCTCTTTTACAATTCTGCTTTTCATTTTCCCTCCCTTCACAGAGCTTCTCTTCCTTCTTAGTTCCCTCCCTCTAGTCCTTCTTCGAGACAGGATCACAGCCTCAAACTCATAATCTTCCAATCGGAGCTTTCCAAACTGCCTTTCCAAACAATGAGGTGTGTGCCCGGTCAAATGTTAACTCTCCCAATTTTACTTAACCATGGAAATTTCGTTTTATTTAACGCTCCACACAACCAATGTTCTAGCAAAATTACTTTGGAAAACAATGGTTCGACAACAAAAAGAATCAGGTATGATGGCTCATGCCTGTAACTGAAGAGACAAGAGGACTGTCATGAATTTGAAGCCAGCTTATGCTACAAAAATGAGTTACCGGCCAGCTAAAGCAACAATGTGAAACGCCATCTCAAAAACAAAACAAGACCCAAATAATATAAAAGCTCTCTGACTCCCTTTTTAGTTTGGTCACTCACAGAATTCCATCCTGCTGACTCACTGGTCCTCCTGCATCCTCCCGCAACTCAACCACTTTCTGGTTAGAAAAGCCTTGGATGACTGCTCTATAACTAGCACCAGGCACTTAAGTTGGGAGACCTTGCTGGGATGAAGGTGTGTCCCTGTATTTTCAATTGTTAAAAGAGAGCTAAGTGCTGGCAAGATTTTAGTATTGTCATTTCTATGACCCATCACCTGTTTTCCATCTGTTAACGATAAAAAGAGAGCTGCCATTGTAAAGGTGAAACAGCTCTCGGTGGCCAAGGGCGACCCTAAGAGACATCAAAAAGTTGACTTGCTGCTGACTGGTTCAGACTAGAATGTGGAGTTTTGTGTTACAAAAAGCTGAAGGTCCGAGCCTGGCCAGGAAGTACGGGGGCAGGACTTCCGGGCAGATGCAGAAGGAAACAGGAGGCCTATGGCGCTGAATCAGGTAGTGAGAACACAAGTCAAGATAGTAAGTAGCTAGCTGAGAGACTTCCCCAGCAAAAGGCCAACTGCTTTAAAAGAGATAGAACTCTCCAGGTCTTAATTAAACCTTACAAGGCTTCTCGAAAGCCCCGCAAAACGCTTACAGCCCTGAATTCACTTCACAGTGCTGTCACCCAGCAAATTAAACCTTATCTTGCCTTTTACCCACACAATAAGTCACATGAGTCTTTGTGTTGTCCAGTCGTCATTAACCTTACCACTTTCTATAAATAGCTACTTATTAATCAGCTGTTAAATAACACAGTTACTATTATTTAACCTGCCTGAGTATAATGATAGTAACAGGTGAAGTCGCTATGGAGATTCACACGGAGCGGTTACCTCACTTAGGATATTCTGGCTCATATTTTTCATATCTACATTTTATATATGACGCATGACTGTTTTAAAAAGTCTTCAGGATTTTGAAAAGCTCAAACTTTTCTAATTTTCCCTTATTCAAAACAGTTATAAGACTTCTTATCTTATCTTTATAAAATGCAGATAGGATTTTAGTATATCTGATGGTAGACATTCTCCCTTAACTTAGTGTAGACACTAGATCAGACTTGTCAGTTTGGATCTGAAGTTGTAGCATGCACCATCTAACGCAAAGGCCTTTGTCTTCACTGAAATCCGTGACTCTCTAATCTAGAGACTGCTAAGTGCTATAGTAGATTTCAGGTGTGTGGTGTTTCCAAACATCACTTTCCAATGTTCGTTAGCTATTGAACTGAACCATTCTCTATAAGGTAATATACTCTCACAGGTACTTACAACTCCCCTAAAAATCAAAATAAATTCTCATAGACATATACAAGAATTTTTCAGAAATATCTCAGAACACAATTACAGAATGTTTAAGCATTTTAACATCAAGTGCAGTATTTCTAAAACTCAAATCAGTCAACACAATACAAAAAGGGTACTACTCAATTTACAATCAGGCTATATCCTAATAAACACAGTGGAAGGTAGAAATGTTGTCAGCAGAAATATACTCTATAGTCTCACTGAAATCAAATGATAGAACACGTGTAACATAGACCACCACTTTTTTAACCTTCTGACTTCACAGCTGACAGGCCTGTGGCTCACTTCTGGCTGTTCTACACCAAGAGTATCTTCCCATATATTGCTAGCCCAGCAAAAGATCAAAATTCAAACTTTAAAGTAGTGACTGCTGGAAACGCAGTGCTTCCACAGTGTTGCAGAGCTAAAAGGTGTAGGGTGAACTGTCCGTTTCAGGTGTGTGACTTGTATGAATCCTCCATAGCACAGGACACAAACAAATATTTACTAGGCGATCACAAACCTGATGCTCATCACTTCATACTCCATGTACAACAACTACAAACTCTTGTTCACTCTAGTGACCACGCTAGAATAAAAGCTGCGATTTTAATAATAAAAAAAAACCTGAAGCTGAATAATATATAAGACTCTACAGTTGCTTTTATTACACAGATATTATGAAGTATGTGCCTTCTATTATATTTTTAATTTTACTTAAAGTAGCATTTACAAAATCAAAAGTAACTTATACATACAACAAATCAAAATCTATCAATCTGTGAGTCATGAATGAATGAAAAAAGAATAAGAACAGATGCCATGACTGCTCCTAGGTATGGTGGTGAAGGTTTACTGTAGAATGAGAGTGATCACAGCCAGAGGCCAGAGACATCTGGGAGCGTTCAGAGTGGACAGAACCCTGAGCCAGGCCATGTGAGGAGAAGAAAAGGGGAAGGGCCAGAGACCAAGAGGCCAGGAGGGTAAAAAATTGGAAGGAAAAAAAAAAAAAAAAAAAAAAAAGGCTAGGTAGGTAACAAAAATGTCTGGAGCATACAGGGAAGGGCAGCTGGGGGGAGGAAGCAGAGCCCCTGGGCTAAAGAGTTAGGGAAGGAGGCTGGGTATGGCAGCCATACCCTGTAAAAGGTAAGGACTAGGAGATGCTGGGAGGACCTGAAGGCCAGGTATGCTTTGATGTGTTTAATAGGCACCTCAGTTAGCCATTTGTCCTGGTTTCAGACTTAACAATAAACTGACAAAATGGGTCCTGGATACACTAGCCTGAGACTTGGTCTCTTTATCTGTAAACTCTGGTATGTTGGTCTAGGATTTTCTAGCATACTTTCAAATTATAATATACTTTTATCCTAAAACAAAGACTTTAAAACTATATTAGGTGCTTTTAATATTGCAAATCAACTGACAAACTCAGGGTTTCTGACCACAAGAAATGCAAATTCCCTTAAAAGCCTACTCCCTTAAAGAACAGACAATAAAACATGTTTATGCTTCTTCATAATGAAACACCTCAATTTGGACTCCAATGTAATGACTACTATTTATCTACTTTTGGGGAATAAAGACGGAGGACAATTTATTAGAGCCTAGAAAAGTCTCTGAATACGAAAAGGTCACAGCCTGTGTGCTGAGCGGCTAGCAAAGCATCTATGTACTAGAAAGCTGCCATTTTTCTTCCTTGACAAAGACTCCATCTGCCACTGAGCCATTTACAGCCTCCAAGTTAGAATATCAATGATTTCCAACCATTCTGCAAGCCTGCTTTTCACCTTGGCGTCACCTCTGTAATACATCTACCACAGATGATGAATCTCCTCACACACAGGCATGAAGCCCACGCCTCATCCACCCAGAGGTGTTAAGCTGTCCTCTAATGCCCCAGTTTCATTCATGCTGGGCTGCAAACGAATTATAAAGTGCGTGCACTTCTGGTTGCTTTACTTAAATATTTTAGGCATATTTGTAAAATTTTAAAACCCAAAAGACTCCACAAGGCAGTTCTCAATAATGGCTTCTGAACCAGAACAACAGAATGCTGTCATATTTTCCTGCTGGTGAGACTGATCAGTGCATAAAGGCCCTTGCCACCATGGCATCCATGTTATTCCTCTGGACTGACATGGCGGAAGAAGAAAACCAATTTCCACAAGTTGTTTGTCCTCTGCCTTCCACACATGGTACGACGTGCACATAAAAACATACACATAGATGCACAGAAAATAATAAATAATTAATTGTGTCATTTAATAAAATCTGCTACCATTTGGAGGGTAGAACCACGAATCCAGTGCCTTCCTTACCCATACTTTACAAATCCTCCTGCAGTAAATCCCTATCCACTCAAAACTGTTGATTTTTAAAATAAAATCGCTTATCTTCTTAGAAATTGACAACATTACAACAATAATGTAATGTCTAGTTTTATACTTAAGTCAGTGCTGTTAACACAGCAAGCAAGCCAAATCCAAAATAGAATGAAAATTTTTAAATTATATTTTGTTGTTTTCCACTATTTTGTGTTCAATAAAGCTTTAAAAACAGATAGTTACTATCAAGACTATTAAAGACTTTTGGGGCAGGGCATATAGCCCAATTGGTAAAGCACTCATTCAACATGTACAGAAGTTCTAATTTGGATCCATAACGGCATATAAACTAGGTGGTGGTACAAGCCTCAAATCCCACTGTAGATACAGGAGGCTCAGGAGTTTAAGGCACCCTCAATTACACAGTAAATTCAAAGCCAGCTTCCCCATCCCTTTTAAACAAATATACCATAACATTTGGCTATTATAAAAATGGATATGTGCTTTTATTTAAAAGATCACACTCTTTTTATTTCCAGAAAAGGTCTCACTTAAATAACCTAGGCTGGCTTTGAAGTCAGAAGCTTCTTATTCCAGGTTCCCAAGTGCTGATACACAGCCATGTAAGGTTCGAAACATCACTCTCACCCAAAAGTAAGTATTCCCTACAAAACAAAGGGAGAGTTAAAATCTGCTGACATGCCAACTATTAAGGAGATTACAGAAGAGTTTAAAACAAGGTCCTTGGTCTTAAGCAAATAATAAAATCTCTCATAAAAGAGCCCCTGAATTGACCAGGCATTTTACAGTGGGGGAAGTATAACACAATGGAAAGCATTTTGGAACTGAGTCAGGAGAATTGCATCTGTTTACACCTCTGGCCTGAACACTCCAGATACTTTCAAGTCCAGGAAAGTCACTTTACAGAGAGTAAAGTGAGTGGGAGAAATGACGTACACAGCCTTCCTGCGCCAGCATTCCACGATAAGAGAACACCATGTGTTCAGATGTCAAACGATAAAGAAGCCACTTGATTCCAGATTTTGCAATTCACACTCCCTTTCGGCCAGAACCCAAAAGGAAATAAAATCTGAGTTGGTTATTCCAGGATATGCAGCATTTGACTACACATAGATGTGGAAAAAGATTTTTCCACGAAAATAAGAATAACATAAATAAATGTGAGAAAAATCATGACTTCAGCTATGCTAATGTGGAGGTGTTATCCACAATGTGAGAAGAGGAGACATTATCCTGGAAACAGAAAGGACTTAGTGGGCAGAGCGGTCTAAGCATAAGCTGGAGTTGGTAGAGTGGGGGTGGACGGGGAAATAAAGGCCTTAAGCAATAAGGAGCTACATCACTTGTCCTTGTCAGGGCTGGGCTGGCTGCCTGGAGTCCGAAGAGAAAGGGTAATCCACAGAGATGCCAAGAGTCAGTCCTCTTTTGATGTGGAAACTGGTGACTTTTAGACACAGTAGCTAGCAGGCCTGAAACAGGATCATGCCCCCACCCTCTGTTTTTTGTCTGTTCGTTTTTTGTTTTTCAAGACAGGGTTTCTCTGTGTAACCCTGTCTGTCCTGAAAATCACTCTATAGACCAGGCTGGTCTGGAACTCAGAGATCCAACAGCCTCTGCCTCAGGAGTACTGGGATTAAAGGTGTGGACCACCACTGACTGGCAGATCCTTCTTAAACCAATATGAGAGGGAGAGAGGGAGGGAAAGAAAAGGAGGGGGGAGTGGGAGTAGAGGAGAGACAAAGAGAAAAAGAGAGACAGAGAGAGAGAGAGAGAGAGAGAGAGAGAGAGAGAGAGAGAGAGAGAGAACACCAAAAGAAAATGACCTAATATTAAAAGAATACTAGATACAGAATTAAGACACTAATGCCACAGTCTATGCCATAATAGATGTGTGGCACATAATGTCATAATGTGTCTCCAAGGAACACTTGACTTACAAAACATCTTAAGACCTTTCAGCTTTATGTGTAATGCATTACCTTCCTTCCTCTACAGATTTCAAGTTATGGAGGTGGTCATTCTTTTTTAATCTTAATTCTGGTGGATTGAAGACCCAAGAGAAAACACTATTTCAAAACAAAACAAGGAAACCTAGGAGAGACTTTTCTCCAGCAGGTGCATGCAGTTACACAATGGCTCAAACACTAAAGGCCAAGTCAGCACTTCAAACCCTGCTCTGTTGCTGCTGCCAGGCAGGGACACATTCCTTAAGTACTCCTTGGGAGGCCATAGGAAAAGTCAGGAGAAATAGAGTCTTTGTGTTTAAACATAACTTGACTAAGTAGATTTACAAAGGAGGAGACATGTGAAATAGTAAAAAACTGCCTTTTAAATGTGATCAATGCCAAGGAGACCCTCACTTAAATTTGTCAATTAAAAATCAGCAGATTCAGATGAAGATGTAGCACTCTCAGCTCCTCCAGCACCATGTCTGCCTGGATGCTGCCATGTTTTTGCCTTGATGATACTGGACTGAACCTCTGAACCTGTAAACCAGCCCTAATTAAATGTTTTGCTTTGTCAGGAAAAAAAAAAAAATCAGCAGAGTGCCTCATTTAACAAGGGAGGCCCAGTTAAATTAAAATTGTACTGACACATTACATTGTTATTTTGCATGAAGATTCCTCATAATTTCAAGTAAAAACTTTGCATTGGGGGCTGAAGAGCTGACTCAGTGCTACAGACACTTGCTCTTACAGAAGGCTTGGGTCCACATCCCAGTACCCATGTGGTGACTTGAAACCAGCCGAGAGTCCAGTTCCAGGGGATCCAACACCCTCCCCTGATCTCAGCAGGTACCAGGCATACACATGGTACGCTGATATATATGCAAAGCAGAATGCCCATACACATAAAATAAAAACTGTTTTAAAAGCCTTCATATTTGTGGACATAAGTATTAAGCAAGTGAAATAAATCATTTTTATTATAAATGAAGTTAGAATTTAAATAATGTTATGAAATAATTTTTATTCCAAACACATTTTCAATTTGTGATTTTAATTTTGATAGGAATGTAATTGATTTTAAGAAACATACAAATAGGGGTTAATGTCAAGTAACTTGCTTTATTTTATTTAAGGAGTATGATGATAAATAACTAAAATCATACTCTAGAGCTTTTTAATGCCTCAGTATTTATTTGCCATTAACATTATACTCAACCCAAGACATAATTAAATTAGCAAGTGCTTTACCCACTCAAACATGATAAGTTCCTATGGGGGGGGGGGGCGAACATGTCCCTCTACCCAAAATCTTGGACCTCCCAAATCATTTCTTTCTGATTGAAATATGCCTTTATTTTATTTGAGAAATAACATAACTAGTGTTAAGGTTTGAATCGAAAAGTTCCCCATGAGCTCCTTTGCTGAGTGCTCAGCTCAGTGGCTGCTGGCACTATTGGGAGGACTCTGGAGACTTTTGCAAGGCAGTAAGTAGACAGCAGGTGGAAAGGCCATGAGGGTAAGGACTGCAGGTTGCAGGTGCCGGGTCCTGCACTAGCTCTCTCACTTCCATGCCTGCATCCACTAGAGGCTCCTCCTGACACCAGCTCTACCATACCTTTCTTACCAGACTGAAACCGTAACCAACATAGCTAGTAAACTTCATTTTACTGAGTAAGTCAGTAACAATTTGTGAAAATGATCACAGTAAAGTAGGTTAAGACAAAAACATCTAAGAATACAGAGTACTAGCTACAAAATACACATATAACTGTAACTGACAACTCCAACCTTCTCTTTAGGTAAAACTTTCATACAAGTCCCCACATATAGAGTTACTGTAACTGTTTATAATTCTTTGGATAGTGTTCAGTGTATGATATATGGGAAGATATAAGTGACTTATTGTTTATGGTAATGTACTATTGGTCCCTAAGTCTAAATTTATTAATATCTTATCTCTAAATGGCACTTCAGAAAACAGAAAATAATAGCCACAGTATTGTGAAATTATGCTGTTTAAACATTTGTTGAACACATAACCAATGCCTACAAAGATACTTTAAAAGTCAGTCTGTGCAACAACTATGCAGACAAGACTGGGGACTTAATCTCAACACCAGGAACAGACAGAGTGGGGAAGGCAGCTTTGCCCTAAAGAAGCTCACAACCCATGATACGAATCTTTTCTTAAGATTTATTTTTATTGCTAATTTTATTGTATCTCTGAGTGGTTAATGGAGGTTTTGTGCACATGTGTGGGTATGCCCACAGGGCCAGAGTCACCAGATCCCCATGGAGGTGGATTCACAGAGGCTATAGGAACCTACCATAGGTGTTGAAAACCCTGAATTGAGTCCTCTGCAAGAGCATTATGTGTGTGCTCTTAACCACTGAGCCATCTCTCAGGGATTCATAAAATATTTTGAGAAGTTCATACTTTTGAATGGGATAACAATGCTTAAATTTCCACTCCAGTAAGAAACAATAGGATATCTACAATAAACATACATCATGTGTAGTACTGAATGGCAATCAGATTCAAATGTTTAATCCCTGTCATTGCTGACCACAGATACAGGTGCCATGATGGCTTGAGCCTTCTGAAGTTTCAAAACGTTAAAGAATCCAAGCACGAAGAGCAGCAGCATGGAACTGAGTCCCAGGGCTGGGACTACAGGCATGCAGCACCACGCTTTCCTATGTGGGATCCCAGAAAATTCAGGCCCTATTTTTTGTATGATTGCACCAAGAAGTCTCCTTGGCCCCATTTTATAAACATAATCATGTTTTCAAAGAACTAATTGGAGCCGGGAAGTGGTGGCACACACCTTTAATCCCAGCACTTGGGAGGCAGAGGCAGGCGGATATCTGAGTTCGAGGCCAGCCTGGTCTACAGAGTGAGTTCCAGGACAGCCAGGGCTACACCGAGAAACCCTGTCTTGAAAAACCAAAAAAAAAAACCCAACCAAACAAAAAAAAAATTGGCCAAATTTGCTAAAAAGTCTCCGGTCAAACAGCAATTCTTTTACAGTATTGTTTATATTATTTGCAGTACCTTGTGTGTGACGCTCAGATGCCCAATACCCCAGCCCCACCATCAAAACTCCCAACAACTTAAAAGTATGGAGAATGAAAGGTAAAAGGAAACAAACGGGAAAGGGGTAATACAGACACTCAGCATCTATGATCTTGCAAACCCAATGTTAATTTAAATATATATACTTAATACACGCAAGCTATAGAATATCATAGTTGAGCACTGTGACACACACACTTTAGGGCATAGCTGTTTACCCTGTAAACTCAGGGCTGATAAGCTGGGCTTGCTGCCATTGCCCAGCATAATAAGAATATCACTAGGCTAGAAAAAGATCACAATTCAAAATTTAAAGTTGTTTCTACTGAATGCATGCTTCTTTTGCAACATGTTGAAAAACTATGATGGGAGCATCCTGGATCAGGAACTGACTATAAGAAAGTGCTTTTCTACCTTTAATATAAAAAGCAATTCAACATCTGTCTCTCTCTGTGTGTGTATTAATATATATCTGTGGAAACTTATTAAATTTAGAAGTCATAAGTGCTTTCAAAAGACAGCTTACAGTGTCAGCACCCATGGTTCAAAAAGTGTTAGCTCTGGTACCTCTTTCACAAAGCAGACACACATACACACGGAGCCCCATGGTTGATGATGTGGACCTTCCTTGGTCGTTCTTCCACCTTACTAAGTGAGGCAGGGTTTCTGGACAGAAACCAGAGCTCCCTGACATAGCTGACTTTATTAGCCAGCTTGCTCTCAGATCCCCAGTCTCCACCTTCCCAGGGTGGGGCTATAAGCAGGCAGCCACACCCACGGTGGTACACACCTTTATTCTGAGCCACACCTTCTGCTGGAGATCTACATAAGGGCATTGGAAGAAAAAAGATTCAAATTTCTTTGCCACTTGCATTTACTTGCCAGCACATCTGTTGGAATCTACTGCTACAGGAGACCAGCTGAAACAACCAGCCTTGTGGGATTGAGCAACTACTGGATCTGGGACTTGTTTTGTCCCAAACTGACCTTGAACTCAGAGGTCTCCTTGCCTCAATCTCCTGGGATTAAAGGCCTTGTCTGGGCCTAAGCTTTTTATGGCCACTGTGCCTCAAGATCTCCATGCCAAAATCCAGGTCAGAAGCCTGTGTCTTCCAGCCTCAATTTCTGAATCACAGGTGAGCCCTTCAATTCTGCTTTGTAATTCATTCCAGATATAGTCAAGTTGACAACCAGGAATAGCCACCACACCCATCTTTTTGTTTTGTTTTGTTTTTCGAGACAGGGTTTCTCTGTGTAGTCCTGGCTGTCCTGGAACTCACTCTGTAGACCAGGCTGGTCTTGAACTCAGAAATTTGCCTGCCTCTGCCTCCCAAGTGCTGGGATTAAAGGCGTGCGCCACCACCGCCTGGCCACACCCATCTTTTAATGTTCATAAGATATATTACGTACATTTTTCTCAAGGTATATAGTGGTCCTGTTCCATTCATTTTATGTCTGTTTCCACTAGACTATAAACTTCAAGAGAATGGAACAGTGTTATTTTCTACTTTTCTAAATTTAACAAGTTAAAAAGAATACAATGTTTACTGAATTGAGATAATGGGACATTCTTAAGTATGCTACAAGTGTACAACTTAGGGACAAAATCATGAAATACTGACAAAAATATATATTCATACAAAGCCTGAGGGTTTATCATTATTATTTAATGTCACTAATTCATTAGTTGCTTTTTTTACAGTATCTAATATAAAAAGTGTTAACTATAAAACAATCTCATTAAACATTAACCAAGGAGGTGGATACAAATCTAAGGAGAGGAAACCTTCCAGTGGCTATACTTTACTTCACATTTAGAGGATATGGCCTAGGGACTGCACTGAGGCTTCACACTTGCTAGGAAAATGCTCTACACCTGAGCTTACCCTCCCCACCCCCACCCCCACCCCCCTATAGTCCTGTGACTGCCTCCTGTGGCATTCACTGGTTTCTAGTCTCCCTACTTAGAGTGTCCCTGCCTTATTGCTGCTGTAGCCCCGTCCCCTCAGGTCTGCTGTGGCTGGACTCTCCCAGGAATTCATTTCTCAATGCAAGATCAGTTTATCAAGGAGGCCACTCTAACTTTTAAGCATATACTGCCCTAGGTTCAAACCACTGCCTGTAAGTAGGAGCACATCTTCCTCATTTCTGAAGTACTTATCAATATTTGAGAATATTTGGTTTTTTCTTCTACACCCCAAGGTGAACTTAATGATAAAAGAACTTTGTCCTACTAACCACATCACAAATACATGGACAAAGAAGACAGAGATAAACACTCTCTGTAAATATCTGTAAAATGAATAACAGCATGAAGGAGTGACTGAATGAGAGCAAACATACTACTGATTAAATTAATGAATGGCTCCTAATTCTTACCTGGGAAGTATGTGACAGCAAGTCATTTTCCATGTGGCATCCAGCTTCATATCTATCGCTTTACTATCTATATTATAACAGAGAATAGTAGAATATAACTGGTTTCGTTGTGTGACTCACAGTTACCTAGAGAGCCACACTATGTGTTCATCTGCTTTTTCCAATCAATAGGATGAGCCAATGGTATCTAATTCACACTTAGGGAGGCTGGAAGTACAAGACAGTAGAGAGTACTTCTGTCGTGCTTTTTCTTGAATCATAATATGGAAGAAGACATCATCTGTGGAATATATGTATGTATAGGGAGGGAAATTTCCCCGCCCACCCATTGTAATTAAATTATCATGTTAAAGTTCTTAATTCAAGGGAGTGGTGCCCTATAACCTAATCCCCTCTTATAGTCTGAACTGGCAATTAATGGAAATTAATCTATAAGATGAATTTTGGAAGTGACAGTTAAATCATAACAAATTAGTTTATCTATAATCCTTTTTTTTCTATTATACTATTTGTCATTTAAACACCTAAAAAATATTTATTGACCATTATGTTTGAATTTCCTTATACATATACTAAAGCCTTTAAAATACTAATTAGTTTTACATTGAGCACATTATAATAGATACATCATTGTCTTTGATTAAAAACTATGAATGTAAACCTTAGCTATAATACTTCCTAAGTGTGTCAAACTGGAATTGTTACTTTATATTAGTAAGTGTAACAAAATAACACATGAAAACTGTCTGATACATAATTCATCCTCATAATTTATCCTCCAATAACAAACATTGAAAGGTAGAGAAAATCATACGGGAAAATCAAACGTCTTTGTTATAAGAGATGTTGTTGTGGACTGAGTTCCTCTGTTCACTTAGAAGCAATAAAGAGATAGAAAACGGGCTTTAAATGATGACTGTAGGGTGACTGGCGGGCACTCAGTAATTATCTGTTGAAATAATAAGGCACTGACCAACTTCATGTTTCAGGAACTTCAAGCTTTTAACTTGTTTAGCTTGGGGGTTTGGTGGCTTTGTTCATTTGTTTTGAAATAGTAAGTCTCCATAAATTGCTTAGCAGTCACAAAGCCAGGATCTTCCCACTCAGCCTCTAGAGTAGCTGAGATCACAGGTATGTGCTAACACAATCTCAATCTCAATCTCTCTCTCTCTCTCTCTCTCTCTCTCTTGGTTTTTCAAGACAGGGTTTTTCTTTGTGTAGCCCTGGCTGTCCTGGAACCCACTCTGTAGACCAGGTTGGCCTCGAACTCAGAAATCTGCTTGTCTCTGCCTCCCAAGCACTGGTATTAAGGGCGTGCGCCACCACTGCCCAGCCCAGGCTCATTTACAATCTCTTACACATCTTGATTGTATTAGGAATAAAGTGGCTCAAGTGCCAAACACTCACATTCATCAATTATGATGTTAGTTTTACCATCTAACCATCACTTAATCTGAGCAAGTTTATCCTTTCTGCTGGCTAGTTTTATATCAATTTGACCCAAACTACAGTCCTTTGAAAGGTGGCAGTCTCAATACAGAATATGCCTCCATAAGATCATGCTGGAGGCAGGCCTGTAGGTCATTTTTTAAATTAGTGGTTAATGTGGGAGGGCCTAGCCCATTATGGAGGGGAAACCTAGGCTGGTGGTCCTGGGTTCTCTAAGAAGGTGGGCTGGCTAAGCAAATCATGTGTAGCAAACAAGTAAGCAGCATTTCTCCATGACCTCTACTTCAGTTCCTGCCTGCCCTACTTGGCTTCCTGTCATGAGCTCCTTCAGTGATGAACAGTGATGAACAGTGATGTGGAAGCATAGACCACATACACCCTTTCCTTGCCAAGTTGGTTGTAGTCATGTGGTCACAGCAACAGTACCCCTAAGACACTATGTCCTGAAACGAGGTTATTGGGGGCTACAGAGAGAGTTCATAAGGGAGCAGCCTCTAGCATTTAGTGTATGTGTGTGAGTTACTGACAATTTCAATATGCTTCAAACAAAAAACCAAGGTCTTCTCTTATTCCAGCATTACCCATCTCTGGTTATTTGAAGGGCAATCCTTGCTCTGTAGATGACAGTCACATAGGATTCTATTCTTCAAGCTCCTGGTTTCCTAGTAAACAGATTTTTTTTTTTTTTTTTTTACTTAAGATGTCTTCAACTTACCATCTAGGATCCTTTCATTTAGCCTAAGAACTCTGATAAACATCCTTGGGGGGAGGGGGGTCTACTAGTAACAGATTACATTTCTAAATTATGCTTGAAGACCTAAAGGAAATCAAAGACAACAGAGGGGAATCAACAAGGGGAAAAATGAATAAAATAATACCAATTGAAAAGCAGAAGATAGAAAATATAAAGCTAAAAATAATACTGGTGTGAAAATTCACTATGCAACTTTAAAAAAAAAGATGCAAGAAAGCAAAAACAATGAAACCAGCAAAGGCCAAGGAAGAAGACCTGGTCTGAGAAACATAACCCACAGTGAAGAGCCCATAAACTTGCAACATCATCAACTGAAACAATGTATCGTTGTGGGTAAGTACAAAGGAGGAGAGAGAAGAGCTCAGTGTTTGAAATGAGAATAGTGACATCTTCCCTAATTTGAGGAAAGACACAAACCTACAGATCCAACAAAATCAACAAACTGCATCTAGAAAGGTAGGTCCCCACCAAGACATGCTGAGATCTGCTGGATGGAGAGGCAATGAGAGATGAGACCTGGTTCTTATAGACTTGAGAGGCAAGTACAGAAACAGCTGTATCTCCAGCTAACAGACAGTTTTAAAAGCAAAGAAGCAATTTATGAAGATGAGTCCCCAGCAATATTAACAGCTAATTTCTACCCAAAAACACAGGGACCAGAGGCAATGGAGACTGTTAGGGAGCTGGGCGCAGGGGCACACACCTTTAATACTAGCACTTAGAAGGCAGTGGCAGGCGGATCTCTGTTAGTTCATGTCCAGCTTGGTTTAAATAGCAAGTTCCAGGCCAGCCAGAGTTATAAGGTGAGATCCTGTCTCAGAAGACAAACAGACAAACAAAACAATGCTAGAAAATTAGCAACACTAATTAAAACAAACAATATTGACATTGAACCAAGAATCCCGTATCTGATAACACTCTGCACAAGAAGACAGCATAGTGGGTAGAGCTTAAATCTAATTTAAACCCATGACGCATCCCCAGGCACAGCTGCCTTTCAGCCTTGCGCTGTGGTCGGAAACAGGTAGATCCACAGAGCTCACTGCCCAGCCAGCCTAGCTGAAAAAGAATGCTGTACCAGTTAGTTCTCTAACGTAATACAAATTTGATACAAACATCAAATCTGATACAAATGATACTTAATGTTTGTATCAGATTTTTATTAAGCCTCACATTCTTAACATCACCATTATTATTATACTCACTGCAGTAATCTGTGAACAGCAGTGTTTTGGGTTACATTCATAATGCCTGAGGCAGTGTGAACTGCTTCCATATTAGGATGTTGTGGTGGTTTGAATGAAAATGGCCCCACAGACCCATAGGAAGTAGCATTATTAGAAGGAATAGTCTTGTTGGAGTAGCTTTGGCTTTGTTGGAGGAAGTGTGTCACTGGGGGCAGGTTTTGAAGTCTCAGATACTCAAGCCAGGCCCAGTGTTTCACTCTCTTCCTGCTGTTTGCAAGTCTGGACCTAGAAATCTCAGTTCCTTCTTCAGCATCATGTCTGACTACATGCCGCCATGCTTCCCACCATGATGATAATGTACTAAAACCTCTGAACTATAAGCCAGCTCCAAGGAAATGTTTTTCTTAATGAGAGCTGCCATGGTCATGGTGTCTCTTCACAGAAATGAACCCCAAGACAATGTACCCTTCTCTGGCAGTTGTGAGGAGAGCCCTAAATGCTTCACTACTGGGTCTTTGGCAGTCTTGGGTATTCCTAATTTCAGAAACACAACAATATTGAAAGAAGGCCAATTACTTCTACTTTTTTAAGCAAAAAGAAGAATCAAACACCTCTCTCATCTTTAAATGATTAGTCTTAGTGGGGAAGGCATATTGAAAACTGAGTCTGGCAGAAAGGTAAGCCTCTGTGTCTAATGGCCAAGTTATGAATGCAGAGGCAAAGTTCCTGAAGGAAAGTGAGATGGCATTCCAGTGACTGTAGAGGATGACTACTGTCACAGAGCAAGCAGCCCAGCCACACGCCCTCAGACAAACCTACCAAACCAGCGACGGTGAAGCATGAAATACAGATGTGGAAAGCACAGCAAATTTTCCAGAGCAACTAAGATAACTGAAGAAGGTGCCATCCACAACACTAAGTGTAACTTGGCCTCATTTGTTTCCTGTTGCTGTGATAAAGACCACAGTCCAAAGCAACTTGAGGAGAAAGAGTTTATTTTAGCTTATAGCTCTTAGTCCATCGTGAAGAAAAGTCAAAGCAAGGAACTTAATGCAGAAACCTGGAAGTAGGAATTGGATCAGAGGCTAGGAAGGAATGCTGCTTTCCATGGCTTGCTCAAACAGCTTCCAATGCAGCTCAGGACCAAACTGTCCAGGGATAGTCTTCCTACTGTGCTGGGCCCTCCCACATCAACCATTAATCAAAAAAAAAAAAAAAAAAAAAAAAAAAAAAAAAAACTTCCACAGACCTTGCCTACAGGGCAATTGGAGGGAGGCACTTTCTTGACTGAATTTTCCTCTTCTCAAATAACTTCAACTTGTGTCAAGTCGACAAAAATCTAACCAGCTCAGTAGCTGTTCACAAAACAGTGTTCCTTTAGAAGTTCCCCTCGTGGCTTTTATGACATCAGAAGAGAGGTCCAATACCTAACCTATGGTCTACAAGTTCAGGGCAATTCTCTCATTGCAGGCTCATCTAGCAATCTGGAGCCAATGCTAACCTACCAGTCTGACAACCCTGGAACCGTAAGCATCATCCAAGTCTACTTTTGCTTTTGCTCTGTGAAAAGAAGAAAAGGCTGGATGACATCTGCTTAAAAGGTTTGATAAATACAGCCATCGAGATCTACTCCTCACAGAAAGTGATTCCTTTAAAAATACTACTACGTGGGGTGGGGGAAATGATGCAGTGGGTAAAGTACCTATTGTGCAAGCATTAGGGTCTGAGTTCAAATCCCCAGCACCCACATAAAAGCCAACCTCAGCAATTCACATCTGTAACCCAAATACAGGATGAAGATGCAAACACAGGTAGACCATGATAGGGGCGTGTCCATCTCACTGGCCAACCAATCCAGCTAAGATGTGATCTCCAGGTTCAGTAAGAGACCCTGGCTCAAGAGTGCAGAATGATAGTGAAAGACACTGGGTGTCAACCTCTGGACTCTACATGTGTACATACAGGCAGGCACATTTGCACACATGTGCATGGACCACACAAGAATATTACTATGTGGTGATACGAGCTACCCAACGAAATGCAAGCTAAGCTCAGTGGGACTATCATGCCTGTCCACACAACACCCACTCTGTAACTCATAGTAGAAGAGGGATCTTTAACTTATAAGCATCACCACAAAAGTAAGACATTCACTGAAACTATATCTGCCATAGAAAATTACTTTTGTAATTAATATTATTATATTATTTTATTTTATGTGTATAGATACAGATGGTTGTTATCAGCCATGTAGGTGGTGGGAATAAAACCCAGATCCTCTAGAAGAACAGTCATGGGCTTAACTGCTGAGCCATCTCTCCAGTCAGATAATGAATTTCTGGAAACCTGTAAAGGAGCAGGGCATAGTGGCACATGCCTACCATCCCAGCATTCAGGAGGCTGAGAACAGATCACAAGTTTGGACTCATCCTGGGCTATTTAGCAAAAACATTGTCTCAAAAAAGAAAAAAATACTTTGAAAGATTCCTCATTTTATATTTCACTCAAAATATCCATGATTCATGGGAAAAATTCAAAATATCAGCAATTCCAAGAGTTTGGGAGATGTTGATTTCAGCCCTCAGGGGTGACTTTACAGTTTGAGATTTCAGTGAAGGCAGCAAACAGGGGTGTCTGGTGAAAGTGACAATGGAGTTTCAGTAGAACATGGGGACCGTAACTCAAATACTACAACACTGCCATGAAACATGATGAAGAACTGTTTGTTATGAATGAGCAAATGACAGAAAGTGAGATTGAATCCCCTCCGGGGAAAGATCCTACCGGCAGCTCTAACATCAAGGAAGATTCAGGATATGTGACATAAACTTAATAGGTAAAGCAGTGCACGGCTGAGACGACTATCATTTTCAAAGTTCTACTATGGGGAAAACGCTATCAAACAGCACCAGATGCTACAGAGAAATCTTGTGCTTCAAGCTTCATTATCTTAGCTGAAGAAGGTGCCACAGACCACCACCTTAGTCAGTCAGCATCCTGTAGTTCTTGTCAGGATAAGACCCTTTAGCAGCAGAAAGATAAGGATGCCCTGAGGGATTAGATAACCGCATTTTTTAAAGGAATCAAATACTTTTAAATGAAACATAAACATCTTTTGGTACAGAGAGTACTAAAGTATAGCTAAGAGACCACATAATAATACAAATGTAGCTTACAAGCACTAGGAAACTCAAGAAATTGGGGTTGTTTGCTTTATTGCACTATTTTCTTTGTTAGGGTAGTCTGGAACAAAAATCTTTGTATTAATTTTAGCTTAAATGAAGGCAGCAGTACACTTGAAAATAATCAAAATCCTAGCAGATGTTTAACTCCGTACTCACCTAGCATGTGCAAAGCCCAGAGTTCTATTTCTTCAGCAATGCAGACATTCCCTGCTTTCTTCCTCCCCTTACCCATCTTCTATATATTTAATGCAACACATCATCAACACACTAAGAAAGCAAAAGGCTGATGTATTTTCTCTACATCATACTTAGCACAGGCCACTTCACTGTACAAATATTAGCTTGGATTATTACTAGGTACAAGATACTATTACATACTCTACTGGGGCTGTGAGAATGAATAAAATATACTCTGTGCCTGCACCAGGTTAGAAAGGGTCTACAATTTAATACAGGAAATAGTTGAACACATAGCTAATCATACAAGGCATCTAAGAGTTTTACAGTAATGTTATAAAACTTCCGTTGTACATAAACCACTTTTGAAGAAAGAAAAAATGTACAATGAATGGCTTGTACCAGCTTAGGGAGATCCTTATGCAAATGCAATGTAGACAGACACGTCTATGGATAGAATGAAATCTTCCTTTGGCTTCAGGACCTTATCCAAGCATGATGCCAAAACAAATGAGCAAACGTGTTCATAAAAAAGCTTGAAACTACCAGATTTCTATTTGGTATTACATGATGGTTTTACAAAAATTAATCATTACACTCATTATAAACAGGGCACTGACTGCGACTTATTATTTTCTATCCTAGTTTCTTAGCTAAAGGCAACTTAAGGGAGAAACGGTCTTTTTCACTGACACTTGCATCTCCACTTACAAGAGCAATGAACGTATGCACAGGAGTGGTCAGCTTGCTTTAACCACTTACTCAGCTCAAGTTACACGCACAATTCCTACACCGATTAAGAAAGGTCAAGGCAAGAAGTTACACTCCAGACAACCAAATAACCCAATTTAAAAATGGGGTACAGAGCTAAACAAAGAATTCTCAACTGAGGAATCTCGAATGGCCAAGAAGAACCTAAAAAAGAAAATGTTCAACATCCTTAGTCACCAGAGAAATGCAAATCAAAACAACCCTGAGATTCCACCTCACACCAGTCAGAATGGCTAAGTTCAAAAACTCAGGTGACAGCAGATGCTGGCGAGGATGTGGAGAAAGAGGAACACTCCTCCATTTCTGGTGGGATTGCAAGCTGGTACAACCCCTCTGGAAATCAGTCTGGCGGTTCCTCAGAAAACTGGAAATAGTTCTACCTAAACACCCAGCAATACCACTCCTGGGCATATATACCCAGAAGATGCTCCAACATATAACAAGGACACATGCTCCACTATGTTCATAGAAACCTCATTTATAATACCCAGAAGCTGGAAAGAACCCAGATGTCCTTCAACAGAGGATACAGAAAATGTGGTACATTTACACAATGGAATACTAGTCAGCTATTAAAAACAAGGACTTCACAAATTTTGCAGGCAAATGGATGGAACTAGAAAATATCATCCTGAGTGAAGTAACCCAGACGCAAAAGGGAATACATGGTAAGTACTCACTGATAAGTGGATATTAGCCAAAAGCTCAGAATACCCATGATACAACTCACAGACCATATGAAGCTTAACAAGGAAGGCCAAAGTGTGGATGCTTCAGTCCCACTTAGAAGGGGAACAAAATAATCACAGAAGGCAGAGGGAGGAAGAGGCCTGGGTAGGAAAAGGGAGGGGGAAGGGAAAAGTGGGTGGGGTAGGATCAGATGTGGGAAGAGACAGAAGAGAAGTTCAGAAGGCCAGGAGAATGAATAGAAATATGTAGCAGTTGGGGGGGGGGTACCCTATAGAATGTACCAGAGACCTGGGAGGTGAGAGACTCTCAGAACCCAAAGGGAGGGACCTTAGATGAAATGCCCAACAGCAGGGAGATAGATAAAACCTGTAGAGACCACCTCCAGTAGATAGGCACAGCTCCCAGTGGAGGGATGGGGCCACCCACCCATCTCAAAATTTTTAACCCAGAATTGTTCTGTGTAAAGAAAACTCAGGGACAAAAAATAGAGCAGAGACTAAAAGAAAGGCCATCCAGAGACAGACCTACTGTGGGATCCATCCCATCAGCAGACACAAAACCCAGACAATATTGCTGATGCCACAAAGTGCTTACAGACAGGAGCCTGGTATGGTTGTACTCTGAGAAGCTCAGCCAGCATCTGACTGAGACAGGTGCAGATTCTTATAGCCAACCATTGGACTGAGCCCAGGGACCCCAATGGAAGAGTTAGGGGAAGGGCTGAAGGAGCTGAAGGGGATTGCAACCCCATAGGAAGAACAACAATATCAACTAACCAGACAACTCAGAGCTCCCAGGAACTAAACCACCAACCAAAGAGTATTCATGGACTGGTCCACGGCTCCAGCTACATATGTAGCAGAGGACTGCCTTATCTGGCATCAGTGGGAAGGGAAGTACTTGATCCTGTGAAGGCTTGATGCCCCAGAGAAGTGGGATGATAGAGGGGTGAGGTGGGAGCGAGTGGTGTGTGTAGAGTACCCTCTTAGAGGCAAAGGGGTGGGAGGTTCGTGGAGGAAAGACCAGGAAGGGGGACAATATTTGAAATGTAAACAAATAAAATAATAATAAAAAGAAAGAAAAAGAAAGAAAGACCAAGTCAGTATCTCACAGGCCTGGTATTTCACATGTCTTAAGTGATTTTAGAGAGTAAGTGGTAGCCATCACAAGTCCACCCCTCAAGATTTGACACCCTAACACATCAATTTTAAGACCAAAAATTCTGTGCCCTGTTCTGTCCACACAGGCTTATGTCATATCATCCCATGAAGTACATTCAGCCCAACTTTGAAAGTCTTCATTGTCTTTTATGTTACTAATATTTTAAAAGGCCAAAGTCTTTAACTGTGAGCTGCTATGAAATAAAACCACAAGTAAGCTGGGTGGTGCTGATGCACGCCTTTGATTCTACCATTTGGGAGGCAGAGGCAGGTGGCTCTCTGTGAGTTTAAGGACAGCCAAGTTTACAGAGCTAATTCCAGGACAGCCAGGACTGTTAAAGAGAAACCCGGTCTCAAAAACACCAAAACCCAAAAACCATCTAACCACAAACAAACAAGTTTAAAATTTCCAATATATAACAAGACATATTAAACACTCCCATTTCAAAATGGAAGACCCAGGCACAATAAGGAGCAATGACATTAAAGCAAGATCAAAACCCAATGGGTCAAACACCCAATCCTGCAGTTCCATACCTGGCATCTGGGACTCATTAAGTCATGTTCCAGGTTCCAATGGCTATGACAGCCTGGACTCCTCCAGCTCTTGCATCCTAGGATACAGTTGATGCTCTCCTGGGCTAGCTCCACGCCATACCCACAACTCTCCCTGGTGGGCACTGCATGGTCTGAGCATCATTGATGACCTGGTGTCTCCATGACAACTGAGCCTTCACATTCACGGCTTCACAAAGTAGGTGCAGAGGCTCTGTACGAATTCTAACCCTAACATACAGTGCCTAGTCTAGCGGTTTGCCCAGACCCCTCAACCTTGCATTTGTTGTGCCTTAAAAACCAGTCCCACCTGAACAATGTTGCCAAGTTCCTTCAGCTCAAGATGCCCCCAGCCCAGTGGACTACTGCTGAGCTTAGCTTGGTCTGCTGATCCTAGAGAAACGTGTTTCTAGGCAGTTGCTTTCAAGGAGCAGGGAACCCCCATAGCTTAGACTTGCTTCCTGTACATTTAGATTTGGATCTTCACAAAATGGAGCCTTGTATATGTGGGGCTTTGTTCTCAGGACACCTCTACTACCCAGGTATCACAGCAGGCTTATCTACAGTGGTGTAGATCTCCTCAAAAATCACAGCTGACTTCTCAGCACCAGCCTGGCTCTCCTGTCCTGAAATTTTCTCTACCAAACTACTCCATCATCTCATAATTTAACTTCACTTAGATTGGCAGGACCTTAGTAAATAAAGCCAGATTAGTGGCCAACACATCACAAAATGATCCATGGCCCAGTTCTCCATAGACTACTTGTTCCCCTCTGAAGGGGTAAGGCAGGTCACAGCTATCTCCATCTCCCTTACCATTCCTGTCTTCTAGGCTACCACAGAATAACCCATCAAGCCTCCTGGGTAGCTGAGATTACAGAACCTCCAGGAAGGAATGGCTTGATTTGTCTGGAAAAGACAGTGACTTGTTATAGTTTCTCTAATCTCCTAAAACTCAAACTACCAAAAATAACAGCAATCAAGTAAGTAACAAGGGAAAAACAAACAAACAAACCCTGCAACTTGTCACAGCTAGCTTAAGCCATTCATGGTAACACAAGACCAGGAGTTTATGCAACACAGAAATTTAACTCTGCCACACGAAAAGAAGCGTAGATGTGAAAAGCTAGGGTGAGCCAGGTGCATCAGGACGTTCTGGAGACTTCCTTTGTTTCTCCCTTCTCAGCACACATCTCCAGCCACGGTCCAATTACCGCTGCTACATTTCAACAAGAAAGGAGGAAGCCCCGCCCTTTCCTGTGAGGATGCCTTCTACTCAGCTGGACAGATCATGTCTATCATCCTAGCTCTCAGAAGACAAACAGGACAGCTGTGAGCTGAGTCCAGGCCTTCCACAGTGAGTTCCAGGCCAACTAAAGCTACACAGATTCCTGTGTCTCAAACAACAAAGACACAAGCAGGAGCCACTACTCACACACTCTCACTGTTTGCTCCTTACAGAACGTCTCTGTTGCAGGCAGTGGTATACTAGGGACATAACTCAGAGGCGAGAGAGCAGGAGACAGCACGTGCATGCTACTGCCAAATCTGATCAGGTTTTTGTTTTATCTGGGGACAGATGCCTAAATAGCATTATAATTTATAACCTAACACTAACATTTCTAATCATAGGGACACTGTAAGATTATATTATTCTAAATACCAATTATGAAGTTATTGATTTCTATTTGTGTAGATCTACAAAGTTGAAGTAACATTCATAATAAAATTACCAAGAAAAAAAGGGATTTTAATAGGAACATTAGTTTTTGTTGTTGTTTGAGACAGAATTTCTCTGTGTACTCTTAGCTGCTCTGAAACTTGCTCTGTGGACCAAGCTGGCCTCAAACTCAAGAGATCTGCCTGCCTCTGCTTCCCAAGTGCTGGGACTAAAAGCATGTGCCTCCACTGCCAAGCAAATGACTTATTTATCTTCATTTTTAAAATGTGCATTGGTGTTTTTGCGTGCATGTATGTCTGTGTGAGGGTGTTGGATGCCTTAGTACCGGAGTTGTGAGCTGCCATGTAGGTGTTGAGAATTGAACCCAGGTCCTCTGCAAGAGCAGCCAGTGCTCTTAACCTCTGGGCCACCTTTCTGGGCCCTCTAGTTAAGTTATTTAAAGCTTGTTTATAACAGATTATTAAGTATATGGTAAAATATTAAGTAAGATTATTTAAAAATACAAGTAACACTATAGTGATAGGCATTGTAATGACATTCAATGCACACAAAACTGGATATAAATAAAAGTGTATATATTCTCTTAGAGAAAAAAAGTAGGGGGATTTGAGAAGAAAGAGAATTATTCTAAGCCAGTGAAATAGCTCAACAGCTAAAGGTGCTAGCAGCCTGCATGATGACCTGAGTTCGCTCCCTGGGCCCCACATGGTAGAACTGACTCCTACATACTGTCCTCTCTCCAACATATGGCCATAGTGGCACGCCCCCCAACATACACACACAACTTTTTAATGGAAGAGTCCTATTATGCTTTGTATAGATGCTACGCAGAGACTTTTAATCAAGTTACGGGGTAACCATAAAACAGTAATACAAACTATATCAAAACAAAACTAGATCATTAATATCTTGGGCAAGTAACTTCAGATAATGTGTATGAGAGACAAAAGAAGTTAGTATGTGCTCTCCTTTGTGCTAAGTGCTTTGGGAACATGATTTCTTCTTATACTCCTGAGATCTAAGTAGAATTCCTAGGGAAGGAAGCCCGAATCTTTAAGTAATTAGCACAGACTACAACTATTACATAAACCACAGAGGGAAGCCATAACCATTTCTGACCCACGTATGTGCTCCTAAATTCTGTACACATTATCACCCCTCCAACTATATCCAGATTCCAAGGTCCACACAGAACTGTCCTCAACTTCATTTTGGCCTAGAGGTTAGCATTCTAGTCAAACATGATTGCCTTTCTTAGATACAAGGACATTGTTATCAGGAGCTCTAATTGAATGCCTCCTTGCTAGAAAGTGAAATATCAGGAAGGCCGAGATGTATGTGACTCTAATAAACTTACGTATGTTACAGATACATACGGAGACTGAGGAGGTCACAGTAGCTTGTAAGGTGCTTGTTGTTCACGTATGAGGACCTGAGTTCGATCCCCAGAACCCGTGAAAAAAAGGTGGATGTGGTAGCTGCACTTATAATCCCAGGGCTGAGGAGAGAGGGACAAGGCAAACTCCAGGACTCACTGTCTACGTAGCCTAACCTAACCTAAGGGCCTCAGGTCTTGGTGACTGACCCTGGCTCAAAAAACCTCAGTGAATGGCTCCTGAGGGCTGATACCAAGGTTGCCTTCTGGCTTCTTCACACACATGTTGCACGCCAACACACATGTACACATACACATACAGGGACATGCACAAATATATATAGAAGAAGGTGGAAACCTATGGAAACAAACATGCAAGGGCTATAATAACTTGTGAGTATCACAAAATTTGATGTTTAGGAGGTCTTTATAGTTGATTTCATGCCTCTTAGCAGTCTATGAAGGAGCAAGCCACAGTTAACACAAGTAACAAGCAAGAAAGGTAAGACATTCTATTTAAATATTCATACAATCCTTTCAAATAGGCACAATGCATCACTTCATAGTTGACTGTACCAAGGCATACTGTTGCAGAGCAGCACACAGTGACCGCATTACTTGCACTCAACATCAATCTAAAACCTATCCTCCTTCCTATGTACCCTATTCAGTTACACATGCTAAAATCCTCATTCAATTTTGATATAGGGGAAACTAAAGATACTAAGTCATTTAGCTACCAATATGTTTATGACTACCAACAAACACTTGCCGAGTACAGTAGAAAGGTTTATGTATTCAAAATCAATCCAAAATATAAGATTAAATGATCAGTAAAATAGAACTAATAAAAATTAAGTATTACCAAACTGTTAGGGAGAATCACTTTCAATCAGGATGATTAGGGAAGACCTCAGAGAGATGACTGAATATACACAGAGCTTTAAGAGAAAAATCTGCTTGCATCAGAGTAATTTTTAAATGTTGAAAAGATAAAAGAATATTCTATGTAAAAATAATGATATAAAAACGGCATAAAATATATGTAATGTAGCATTTGTGATGCATATAGGATACAATATTACGTTATTATCCTTGAATGTTATGATGTATTCAGGAGTCAATCAGGATATCCAATAAGAGTACAGATATAAACTAGTAAGAAACAGGAAGCCACTAAATGTCTTCTAATAGGAAAATACTTTAACAAGACTGAACTTAGGATCACGCACACATTTTTGATTGAATTCACACACATACACACATACACACACACAAAAAAACAGTGAAACAGTTTTATTACCTGTGTGGATTGTAGTATAGAGGGAAAGAATAGTAACTGTAATTTCCTTTTTTTCCTAAAAATTGTTTAAATATTTATTTTAATATTTTATATTATTATATTATATATATATTGATATAAATATTATATTTAAATATTTTATATTTACTTTAATACATATTTGTATGTTATAGAACATAGAAATGTTGCCTATAGCCTTAACTTTGCAATACTAAAGTCCACAGCTTTACTCCTATGTCATCTCCTGACGTCATCCATGATATGTCATAGATTGCTGGCTGGATCCTTTTCTCCCAACTCTCTTGACTAAATCATCCCAGGCTTACACGACCCAGGCTTAGTGGTCCCCAAAGTCAGTGCTGCAGTTCACTCTCCTCTCCTGACTGCAGGGTGTGGAGAGACGCGCACAGCCTAGTCACTATCACAGAGTAAAGTTTCTAACCACAGCCACTTAGTATCTGACAAGACTGAACATCGCCTCTTCCTGAAATTCTTGGATTTAGAACAACTGCAATTAACTACTTAATAATTTTAACTTGATTACAACCAGGACATGGTATATAGAAAGCTCCCACCAAAATGCTTTAGTATGTTGTTGTAAAATATTCAATTAGGTCAATAAAATTCTGATCATTACAAACATGACAAAACAAAAAACCCTATAGACACAACTTGGTGATCCAGCACTTGCCTAGTATGTATGCGGCCAGGATTCCATCCTAGCACAACAAAGAGTGAAGACAAAGGGCGAAAGAAAAAGGAAGAGGAGGGGAAGGGGGAGGGAGGGGAAGAGGAAAGGAAGTATTTAAGAGACCGGTAACAATGCTTCCATAAGCATCAGTGGGACAAAACAGTCAGAAATCCTTCAGGGAAAAACAAAACTTCTCTGGTCAGCACAAAACAGCAAACCTAAAACAACTTCCAAAAGAAATTCTGAACGCAACTACTAGTTCACCTGCACATGGTTCTGTCTTATGATAATTTTAACGCCTCTGCTAACAACTGCTTCTATGAGAGTGTGCCGAAGGAGATCCAATAATCAAATAATTTACTTAATGCTCATTCTTTTATTACTCAGAAAGATGCTTTTTTGGGTTGGTTTTTTTTTTTTTTTTTTTGAGAAAAAATGAAAAAAAAATGACAGTATTATTCACAATGAAATATGCATGTAATAACTTTAGTTGTGAATTAAATTTTCATTTTAAATTATTTTAAAGTTCTTTAAGGCATTTTACAAGTATTTAAATGCCTAGAAATATGACATATGTGTCACTGAAAATGTAACATTCAAGTGGCTGGTGGAGAGATTGTGATAGTTTACTGATAAACATCTTCTAACTCAGTTCTTATTCTCAGAGAAACAAATGGACTTAGAGGCTGAACAGTCACTGGTCTTACTGTGTCAGTGTGGTCAATCTTGTGACATCACTGTTGGGAAACCTGCAACAGAAACACAGAATTGGCAATCAGCTGAATCACACTGGAGTCATTTCAGAAGCCATTTCCTTAGAACTTGTCTTTATTCTACTTGAATCAACCTAAAGTGAAGGAAACACAAACCTGGCAAGACACAGACAGGAACAAAGCGCCCGATGCTTACAGTGGGGCAGGGTGGGCTTCGTCCATAGTCAGCAAAACCATTTACTTAAAAAATAACTTATAGGACATGTGGTTTACAGGCCTTGTTTATTTTCAGATATTCATCAAGGAAAGAATCACTGTGTCTTAAATATATCACAAAGAGGGACCGATTTTAAAAACCTCCTCTACGATAGTAGCCCAACCCACAGTCAAAATGTCATTTACTGAAAACAGAAGAAATTGCTACACGCTAATCCTTATCAAAGATTAAAAGTATCACCGGGACGAATCCAGTGTAAGCCATGAACCCAGGGGAAACTGTACATTAAGCCACTTCCTAAGCTATTAATGACTTGCAGTTTATCCCTGAGAAATCTGACCTTCTAGAAACTTCTTCATTAACAAGGCTTTATTTAAGACATCTCTTAAATGCTTTAGTATTAAAAAACAACACACTGTCAGTGTTTTAAGGTTAATAGCTTTCATGTGTTGCTTTAACAAATCCTCATAATAATTCCTTCGCCTCCAAAAACAAAGCAGAAGATGAATAATCTTCATGACACACTCAGAGAGAAGCTTGCACCAAGATATGAGAATTGGCCATACAGAAGGGAGCTGTCATGGCCTGTGGACACCAGGCATACATGTGGTGCACCGGCATACATGCAGGCAAAACACTTGTGAACAGCACATAAAACAAAACAACAAAATACAAAACAAGTGCCACCGTGACAGCCCACGACAAGTTCCTGAGGAAAGACCCCCATGAGCACTGCGTCTATAGATGGAACCCGGCAGCTGCTCAGTTATCAGCTGCTAAGTGAGAGAGCAGGGAGTCATGGCGGTCTTACTGCACCTAGCACAACACCATCACCTAGAGAGAGCTACAGATGGAAAGAAAAAACACTTAAAATTACTGCTGCCTATTTAAGTAAAATAAGCCATAGCAACCTGAGGGAAATACGCAAAGCAAAACAAGGTAGTGAGTGGTGGAAATCTGGGGGTTGTGATTTACAGTAGGATAATAAAGAGTCTGGAGAGTTAAGATGTAAAACTTCCAGAAGGAATCTTTTGTTAAAAATCTCTCTCTCTCTTTCTCTCTCTCTCTCCCTCTCTCTGTATCTCTCTCTCTCTCTCTCATACACACACGCACACGCACTGAGTGTCAGGCCCTTGATTCCCACCTTGTTTGAGGCAGGATTTCCTCTTTGCCCTTTGCTGCTGTGGACAGTTCTCCTCCTGTCTCCACCTCCCATCCATCACACTGTAGGTGCTCTGGGATTATGGGTGAATACTACAGCACCTGGCTTTATGTGGCTTCTGTGAACCAGACACTGGTCTTCATGTTTACACGGCAGAAGCATCTTCCACCGAGCCCTCTCCGGTGCAGGATATGAGAGGAATGCATGTTAAATTAACAAGACAGCAAAGACCATAACGTCCCAAGTTACACAATGAAATAAATAGGTTTTAGGAGAGCATGGCAACTTTGTTTTGAAAGCTAGAAGGATCTGTGCTACTATCACTCATTCAAGTGGAGATGTTCCCTCAAGCAGGTAAAATGTACGATACTGAGTGTGTAAACCTCAATGAGACGCTTCTGAGCTTCCATTTCAATAGTTAAGTTCATTAAGTTGTCTAGACTTTGAGTCTGGTTAATTTTAGTGTGTATTTTCATTTTCTTCTAAGTGTTTTCTTTACAATAAAGTTTATTTAAATTTTTTAAAGAAAATAATCCAAGATTCAAAAATAAATCATATAAAATTTATCTCAAATTAAAAGTGCAGATGGGTTCACTAAGGTAAATGGGGAAAGAACTGAATATCCAGCAAAATTTGAGGGATTCTTATAAATAAGACCCATGAGACAGGAAGAAGGGGTGTTATAGGCTCGCTGACGCAAAGCAGAACATGGAAAGACTGCAAAGATAAGTTAGGAGCAATCTCTGAAGGGAGAGTGTACTGAGGAACTTCAAATGGTAAGGTGGAGTCAGGGAAGCAGAGCCTGAAAACACTTCCCTCTAAACTACCTTACACCAACAAAGCAGACCACAAGAGGCCACACAGATGAAGACCATTACTGTTTTGTCTGGATCCAAAGGATCCTTCAAAGGAGGTCTTTCAAATAGAAAAAAAAAAAAAAAGTGACTACCACTGGAAACAAATTTCAGGTGTAAATATTTGTTTCCATATTAAACTGGGTGATGAATAAAGCAAGCAGGTGTTATTTCTCTCTGTCCTTCCAGGGTGTTAGGTGGACATAAATACCCTTCCTCTGTACCCATGGAAACACTACTCTCCATCTAATCAATATAAATAAAAAGATTTAGTTCAAGAATAAATACACTTTCTATAAAACTCTGCAATTCTGAAGAGGTAATAAAATTTGTGTAAATAAATTGAAAGAATATTTATAACTCAGTAAAAATAAAAGTAAATGCTCCATTTTTGATTTTTTAAAAATTACAAGACTATGTTAAAATACATATGCTTTATTAAAACCCTAAGCTGACAGTATCAAAACTGAAGTTTAGCCATAACATTTTTTACACATGACTTAGCAGGTACTTGCATGAGGGAAAACACTGTGCAGAACTGAAAATGACTCCAGAGAATAAAGCCAGACAAATATAGGACTTCTCATAAAAATCTCAAGTGTGTTTTATAAGCAACAGATAACTCTCTAAAATCATGTGAAAACTAGGAAATGTATTCAAATTATACATATAAAAAGTAATGTTTTATTTTATGAAAATATAATTCAGCTAGCATATTGGTTATGTAGCACTTTTCTACAAGGCAGAGATCCTATACCAAAGCTCAGAAAATGCACATCCATGTTTCTCACCTATGGATGTGAGAGAACAATTGTTAGTCATTTTTGTTTTGTTTTTTTGTTTTTCAAGACAGGGTTTCTCTGTGTAGTCCTGGCTGTCCTGGAACTCACTCTGTAGACCAGGCTGGCTTCCAACTCAGAAATCCGCCTGCCTCTGCCTCCCAAGTGCTGGGATTAAAGGCCTGCGCCACCACCGCCCGGCTTGTTAGTCATTTTTAATGAACATTTTTCAAGAGATTATCATGTACTGCCTTCATTTTTACTCTCACTCTGCCCTGAATCAGAAACCACCCAGGGACCGACTTTAGGCACATTTGTTCGCTGAACTGTGTCACCTGGCCAGGCCTTTCTTAATAATATAATGCATTTCAGTATGCTACTTTAACTTGTACTTGACAAGGTTCTGTAACTTTCCATATCTACAAGTAAAAATATTTATGTCTACTGAAAGGACTGAAAGAAATAGTATCTACTTATTTATTCACCAGCCAGTTAAACATAGAAACAAATATTGATGGTACCCATAATCATTAAAAGCAATAGTTATAGACTATTAAATAGTAAAAAAAAAAAATAGTTTTTTAAATCTTGTACACTTTTTAAAAGAGGTGGCTACATAATAAAGAAAACCATGTCTAAGGTATGTTGGGTCTCCGGCTATCTCAAAGCCAGTGCTCTACCAGAGACTAAGTCTTCTTTTCATGGTCCTACATCCATCCATTTCTCCTATCTTTCCCCACACCTGATGTTGAATCCTCTATTTTCCTCCTCATTCTCCTTACATCCCAGTTCACAGGTACCTCTGTGGTAGTATGTTTGCCTGGCATGTGTAAGGTTTGGGTTTGAATCCCAGAATTGACATAAATAAATAATTATTTCCAAGATGTACATAAGAAAAATAATTTCAAAAATCACATGTTTAATGTATTTCAAGCACTGCAAACTTGGATTATGGACATGAGCTAAATTTTTAAAAATTATCATAAGCTTCCTTTTTTTCCTTTTATTTTCTGATAAGAAAAGATGCCAGGGTTTCATACCTAAGCTCTGAACTAGATCCCCCCAGTATCACAGGCATTTATTATAGACATATATTGTAGATATCATAGGCAATTATTGTAGATACAAAGGAGAGCATAGCCAAAGGCAGGGACATCCAGGGGAGTCCAGTCTGGACATGACCCTGAACCAAGTGAGAAGCGGGTAGACGGAGGGAAAGAAGAGAGAGGGGAACCAGGTGCAGCAGCCAAGAAAGCAAAAAGATCAAAACGGGTAATCAAAATGGCTGGATTGTATAGTCAAGAGCCTCTGGGGGAAGGGGGCGGGTGTAATGCCATCTATACTCTGTAACAGGTAGGGATGTTGGGAGAACCTGGCGGCAAGGTCCATTTTGATATGTTCAATAGACCCCCCTCAGCTATTTGTCCAAGGATTTGAGACTGACTTAACACAGACCTCTTAGGGTACCACAGAAATGTGGTACACCGACAGATTAGAAGGACATACATATACACATGAATATAAATAAACATTTTTTAAAAGTAGAAACCCATTACTGGAGAAACTATTGGTAGTGTGATTTGTCCAATTATATGCAAGGAAGTTTATGCAAACTTTAAATATTTAATTATTTGTTACACTTTCAAATGGTACAACTGTACACTTTTTTTTCTTTATGGCATTCAAGGAACACAGGGTCTTGTGTACTCAAGGTGAGAGCTTTATTGACTGAGCTTTGACCATAGCCCCACAATTATACATTTCTGCATATTAATACCATACCAATACCAAGTTAAAATAATACTCTTAAATACAACAAGTTTTATTTCACCTAGGGATGTGGGCAGGTCTCAATAGATGCTTAATAAAGACAAGGCACTGAGCTCAATCCCCAGAACTAATAAACTAATAAATACTAATAAATATATACCCCATCTCTCTTTCCCTCCCTCCCTTTCTCTCTTGGTTTTTTGAGACAGAATTTCTCTGGTTTAGCCCTGGCTATCCTGGAACTTGCTCTGTAGAATAGGCTGGCCTCAAACTCACAGAGATGCCCCTTCCTCTGCCTCCTGAGTGCTAAGATCAAAGCCACCACCACCCAGCAATTTTCTCTATTTTTAACAAATCAGAGAAGAAGCCTTCTCCATTCTGTGGGGTATGATATGTTCATTTCAGTAAAATAATCCCAAATATGGAGAAAAGGAATTATCTTTTTTTAAGTTTTATTTTATGCGTATATGTAAGTGCCTGCATGTATGCATGTGTACCATGAGCAGGCCTGTTGCCCACTGAGGGAAGAACTGTACTCTGGGGTAGTTATGAATTGTATGTTGAGTACTGGGAACTGAATCCAGATCCACTGCAAGAGCAAGTACTCAACTTTGAGCCATCTCTACAGTCCCTCAAAAGATTCATCTTATCTTCAAACAATAATCAGGTTTACCTTTGGGGGGGAAATGTTTATTTTACAAAGGAACCTGTAATGTAAAATAGTGTTTTGGGGGTTTTGTTTGTTTGTTTTGTTTTGTTTTTTCGAGACAGGGTTTCTCTGTGTAGTCCTGGCTATCCTGGAACTCACTCTGTAGACCAGGCTGGCCTCGAACTCAGAAATCCGCCTGCCTCTGCCTCCCAAGTGCTGGGATTAAAGGCATGCGCCACCACTGCCTGGCTAAAATAGTGTTTATGAAGGGAAATAGTCTTTATTCTTCAGTTTTGGAGAAAGGAGGCTCTTTGTGGTTGGCTGGTTGGCTGGTTGGTTGAATTCTGAGGATGATATCACACTATGCTGCTAAACTGTAAAGGCTTGGGCTGAAATGATTTTCCCAAGTAGCTGGGACTACAGAAGTCTGCCACCATACACAAGTGAATTGAGTTTTAAAATTCTCCAGGTTGCAACACTGTTGCCTAGCACTTAAGTTTCAATTTGCTTTATTGTCTTCTGCTAGGTAAAGCTGCTATAATTCTTTTGCCTCACTACGCAATGCTAAGGACAAAATTCTCAACAGAACATCGAAAACAATAAAGTGCAGTTTATTAGCAATTTTAATAGTCTTGGCCATTGAGAACCTCATTTGCCAGAAATTATTTGTTTCCTGTGTAATATCAGATAGAAAGTGGCCTTTCTCAAGAGCATGGAAAGTTGAGCATTTTTTGTTAGTTTTGTGTTTTCTGATTAATAGAGACAGAGTTCCCTATGTACCCCAGGCTAGCCTTGAACTCAGCCATCCTCTTGCCTCTGTCTTCCAAGAGGTGGGACTTAGAACTTCCCACCACACCCACTTAAGGCAGACTTTTAACTAAGCAATTAGCATCGTACATAGGAAGGAAGCCTGACGCCTCAGTTTAAAACAGACATAAAATAGAAGATATTGGAGTGGAGTGCCAGTGGAAGTCAGTGCTAGGCTTACTCACCAGGTGGGCGAAGACTCCACATTTAATCCCAATACCAAACATAAATAAAATATAGACAGTATCGATAGAAGCCATGAGAGCAGGGTAGCACTAAGTTCTGTTGTGTTAAAATAGCACCAATTAAAAGAACGCAACAAGCAAATGGCAGGCCATTTCCTGAGCTGTGCAGACCAACCTTAGTTGCTAATCTCTGCAGAGGACATCTGTTTAAAATAAGAGGAGGAGGAAGACTTAACTTCAGCCACAATAATGTTTTTACTTGAACAAAGAGTAATTCATGAAGCAAGCTGCATTCAGAACCAGAGGTTCTGATGGCTCCCTGGCAGTGACAGGAGTCAACCGTGACAAGTCAACAGTGGATCTGATTGGCTGAACTGGTCCAGAGTGGATGGTGCTTGGCAGTCTGATTAGAAAGCCTGTAGTTTCTGGTGTCTACTTTTTAATACTGAGCATCTGCTGGGTGGGGGTTGGGTCTTATTTAAAGTGTTGGAGCTGCCTTCCTAATTTACAAAACAAACAAACAGAACCATTAACACATCCAAAATAGAAAAAGAAGGGAAATGACCAGATTGCATGAGTATGGCTCCAATTCCAAGTCTGCACAAAGTACAAGAAGGAAATGGGTGCTTCTTGACTTCACAGTTTGAATGGCAGGCCAAGGAAGCACAAAAGTAAAATGTGCTTTCTTTTTAAGGTTCAAAGGGGCTACGAAGGCAACAGTTCCAATGATTCCTGCTGCTGCAAACAAATCCCTGCTAGGCTAAAATGAAACTGGTAAAGGAAGAGAGCCTTAAAACTGGCAATTACTGACTCCATGAATCAAAGCAACTATTCACTGTAGTGATGAAAAAAACTGAGTTTCACAGGCTTCCCAATACAAAGCTATCGATTTATTTTTAATTATATGGGTATTTTCTCTGCCCATGCCTGTGTGCCACGTGTATGCCTGGTACCCATAGAGTCCAGAAGAGGGTGTCAAATGCTCTAGAAATGGAGTTACAGAGGATTGTTAGCCACTGTGTGTGCTAGAAGCTGCTAGTTAGCAATTCCTTATCAACAAAAGTAACATCAATATCATAGTTCTATTTCTTGGGTACTCTATAGCTTTGGTGACCTCAGTGGGCTTTTCTAACAGGATAAGTACACCTCTAATTCAAAATTGGTCCCTAGGAAATCATTAGAAGTTCACTGATTGGAACTGCTCATAAAACTAGAAGGTGATTCTATCTATCCCCTCCCATGAAAAGTATAGAAATAAATCAAGGGATAATCTTATTCAATCCCCTCCAATATGATCAAACCACAAACGAAAAGACAGTAAGGTTTCTTAAGAATATTTTTTCATAAGAGAATCTCCTTCAATAGTAAACAGTACCAAAGGTGGAAAACGAAGCACAAATACAATCTATTTACAAACATTAAAAACTGCATCATCAAGATTCCAACTCTCACTGATAAAATAAAAAACACACGGGAAACTCAAAATTCTTAAAATTTCCATCTTGGCTTGCGCATTCCAAATCTCTGTTAATAAATACTTAGGATTATGCTAATTGAGGGATGGGACAGAGTACTCTACATAGCCTCAGAATGGGGTCGTCACCAATAATAATAATAATAATAATAATAATAATAATAATAATAATAATAATATGTCAGAACCTTTAGCTTCCCCCAAATCTCAGAATCTAGGTACCAGAAATTGAGTGCTACATGGATTACTAACCATGATGTCCATGATTTGATATACTTCTAAGTAAGTTATCAAGAGGGACGCTCAACCCTACTCCACAGAGACATAAGCTCAGACCCTTTTAGACATGCACCAGACACTGTCCTATGCTCTTTCTCATTTGGCTGTCTTTCTGTACTGTTAAAATGATCTTTATAAAAACTGGCAAACAGACCAGGGAGGTGCTCAATAGTTAGGAGTGCCTCTGGTCTGCAGAGCCCCAGACTTTCACTCCCAGCATGCACATGAGGTCGCTCACACCACCTGTAACTCCAGCTCCAGGGGATACAACGCTCTTTTCTGGCCTCTTCAGGCATCCTCCCTACCCAGACATAAACATACACACATACAGATATACACACAGACACATGTGAACATACATGAATGTTGTTCTAAAAAGCTGGTACATGTAAGTAAAACATTTTTTGAGTTCTATGAACACTTCTGACAAATGGCTGAACCATAGGAAAACTCCTAATTTACAGGTTATTGATCAGAATTTGCCATCTCAAGAGGGGGCACTGTTGCTGAGGTGTGGTTTTTTGCTTGTATTGTAATGCTAAGAATTGGTCTCCAAGGCCTAGATGCCCAGGGATGAGAGAGTCTGCAATAACCCAAATGGCACACCCAAGTGACTGCTAGGTAACCTTGTTCCCCAAGTTAACCCTGATTGGTGAATACTGATGCCTTCAGCCAATAGCTGAAGAAGATAGGTGGGGTTCTCCAGTTCCCTGGCTTGGGGCCTGGTGAGAATATAAGAGGTAAAGAAGGTGGAGAGAGGAGGAAGCTGCCATGGGGTGGGTGAATCCTGAAAACATGGCCACGAGGGATGGCCAATTGGAGTTAAGGGATGCCCAGATGGAACATGGCAAGTTATAAAATGAGACTGTTGATTGGGAAGTAAGATTCTAATAGCACAGATGGTAGACATCTTCCCAGATCAGTGCTGGTTAAGGCTAATCATAAAAATAAAAGTTGTGTCTTTTTTGTCTGGGAACTGACTGATCAAAGGCGGGGTGGGGTAGAAACCCTGATTTGAGATTAAATAATGTCAGCAACACTGAGTCCTTAACTTGTGTGACCTGAAGCATGTGTCCAAACTGAGTTAAACTGTCATTATTTAGCTGATGTCCAGAGTTAAAGGATGGATTTGTGTAGGAAACACATCTGGTTCTACAAGTGAAGTGTAGGGCAACACAGGCAGGTTTTCTTGGCGAGTTCCTCACACTAAGTAACTTGTTTTAAGTAGAACTACAGGTCTGTACATGGTTTGTTCCTCAAATTGTAAACTGTATCAAATAATCATTTCATTGTCCTTTCTGGAAAGATACACACACACACTGCAGTCTCTTGAACTCTATCTACAAGCTGTATGTGATCAAGACCTCACTAGAATACAGTTCTCCCATGTTGACAGATAACACTTTTGCCTAGTACCCACGTGACAGCGTCTTTCTGTTGTTCATGAAACCAGATGAAGCAAAACTGTCTACTGAACTTAGTAAACTGTTTACTAAAAGTTACACACACACTGCCTGTCTGCCCAGACTTTACCACTTTCTCTTTCAACACAAACTAGCACTTCTCAAAAAGCCCAGCTCACTTGTTCACAGTTCCACTTTGGAGGCAAATGGACACAGGAGAGGAAGGAGGTGGTAGCGATGCCAACTGCTGCTGAAACATTCCGGAGGTTACATCCAAAAGTGAGCCAATCTCTTGGGTGAAGTAACAGACGTCTCACTTGAGAATAAGCAAATGTTGTTTCAGCTATACCTTCTTCTCTATAACAATGGCTGGTTTTTCAGGGAATTCAATTGTTAGCAATACAGTCAGGAACTACTTTAAATGAAGTCACATCATCTAGATATGGAAAACCAGTTCATTCCTATCAAATCAAGCCTGTTGCAATCCATCAACACATGCAGGGTCAAACCGACATTTTCTCCTCATACAACCCCCACCTGAAGGGTGGGCTCAGGAGCACAGTACTGTTTCCCAGGCACAAGGCCCTCAGAACTCAAAGCCTTAGCAGTAACAGTAAAAACAGACCCTAATCTGAACAAGCCAGGAACAAGTCCAACATATGCTCTCAGTTCTTATAAAGTTTTATGTACCGCAGCAAAGAAAATAATACAATACTATTCTAACCTAAACGAAAAATCCATTTCAGAGGCTGGCTAGGAAGACTAACAGGGCAATTATCCAACCTAATATTACACAGGCCAAAGAAATATACACTTAGAACTAAGGTAAACTAAGGCAGGTACCTTAGATACTTTTTCTATTAAAATAATTTTGTTATGACTAATTAGGAATATTAAATGAATTACTACTATAGGCTTGGGTCTTTTTCTTCCCTACTTAGGACTGTAGGATGATGTCATGCTATTTAAGAGATCTGGCTTCACGGTTATGGTTAACAAGGAAATGTAATTCTGGTCCTTACGTGTGACATGTTCACGATGTGCTCAGCTGATCTAGCAGGACTCTGGTTTACTGTACTATAACTACTAGCTTCACAGGGAAATGGTGAAATTTAGTTATTTGGAATTATAAAATATTTTGAGGTACACAGATAAGAGAAAGGTGTAGGAAATAAATAAAATTGTTACTGATGAAGCATGCTACCTAAAAACAACCTCCAAAATATATCCGTGAGCCTTAATGATATTATGAGCAGTGGTACACGCCGGTCCCAAAAGGCAAGCTTACTGTGACAGTCAAATTCACAGACATGGAAATTAAACAGCTGGGCATGTTTGATGGGGATAGAGTTTCAGCTGTGAATATGAAAAATGTCTGGTAAGGAACAGGACTATGCTTAAACCTACTTAATACACATTTAAATGGCTACAATAATAAATTTAATGTTTATGTTGGAACAAAGATTTTAGTAAGTGTGAAAAATCAGGATATAATCGAAAACCAACCTTAAAACCATTATACTGGTTAGGGTTTGTTTTTTTTTTTTTTTTTTTTGTCAACTTTACACAGACTAAGTATAAAAAACAGAACATCAGGTGAGGAGTTGTTTTATAGACAAGTCTGTGTGGGCATTTTCATGATTAATGATTAATGTTGATAGACTGAGTCCATGGTGGGCAGGGGCACTGTGTGATCTTTGTGTAAGAAAGCAAAGTGTGTCAGCCATGTGAAGCAAGCCAGTAAGCAGCATTCCTTGATGGTCCTGCCTGATTCCCTGGAACTGTAACATAAAGTATTTCCTCAACTTGCTTTTGGTCCTGGTGTTTGTCACAGCAACTGAAAGCATACTACAACAACCTTCTAATTTATTCATTAAAACAAGCTTCTAATTTACTCATTTGCTCCTTGAACCATTAATTCAATAATTCTTTTTCTTGGATGTAATAAATATTTGAGGTAAAGGCCGAAATATAACCTTAATTTTTTTTCAAACCTTATTCTTAATGATAGTTCTTAAATGCTTTAACACCCTTGTAGCCTACCACCCACCAGAGGTAGGGAAAAAGAAAGGATACGGAGGTAGTAGAAAGGTTCTTTGGAGCAACTACTTTCTGTGTTGTCTGGAAATTGGCAGTTCAGTTCACAGGTTAGAAGGCAGCAACAGCTCAATCCAGTCACAAATACTTCACAGATACACCAGCAGTCCAGATACCAGAGTTGGGTTAGCAACAGCAGTGACATGACCTAGCAGAGACAGCCAGGCCTCAGCCTCGGCTCGAGTCAGCAGGAGAGACCAACAGGAACACCACGAGAAGTTCTCTGCTGGGGCCCTCTCAGGGAAGCAAAGATCAGCAAAGAATGAGAGACCCATAAGCGCTGCACAGCTAGCTGTACCAGCAAGCCACGCTTTGCCTCCATTCCTCTGTGGAGTCCTATTTATACCCTCCAAACGTCACGTGTCCTCCACACATCTTGCCTCAGCATGTGCATCCAATCAGCCCAAGTCTGTAGTCACGACAAGTGCAACTCAACTACACAATGTAAGGCAGGCCAATACATGGGTGTTGTTCGCAAAGAATCTTTCATCATGTGCTTGCCTTGGGAGAACATCCTCTCTCCTGTGTCTGCTTCAGTGAAATGTTCCTTCATGAGTCGGCCTTAGCCTTTCACACCTGTGTCCAATTTAACAAAACATTCCTTTACTTGTTTGCCCCAGCAAAACACCATCCAACTGACTTTCCAAAGAACCCTTCAGTTTCCACTGCACCGAAGCTCACAGCCCTCCAGAGTGCTGGGACTACAGGCATGCACCATCATGTCTGGCTAGTGAGTACTGTCCATGTGACACTGCGGTGTAGCAAGCAGGGACAAGACAAGTCTCTGTCTTTACAGAGTTCTCAGTGTAAGTATGATGCTGAATAGCAAGGACAGGGAGAAATGACAAGGAAGGCATCCTTTGTGGCCAGAATAAAGCCTGGAGTACTCCAGATGAGAAGACGGACACATGCCAAGACCTCAACATGGGAAGTCCTGGTGTTTTAAAAACATAAATAAATTAATTAAATACATACCAGAATGCCTGGGGCTGGTATAGTAAGTGGAAACCATGTAGGAAAAGGAAGCAGAAATCAAAGAAGGCCTAGAAAGCCCCAACAAATAAAATGGATAGACTCCCACTCCCACATGGTATGTTTGACTGAGAGTGGTGAGCCTGGCTTTACTTCCCTTTCAGGACCACTCTAACCACTGTAAAGAATAACCTGGAAGGCAGGGATGGGACAGGAAAATCAAAACACATACTAAGTTAGGGGCTCAAGGAAATGTCTCTCACAGAACAATCATCGGTGCTGGCCAATTGATGGGATCTGGTCTCTGAACAAGATATAAGGTTCATAATGCAGAATAATTTAAGCAGCTGTGAGGCTCAGGGCTCAGTGGGCAGTCGGGAGCAAAGGGGCAGGCGCAGAGTAGATTATAGTACCCAGCATGGAGATGCAGAGTGCTGGAGAAGTATCACAGAACCGGAAGTGATGCTGGGGGGAGTAGTGAGAAATCAAGGGCTTGGTTTTCACCAAGCTAAATAATAAAGTGAAGGGTTACAGGAACGGCAGCAGGATACACACATTTTAAAACAACACTACTGGGAAGCGCTGGAGAGCTGAATTCAGCAAGGCAGATTTTGATGGTACCCATGACAATGTTTTTCCTGGAATCATGAGGACAAAGGTATTCGCAAGGTAACAAAGCAGAAAAGGTCCAAGATGCAGCAGCATACACGGACCTCTGTAAGAGAGTCCCCCATGAAGGGGCACACGGGGGACTGCAACCTGCAAGAGGAGATAATATCAAACGCCTGTATTTAGCGAACCAGGACAGCACATCTGTCTGCAGAGGAAAATGATGATGCAAAGCTACAGAAGCATGGTTAATTATTAATAAGCACCTAATAAATACACAAAACTGTCCTGGCTGCTGGAAACTAGATGAATATAAGATGTGGATGTTAAAGGGTTATTTGAGAACTACTGAGAATCTGGGGAGAATATACCACATATAGATAACTAAATTAAAATTTCTTTACAGACATTATTTCATAATAGAGGCTGTCATGTTGAAAATATTATGTAATGATATATCTCATGAGATGTAATTGTAAGGTCCTTCTAAGTGATCCACATGCAGCTGTGGGGAATAAAAACAATGCCACACACAGCTTTTGCTTGGTTGCATACAGGGGCCTTAGCTAGGATGCACACCAGACCAGGAGTGATGCCAGCAGTCAGGAACGACAGCAGATCCTTGCCTTCCCCTCTGTCCTCCTCTTATCGACCCATTGCTACATTTTGATTTTCCTCCTCCCTAATTCTGTAACTCAGCAAACGTCATCTATCAATCATCCACACAAGCCTTCATCAGCTTCTAAGCTCCCTTCCTCGACATACAATTTCCACCATGTTCTCTTGACTGAAAAAAAGTTAAGAATTTGGAAATTATAAAAATGATCAACTAATTACATATTAGTATAAAGTTAGTTTAGGTACATTACTCAAATTAACATTTACAATTTTTTCCTTGTAATTAAAAGGTCCTTTTGCACTTACTGTATCTTTTTGTATCTTTGCCTTGAGCTATCAGATAGGAGGCAATTTACAAAGGTACATAATATATAAAATAAAAAGAGAACTGAAGAAGTTGAGAGAAAATAAGATGAAGACCAAATAATTTTGGTATCAAAGACAATGTCGAGATAACCTATGTCCTGGCGACTAGCATGTGCCTTTACATGTACCATAATCGGTGCAGCTTCCATTTTAATGTTACTTGTCATGTTTATTGTGGGGACAGGACAAACATCTTAAAAGCACAATATACAACCATGCATTTTGATATCAGATGATTTAACTTCTGTCAGGGAATCAATGGTCCAATGCTTGAGCACTTCAGCAGCCAGAATGACATGCTTCAGCTACGGTGCCTATCACTGTAAATCAAGGATAAGATCTGAAATATCCAGGATGCTGTGTGCTTCAATTTTTAAAGTCACAATGCCTTTTACTGAAATAAATATTCACCTTTTTCCAGGCGTAGTGGTACACACCTTTAATCCCAGCACTCAGGAGACAGAGGCAGGTGGATCTCTGAGAGTTAGAGACTGCCTGGTCTACAAAAGGAGTTCCAGGACAGCCAAGCTGTTCTACGGTGCAACCCTGTCTCAACAAACCAAATCTACCTTTTAATCAGTTCAAAGTGTGATTCGGCAGTGTTGTCACTCACACTGATGTATGCCGATCACAGTTAATTCCATGTTGTAACTACTCCCCACCGAAAGAAACAGCATAGTTGTTAAAGCAGGCAGCCCCAGTGCTTGTGTTGCTCCTGGAAAATCCTCTTGCCCTCGCACATTAGATATATTGTCCTATCAATAATCAAATGATATTTATAGAAAGGTAACAAAAACTTCAAACTGTCAGAAAAAAATAGTTAGCTATTAAAAGTCTGTATCACATGAAAAGCTATCAAAATCAATAGAGATTGAGAAACAATAGCATATTACTTATCTTCACTTCACAAAGGTAGACAACAAAATTGTCCCCCAGATAAACTAATACTGGAAATCATATTATTTATATAAAGTTAACTGTAAGCTATACAAATTAAGCTTCTTCAGTTCTTCATGCAGACTGGCGAGGTTAAAGTTCTTTGATTTCTGAGGAGGATTTCTGAGTTTCCTAACTGATTGGAAGATTTGAATTTAAAATGATTTGATTGGATTTGCTGACAGAAGGGGATACATAGTGATGGGTTGAAACTTTTAGTCGGATAAGTATCTGAACTTTAGTGGCTCTCATTTCAGATTCACTGCTTGCATGGGAGATAAGCAAGTGGTTTTCCTCACCCATGTGTTTCCACGATGTCCTCCTATTACTGTGTCTAGTCTACCAAGAGATTTACTCAGTAAACTAATGGTATCTTCCCCATAACAAACTAACCTTTGCCTAACTGGGTCTTGCTATGTAGCCCAGGCTGGCCTCACTCCACATCAGTCCCCTGCTTCCACCTCCCAACTGCTTTTATTACAGACAAGCGGCATCATACCTGGCTAAACATCGTGTCTTTTTCTTAAGAGATTTACTTTTATTTTATTCATGGATGTGTGTCTATATGACTAATGCCCTATGTGTAGGTGCCCAAGGAGATCAGAAGAGAATTAGATCCCTGGAAGCTGGAATTATAGGCAGCTGCGAGCACCTGGTGTGGGATCTGGGAGCCAACACTGGTTCTCTTGATTGAACAGGAGGGCTTCTCAGTGCCCTCACCCACTGAGCCATCTCTACACACACACACATAGATGCACACATGTCTGCATGCACACAAATGGACACGCACGCACGCATTACATACACGCACGTGCACACATACCCTATGTCTTGACCTCTAATTCCAGCATGTATTTGTTATGCCATCTGTGATACAGAAACATTGCATATTAAATCATATAACCTCATTCCCAATCTAACCATAAGGAGATGAAACAAACGAAAAGAAGTCTATGACTTCTTGTCTTCAAACTGCTCATAAATTAAATAAACAGGAACGCTGGAATTCTTCAGTTTCTGAAATGAGTGAGAGGGGACTTGTAAAAATGAACCTGGTTGTTTCTCAAAGCTGATGAAATCACCCGCCACACACTGCCATACATACAGACTGTGTTCTAGTTTCCTGTTGTACACTAAGACACTACAAAAAAAGTCTACAAAAGTACAGGAAGGCTGATTTTATTCTTCTGCTCACCAACCAGGAAATAACACAAAGAGATGTAAATGTAGTAATTGTTATTTTACTTTGTTTTCCCTTCTGAAGACAATGCCCCCACTAAGTAGTCCAGGCTAGTCTCTAATCACTATATAGCCAAGCTTGATCTCAAAACTCATAATGATCCTCCTGCCTCAGCACTCCAACTGCTCTGATGATCAATCAGCTCATGACACCATATAAAATGATTCTCCTGCCTCAGCACTCTAAGCGCCTTGATTATTGTCTCACTGAACCACAACCATGTTTACTAATTTAAAAAATTGAAAGAGTTAGAATTTTAAAAATATATATATGTACTCATAAAAATACATTCTAAAAAGGGATTTAACTTTTCCAACTACTTAATCATCATATTTTTTTTCTTTCCTTTTTTTTTTTTTTCCCCCCCGAGACACCGTTTCCCTGGCTATCGTGGATTTGCTTTGTAGACCAGGCTGCCCTCAAGTTCACAGATACCAACCTGCCAAAGGCATGTGGCACCAAGCCCGGCCTGTCATGCTATGTCATTTTTCAATATGTATTAAAAAGTGACCATTATTAGCTGTCAGTCCTCCTGGGAGATGTTTCTATTTGTCTACCTTAATTGAAGTGTTAGCTCAATACATTGTAGCACAGCAGAAGTTCGATGACTATATGAACCTGTGCGTGACATCTAGCATACAGGATATTGTCAATACCTCCCTCTGTGCTATAACAAAAAGGTGTGAGAAATGGATTCATCCTTGGTTTAAAACTGAGAATCCTCTTCCTTAAAAATCAATTTTACTCTTCAAAAGAGACAGTTTCATTCTAACATTTTTAATGAGATTCCACTACATAGAAAACAATAAGAAATAAAAACTACAGTGTATTCAATTTGAAATTCTACTATACACATCCCTGAGGAAAGAGTGACTCCTTGTTTTTACTGACATTTTCCTTCCATCTATAGGCCAGAACATTCTATCTTCTTACCTCTGTTCCCTCTGTGAAAAGCAGCATCTTCCAGAAAACTTTAAACCTCTGCCTTGCACCCTCCAGCACTTGGCTGAATCTCCTATTCCCTGGCTGAACCAATACAACCTGAATACCTGGTTAAGATGCTGTACATACTTCAGACACTGAGTCACTAATTTATTTTGCCAGGGCTTTCTACTGGGGTCTTTTTCATTTCTGAGACAAGGTCTTACAATGTAGAACTGGCTTGACTCAAACTCGTAATGATCTTCCTGCCTCCAACCACTAAATTATAAGGATTTATCACCAAGCCCAGCTAGAATATTCTTTTTATCAATTTGTTTTCTTTTTCCTTCAGTGGTGGGGTGCTTCTCTTCTACGCCCAAGGCTTGGATTCCATCCGCAGAATCAAAGCAGGCAAAACAAAAACAAACCCACTAATGGGAAAGCCAGTTTGTTTGCTTTCACCAGACTCCCTGGATAGTTAGTGGCAAGAACTATGTTGATGTGGATGTAGTTCAGAGCCTGCAATACAACAAGGGACCCTGGCAAACTGAGGTCTTTCCATCTGAAGGAATCTGGAAGAACAGGATCCACAGCAAGTTTACCTGCAAAGTCTTTGGACTCTTCTGTTTCTAAGTCATAGGTCCTAAAACCCCTAAAATCTATCTTCTTTTGTAATCCTGAAATGACTAGTCTTTTGGTTTTTCCAGACAGGGTTTCCCTATGTATCTCTGGCTGTCCTGGAAGTCCCCCTGTAGACCAGGCTGGCTTCCAACTCACAGAGACTGCCTCTGCCTTCCGAGTGCTGGGATTTGAGGCATATGCCACCAACTAGTGACTAGATGACTGGTCTTCCTGGTGAGATGACTAGTGGTCGTGCTAGGCAGCTTCATGATGTGGTTAGTCTCTAGAAAGACCAACAGCAGGAGATGGGAGTTCATAATTTAACCATGCATTTAAAAACCAAAAGAAAGTGGTGCCACACCCTGACGCCATGGGAGTCAGAGGCCCCTATGCCCAGGACCCTTTTGAATCACACCCTATGTGTCTCTTCATCCAGGTGCTCATTTAGATCTATTAAAATAACTGGCAAAAATAACTGTAGCACTTTCTAAATCCAAGGTCTCAGTCTAGCAGATAACTGAATCTGTGGAGGTCTTAGGACCCTGCAATGGCAGTCATCCAGGTTGAAATGCAAATGGTAAGGGCGGCTCACTGCGGCTGACACTGCGATGGGAGCAGCCTGAGACCCAAGCTTGGATACTGTTGGAAATGATTTACACAGATAGACACCAAGGTGCTATGATAGAACTAGAGAGTTTGTTTTGAGAGGAAAAGACTCAAGCAGTACTCCCTATAATTGTTCTGTATAACTTATTAAATGAGAGAAGAGCAAACCGAGGCACAAATCAACGGTGTCCACTTTATTTATTAACCTACACAGCCTTGCTGGTGTCATGTTTCTCTCAGCGCTGGGACTGCTCCCAGACCCTTGTGCACACATGCAGTAGTAGACAAACTTCCTGCCCGGTTTACTTAGTGGTTATTTGTGTAAGGAGGTTTTTATATCCTGAAATAATTTTGCTTACTTATATTTTTTTTAGAGATTTTATACCAGATTTCGAATTTACTACGACAGTTGATCATTTTATATACTTTTTAAAGGTATGTGTGTTAGTTCTTAAATTTTTCTGATATTTGTTTACCATTGATACCTGTCTTTTCTTGTAATATTCTGATATCTACTTTGTCTGAAATTAGTATAGCCACTCCAGTTTCATGTTACTAATATTTGAGGAGCATATCTTTATGCCCTTTTACTATTAATCTACTTATATTTTATATTTTTAATAGGCTTCTCTTTTGACAGCATAAAGTTATGTCTTGTATTTCATCCAAGATGACAATCAATTTCCTCTTAACTGGTCACTTAAAGTCTTCATAACTGCTGATGCATTTGGGTTCACGCTACCATCTTTCTAGTTATTTTCTGTTTCATGTGTTCTTTATTCCTTCTTTTCTCTTTCATTCTTTTGGAATTGTTTCTCATTTAAAGAGAAAAGGGAAAGTGAAAAAACAAAGTTAGGGCAGCTTTAAAGCAAACTCAGTAACCTAGATAAAACCTAACTGTTCTGGTAAGTCGGGTCCATGAAAACATGATAGTGTTTTAACTATTCAATATCTTACAACTGGGTTGGTTCTATTGGAAGAATATAAGGACAAGTCTGTGTTCTAAATACTATAAACACGGATTACATTAGTGAATGAAAATTATAAAGTTATATTATTTTCTCAATAAAGACCAGATCCAACTCTACATCATGGTTAATAAACTCTAAGTCAGGTAATCAGAAGGGAGGAAAGCAGGACTGGGATGAGAAACTCACCATGACAACGTTAGCAGTCAAGAATGATGAATTTAAGGAGCTCTCCCATTATAGGCAAGGAAAAACAAAGACCGCCGGGCAGTGGTGGCGGATGCCTTTAATCACAGCACTTAGGAGGCAGAGGCAGGAGGATTTCTGAGTTCAAAATCAGCCTGGTCTACAGAGTGACTTCCAGGACAGCCTGGGCTATACAGAGAAACCCTGTCTTGAAGTCACCCCCCTCCCCTCCCCGCAAAAAATCAACCTATGTGTTGATTATCATCAATTCTGTTCAGCATGGCCTTTGACTCACTTAGGATTTTTGGCTAGGAGCCCAACTGAAGTCTAATCATCACCAACATCAACCGTGCGACACAACTGTCAAATCCCAAATCTGAGCTCTGTAGAATGACATGGGACAGTTTAGTCACGGTGAAAGAACAAGATATGAGAAAAACATCTCCAAAGAATATTCTACAATGTATATAGGAAAAATCCCAATTTAAAAAAAAAATAGGTTCAAGAGATTGTGAGCAGAGTTGTCAAATAAGATATAAATGATATTCAACCAGAGAATAAGAGAAATAGAAATAATCAGCTACCAGTTTGTAATTAGTCAAATTAAAATTTTAATTCTCATAATGTCAAATTCACTTGGGACTCTTAAGAAATTAAAACTTGCAGGCACTTTTAATAGACTGTTAACTGCTCAACCATAAAAGAAATCAATTTGTCAATAGCATAATAGCATATCATTGCAGGATACCAACTGAATTTGAGATACATACCCTTTAGTAACTGCAGAAGACTAGTTCAATAATAAGACTTTTGCAGACACAAGAGTCTTATGCATATATAAACTCAAAGACTATGGCAATCACACAAGACCAGCACAAGTCTGAGCCAGACAGGATCCCAGCACTGAGATGGGAGAGTAGAAATGGGGGTTCGACCCCTAAGAAGTTATCTGCAACTGATACCCACTGGCAAAAGGAGAATCAATTAATTCTCTGCAATGGAGTGTCACTGGGGTTGCACCCACTACTGGACAAGCTCCACTATGCCCAGGAGTGGCAGCTGGATAACACAAAATTAACTGAATGATAGTATTTGTGGACCTTTTATTTGATCTACTTGTTTCCGGTTTTTGTGTGTATGTGTGTGAGGGGAGGGGTGTTTCCTTTTGTTTGCTTTGGGGGATTTTTTTTTTTTTTTTTTTAAAAGAACATAAAGTTAGATGGGAAAGATCTGAAATAAGTTGAGTGAGGGGAGAAACGTAATTAAAATACATTGTATGAATTAAAAAATATATGTCCCTTTTCACCATGGGTGGTTTGAATAAGAATGACCCCCACAGGATGACGCTTAGTCCCCAGGGAATGGAACTGTTTGAAAGGACTAGGAGGTGTGGCCTTGGAGGAAGTGTGTCACTGGCTCAGAGATTTCAAAAGCAGTGCTAGGCTCAGTCTCCTGTCCCCTCCTACTCTCCCTTCACTTCTCCTTTCCCTCTCCTCCCCTCCTGTCCCCTCCTCAACCTCCCTCCACACACCTCCATCCTGCCATGCTCTCTGCTGTGACGAAAATGTAGCACCCCTCTGAAACAGTAAGCAAGCCCCTAATTAAATGTTTTCCTGTATAAGAGTTGCATTGGCCATGGTGTGTCGTCACAGAAATAAAACAGTGACTAAAACACATTATAATAGTGAAAACACCACAAACACAGTAAACTATATAAACATGAAAAGCAAAGATTCTGGAAAAGGCAAGGTGGAAACAGTGCAGACAATGCAAGGCAGGTTAAGCAGCCCCTGATCTGAAAACCCCAAATCTAAAATGCTTCCAATTCCAAAACATCTGAGCATCGATGTGAGCCCACAAATTGTTAATTCCACACCTGATGACTTCATGTAAAAGGCTAGAGTCGTGTGTAGTACGTGCAGTTACATTCATTGTGTTATTTACATACATACATACATACATACATACATACATTTGCAATGTAGTTTAAGTTTTTTAAAAAGGCTCTGAAAAACAATTATTAAACTGTAAAATCAGTTATTCTAGATTTCCCCTATTCCATTCAATGGTATATGTTTATAAAAGATTCTACTTGAATCCTTTGTCCTAGAAAAAGTGTTATCCAACTGCATATTAACCAAAGTCACAACTCCTTGAGACACAGTAATTTAAATGCAGATTCTGACATGCAATATTTGAGTAAAAATGGTTTGATTTTATTAACTAGTTAGAGAAAAGCTATGAAAATTTTGTCAAATTTTCCTCACAACTTAAAGGTTTAATCTTACATGGCAGTGTTGTTTTCATTATTTGCTGCTGTTCAGATCTGATAAGAAAAAACAGTATTACAGGTGATGGAAAATGTGACCAGAGCAGGTTAACAGGTTTAAAGTTGTTTTCTATCTACTATTACCTAGGTTTCTACAAATCTGAGCCTCAGTAAAGAAATTTATATGATTTGGCTAGAATATATTCCCAATATATCAACATAATTGTGCAAATACCAAACTTAGACTGCTCATGGGCAATGCTTTTAATACGTATACAGTGTCTTCGGTTTTGCCTTATATAACCATGACATGCTCTATGTATGTGTTATATACGAGTGAGAGTTTGTATACACAGAAGTGCTTAATATATGCATTTAATTACAGAAAGGAAGTCAGTGGTTAAGAATCATCTGGCAAAATTCCATGACTGCCTTTGACAATACAGATTTCTACCTCAAATCTATATACATATTGAATGAGATTTTATAATTTATGAATATTTATGTCTTCATATTAGTTCCTAATTTATCAGTGAAGGACAAAGAACAAATATCACTGTAAAAAAGGGAAACTGAAGCTCAGAGATTAAATGACCTGAGTAACATGGTAAAGCACAGAGGACTTAGAAAGTCTAACACTCTGTAAAGGTACACAATTGAAGGACTCTGGTCATGTGACATGAAAAGATGACCCTCCCCCCAAAATGGGAATGGTCATGCCTGAGCGAGCACTGTGCAGCTACCCTTCTGCAGTATTGCCCAGATAGTCCCAGCACCACGATGGCTTTGTAACTGCAGTCTGCACCATCTCTGCAAGAAATACATATTTCACATACAAAATTGTACTGTGTGAGAAAATTCTGAATTAAGTAGTGATCTGAAAAGCAAACATGCAGCCAGGCAGTGGTGGCGCACACCTTTAACCCCAGCACTTGGGAGGCAGAGGCAGGCAGATTTCTGAGTTCGAGGCCAGCCTGGTCTACAGAGTGAGTTCCAGGACAGCCAGGACTATACAGAGAAACCCTGTCTTGAAAAATCCTAAATAAATAAATAAATAAAATAAAAAAGAAAAGAAAAGCAAACATGCCCCAAGTGTGTTTGGATGGCAGGAGCCCCACACTTGAGCTGTACTCCAGCCTTCAAGACTCATGTGCATAGTATCTTGGGTAAAATACAGGCACTTAGAGAGTGTTACTATGGATTTAGTTACAAATATCGAAAGTAACTATGATAAATCTCAATGCTTCTAAAAACTGAAGAATGAATTAGAAATTAAATATCAAAAAAAAAATCTAAACAAGGGAGGGCTATGTCTCCCTATGGACATCTCTTTCTATTTCAGGATAATATGCACATACATAATCTATTTCCATTATTGAAGTTGAGTGTTTCAGCATTTTGATTATCCTTCGAAGCCTAATCAATAACATGTATGACTTGGCAATAAAGTTAAACAATTACCCACGACTGAATGCTGACTAGTCTGTGGCTTAGGGACTCTGCCCCCATGTCCTCCTGAGCATTCAAAATAAATAAACTATAGAAACAGAACACACAGAATAAATAAATGGTCATCTAATTTGATTTTACTATATTTTACTATATTGTGTAAAGTAAACAAACCATCAGTATAGATCTTTATAAAAACTTACAGTGTTACTATGTTTCCAAGTAAGAATTATAAATAGCTTTGCTTCTTTGGGCTGGACTAAACCAGTGGGATTATCAAAAGTTTCCTTCAGGAAACTACATTGTTATTGAATTGATGTTAAAATATGTATATTTTGTATTCCTAAATGAAAGCTTTAAATTAAATAAGCATTTTAGTTCAGATTTTAAAATTATACAGGTTTAAGATTTGATGTAACTCCTTTTAATTTTTTACCTGCATTTATAAATTCAGCGCGAAATCTGAAAGGCACCTCAAAGAAGTCAGAAAATCCCCCCCTCCCCAAACAAACAAATAAATGTAATAAACATTTTTAAAAGGGCAGCACACAGTAAGAGTCAGGATACCAGGACTGTAGCCCCCATTTCCCACTGCCTAGTCTCAGTCCCTTATAAATAAGATTATTGCTAAGAGTCCTAAATACTTATAAAGGATGATCACTGGTATGGACAGTTCGTAAAGATTACACAGTCCATTAAAAAAAGTTTCATAGAGTTCTATAATGAAATACACTCAGAAAATTGTACACACCATTTATTCTCTTTCAGATCCATAATGCACAGAAAAAAAAATTAACTCTGTATAAACCTCTGGTTTCCTAAACTTAGAGACAAATTTAATGGTTCTCAATAAAGAAATGCTCTCAAAGTGTTGGTGTGCTACTATGTACTCTTTATGAGAAACTGTTGTATACATACTGACATTTTGTAGCACAAGTAGAAAAAGTAAACTACAAATTAATATACATATTAGCCAATTAAAAAAAAAAAAAACAGACCTACAGCAAACTTGTGTGTGCACATACCCAAGAGCACATGTCCATGTGGGCCAGAGGACAGTGCCAGGGGCCGTTCTCTATTCTCCTCATATCCTTATTTGAAACAGGGTCTTTTAATGAACCCGGAGCTCAGGCACTGGCTGGAGGGTCAGTGAGCCCAGGAAAGCCTCATGTCCCACCTCCTAGTGGTATTCCAGACACAGCCACTAACACACATGTCTGACATGGATGTTGAGGACCAGAACCCACATCGTCCTTGTGAATCAAGCACATTACCTGAGCCATCCTCAACCTAACAGACTATTAAAAACCAATTCAACAGTCACTGGCAAGGTCGTGGGGAATAAGGTTACTTCGTAAGTAGATATAATTTGAGCATTTCTAATAAAAATATTTTTGTAATAAAAACAAGAAGGGAAGAAAATATAGAAGCACTGTATACATTCACCTTTCTTTCTTCACTGAAGTCTTGGGGACCAAATCCAAGGTCTGTACATGCAGGGCAAGAGATCTTACCAGAGCTACATCACAATCCTTATAAGTGTATCTTAGAGTAACTAGATAAAGACTTTCTCTTTTTGTTGTTTTTGTTTTCTATTTTTTGAGACACGGTTTCTCTGTGTAGCCCTGGCTGTCCTGGAACCTGCTGTAGACTAGGCTGGCCTCGAACTTATATAGAGACAGAGTATTGAGACTAAAGGTGTATGCCACCACCCCTCGGCTTTCTTTTCTTTTTCTTTTTTTTCTTCCTTCCTTCCTTCCTTCCTTCCTTCCTTCCTTCCTTCTTTCCTTCCTTCCTTTTCTTTCTTTTTTAGAATAAATACTTTCTAAGACCACCATAAAAGCCTTATTTGTGAAAATAAAAAGTCAGCAAAACTTACATACTCATAATTAATAAATAATTAAATTTCAATCAAAGAGAACTTAACAATGTTATCTAATTTTCTCATGAATTGCCTATATAGTTAGAAAACCCAAGAAAATATTAAGTAATTACATAGAATATATAGCAACAATACCAAAAAAACCACATAAAGGAAAATATTCTGACAGGTTGTTTTGCTATGAGTGATCTGTATAAAAAGCATGTTACCTGATAAACTGCATATGTACAACGCATCTTGTGTTATACACGGAAGGAACAGACTCAACAGAAAAAAGCCACAGCCTTTGCCACGTAAGAAGCTTGGCATTGCTGGGGAGGGTGGACCACACTCGTAATGCCAACACTGAAGCTTAACATCTTGACACACACTTGTAATGTAAGCACTGAGGAGTCTGAGGCTGGAAGATACTGAGTTCCAGGCCAACCTAGGCTACACAGCTAGACACTGTCTAATGGAGGAGGGGAAGATTCCTGAGCTTAGGATCAACTGGAATAAAGACAGTAACTAACTTTACTGGTCGGGCATGGTGCTCAGGTCTTTAATCCCAGCATTTAAAGAGGCAAGCAAATGGCTGAGTTTGAGGCCAGCCTGGTCTACATAGGGAATTCTGGGACAGCCAGGGCTACACAGAGAGACCTTGAAAAAAAAACAAAAAAACAAAAAAACAAAAAACAACAACAACAACAACAAAAACACCTAACAAATAAATTTTGTAAGATGTAACTCATCTAGTCCATAAAACAATGCATTTGATACCTGTTCCGTGACTTGCTGTCTAAGTGCTACTCCATAGTAAGCAAAAATGAAAAGGACATCTTGCCTTCTTGATGAAAACACGCAGTACATTTGAAACAAATATCAGAAGAAAATTTAAAATGGAAAAAGATATAGAGGCATGCAAAATTGAGAGTTTGCAATTCTCATTAGGATGTTAAAGGGGGAGCTGTATTGAAGGATTTATGGGAACAAAAGTTTGAAAGCAACAAAAGAATACTGAATGCAAATGTAGAGGAAACTGTGTCTGAAACCAGACACAACAAACCAGGGCTAGCCTCAATTGCGAAGTCAGCCAGGAGACACATTAGGAAACCACAGGAAGGTGGACTTGGTGACACTTGCTTGTCATCCTAGCACAAAGGAGGCAGGAGAACAGTAAGTTCAAGGCCAGCCAGGAATGCTTAACAAGATCTTAGTCTCTACAAACAGTGCTGTGAGAAGCAAACAATGGAAACAGCTGCATCCAGCCTTCCAAGTCACTGAAGGACGCATCGGGTGGGTGGAGCACACAGGCAGGTGATCTGATTCTGATCTTAAAAGGATCTCTCGGCCTGCCGTTTTTCAAAGGCCAGAGAGAGGGTTTACATGAGCCCCCATCGTGAACTGATGGCGATGACTATGATGACGATGTGGCTATGAAGTGGCAGGTAATGGTGAGAATGTGAATACATTTTGGAAGGTCAGCCAAAATACTTTGTTGATGTGATTCAAGTGGAATATGAGAACAGTTAAAAAAAAATACAAAAAGGAAGAAAATGTGGGTGTGGGAAATGAGTCAACTATAACATTTTTCTTCCTTCTATTTTGTTGTTGTTTGTTGTTTTTCAAAACAGGGTTTCCATATATACCAGCTCTAAAATTCACTCTGTAGACAAGACTAACCTTGAGCTCAGAGACCCACCTGCCTCTGCCTCCCAAGTGTTTCAATTTAAGGTGTGTACCAGCATGTCCATCCTGTTTCCTTTTTAAAAGAAAGGTATTTCATGTACTCATTTGGGGAAGGGATCAAGCATCCACTGAACTTGTGGAGGTCAGAGGGCAGTCTGTATGTAGATTCAGTTCTGTGCTTCCACCATGTGGGTTCCAGGATTCAAACTCAGACTACCAGGTTTAGTAGCAAAAGTGCCTTTTACCCACTAAGGGATCTTGTTGACCCACCATGAGGTCTTCTTGTTGCCAACAATAAAGTTGTCACTAGCCAAGATGCCAAGAACTGTGGGAGGTAGAGACTAGGGAGAGAACCCACTGACAGGCTGAACTGGAGACATTTGCCAGACATTAAGTAAAGGAGTCTGGGTTCAAGGACAAAACCTGGGTTTGTGAATTCCTAACTATAAAAACCCAAGCACAGGCCCAGTCATCAGCATGGCCCTGCTGTCTACACTTAGGAGACTGAAATAATTTGTTTGTTTGTTTGTTTTTATTAAAACACGTTTAATCCTAGTACTTGGCCAGCAGAGGCAGGCGGATCTCTGTTGTTCCAGGCCAGCCTGGTCTACAGGAGGTTCCAGAAAAGGCAGAGCTACACAGTGAGAACCTATCTCAAAACAAACAAACAAAGAAAAAAAGAGATCACCCAGGAATTAACTACAGATACATAACTAACTTTAAAACAATAACAAATTCTGAAAGCAAAAGAAAAAAAAAAAAGATTCAAGTCCAGACGATGCTACATGAGACTCTCAAAATACTCAACAGAACATTATCGTCTTAAATAAATGTGTGTTTCTGTATCTATTGGAAGCATGTTTTCAACAGAAGTCACTGTTGCTATTCTAACTCACAAAGTTTTTATTTTAAATATGACTAAGTCAGATTTAATACTCAGAACTGGAATCCCTTCCTCCCTCTGCCTCTTCCTTCCTTTTTGTTTTTCTAATTGTAGATTTTAATCTTTTTGAATAAAACTCATTTTAAAAACTGCATATCTTTTAAAATAACATCTACTTATTAGTTGGCTTTGAACTTGGAGTAGCATTTCTTTTTCTATTTGCAAGATTTTAATTTTATGTGTATGAGTATTTTCCCTGAATTTTATCAGCATGCCATGTGCATGCCTGGTGCCAACAGAACTATAGGTACAGATGGTTTTGAGTGATAAGGTGGGCACTGGGAACTGAACCCAGGTCCTCTGCAACAGCAGAAAGTGCTCTTAACCACTGAGCCATCTCCCTTTCTGTTTTGTGAGACATATTCTTACACTGTAGCTCAGGCTGCATGAAACTTACTATGCAGATAGTGTAGGATGGTGCAAAACTCACAGCAATTCTCCTGTTTCAGCATCCTGAGTGCTGGGTGGGATTCCAGGTGTAAGTCACCACACCAGAGAGAACATGAATGTTTTAGTAAGCCTTTTTATTTATGTTAATATTTATTATTACTATTATTATTTGCTCTACAATTTCTGCATTTGTATTAAAATTTCATATTAAAGTTAAAAGCCCACTACATTAATTATTAACTTATTAATGATTGATACCTTAACAGTGATATTATGATTGAAATTTTTTATTGAACACAATAAGAGATTCAAAGAATTCTCAAAACTAATAAGTATTACTACTTTTTTTGGCGGGGGGGGGGGGTTGAGACAGGGTTTCTCTGTATAGCCTTGGCTGTCCTGGAACTCACTCGGTAGACCAGGCTGGCCTCGAACTCAGAAATCCACCTGCCTCTGCCTCCCAAGTGCTGGGATTAAAGGCGTGCGCCACCACTGCCCGGCACTACTGAAGTTTTAAACTATGTAGTTTCCTGTGTGCTGAGGACAGGGCTGGGCGGTGGAGCACAGGCTTGGCATAAGTGAGCTCCTAGGGTCAATCTTTAGGGAAACCCCAGCACGTGCTTCATTTCCTAACCCAACAGTTTTGCTTGCTTTGTTGTGTTTGGTACGTGCTTGGTAGAAACAAATCAGCTAATTCCACATACGAACCTGCTACCAAAGGTATTAGCCACTACTCTTTGCTTGAAACGGTTTATCAACTTTAGGCATATTTATTTTACTGAAAAAAAAAATCAAGCAAGAATATCAATACTGTGCTGTACCTGAACATTATACCTCTATAAATAAGAGGTCATTTGGAACATTTCTAAGTTAAAATTGTTTTAAAAGCCAATCATGGTGACTCACACCTTTAATCCCAGTACTCAGGAGGCAGAGGCAGTAGATCTTACTTATGCTGAGAATATGCTTAAGGTTACACAATACAAACTCTAAAAGCAAAAACTTTATACATGTGGGTTTAGATTTTCCATTACTATGTATCTGTTGTTTTTATTGTATGTATATGTGTATGCATGCCATGTGTGTGCGTGTTCATGCACTCACATGGAGGCAAGGACTGATATGGGTCTTCATAACAAGCTTCACTGTACTCTGTAGAAGTCTCGCTAAATGGGAGAAACTTCTCTGCCTCCATCCAGCCACAGCACTAGTGTTACAAGGCACATTGTGACCATGCCTGACATTTTATGTAGGCTCGGAGGATTTGAACTCAGGACCTCACACCTGAACAGCAAGCGCTTTTATCAACTGACCTAGTTGCCAACACTCTCTTAAAGCCTTACATATCTGAGGTTCACTACTAAAAATGATATTTCTCATCTGATAGAGGGCTAATATCCAATATATACAAAGAACTCAAGAAATTAAGACTCCAGACAACCAAATAACCCTTTTAAAAATGGGGACAGAGCTAAACAAAGAATTCTCAACTGAGGAAACTCAAATGGCTGAGAAGTACCTTAAGAACATACCAACAATACCAACCAACCAGCGCTCCCAGGGTCTAAACCACCAGTCTGGGAGCACATAGGGAGGGATCCATGACTCCATCTGTATATATAGAGGAGGATGGCCTTGTCAGGCATAGGTGGGAGAGGAGATCCTTGTTCCCATGAAGGCTGAACACCGAATTGGGGGTGGGGGGAATTCAAGGGTAGGGAGGTGGGAGTGGGGGGTTAGGTGGGGGCACATCTTCATAGAAGCAGGAAGAGAGGGGATGGGATAGGGGGTTCCTGGGTGATGGGGGGAATGGGGTAAGGGGATAAAATCTGAAATGTAAATATAATATCCAATAAAAAATAAATAAAATTAAAAAAAAAACAAAAAAAGAAAGAAATGATATTTCTGGGTTATACATGGGAAAAATGATAAAACTAGGCTGAAGCAGTAGACAAAAGAACATTCACAAAAAGTTAAAGTCTCCATCAGATTGCAGCACCGTGCAAACCCGTTTCTTCAAAAGAGCAACACTGAACCTGGTGAGGTGGTTCAGTGGGAAGAACTGCTAGCATACTGACCTGAATCCCACTGTTGAAGTGGTAGGAGAGAATCCACTTCCCAAAGCTGTTCTCTGGCTTCCACATATACACTGCATGTGGTACACACATGTGCACATTCACACATATGCATCATACATGCTTATAAACAAAATATATTGATAAAATAAGAACATTTTGTGAACACTGGAATAGTAAGGACAGGTTTTTAGTCTATGATGAAATCATGAAGCCCAACTTTTACCATGACTAAGAGAGAAGTTTGCTCTCAATGTCTGATGTGGGGACTGAGTGCAACTACCACAGAACTGAATGGCGGGTGGCTTCTCTGCCTACACATAGACTCCAAAGCCGCTGATGGCAGAGGCATGGAGCCCACACTACAGAGAACCCACCCACTGAGCTGCCCTTACTTATGTGATCAATGTCTTACACAGCACAGCACTTGTAAATTAAATTAACTATTTTAAAGTCAACGTTCATTAAAAAAAAAGGAAAAGAAAAAAGATTATACTGGGGGGAAGAGGAGACAGCAACAAGGATACACACAGAAAATATGTCTCTAAAAAGCAAAATTTAAAAATTCACTTCTGAATTTTATAAGGATTTTTCAATTTTATAAAATTTTATAAATTTTATAAGAATATTATAAGGATCTTTTTAACTTTATAAGGATTTTTTAGTGTATGCGTGCACCACATGCACATGCTTGCAAAGGACAGGAGACTGCATCAGAGCCCCTGGAACTGGAGTTCCAGGCAGCTGTGAGCCACCATGTGGGAGCTGGGAACGGAGCCAGGTCCCAGTGCTCTTAACCACTGAGCCATCTTTTCAACCCCAAATCTCTAAAATTTTTACAGGGAATCAGATTTAAGGAAAACAGCACCTCACAAAAAAAATTTTACTGTTATTATCATCTACTCAAAAGAATAACAAGGCCAACTCACCAAAAAGAGACAAGCAGAGACAGTGAGATGAATACTTTCAGGTAATGACATGTACTGTGAAGCATGGTGGCCTAAATTCAATCTCTGGAACCCACGTGGCAGCAGGAAAAAATAGACACCTGGGACACACACATATCATGAACATCTACCAGTAAATGAATGCCAAATTTAAAAAACAAAAGGGGAGGGGGGAATTTTATTCAAGGGATGTAAGGGTGTTTTAACATATACAAATCAGAAACATATTAGACACAAAAATAGAACCAGGAAGATAAAAATCATACAATCATCTTATAAATACAGAAAAAAGGATTCCACGGCCGTCCTCCAACCCCTACAGGGCTTTTCTGTGTAGTCCTGGCTGTCCAGAAAGGGCTCTGTAGAGCAGCCTGTACTCGAACTCAGAGATCCACCTGCCTCTACAGACTCCCAAGTGCTGGGATTAAAAGCATGGACCACCACCACTCGGTTCACTTCCACAGCTTTTAATGACTTAAAAAAAAAAAATAATAATCGCCGGGCAGTGGTGGCGCACACCTTTAATCCCAGCACTTGGGAGGCAGAGGCAGGCGGATTTCTGAGTTCGAGGCCAGCCTGGTCTACAGAGTGAGTTCCAGGACAGCCAGGGCTATACAGAGAAACCCTGTCTCAAAAAACAACCCCCCCCCAAAAAAAAAATCCCTGAAGGATATAAGAACAGAAATATCAAACGTCAATAGCATAAAAGCCATCTACACCAGACCTATAGCCAGCATTACACTAAATGAAGAAAAAACAAACAAGAAAGGATGGAATCAAATGATCCCTTATTGCATATCAAGTGTTCCACACTGAAAAAGTCTCTGAAGACTCCACCAGAAAACTCTTGGAAAGTCAACATACAAAACTCATGCCTTTGCTATATACCAATACTGAGCATGCCAAGAAAGAAATCAGGAAAGCAATCCTATTTACAAGAGCCTCAAAAAACTTACAAATGAATATAACCAGGCAGATAAAAGACACTGACAATAAAGATTTTAGGACACTGAGAGAAAATAAAGATGTCACTGCAGGATGAAAGAACCTAAGATAACCATGTGCAGGAGAATTAATCCTGCAAAAACGCCATATTGCCAAAAGTGACCTACAGAAATAACGGAATTCCCATAAAAACATAATGACATCTTTATATAGGAAATATAGGAAAAGGTCATAATATCCACACAGAAGCATAGAAGGTTCCAAATAGCCACATTAACTCTGAACATAAAGAATATATGATGAAGTGTTCAACATATTTAGCCCTGAAAGAAATGCAAACAAACTTATAGTGAGATTCTATCTCATCCTGGTCAGAATGTCTCTCACCAAACAAACAGAAACAAAGGCTGGCAAGGCTGCAGGAAAGGATTTCTACACAGGGTAGGCATGTAAATTAGTAGTCATTATGGAAATTACCACAGAGGTTCCTCAAAACCTAACAGAAAACATACGAGAGCCACCCATACCTCTGTCACACAGAATCAATGCCAACATATAAGAGCCAAACTTTGAACTCTAAATATCTGCTATAGTCAGGTTATACGCACCAATAAACTGGATGAAGGAAGGAAATGTGGTATATAAATGTAATAATGATGCATTCTTGAGTTATAAAGAACAGAATCATGTCACAGGAAAGTGGCTAGAACTGAGACTAAATGAAATAAACTATATCCAGAATTACCACAGTTTAACTCATATGTGGAATCTAGATGTAAAACAAGCCATGAGACACTGCTGTGAATGACACACATCTGTAATCCCGCAGGCAAAAGGCCAGGCTGGGAGGAGGACTGAGAATCAGAGGGCCATTCCTACACAGTGACTTCCAGGCACTCCTTAAAGAAGGCATGGAAGTGGGCTGGGCATGGTGGTACAGACATCAGCAGTCCAAAACCAGAAGGAGAAAAACCCAAATCTGACTCTTTGAAAAGATAAAACTGATTGTTAGACATCAGGCAGTGGTGGTGCAAATGGCAGCACTGGGGAGGCAGAGGCAGGCCTATCTCAGAAGTCAAGGCCAGCCTGGTCTACAGAGCAAGATCCAGAACAGCCAGGGCTACACAGAGAAACCTGCTTTTAAAACTAAATAAATAAGGAGGCTGGAGAGATGGCTCAACGGCTAAGAGCACTGACTAACTGTTCTTCCGGAGGTCCTGAGTTCAATTCCCAGCAACCACATGGTGGCTCACGACCATCTATAAGATCCAATATCTTCTTCTGGTGTGTCTGAAGACAGTGTTTTCATATACATAAAATAGATAAATCTTTTTTAAAAAATAAATAGATAAATAGTAAGGCATGGAAGTAGAAGGGGAAAGAGCCTGTGGGAAGGCTAGAGGTAGGTGAGGGAAGAAACACAGAAAGCCAGATATCAAGGTGTATCATAGAACTGTGTGAAGCTGTCAGTAAACACATGTGCTTTATAGACTTTACATTAATAAAAATTAAAAAGCCGGGCAGTGGTGGCGCATGCCTTTAATCCCAGCACTTGAGAGGCAGAGGCAGGCAGATTTCTGAGTTTGAGGCCAGCCTGGTCTACACAGTGAGTTCCAGGACAGCCAGGGCTACACAGAGAAACTCTGTCTCGAAAACAAAACAAAACAAAACAAAAAACAACAACAAAAAAAAAATTAAGTGAAGACAAGCTTGTTAATTCTGATATACATCTTTCACATAGGCTTTATTTCACACCTGTCAATTATACGTGTGTCTGAAATGTGAATTTCCTCAGGAGAGTCACTAAGTGTAACGGGATTAAGTCTGAGTATTCAGCATCCTGACTGAAGTAGTGCGGGTTTTTGTTTTGTTTTGTTTTGTTTTGCTTGGGGGGGGGAAGGGGATGTGATAAGTTCGGATTTTCAAGATAGGGTTTCTCTGTGTAGCCCTGGCTGTCATGGAACTTGCTCTATAGATCCGGCTGTCTCTGCCTCCCGGGTGCTGGGAGGAAAGGCATGGGCCACCACGGCCTGGCTACTATGTTTATTCTTTTCCAAGTTGCTTTACATTCCAGATTGTCTTCTTCCTCACTCACAGCATTCTCTGCGGTCCCAGTGCTCCACGGCCAGCTGACAGGCAGGGACAAAAGAGCCCCTGGAAGACTGGCGCAGGCTGGCCTTGTGTATGCAGCAGTGAACCAGCACTCCTCTGTCCAGGATGGACTCGGGTCAAGAGATGACACTTGAAGTTGTCCTCTGACCCCCACATGTAGCACATGCGTACATATACCCAAATACACGAACACACAAACCTTTCTTTTAAAAAACCGAAAATTTGTAAGAAACTGAAAAAATTATTTCACAAAGCTATGAAAAATGTAAATCAAGGTACTGGAGCCATTGGACGCTTGATTTGAAGAAAGTAAATCTCTATACTCATGAGGCTAAGAGGAGAGTGCCAAGTAAAAGACCAGCCTGGACTACCAAAAACCTTAAATGTGAAATCTAGCCGAATTCTAGTTGGCCTTTTTCTACCTTCCCATTTCACACACACCATAAAACATTTGCATGTGCTCCCTCCCACTCCTGCGTGTGCTCCCTCCCACTCCTGCATGTGCTCCCTCACACTCCTGCATGTGCTCCTCACACTCCTGCATGAGCTCCCTCCCACTCCTGCATGTGCTCCTCACACTCCTGCATGTGCTCCTCACACTCCTGCATGAGCTCCCTCCCACTCCTGCATGTGCTCCTCACACTCCTGCATGTGCTCCCTCACACTTCTGCGTGTGCTCCCTCACACTCCTGCATGTGCTCCCTCCCACTCCTGCATGTGCTCCTCATACTCCTGCATGAGCTCCTCACACTCCTGCATGTGCTCCTCACACTCCTGCATGAGCTCCCTCCCACTCCTGCATGTGCTCCTCACACTCCTGCATGTGCTCCCTCACACTCCTGCATGTGCTCCCTCCCACTCCTGCATGTGCTCCCTCCCACTCCTGCATGTGCTCCTTCCCACTCCTGCATGAGCTCCCTCACACTCCTGCGTGTGCTCCCTCACACTCCTGCAAGTGCTCCCTCACACTCCTGCAAGTGCTCCCTCACACTCCTGCATGAGCTCCCTCACACTCCTGCATGTGCTCCTCACACTCCTGCATGTGCTCCTCACACTCCTGCATGTGTTCCCTCCCACTCCTGTATGTGCTCCCTCCCACTCCTGCATGAACTCCCTCCCACTCCTGCGTGTGCTCCCTCCCACTCCTGCGTGTGCTCCCTCACACTCCTGCATGAGCTCCCTCACACTCCTGCATGTGCTCCTCCCACTCCTGCGTGTGCTCCCTCCCACTCCTGCAAGTGCTCCCTCACACTCCTGCATGTGCTCCTCACACTCCTGCATGAGCTCCCTCACACTCCTGCATGTGCTCCTCACACTCCTGCATGAGCTCCCTCACACTCCTGTGTGTGCTCCCTCCCATTCCTGCAAGTGCTCCCTCACACTCCTGCATGTGCTCCTCACACTCCTGCATGTGTTCCCTCACACTCCTGCATGTGCTCCCTCACACTCCTGCATGTGCTCCCTCACACTCCTGCATGTGCTCCTCACACTCCTGCATGCATGTGCTCCTCACACTCCTGCATGTGCTCCCTCACACTCCTGCATGTGCTCCCTCACACTCCTGTAGTTTTGTGGGTTTGGCAACGGCTACAGAGAGACTTTTTGGAAGGACCAGAAACTAGAGCTTGTTGGGAACCGCATTAGTCCCACGTTCCGGCACCAAAAATGTGTTGGGGTCCACACTAGCCCCACGTTCGGGTGGCCAAAAATGTTGAGGCCCAAGCAAAATGTTGAGGCCCGGGCCAACCCACGTTTGGTCGGCCACTGTATCCTGGCCCAAGCTGCCGCTCCAGTCCGCGGGTCGGGGGTTCAGCAAGAGCGAGAGTGAGGACGGACTCGAAGAATGCAGACCAGACAGAGTGTAATTCAATCCTGTTTATTCTTCAGTCTAAGTCCTAAGTCTTGAGTTCCTAGTGCCTAGTCCCTAGCTCCTAGTCCCTCCAAGTTCCAAGTTATTTCTTCCAAGTTCTCTTCCAAGTGCCTGCTACCTGTCTTCTCTCTGCTGTGTCTGGTCCTCTCCTCTGTGTCTCCCTAATGTCTGATGTGTCTGATTCTGATCTGTTCTGTCTCTGCCTTTTATATGTCTCACTTCTAAGCCACGCCTCTAAGTTACACCTTTAATCATGCCCTTAGGTCTTGTCTCTAACTCTGATCTCTATACTTCTAAGTCATACTCTTAAGTCACACACCTTTAATCTCACACACCTTTAATCTCACACACCTTTAATCTCACACACCTTTAACCTCAAGGTATCTAAACCAAGATTATCGGAGTGTGCTCAGCTGTTGTAGGCTATTGTAATCCAAGTCACATGTCAGGGTATATGGCTCAAGATGGCTGCAAAGCTGATAGCCGCTTTCTGCTAAAAGTCGGCCCCCAACAGAGCTGTCACCTCGCCCCAAGCTCTGTCATCTCCACCTTGACCAACTGATGAAGAGTATGTATGAGACCTTTTTGTACCTTTGTGTTGGAATATTTGATTACTCTTTCCACTTTCAATGCTATTTTTTAATTTTTTTATTACATGTTACTTGTTTTATTTTGTATGCGTGTATGTATGTATATATGTACATGGAGAGAGGTCAAAGGACAACTTAAAGGAGTCGCTTTTGGGGATCACACTTAGGTAATCAGACTTGGTGACAGGAACCTTTAGCCACTGAGTCTCTCACTGGCCCTTGTGTTCTCTATTTGTAATGGGATTTCTGGTTTTATTGAAACTCTGTGTTGGTGCTACTGAAAGTAAGGATTACGTTTTGCTGCCTTTTGTCCTTATGGGTAGCTATGATGGGCTGCTCAGCTAGTCTGCCTAAAAGAAAGAAACATTTCTCAAGTTAGTGCCATCAAATTCCCTTGGAATGTTAGCTTGTCACCACCAAGGGGAGAAAAGGGTCTTGTGTCTCCATTCCTCACTGTGCTCACTATTCACAGCAGGTACGAACTGTAGATTAAAAAAGAAGAAAAAATTGACAAAAGCAGAAGAGAAGGGAAAAGAAGGGAGGAACTCTGTCATCATAAAAAGACCAAAACACCTGTGAGAGGAAAGGCTGCTGTTGCTCGGTGGCTTAGCACCCTGCACAATCACGCTCCTGAATACCTTGACTCACTACCTGCTTTCTTCAGAGAAAGCCAGTCAACCTGGAAAGCTGAGGAAGAAGGGAAAGTTTCCATGATATCATCTTCCTAGTGAAAAAGGTTTAAACTGAGATAATCTCAGTTAGGTGCACAACTACCCCCACGTTTCCCAGTAGGGGAGCTTTGATGGGTTTGCTTAACAGAGGCTCGGCTCCTACAGACAACCTTTGGTTGGATACTTTCTGACAACTGAGTATCCACTGTTCATTCACTTTTCTCCACTAATTCAGTGCTACCTGAACCAGAGACTTTAGAAATTATCCCGACCAGAAGCCATCTCTCTCCTATTCTGATCTTTCAAAAACTTATTGTGTGTAAACTAGGTGGAGTGGTTAAATCCCAGAGCTGTGGAGACAGAGGCAGTTGAATCTCTGTGGTCGAGGCCAGCCTGGTCTAAAAGAGCGAGTTCCAGAATAGTCAGGTCTAAAGAAACCCTGTCTCCAAAAACAAAAACAAAAACAAAAACAAAAACAAAAAAAAAAAAAACAAAAAAAGGATGTATTATGTGTATGAATGCAGTCATGCATGCAGGCATGTGTGTGGTGGAGTTGGTTCACTTCTTCCACCTTGTTTTGAGGCAGGGTCTCTCTTGTTTCTGTCACTGCCCGATTCTCTGTCTCCATCTCCCATCTTGCTGTAGGAATCCTGGGATTCCATGCTTCTTTCATGGAATGAAGCAGAGTTCAGAACACACTGAGACAGCCCGGCCTGCACAGCGCTGTACTCCTGTAGACATCGCCAAGGCTTCTGTTCTGAACGTCCATTGAGCTCTCTGTAGCTTTCCAAACCAGTGCTTAAACAGAGCACTCAAAAACAAACTCGGAGAAGTAAAGTTGTTCCTCTCTTCCTTTATTGTTACTAGAACAATCACAGCATAGTAACTACTTAAAAATTCTCTTGTGGCTGATGAGTCCACTCACTTTTCAAAAGAATGCTAAGTTTTGTGTTTTACTGACTTATCTCATCCTTCCTCTTTGCTCCTTACAATCAATCACCTGTGTGATGAGAACTGGAAGGCAAAATTCCAACCCTTCATCTCAATGAAAAGTCTAGGAAAAACTGAATCTGAGGAAGAAAGCCAGGCTCTTACAGCCTTTACTCCACCCACAGCCCTGGGGGCAATCCCAGGGCAAAACAAAACAACAACAAAACCCTTTTCTTTCCTCTGCTTATTCACTGATGAGACTATGGAGCAGAGAAATATCTGAGAGCACAACTGTCCAAAGGCAAAGAAAGGACATAGAATAGTTCACAAAATGACTAATTTCAGCAACGGCAATTTAACTGCATAAAGATTGTAACTCAAAACTAAAATGTAACACAGTGTCCTTTAATAACCTTTGGATTTATAATTTAGAAAAAAGGACAACCTACTATCAGCTAGGTTAAACCTGGCCATGTATTCTGTTATATTTCCAACATATCCATTCATTTTCGAAGCCAAGAAAGAGTAAAAAGCACACTCTTAGGACTGTTTCTCCACCTCAAAGGGTGAGACCTACTTCATCATTGTGCACGCAAGCTCAAGTGTGAAGACACTACCACATCCTGTGGAAAGCTCTGGACAACTGCATCACCACGCATCCCTCATGGATGTGTTTAACATATACAAAGCAATGCGCTCCTCCCTGGCATCCCTAGAAGGATAAACTAACTAGCATTTAACACAGGTTCCTCCCACTCTTATAGACGCTTGGGATGCTGAGGTTGTTTGCTTTCCTCTGCTTATAGTCACAAGTGACAACCATGTTCAGGAAGCTGTGAGAGCCGGATTAACAGAAACCTTTTAGCCTGTGAGAGCCCCTCAAAGCAGAACAGACCACTCACTAGTCCTTCCAAAAACTAGAGCAGCTGCACAGCTTTACACTATTCTAACCCAGTTCAAGTCCAGTCAACCGCCTCTCATCTTGTTTTTACACTACCTATGAGCTAAAAGTACTATTTTACAAAGTAACCGATAGCAATCTATTGTTTCTCAAACTATTTGTGACTATTAGTTAAATTATTAGTAAACAACAGAATTCTTAAGTAAAATCGACTCGGTTTTTTATCTGGACAAAATTATAAAGTCTTATTATCTACTATCTTAATAGTTGTATAATTTAGGTTTCTTTAGGTAGCTGGCTGGGTTTTAGACAAAATTAAAATATTCTGCAGATATGATACAACCTTTTGTACTTGTTTCATTCTAAGGTCCTTCATTTTATTCAGAATACAGCTTAAATAGATTATTTAAAATTGAAGCTGTTGTGTGTTGCAAACACAGCTAAACTGAAGAGCTTCTGTAGCAGCAGTGACTAGATTTTAAATGCAGGTAGATCAATAAAAAAAAAAAAATCACCAAGCACAGCCTCCATGTGAGTGGAATGGTTTATAATAGCTTGCAAATGACTATGTGCTTGCTGTAACCAGCTGTTCTTAAATTATGAATATGCAACCAATTCATGTTAAAGCTGAATCCCAGCACCATGTCTACCGAGAAATCCCAGTAGTTCTGCTTGTTCTCCATGTTAGCTCTGTTAAGGATACAAATAGCAGTAAGCTTCCGAACAAATAGGACCAAACTATTGGCATTTCGTGCACTGGGTCCATTATCACAGTGGGGAATGTCAATCATTGGTACATTCCTATAACAGCTCACAATATGACAATGATCTTGCAGGGTAAAAAAAAAAAAAAAAAAAAAAAAAAAAAAAAAAATCTCTGCAGCATACTCAAAAGTCCTTCTGACAACCTAATGCCTCCTCACCATAGCCAATCAGATAGGCTAGAAGACTTGCACTAAGCTTGAAACATTTAAAAACATCAATCATAAAAACAAAGACAGGACATTGAATTATACAGTATTAACCTCCAGGGTTTGCATACAAAGACCTCAGATTTATTTATGTCCCAGTGAGTTAAGAGCTTCAGTACACCGTTCTCTACACCAAGCTGACTGCCAATTTGATGAACCTCTCTGCCCTCAGCAGGAGTGCACGGTCTTTGATTAATGAGTGCATGTTTGTAGGAAAGTGTTAAGAGGAGAAAACACAAAGTGGAAAGAAAAAAAGAAAAAAGAAAACACACACACACACACACAATTATGTAGACATAGAAGTGAAGTACCAGGGCAGAACCTATCTTCAAATCATATGTACGTCTTTCTTACATTACAAACTGTGCAAACAAAATTAGTAAGGTTTCATATCTATATGTTACCTTCGTTGTTATCCTCACTGCTCAGCAATTTTTATTTAAATGGACATTATTCAAAGGCCAAATTACATGTAAAGCCTTATATAAGAAGTCTTTTTAAAACAACTTCATTTTCAAAAATATATAATAAAAACAAAATATGATAACACTATTTCACCTCATACTGTCATAAATACCTATTAAAAACTAGATGCTTAACTGACATTGAATTTCATAATGAATAGCACGTTTTAAGTTTAACTGTTAAGTATTTTATAGCTCATACTCTTGAGTTGTCACAAATCAAACAAAACTCACGGCAGATTTAAAAATCATATGAATTCATTTAATTTTCCTGCTTCCAGCAGATGTTCCCAATATTTTATAACTCTCTCTGTTTTTACAAATGAAATATTTTTATTACCCATGTATTATTTTGTTTTGGGTTTTGTTTTGTTTTTAGGTTCTTTGAAACAGGGTTTCTCTGTTGTGGCCCTGGCTTTCCCGCTGTCCTGGAACAAGTTGACCTCAAATCCAGAGATCTGCCTTCCTCTGTCTCCCACGTGCTGGGATTAGAGGTGTTCACCATCAAGCCTAGCCAGCCGTAGTTTCAAAGCAACGTGGGTAACACAAAGACATGTGAATTCAAGTTTAAACTCATACAGACTTGCCTTCCCTTAACAGTATCATGCTGAGATCTACTGGAAAGCAGAGGACCTGCTGTTACTACTATACAACCTCTGACATTGAGCGTCTTTAAATATTTTTTTTTTTTTTTGGTTTTTTGAGACAAGTTTCTCTGTGTAGCCCTGGCTGTCCTGGAACTCACTCTGTAGACCAGGCTGGCCTCGAACTCAGAAATCCGCCTGCCTCTGCCTCCCAAATGCTGGGATTAAAGGCGTGCGGCACCACCATCCGGCTAAATAATTCCTAATAACTCAATTCACCATAATTTGGTTTGTGTGACTATCTGCCCTGACACAAATACCTGTTAAGTAAATATATTTCTTCAGAAGCTAGTTACAGGACCAGAGAGATGTCTCAGCAACTCAGAGGGCCTGTGTTTAGTTCCAGCACCTATACTGGGTGACTCAAAAGAGCCTGTACCTCCAGATTCAGGAAATCTGACTCTTCTGGTCTCTGGGGAGGGACCTGCACAAAATCCCACTGCCACCCCCCACACATATACACATAACTAGAAATAATACAAATGAATCTTCTTTTAAAATGATATCCACACAGATTAATTCAGGAGAATGATTTGGTTTTTAAGGAACGTAATGGCTACAATACAAAAAGACTAGGGTGTTGTATTGCCTCAAAATAAACTGTAACTTTAGTGACAGAAATGTATGACTTCCCCCAAAGCAAAGACTCCATAAACTTATGATCTCAGGAAATAATCCCAGAATCACTCAGAGGTGTGTCATACAAGTTGAAAATTTGCTCATATTATGAAGGAAGTCATTTTCTGTTGTTTTATTTGAAACAAGGTTTCTCTTTGTAGCCCTGGCTATTCTGAAACTCACTCTGTAGATCATGCTGGCCTCAAACTCAGAGACCCAGAGGGCTGGCATTAAAAGCGTGCACCACCACTTTATAGGAAGTCTTTTTTTTTTTTTTTTTTTTTTTTTTTTTTTTTTTTTTTAAACAGGAGGTTTTTTTAATAGGACTTCAGCAAATTATGTCTTCCAATGATCAATTTTTATATTTTATGTATTTTTTAAGTAAATTATACTCTTAAGAGTTCTTAAATTTTATTCAACTTTAAGATCTAGAACTTTGGGGGGGGAATCAATAAATATTAGGATTAAAAAGGTCTCAAAAATAATAAAATACACTGCATTCTGACACCACCGTCAGCTGTTTTCTTTTCTTGCAGTTTTCTGACAATACCCCTGTCTGCTGTGACCATCAGCCTTTACTCTTACCCTTTGTCCCTTCTTGTTTCTCTTCCTACCAACAAAACTATGCAAGTAATTATAAAAAGTACAAAGCCTGGGCACCACCAGGATAACGATGCAGTTGGAATACTAAGTCACAGGTGATCTGAAGCCACAGGTAGAAGTGGCACAAGCCTGTGATGTCAGCCCTCAGGAGGCCAAGGAAAGACCCTGGTGGAAGCCAGCAAGAAGCTACGGGCAAGACCCTGCCTCTTGAAACAAACAGAATGCTGTTTCCACAACAAAAGCACGATTTTAGTTTAAGAAAATCATTAAATAGCTACTAGGAGAATAATTTAGAACACAGTCTTATAAATTTTTAAAGTCTTATGAATTTTGGCCTCGTTAGAAAATTACAAGCAAAATGGTCTATTCTCCAATAATTAGTTCTTTTCTGATCATCTCCCACAGTAAAAGTTTAAAGAAACATTAAGCCAAATGAGCCAATATTTACTAAATAAACCACAATATTTTAAGACTTTATTACTCAAAATATTTAATTTTCTGTAATTAAAAAAACCTCCTAAAATACTTACTAGACAATTCGATTAATCCCTCAGGAAATTAAGTATATTAAAAAATTCACTGAACCCTGATTACATCATTTCTTACAGGGGTCAATACCACTTTATGACTTTGTCTGCGTTATGCCATGCTTCCTTTCTTTTTTAAAGTAGTTTTCTAAGAAAGACTAGTTCAATCACTCTGAAACTACAATCTCAAACCCCTCTCTTGTATGAAATCTTTACATCCATGAGTCACCAAGGTCTAATGTACTACCTTCCACTTACTCAAGGAGATAAGACAGAAACCTTGAACTTCTGTGCAACTGTCGTATCCCACATCTTGTATAGTAACACAAAAGTAGCAACAAAGACATTAACAATTGCAGTTCAAGCTGGGAGTGACTGCTCTGTCTCAATTCAATGACACCACTAATGGCTTCTTAGCAGCTCCATGAAATCAACCAGCTGTCAAGTTGATGCATCAGAAGGAGCAGCTATGCACTCCCATAAGAAAAAGCAACACATCAGGATGTTTGGCAAAACATCTGCTCCTTTACACTGCAACTCTACAATAAACATGCAAACAAAGAAATGAGAGAAAGGGGAACACGTTCAGAAGCCCTGGCTTTCCCTTACAGCGTATGTGGATTTTGAATGAGTGGCTTATATACACTAAAGGCACATTTCTGCTAAGTCCAATACTTTTTAAGATATTCTATTCTTTTGAAAAAGCTAAATATACTCTGATTCTTCCAGAAAGATCTGAGTCACACAAAATATTTACATTTATAAATAAATAGTAAACTATATTCATCAAGTCAAATCATGTACAAAACTCAAGTATGAAAACTAAAATATATTCTTTCAAACTCACACTATTTAGTAAATGAGGCGACAGTGTTGTAATCCATGCATTTGCTAAGACCCCATTTTCACTAACATAAAGAGTGAATGTATCAGCTTAGCCTAGTCAATGTATTAGTTTAACCAACAGCATTTCAGATAGCATTATCTAGATTTTAAAATATGTACCTAGCCCTATTTCTCTGAAAACCATTATATGAACATACTAAGTTCTGATAAATAACTTCCTGTTTTAAAAGCACACAACCTGATTTCCTAAAAAATAAAAATCTTGTCACCATCGCTTAAATACATTTTACATTCAGCATTTGCTGCGAATATTTGTAAAATCTTACTTTTCTACTGAGACACACAAATGCCGTGGTGTCATCTAAATTATTGATTGTGCAGCAGTGTTTACAATAGGTGTGAGACAGCAACGGACTTAACTACCATTTTCTTAAACTGCTTATCCTCTGTTGCTTCCATTTATAATCTGCCAAATCTCCTAGTCCTTTGTTGCATGTATAATTTAGAGCCATCTGGTCTATGTGCTTCTAACTATTTAAACATTTTTCACCTACCTACAGTTCACTGAAGAGCAGACATTCAATTCCATTAAGATTTCTATGTAGCATTTTACACACAGCAAATTTCTGAGAAAATAGCAGACAACAGCATAGAATATTCTACAGACACTCAAAAAATACCATTTACAATAGAAGTTTTCGGATATTAGACAATATTAGACAATCTCCTTAATGTAGTTAGAATTTTTCTATTACCTTTTTTTTTTTGTAAGTTCATTGTAGTCAATGTTTTTTCCCCAACCCAGAAGACAAAGAGAATGCAAATTAAATACAGACAGTTTCACGTCCCTGTTAGAAGAGATGTAAATATGCTGACTGAAAATGACTACTGGAGACAGAATTACGCTTTCCCATTCAATTTACTGTGCCTATTTATATACTCCTCAGTGAGTGTATCATTAAGTAGAGTCATGTGACCAGCTCAACTTTTTTTTTTGTAAGGTGAAAAACTATTTTACACAAAAAAATTTAAATTGTAGTTTTTAATCATTATTTTTATGATGGTTAATAAAGATTACATCAAAAGATTGTAAATTATCTATTAAAGTTCATTCTGCCTTTTATATGCTAAGCTACATTTTTTGCCAACCCTTTGACTTTAATATTCACTACTAAGATGTGAAAGTATCAAGAATCTGAATATTCTGATATTCTGTATAGTTCTTTTAAAATGTAAATAACAGGAAAGAGGAGAACACAACTATAAAAGGGGAGGTAGATACCCCAAGTGTATACATAAATATTAACTAAGCTCAATTTGTTAGTTTTGTGGAACCTCGCAAGAAAAGAACTATATTGTACAAATACACTTGAAATTTTAAAGAAAACCCTCGTGCACAAAACTAGGTGAATACTAAGTGGCATAGTAAAAGTTTCAATCATTTTTTTAAAAAAAATAATCTTCCACTTGTTACCAAACATGGAGGGTTTTGAGCTCCATTCTGAATGCAAAATACAAAAAATAAACTACACAACTAATCACTAGACTCTTAAGTTACAGGATTCCGAAAAACCAAACAATTTTGAGGAAAACAAAAAACCACTTTGGGGAAATTTTCTTGATAAAAGTTTACATGACGTCACATGGCCCCCTGAACGGTTCCTAACTTTGAGTCTTATCCAGGCACACTTTTTGCATGTCTATGGCTTCTTCCCTTTCCTTAAAAATTAAAAGAGAGAGAGATAGACTTGGGAATAAAAATTGCCCAAGATGGCGAAACGCTTGTTGTTTAGAGGGCAGGGGGAAAAATGGAGGATATTGTAATATACACAAAGGGATAAATTTCAACAACTCGGCCACGGACTGCAGCTGCTTCTCTCTTTACAAGGAAACAACACACAAAAGATAAACACCGAGGAGAGGGGAAGAGGAGGCAGCCCCCACCCCGCGGGGCCGGCTCCGAGTCTCGGCACACTTCCTAGCCTTTCCCGATCCCAATTCTGGGGTTCGCGGAACTACTTTCGGGGAGGGGAGCGGGGCGTCGCGGGGGAGGGCGCGGAGACCGAGGACCGGGAGCCCAGCCCGCCAGGCCGCCGCGGCCCCGGGACGCCCGAAGCCCGCCCGAAGCCGAGCCGCCGGGTACCCGCCGCCCGGGGCCGCGGCCCCACCCCACCCGGCTCCGGAGCCGCGGCGGCCTGGCGCGGGTCGGCGGGCGCGAGGCTGCGGGCCGGGGGCGGAGGCGGAGGCGGCCGGGGCCCGGCGCCTCGGGAACTGCCCCGCGGGGCGCCGCAGCGGGCCGGGCTGGACGACGCCGCGAGGCCGGCGGCAAGGGCGGCAGGCACAATGGAGGGACGAGGCCCGGCCGCCCGCGCCCGCGCCCGCACTCCCAGCAAAGTTTCCGTTCCGCGGAGCCCGCACCCCCCCCCCCGCCCGGGACCAGGGCCCCGCGCCCTCCGCCCGGGACTCTAGTCGGGACCCCAGAGCCACCGCTGCGTCGCAGCCCGCACAACAAAGAGACACACCGGGCGGGCGGCGCGGGTAAACAGCGGCGGGCGCCTCGGGAGGGCTCCAGCCCGCAGCCGCCGCTCTCCGCCCGGAACCCACCTCTCCCGCACCCTCGCACCCCGGCTCTCAAACTCACCTTCACTTTCGAACTGAGTTGCGGGGGAAGGGATTTTCGCCCTTCCCGGGTGCGGGTTAAGCTTTTCGGAATCCCCACCGCCTCCTTATTTCTCTGATAATTTCTGCAAGAAAGTCTAGGGAGTTGGAGTGGAGGTGAGATCCGTGATCGCGAAAGCCCTGGCTCCCTCCGTCCCCGTCTTCCGCCGCTCTCTCTCTGATTAGTTCCTATCCAGCAGCAGATTGAAGCAGGAGATGATTCTTCTCAAGGTTTGTTCAGCAGCTTCACTTCTAGGCGAAGGCTTCATGAACCAAGTGACGTCAACCAACAAGGCTTCTCTCTCTCTCCTCTCTCTAACAATGAAAGTTGCTGTTAACAAGGGGAAAAAGAGCGAGAGAATTGTTTATACCATTTCAGTTCCAATAATAAATGACCTATCAGCTCTAAAAGGAGCCAAGGGAGGGGGCTGCTTCTTCATTCCAAGAATACTGTATCTTTGAGTTTGCTCCGCTCCTCGTCCCAGGAAAAAGTTAAGAAACTTAAACGTTTTGTTTTGCTTTTCGGGGGGCGGGGAGGGGGGACAGAACTGAATACTTAATTTTTTAAAAACGTAAACCGACTATTAGGGAACATAGATTAGCCATCTTCACCAACTTTTATGTTTGTAAACTAGGAATTGTGTTGGAACCTACACACTAAATTAATATGCCAAGAATTTGTGCATGCTAGGGCTCAAAAAAGCGGGGCGCGAGGCGATCTCAAGGTAAACTGCTAATGCTTTTCCATGGACGAATTAAACTGGTTGTGATGTTCATGGTGTGAGTCAAAATAATATTCAAATGAAAGACGTTTAAGCAGTAAGTCCTTTTACAGTTATTTGTATAATCTGCACGCCGTAATCTCGTTTTTTTTCTAGTTTCAGTTAGGAAAAAAAAAAAGAGCTTAAATGTAAGAACTAAACACTTTAAAAGACCAACTAAACGTGCTGTGCTCTATCAGAGCCCCAGAATGTCAGCTGGCTGTCTCAATTTTTAACCTTCCACTCCCCAAGTCCCTTCAACCAATCAAGTTAAACTAAAGGTAAAGAACACCCCGTTCCCTCCAACAGTGTACCCGCAGCCTCCTAAAAACCAGTTAAAAAAGAAAAATTCTTAATCTTGTACACGTTATTACCCATGAAGAAAGAAAGGTAATTTTTTAAAAAATCATTAAGGTGTCCTTTTTCCCCTTAAGAACACAATAAACATTTTAAAAACTTTATGTAATTACAAATTAGATAATTTAGTTTTCAGGATGAAGACCAAGTAAAAATTTAGTTATCGGAGAATAATTTGACCATATATTATTTTATGCATACATATGTGGCTAGATGTATCTTAAAAGATGCTATTGTTTTATGTTTCCTCCTCAACCACTGGCTGTGATTTTAATTGTGCTGGAGGATCTTCATTAGTATTAACACATGGGGAGATTTCACAAAGCTGCTTCATTAGGAAGGAAAAAAAAGCTGGCAGACTAGGTCTTTTTGCATGCACTGAGAATGTCAGCCTTACCTCGGTCATTTGTAACATAATAAGTGCAAGTACAATGATTGCGAGGCAGGAGCGTGGGGGAAGGGCAGCGGTGCTGCTGTCTAATAGGGGCATCTGAAAAGACGGCTGCTCATTACATAGTAATGTATGCTAAAAATTAGTGAAGATGATGTCTCGGGAGACTGATGCTAAATAAATTAATGTGCTGATATGTTTTTAATTATTATTTTTGTAGTAGTTTATTTCAATCTTAGGGTTCACATTGAGCAGGAAAGCTGTGCTAGCATATATTGATTTTTTTCCCCTGCCACATTCCCGGAATACAGATTTTAATCATTTCACTACACCACACTCAGTAATTTCATTAAAAACTGGAATCTTCCATCCCCAGAAAAGCATTTAATTTCAATGACATACAATTTCTCTTTTAGCAGCAAACTGTCTCTATAGTAAAGCTGGCCTAAGGTTCAAATGTATGATTTAATCCTGAGTTTGCCATGCGCTGCGTTCCTTCAAACTATAATTTCAGTAACTACCTAATAACTATAATACAGACAATAATTCTCTTACAATATATTATTAACTCATATTTAATTAACTCCAAGGCCAAGCTCTACACATGTATGACCAGGTCGCCAATTCCACCGTCTCAGAATTGACTAATAAAGTCCAGATAAACATAGATTAAAATGTAAATATGAACGGCAGCATGTAGACTATGATCCTCAGTCAGATCGAAAAAGTTACATATTATTCTATAATGGTGGTCTTTATTCAAATGGAATTTACCAATATTTCTGCATATAAAGTTGAATGTTGGTATTTCAATATTTGTTACTGAAGGGGGTTGCTTTCCAAGTTGTCTTGATTTTCAGAGTTCTCTTAAGATGCAGTTCTCCTTAAACAAAGATGACTGGTAAACCAGAACTTCTACAACCCAGAATGTTATTCTGCTTAACTATGTCATGCAAATACCTTCCAAATATGTATTTTTATAATATTTTAAAGTAAAATGTAGTCTATGGATGTTAAGTCGGTTCCTAAACAATGGGTTTCATAAGGATATGTCATTTACATTGCTTGACTTCTAGTGTGTTATGGGGGGGATATGGGGGGAAGTATAGTAACTAAATTATGGAAACATCATAAAGAAAAATATATGTGTCTACATAATAATCAACTAGTTACTATAAAAAGAGTATCATTCCTGTGAATGATTATAGAACCAGAGTTCAAAAATGTTTTAAAAGTGTGTACATGAAATTTACATTGAAGCCACCAGCAACAAAAAGTTGTCTTTTTCCTGGTTGTGTGACACTGAGCTGCAAAGTGAGCCTTAGCCTCTTTAAAAAGTTTGGACCTAAGAAGTGGTTATAGTAAAGAGTTTTATACTAATGTCTATTCAGAACATTTGAAAACTTATAATCAAGAGTTTCTTGTATAATCAGGAACTGCCACCAAACATAAAGTTTAATGTAAGTCAATATTTGACACCCAAAATTCTAAACCAATTTCTATTTTTTCCTATCAATAAAAACTTCATTTTTATATTAAAATATAGCTTTGAGTCCTTTCATGTTATTTGGTCATTGAAAGCAATTCATTATCCAATATTACACACACACACACACACACTCTCTCTCTCTCTCTCTCTCTCTCTCTCTCTCTCTCTCTCTCTCTCTCTCTCTCTCTGTTTTGTTTGAGACACGGTCTCTATACATAGCTGTGGCTGTCCTAGAACTCACCTTGTAGACCAAGCTAGCATGGGACTCACAGAGATCCACCTGCCTCTGCCTTCTGAGTGCTAGGATGACAGGCATGCGCCACCATGCTGGACAATTTAGCCTGTATTTCCAAAGGGATATTTTAAAGCAATGAAGCACCAGGAACCTCAGGCTGTACTCCAGCACTGACACGTTGGGACAAAGCTGTGCTCTGCTTCTTGTGGCGATCATGTCATCCCATCTCCAGGTTTTCTCTTTGATCTTTCCACTGATTAACTCAAGAGTTGAGAAAAATCAGATAAAATAATTACGATAGTTATAAAATTATTCGGTTCCCACAGCACTTTGTCTTCCACCTGAGATCACCTAATTCAGCACTTAACCATGTGCACAGCTGTGAGAGGGTTTAATGATGGAGCAGTCTCTTCTAATCTTAATTCTGAACTTCTGTGGACTGTCTATCTGCCACACAGACTAATTATGCACTACTGTGAACTATAAAGGGTTGTACTTGTTTCCATAAAGCAACAACTGGTTTAAGGACCAAGGTAGAGAGATCCAATTTACTACTATGAATACTGCCAGTGGTTCCGAAAAGAGTAAGGATTTTGTCTGAACAACAACACAGACACACACACACACACACACACACACACACACCGGGAGACGCGCACTGTAGCATTGATTCTCAACCTGTGGGTCCCGACCCCACTGGGGGTCAAGTATATGTTCATCATGATTTGCAACTGTAGCAAAATTGCAGTTCTGAAGTAGCAACAAACTAACAATGGTTGGCGGCACCACAACATAAGGAACTGTGTGTAAGGGTGGCAGTAGTAGGAAAGTGAGAACACAGCTCTATAGTGCACTGAGCCAGCCAGGTCATATCTTGTTTCTGTCCCAATTGCTAGTGGAGCACAGTTTGTTTTCACTCACGGAAGAGACATTTGAGTGCTTGCTGTATGCTATGCTTGAGTGCTTGCTGTATGCTATGCACTGCGTGAGAAGCTGCAAAAAACATGAAGAGCTCATTTTCTGTTTGATGTTGAAAGTGCGAAATTCCTAAGAGACAAACCACTTCATAAAAACACAATAAAGTTTTGTGAGATTAAAAATGGAGTTACTAAATTCTGACTAGGCTTAAAAGGCTTTATCAAAGACTACATTTGAATGGGATCTCATTCGAAGAGCTTACCTGACAAAAGAGGTTAGGGATTGAGGGAAGAGAGGTATTCTAAACTCAAGAGTCACTGTTTACACACCCCCTGCTGGGAAATGCCCTTAAGAAGGGTTGTGGTGGAGCAAACCTTTAAACTAAGTACTTGAAAGGCAGAGGCAGTTGGATCTCTGAGTTCAAGGCCAGTGAGGGCTATAGAGTGAATTCCAGGATAGCCAGTGTTACACAGAGAAACCTTATTTTGAAAAAGTAAAATAATGATATAAAATAAAGAAATGCAATTACATAGGGGCATTCAGTGTGCAGAATGAAGAAATGACAGAGATGGAGGGCCTGACAAGGGGCTGTAAGGGAGGGCTGTGGTCTGATACTGAAAGGCTGAGGTTTTATGGTAAGGTGGGGGGATTGATCCTGAGAGCCAGCAAATGTTAATAAAGGGTTAACATGATTGACCTTGGTTTAAAGGAATACTAACACAATGATAGGCTGGAGTATCAAGAGATTGTTCAGGTTAGAATAGCGGTGCAGGCCTGTCATCCCAGGCACTGGGAGACTGAAGGAGAGTCCCACAAGTCTAAGGCTGGCATGGGTTATACAGCAAGACTCTGTATATCAAAATGATAACTAATAGCAAATACAGTGAAATAAACAATTCACAAAGAACTCTGTAAAAGGCAGTGGCATTGGAGGCTTAAACTCCGATAATCTGGGGCAAATTTTCAGTGTGACTAAAGGACAACAGAATTAAGGGGAAGAGTGAGTGGGAGGAGGGCTAGGGGGATTTCTAGCTTAGGGAATTGGGTCGAAGCTAGAGTCACTAACTACAGTCCAGGCTGTGTAGGAAAATGTCAGTCATAAGACGGTTGGCAGAGTTTAACACTGTGTTCCACAGCTCTTTTAATGGTAGCCACCAAAGTCAAGTATAAATCTTCAAAATGTATGTACCCAACTTTAGAACAAAGATTCCCCAGTGCTGGACTTCTTTCCTTCCTGTTTCTTCTTCCCTCTCCGGCTCTCACCTTGCCTCCTCCGGCTTGACTTCCTCTCTAAAAGTGTTTGTAGTAACTAACTACCATAAGCAGAAACTCATTGCAACATTCATGAGGAAAAGAAAGCTTTAAAAAAAAAAAAAAAAAAAAAAGCAGAGTCGAGGCAATCAGACTAGACACTGAATTATTATGAAGCATTTATAAGTTAGCTGTTCATAAGTAACAAGGATGCAAAGCCGACTCAAGTGACAACATGTATGGTAACAGACAAAAGGTGTGCTTCACAGTGAGACACAGATGTGACGATATGTATGTAACATGGATAAAAAGTTTGTCTCACAGCAGACACAGAAGTGACAACATGTATGTAACACAGATAAAAGGTGTGTCTCACAGCAGACACAGACTTTAGTGTTTAAATCACCGAGTTTCCACACTGAAAAAGATAAACTTCGATCTTTCCGAGAATCATTTTTCAGAGAGATCAGATGTTTCCACATAAAATGTGCATCTTGTGGTGTAGAACTCTAAGGGACTCCCTTGCAGGCAGGGAAGACCCTCCTATCCATGTAGAAGTCATATACAATAAAGTGAAAGACTGCTGAATTTCATCACATCAAATAAACTTTATGGAAAAGGGGGGGGCACCCTCAAAAGCAATGTAAAAACATAAATGATGAGCTGTGAAATGCACTTTGCCACACACACACAACTAATAACCTGACATAAAATGAGTATTTTTAGACACAGAGCAAAACAACTGGGCAGCAAAATGCAAGAGATAAAGACAGGTTTTACATGAAAAAAATGCAAGTGTTTCTTAAGTAAAAATGCAACCTTTGTATAATGAGAAATGCAAATTAAATCACTCAGATACTATTTCTCATCCATTAGTTTGTCAAAAATAAATAAATAAATAAATAAATAAATAAATAATAAATTCTAAGTTTTCAGAACAGCCTCTTAGGAAAGCTCTTGTGAGAAATGGGATGGCACACACCCCATTTTTACATTTTAGTTTACTTGAGTACAAAATAAAGAAGAAAGCCCCAACAATGGAAGAATTTTACAGCTTTTAACAAAGTTTACACCCCTATGCACTTTCGGAATAGCAAATCTCACTTTCAGAAATTTGAGTCAAAATTTTGAAAATGGGTATATAAGTTCAGCTCATTATAGAAAAAGCTCAGAAATAAAGCAAGTGTCTGCTGTAGGGTAATGGACGGATGACCCACTGCACTGCCACAGCAGAGTACCACGGGCCTCTTCAGAAAAGCCACTTAATGTGACAAGGAGTACTTAACAGTAAACTGGAGCAAACACTGCACCAAAAAGCAGGTAAGAGGAGAACTGCGCATGCGCTCCACCATTGTGTTTGACCCAGGCTTTTGTCAAGTGAAATGAAACATTAAAGAGTCAAACACAAGTTTACCCAGGAGGAGGCAGGGCAGGGTGGCAAAAGAACAAAAACAGAACAAGTTTGTGACTTTCTCATGAAATCTGTTCAGTAAACATGGTTGGAGAACTATATGAAATCAAATGAGAATCGAGTATTGAAAAGACACTCCGTGAAAGGACAAACTTGTATTGGTCGGCAAAACTGTACAGAAAAGAATTAGCCATGTCTTTTAAAAACACTATGAAGGCTTGGGGTGTAGCTCAATGTGCTCCCCCATTCAGCGCCAAGCAGGCACCAAGTAAGCACAGCCTAAACATATTCTGTAACAATACAATCCTCCAGCAGTACCCTAAGAAAAAGAATCTCAGAATAACAATGAACTGTTATTGTTATCAGTAACAATGTCTCTGTGCTACTGCCCTTGGGGTCTTCATGCATAGTCTGGGAATGAGCAAATGAATAAGCAGGTGTTTGGGGGAAATTAACCTTTGATGTGGGCCAGATGAGAAACATGAAAATCTGTTCTGCTTTAAAATGAACTCATTCTATAGTTTATATTTAAAACGGCCTATTTCTTAGCATGCACCCACTGTAAATATCAAGAAGAGGGGACTAGTGTGATTTCAGCCAGCACACGCCATAGTACTCAGGTGACAGTGTCTAAACACCATCTGCCTGGGAGAATTCCCAGAAGCAAGAGCTGATTCCAAGTTTGGGGCAGAAATACTTAGGATGAATTTAGAACACCCTGCCACACAGGGTGTTCCATACATATGGAAACCATTAACAATTGTTGATGCCTTGTCAAGAGGACTTGGGAGCCAATTTAAGGAGACCAATATGAACATCTCCCATTGGCCACATGAGACAGTGTATATCATTACAAGCCACAGTAATAGACCAAATCATAGCAAGTATTTTTCTTCAGACTCACATTTTTAGCTAGGGAAAGACCTATATTAGTTACCTTTCTTACACTGACCAAAAGAGTCAGATTCAGGGAGGAAGGGTGTATTTTGGCTCTCTGGATCATAGGATATAGCCAATCACAGCAGGGAATGCATGCTGGAAGCCAGGCTACTGCCACTTCAGCAGAACAGGAAGCTAGGACAACACAGGAAGTGGTGCCAGGATATAGAGCCCAGGGCCTGCCACTGATAGATCTACTTCTTCAAGGTCAGCCCAAACTCCTAAGGGTATAATCTAAAACACTGCTGCTAGCTGTAGAATCAGAGTTCAAATATGAACCTATGAGGGCCGGTTTTTTGTTTTCTTTTTCAGGGCAGGGTTTTTCCCTGTGTAACCCTGGCTGTCCTAGAATTACACTAGGCTGGAACTCCCTGAGAACTGCCTGCTGCTGCCTCCCAAGTGCTGGCATTAAAGGCATGGGTCACCACCGCCTGGCAATGGCAGACAATATATATATATATATATATATATATATATATATATATATATATATATATATATCAAGTATAGCAAGATCACCAGGCATTGGTGGTGCATGCCTTTAATCCCAGCACTTGGGAGGCAGAGGCAGGCAGATTTCTGAGTTCAAGGCCAGCCTGGTCTACAGAGTGAGTTCCAGGACAGCCAGGGCTACACAGAGAAACCCTGTCTCGAAAAATTAAAAAAAAAAAAAAAAAAAAAAAAAAAAAAAAAGGATAGCAAGATCATCTCATTTCATCTCATTTGTTTCTTAGGGGTTTGCTGTTCTTTTTGTATCTGTTTGTTTTGTTTATGTGTATGGCTGTTTAGCCCACATGTACGTCTCTGTCAGAGGAGGAGAGTAGGGGTGTCAAGTCCCCTGGGGCTGCAGTTACAGATGCTGGGAGCCATCATCATGCTGGTGCTGGGAATTGATCCCAGGTCCTCTGGAAGAGCAGCCCATTGCTGTTGTTCTTTTTGCAGTGCTGGAATCTATGGCATTTACAGCTTCATACACATAATATGGAAACACTCCTCCACTAAAAACGCAGCCCCAACTCATTTTAAGAACTGATAAATAAAGCAAATGAGAGCCATGCTTGCTGGGTCATGACTTTAATCTCAGCTCAGGAGTCAGAGGCAGGTCTCCACCTGTGAATCTGAGGCTACACTGGTCTACAGACCATGCCCAGGACAGCCAGGGCTCTGTTACACATTACCATCATTACGTGTGGGAGGCATGGCATCATGCAGGGAAGTACTGGAGAAGAATCTGAGAGCTACATCCTGATCCTTAGAAAGAGAGAGACTCTGGGCTTGGCATGAGCTTTTGAAAGCCCACACCCTACCTCACCACACACCACCAAATGGCATACTTCTTCCAATAAGATCATACCTAATCTTTCTAATCCTTTCAAACAGTGTCACTCCCTGGGGACTATATTCATAGATGAGCCTATGGGGTCCATTCTTATTCAAACCTCCATAACTACATAGTGAGGCACCTGTGTCTTCCCAACGCTGTTCAGAGACGTCACACTGGTAGGTTGAAACACTGAGATGGGAATATTCATATCATGGACGTGTTCATAAAGCAATTCTTATAACTTTGGTTATAAGTTTCTTCTACTGTGCATTCATTTCCTTTTACTATATCTATTCAAGTAGCAATCACATATGGCTGGGCCGTGGTGGTTCACGCCTTTAATCCCAGCACGTGGAAGGCAGAGACAGGCAGATTTCTGAGTTTGAGGCCAGCCTGGTCTACAGAGTGAGTTCCAGGACAGCCAGGACTACACAAAGAAACCCTGTCTCAAAAAAAAACAAAAAACAAAAAACAAAACAAACAAACAAACAAAAACAAACCAAACAAAAACAAAAAACAAAAAAAAAACCCCACATATCACATTTACCAGATGTGTATGAATGCTAGTCAGATGGACTGTGTATTCCTCAAGAGCTATCATTTGTCCTTTCTCCCTGCAGATACATATTGGTAATTTCTGACCTTAAAAACATAATACAAACTGTAAATTTTCCAGACACAAAAGAACTGTAATATACTCTATAAATAATAAAATATGCAGTAGTATCATAAAACTCACATAGCCAGTTAACTGTCACAGAATGCTTTAGTTGATTTTCTTTTTTCTCTTTTTGGTTTATCCAAACAAGGTTTCTCTGTTTTTTTTTTTTTTTGGCTGTCCTGGAACTCTCTCTGTAGTCCAGGCTGGCCTTGAACTCAGAGATCAACCTGCTTCTGCCTCCTAAGTGCTGGGATTGAAGGCGTGTGCCACCATTGAACACTGGCTTTAGTTAGTTTTCAATAAAATCTCTTTATTGTCTGATTTCTGGTAGAAATGAGGTAATAAAAATGGCTGGGGTTTGCTACAGAATTCGTCTCACTGCTATGAAACATTTTTTGGCCCCTAATCTGTACACACAGGGTAGGGGAGAGGGGGAGGGAGAAGGGGAGGGAGAGAGGGATAGGCAGAAACACTGTGGCAAAACAAGACTAGAAGTAAGACCACATAGAAGTTCCTCAAAACAGCAAATAAGGGACAAAGGAAGCTTGGGACCAGACGGCAGATCTTGAGGTTCATGTGTTCCAAATTCATATGTTGAAATTCTAACTCCTAAAATAATGGTATTAGGAAATAGAGCCTTTAGACAGCTTGGGAGCTTCTGTGATTAAATCAGGAGGGCCAAGTGTTCATTAATAGTAGTTGAGCATCTTTATAAAATAGACCCAAAAAAGCACATCTGCCCTTCCACCATCACCATGACCTTCCACCACATGACCTAAGAGTGAGCAGGCACTGTTTCTGAACCAGAGGACAGGCCCTCACAAGACAACAAATTTCGTTGGATGTCTTTGATCTTGAACTTCCCATCGTTCAGAACTGTGAAAAAGACCTGCATATAGTGTATGAGCCACATGGTTTATAGTGTTTTGTTGCAATAGATCAGTGACTAAGACGGTGGTGATGGCGGTATTGGCAAGTGGTCAGATTCTGAAATTTTCTTGAAAGTAGAGTTAAAAGAGCCGTTGGTGGATTGCCTAGATAATATAAAGGGAAGAAACGAGTGAATGGTGGCTCAATAGATTTGTGTCTCCAGGAAACAGAGGACTGACGATTTATTTACATAGGCAGACTGCAAAAACAGACAGGCTAGATAGTGAAGTCGGGGTCTGGTATAGATCAGTGGATTGCAGAGATAGGAGTAAGCAAAGCAACCATGTGATGATGTTAAGCATAAATAAAGCTAATATATACAAATTGGACTTCAGGAAAAAGATTCAGGCTGGAAGAGAAATTTGGGAGTTCTTTGCTTTTAGTATAAAGATGTAAAATAGTTGCAATCGCCAAAAAGTATGAATGGGCAAAACTCTTTGGTGTTCCAATATTTAGAAATTGTAGAAAAACTAAAACAGGATATTGAGACAGAGTAGCCAGTAAGGCGAATGCAAAGTCTAGAATAAATATTCTAGAAACTAACTGTAAAATACAGAGGCTGGAGATGTAGCTCAGTTGGTCAGTGCTTGCTTGCCTAGCATGCAAGGCACTGGCCTTTGACCCCAGCAGGACATAAAGCGAGGGCAGTAGCACACACATCCAGTCTCATACCTTGGGAGGTGCAAACAAGAGAACTGAAGTTAACGGCTGTGGAGAGGAGAGGAAGCCCTGAGTGTCTGAAGGCCTGAGTGGGTGTGTGTGTTGTTAACACAGGAATAGCCATGTCAAGGACCACAGCCTCAAACTCAGGGGAAACCGGCAAAGCACCCACATGTGGAAGTGAGACTCAGAGGCATGCAAAGCCTTGCTCGAGGCCTTTATGTGGGTGTTGACAGTGTGTGTGGAAATTGTCCACCATAGTTTATGTCCCCTGGATAGTTATGGCCCGAAGACTGCTCCCTCTCCAGAGGCTGCTCCTACACAGAGTAGCAAAGCCCTACTCCATGTTCAGCTGTATATAGAAACACTGCCTTGTTTATTTTCATGTAATAATTCCTCCTCCTTGTTCAGCTCTAAGCAACAACCCTGCCTGCTGTACAACTCTATATGGTAATTATGGTGAACTTCCCAGGTGCTGTAGCTTCCCTAGCAGAGAGCCCAGTCTACCCAATCCCAAGTTTTTAAATACGTGTCTCTATGTATATATTTTCCCTTGCTGCCCCAATCAGGTCTAGTCCCTGGAGCCCTGAAGGGACTTGCACAAGCTCATCCTTGCCTACAGGGTGAGCTCAGTGAGGAGAGGAGAGAGATGGGGAGGTCAAGACCATCAAGGATAGTTACTTTGTATTACTTCAACTTCAACTGACAAAGTGGGCAAAGTGAGTGAAATTGACAGCTGGATTTGGCAACACAGTTGGCACAGCAGTTTTATAAAGTTATCCAAAAAACAAGAGAACAAAACCAAACCCCTCTAAATCCAGCAAAGCATAGTGGTGCAGCTCTATTAATAGCTATTTGCGAGACTGTGGGAGAATCAGTTGAGACAAGGGATTCAAGACTAGTCTGATAACTGTAGTGAGACGCTGTCTCCAAAAGACAAAGGGGGAAAATCTTTCAGTTATGAAGTATGTCTTAATAAAGTATTTTTCTACATGAGTTTAAGAGTATTATTTTCCTGAGCTCTGGAGAATGTTTATATTCTTTTCACAAAATCTGAGCAAAAAAGCAAACAAACAAAACCCCTCTATTTTGTTTATGTATTGAGGTAGGTTCTTAGTATCTAAACCAGGTTAGCCTTGAAATCAGGGTCCTCCCGCCTTAGCCTTCTAAATGATGGGATCTCAGGTACATTACCTAGGCTTGCCCAACATTTTCTTAAAATATTTTATATGCTTAAATTGCTTTAAATTAAAAATAGGTTACAAGTGATGTTATGATTTTATGAAAACAGTGTAGAACAACTAAACCAACTAATTAATATATCACTTCAAATCCTTATCGTTTCTGGTAGTGAAAACACTTCAATTCACAATAAGCCATTTGAAATGCATGATGCATTCTTGTTTAATATATTGTGGCACTGCTCAATACCTCAAAGGAAACCCCTTGCACATTTCTCCTGTCTAATTGAGGTGTCGTACCTTGGACCTATCTCCCCCCCCCCCCCCAGCCTCAGCCTCTGATCAGCAGCAGTCTACTCTCTGCTTGTGTTCACTTGTTTTACATTCTGCATTTGTGATGATAATGTGGCATTCTCTCTCTGTACCTAGCTAATTTCACTTAGCATAAAGTTCTCCGATTCATCTATATTGTCTCAACACAATTTCTTTTTTAAGGTGGTATGTATCACTGTATATACATATCACAATTTCTTTATTCATTAAAATGCTAGTGGACACTTGGCTTGATTCTATAATTTCGGACTATTATTAGCAGTGCTGAATTGAACATGAATGCACAATGGATTTGATATTCTGGTTTCCTATTTCAAATCTTTTAGGGAGATATATAAAGTGGGACTAGCTGGATTTTCTTCCAGAAACAGCCAGTATGCTAAAATGACTATACAAACTTACATTCCTACCAGCAGTGCTAAGCACTTTGGTGAGATTAGGGAAAACACATCAGTGCATAGATGCTAAGTAGGCTTTCCTTACCTCACATGCTCATGTGGCCATACAGAAGGAAAGGGAATTATTCAGAGGAAAAACAAAAATCCCCAATAACAACATGGTACAGAGCCCCTCCTCCTTACAGGCAATTCAAGAGACATTAGAATCAACTGCTATCCAATGAAAAGGTTATCACAAAAAGAGATACTAATATAATTAAGGGAAATGACTTTGTAGGCAGGGCAGTGAGGAAGACTCTGAGGAAAACTACCTCATGGGACGGAGTACTGATGGCTTTACCATCCCAAGAAAATAAAACAGAGCATGAACCAATTTATCTTCAAGACGGAATAGTTTGGTTCTTATAAGAAGTCATCAAAATAAGCCAGAAGGATGATAGACCCTAGATGAAAAACTACTGCTCCCAACAGCTGCCGGTGGGAGAGAGTAATATCCACCATTCTTCCCCCCAGGAATGCTAGGAATTGACACTTCTGTTCTCAAGACTTTATCAGGAAGGGTTCTTTCAGGAACCGTCAGGGAAGTGATTCTAACCAATTCGTTACTGTAATTATCCTGGGGGGGGGGGGGAGGGACCAAGGCTGGATTCTAGCTCAGTCCCAAGGAGGCAAAGATACTTAGGAGAGGAATGGTTAACAGGCTCACTCAGATCTTCACCTGCTGGACTGAGGAGGCATTCTGTAGAACAGAGGGAACAGGGTTTCCCTAAGGCACTTAGTTACCTACAGAGTAGTAAGCAATCTTCCTTCCCAGCAAAAACAACTCCCTGGTCTCCACTGCAACTGCTATCACTTATCAGCTTCATGCAGCATGCAAAACCCAACCATCTAGGAAGGCTAAGAAGGCTAATCTTACCCTTAAAAGGACCTTGTCAGTAAACTTCTAGTCTTGGCTAAAATTGCTACCCATGTCCCTTCCCAGAATAAGAATAGCTCCTAAGGATACCTTACAATTTAGCTTTTTAGATATGCTATGTAGGGGCCCTTCCTGCCTAAATGTTTACTTTTTGACTCAGAGAACCAAGAAATTGTCAGGTATTGAGGCAATCTAGGATAGATGCAATGAGCTATAATATGGGAAGAAGGTCACAGTTAGGCATACTGACACACACCTGCAGTCATAACACTTATGTGCCTGAAACAGGAAGATAGTACCCAGGCCAACCAAGGTTATACAGGAAGACCTTTGTCTTGTTAGGAAGGAAGGAAGGAAGATAGAAAGGAAAGAAGGAAGGAAGGAAGGAAGGAAAGAAGGGAGGGAGGGAGGGAGGGAGGGAAGGAGGAAGGAAGGAGGGGGAAGGAGAAGGGAGGGAGGAATGAAGGGAGGACAGAGGGAAGAAGGTAGAGAAGAGGGAAGTGGGGAGGAGGGAGAAGGGAATGGGGAATAGGAAAGAGAGGGGGACGGGAAGAACAGAAGAAAGGAAGGAAGAAAAAGAGTTGGGAAGGGAGAAAAAAAAGAAAAGTCTTAATAGCTACTGAGACCCCCCACCCCCAAGGAACTTATAATTTAAATGGTCCCAGAGAGATGAGTTATTTCCTCTGATAATCCTAATGTAAAGAGAACTGTATACTCTCTGCTGTCAAGCTAAGTGGAATAACATTTGAATTCATTCCTCTAAAATAAAACCTATTGCTTTTCGGTTTTGGGGGTACAGAAAACAATTTTGACCAAACTTATAACCTCATGGAAGGTCTCAACCTTCTGTTCATGAGGAAACATAAAAGTGGGCATTTAGAATTTAGATCAATCAACAGCTTCTACCTGGGGGTCCTGGAATCATCACTGAGATAATTCACCTTATTTTTGCAAACCCCTGTGCACTCCTAGAGTGCTTTAATGGAGTTCCCTGCTGCCCACTGAGTCTAGTCTACACTCATGACTGTTTCACTCAAGTTCTTCAGCTAATGTTTTTCCTATCACATTACCCCAGTTCTCCCAAACACAAAGGAGTAATGTCTATGTCCTCCTTGCTCAAACCATACTTACGGGCCAAAATATGACCAGCTTTTTGAGGCTGGAAAAAGAAGCACCATCATTAACAAGAAAGAAGACAATTGGCAAAGACTGGAAACCCTTCCCCACCTGACCTCTATACAACAAACAGCCTGTTTGTTGAAAGCCTGCAATATATAAACACCAGAGAGTGCTAAGTAAATACCCTATAAGGGACTGTGGCTTTTCTTTATTTGTTTTGTTTGTTTTTCCAGACAGGTTTTCTCTGGCTGTTCTGGAATTCACTCTGTAGAAGAGGCTGGCCTCAAACTCACAGATCTACCTGTGTCTGCCTCCTGCCTGCTGGGATTAAAGATGTGAGCCACTGGGGGGGGGGGGAGGGGTTGGGGGGGAGCAACTGTGGCTTTTTGAGTCATGCTGTCTTTTAGCTCACTAACCCACTCCCATTTCAGGAGTTTGTTTCTTTCTTAATACACTGTCTCTAATTCTTCTAATCATGTGTCTTTGGTAAAAATTCTTTGTCTTAAGGCACGAGAACCTGGCAACTCCAGTGGGTACCCTGGGACTCAAACCCACACCTGTAACACAACCAAGCAACCACACCTGGGAATCTAGCCATTTGTGCTTGGAAACCTTGCAAACCGTAATAGAGGTAGGTGATCTTGGACAGTATTTAACAAACTTTTCTCATACAGAGATATAGTAACCCTTACACCAACAAAGGGGACAAGGATTCCTTTTATTTCTAACTCAAATACTTGATCTCAGATACTAATTTTGGAGCTGACTTCAGTATCACTAGAGACCCATTAATGTAAATGAGCTGCTTTAATACAGACAGCCCCAGGAGACCCTAAGTCTTCTCACATACCTGGGGCCAAGGTCTTATTTACTACCTTTACCAGTCCTCAGGAATCACATACCCCTTGGATGTGTTACACATTTCCTCCCTTCAGGGTACCTCAGGTACTTGTGACAAAGTTTGCTATTAAATTATTCTGTATCAAAACGTAACTACTAGACCCACACAGGAAGGCAGCTAACAGGTGGCTCAGCTGAACCAAAGCCACAGCCCCTCACCCACAGCACTCTCTCGGCAGCCTGTTACTGGACTCTATGACTCAGTCCTTTCTTATCCTTTCTCAAAGGTCCACCTTCCCTCCAAATGAAACTTAGTTCTAGAGCATGGCTTCCTTTGTGCCTAATGACCTTGAAGTTTCTTAATTCCAGGCAGAGTAAGGCTGAGGTCTCTAAAGTATAGATGGGTATCAAGTGGCCTCTCAAATGAGACTATAATTATGTGGAAGCCCTCGTTCCCGTTACTGCTCTCCCATTTTCTTGCAGTAATCACAGAGTTGTAGTGCACCATGGCACCAAGTGAAGTAGTCGGAGGGAGAGCATCCAGTGCTGATGTCATAAACAGTCCTAGGGTCAGGGGCATAATTATTTGAGACTTCAGGTAAGGACTTTAAAGCACTAAAGGTCATTAGATTGACTTATTGGTTCACACTGACTTTGGACAACCACTTTGCCCCAGATGATTTGCTAACTCAGAGAGGCAGATTGTGTGTCTTTCCTGCTGTATGCACACATTACCATTACAAATAAGACACAGGGAGAGGTATAAAAGCTACTCAAAGAAGCTTAATTGCTCCATTAGATTAAAAAAAAAAAAAAGCCAATGGTTTGATTTGAGCCACTCTTAAATCAGCTTTGTCCTTGCTGTTGGTAAGGACTGTCCCACCCCTCACACTGGATCCTTCCTTTTTAACCACTCTATAATATGCATGTCTTCTCTACTCCACAAGTCCCAAGCTAAAATGATAGTCCCACATGCTTTCCAGCTAGTCCCATGTAAGAGACACCCAGAGTGCATCTGGCTTCCCTACATCACGCATCTGGGATTTACACTCCCAAGGAAAGAAACCATTCAGAACTTCCCTTCTACCTTTCTTCACTTGCTAAGACTCAAATGCCTGATGTTACCCATGGCTGAGACATCTTGTAAAGTCCCTTCATTCTGTTCTGACAATGACAATTACAAAAACTAAAGTAATTAGGCTCCTAAAACTAAAATAACTTGTTCTCTGGATTCTTGTCTTCTCTGGGCTATCAACTCCCAGTAATGGCATGTAGGCCAGGAGACAGGTCTATAATCACCCAAGGATCTTTAACCTAACATGTCTTGGTTACCCCTAGCAATAGCCAACCTCAGGCCCCCCCAAAAGAAACTTTTTCAGCTGCTTCCTGCCCACTTCTTTCTCCCCTCTAAGTACCCCAGCCAGTAAGCAGACAGTGGGCTCCATTTCAGCAGGTCTTTCCTTCTCCCAATGAAAGCCTACATTGTTAAGTGCTCATTTCCTACAAGTCTAAGTATGTGCACAAGATGTGCTCCCCAAACGTGGTGGAAGCTCCTTGTCCTGAGAATGCCTGAGTGATCACCACTTGAACATGCGCCTTTCCTTGTAAGAAGGCCTTCTCTCAATTCATTGTCTGATCTCTGAATTTTCTCAGGACTATGACAAAAAACTTATATGATCTTCCTAGCTCTCAATGGTGGAAACAATTCTGAAAGCTTCTTGGTGGAAAGCCAACCCCAGCTGCCTAAATAGCTATCTGGAAGGAAGATGTCCCTTCCTTCTGAAGCGCTCCTCTGGTGTACAGGACATATCCCTCTATACTGGGTGGCCTGCATAGGTTCAGATGAATTTTCTTGTGGAGTCCTACAGACCTAAGAGTGCTCAGAGCGCATGAAATGTGGCTGCCGGTGATTTCTTTTCCTTCCTTCCTTCCTTCCTTTCTTTTTTCCTTCTCCCCTCTCTTCTTCCCTCCCTCCTTTCTTCCTTTCTTCCTTCCTTCCTGCCTTCCTACCTTCCTTTCTCCTTTCCCAGACAGGGTTTCTCTGTATAACCCTGCCTGTCCTAGAACTCACTCTGTAGATCAGACTGCCCTTGAACTCACAGAGATCTGTGTGACTCAGAGCCAAGGAGAAACTTCTCTTCTCTGATAATAGAAAAGAATTTAAAGAATCGAATTCTTAACAGATTCTTGATCTGATACACCCTAACTATCCTGCTTGCTCCAAGGGCAATGGAAAACAAGACAATTAACTGGCCCTAACTTGTAATAACCAAATAAAATAACCCAAATTTTATCCTGGGTCCCATTAACATGGACCATACAAACTATGGACAGAATGGTAGTATCTACCCTCAGACAAAAAAAAAAAAAAAAAAAAAAAAAAAAAAAAAAAAAAAAATTAAGTAGCTACTTAGTACTCTGACAATGGGGAACCCAAGGTTACCCTTGGACTCCCCAGTAAGTAATGATAGAATTTGGGCCAAATAGGCTTCTGACCTATGCTTGAATGGTTTCTGTTAATGGCTTTAAAACAAAACAATCAAACTCCCCCCCCCCCCCCAAAACCCTGATATTCATGCTTGTCCTTCCTCAACTCTAAAGGCTGACTTCTCATCTGAACACCTCTGAGGCCAAATACCCTTCCCTGATAGCAGCAACCCTGAAAAGCCTCTTACAGAGACCCTTCTTATTGGCCCAGGAAATTTTAAAGAATAATATTATCCAGATATAATTAGAGAATCTGAGCGTAAGGCCCAAGCGTTCTGATCTTCAGATGGTTTGCCAGTAAGACAACAGGGCAAGGCCAGAAGCAGTTCCTAGCCTGGGGCCCCTCTTACAGTCTCCAAAGGCAAAGGAGAGGGCCCTCTTGTGGTTAAAAATGAGGAGAGGTCCAGGGATTCTTTGACTGGAACCTACAGAAAGGAACTCAAGGATGCTTTTTTTCTTTTGCTATTTTACAGATGAACAAGTCAGAACCCTGCTCCTTGGCAGTGTACCCTTGAGAATACTTAAGTGGCCATTCCAGCTTGGAAATTCCAGAGAATAGTCCTGACTAAACTCCACCTCTTGGTCAGTATTTAATATTTAATAAAGCTTGCTTTAAACTTGCACTCCTCCCAAAGAATACTTAAGTTTGACCCCAGACACCCCTACAGCCACCTCTGATGATTTTCTGCCATCAAGTCTGGCCTATCAGTTGGCAGATAGAGAAAAGGGGCCTCCAAACGAAGCATTACATCACATTACTTTACATTAAACTTGTTTATTGGGAGGACGGAGCAAGGGGTGAGGTTACTTATGTGCAGGCTTTCTTTGCTTTGAGAGAAACCAGTTGTACAGCAAAAATGCCACATGGATTCATAAACACAAGCTATGATTACAACGTAACCCAGAAACTTTAATTACACCCCTAGGCAGGGAAACAGTCCAAAAGATGGGGAAAGGCCTCCCTCTAGGAAAGAAATACAGTGTCTCCTTGCTGTCCAAACCAGGGAACCCAAACCCCAGATGCCCTATACCCATCTCCTCTACCCTAGTGAGGCACACCTGGGCCTGAAGGAACACCTAGGCTTTTTCCCTCCAAGATGTAAGACATTAGAAATTCACCTGGGGGGTGGAGGGTGGGGGGTGGGGGGTGGAGAGATGGCTCAGAGGTTAAGAGCACTGACTGCTCACTCTTCCAGAGGTCCTGAGTTCAATTCCCAGCAACCACATGGTGGCTTACAACCATCTGTAATGGGATCCAATGCCCTCTTCTGGTGCATCTGACAGCTACAGTGTACTCATATAAATAAAATTAATAATTCTTAAAAAAAAAAAAAAAGAAATTCACCCGGGTACATTCTCAGAAAACCCCAATAACTATATAGAGGTTTTCTAGGGACTAGCCCAATCCTTTAATTCGACACTAAGAGATATTATGCTAATTCTTTTTTAAAAATAATACCTTAAATTTTTTCACTTACATTTTTTACTGTGTGTGCACGAGCACACATGCACGTGTGCATGTGTGTGTGCTTATGTATGTGTGTGTCTCTCTGTGTATATGTGTGTGTCAGAAGGCAACTTGCAGAAATCTGTTCTCTTCTTCTACAATGTGAGTTACAGGAACTGAACTCAGGTCTTCAGGCTTGGTGCCAAGCACCCGAAGCTGCTGAGCCATCTTGCAGGTTCTCGTGCTAATTTTTAACTAAACTTTAACAGCCACAGAAGAGACTGCAATCTTATAGGCTGCCAAACTCTATGGGAAAAGAATGTAGAAGACAAATCAAGAAGATTAACTGACACTGACAGAACACTGGTGGGCACACAGTCCCCCCTGAGTGACCATGAATAGGATTAGAACTGCCCCCCAGGGCGATGGAAACAAAAGCGTATCTTAGAAGATTTAAAATGAATCCACAATAAACCGTTAAATTACTCTAAGCTTTCTCAAGTAATTCAGGAAGCAGAAGAAATGCCTGAAGCCTTCCTAGAGAGACTCAGGAAGTCACAATAAACATGCCAACACAGATCATGAGTCAATAGTGATACCAGATTTTTTAAAAATAATTTTAATCCATTAATCTTTATTTGTGTACACATATTTGTAGGTGCACATGGCATGTCATATATGAATATGTCAGAGGATAATTTCTAGGAGTTGGTTCTTTCCTTCCATCAAGTGGGTCCCAGGGATGGAACTGAAACCCAACCTTTCAGGTTATCCATCTGATCTCGATGGTCCTTGTCTTAGTTAGGGTTTTACTGCTATGAACAGACACCATGACCAAGGCAACTCATGAGGACAACATTTAATTGGGGCTGGCTTACAGGTTCAGAGGTTCAGTCCTTTACCATCAAGGTAGCATGGCAGTCCAGGCAGGGACAGTTGGTGCAGGAGGAACTGAGAGTTCTACCTCTTCATCTGAAGGCTAGATTTGCTCTCACTCGGTTAGGAGGAGGCTCTGATTGCCCACCCCCTACAGTGACACACCTACTCCAATAAGGCCACACCTCCTAAGAGTGCCATGGGCCAACCACATTCAAACCATCACTGTCCTACTCAGGATTAAAACCTTATTTAGAGGGTTGGCTAATTCTTTTTGTTAACTTGACTACATCCACAACCACCTGAGCACACCTGTCAGAAATTGTCTTGATTGGCTCATTTACGGTGAGAAACCCCACTTTAAATGAGAAGTCTGGGCCACAGCCCACACCACATGAATGGGCATGGTAGAAGCTTTTGCATTTGGCTTGCTCTTGTTCTCACTGGCAAGCTCATCTACCCTGCTGCTGAGGCATTCCTTTATGGGATCAGGACCCTGTCTTAGGGTTCTTACTGCTGTTTACAGACACTATGATCACAATGTTGGGTTTTTTTTTGTTTTTATTTTGTTTTTTTAAAGATTTATTATATATACAGCCTTCTGCCTGCATGTATGCCTACAGGGCAAAAGAGGATACCAGATCTCATTATAGATGGTTATGAGCCACCATGTGGGTGCTGAGAATTTGAACTCAGAACCTCTGGAAGAATAGCCAGTACTCTTAATCTCTGAGCCATAACTCCAGCCCCCCACAACAACTCTTACAACAGAAAACATTTAACTGGGGCTGGCTAACACTTCAGAGGCTTAATCCATTATTATCATGTGTGAAGCATGGTGGCATGCAGACAGACATGATGTTGAAGAAGGAGCTGAAAGTCTTATATATACCAGGATCAGTGGGCTGCAGAGAGACAGAGTCTCTCAAAAACCTCAAAGCCCATCCCCCAATGCAAGGCCACACCTCCTAATAGTGCCACTATCTGTGAGCTCGTGGTGTCATTTTGATTCACACCACCACAGACCCACTTCTTTAGGATTCCAAAATAAACTGAAGATGACCTGAGATATCTAGCCCCATTTAGTGATCAACTCCAGGATTCTGTTGGGAAACAGCCATTGTTGTAATAGCAAGACCCACAGCCTGTAAGCTGCTCTAATTTATGTATGTGTATGTGTGTGTGTGTGTGTGTGTGTGTGTGTGTGTGTGTGTGTGTAGATATTCATCCTGTCAGTTCTGTTCTTCCTGACTAATATATCTAGAGAACAGCTTACCTTCTTGAGCCCTTAAGCCAAAGTCCTCCAGCATAAAAATGACTTCTCTCTTATGTCACCACAGAAGAAGATACCTGGATGCCCACACACTTCTCCATTGTTTGGTGATAGGAGACACAGTATACCCAAGAACATGGCTAAACTGTGCCAACAGTTTGGTTTCACTCAGGTCTCTATTTTCTTTAGATTTAATGAATTCTAAATATTGATGGTTGGCACAAATTAGCCATATTTTTTGCAGCAAAGGGCTAGCCAACATGTGTCACAACTATAGCTGCACTTGCTCTGGTGCATCCAAAGTTAACTCAATTGATTGTGGGAAACAATTTAATTGTACAACTCCCGCACAACGTGGCAGGACTGTAAGAGCACACTTTTCTCCCAGCTTGCACCTGCCCCCAGAAGCAGAGCCTCTGCTCTGTCCTCCCAACACACCATACCCAGAGGCAACTTATGCCCCAGGACTTCTGACAGGTCCAGGAGCCTAGGCTGGCACTGGAGTCCAGGAGCAGACCTAGGCTCTGGATCTCCACCCACTCTACCCACACCCAGAGGCAGTCTGTCCTGCAGGATTTCTGAGACCTCCAGGATCACAGGATCACAGGTTCACAGGACAGACAGGCCCCAGTCAGAGAACATAAGCAATAGAAACCAATGCTACTTGACACCATCAAAACCCAGATTTCCCACCACAGCAAGCCCTGGATACCCCAACACATCAGAAAAGCAAGATTCAGATCTAAAATCCCATCTCATGATGATGATAGAGGACTTTAAGAAGGTCACAAATACCTTAACGAAATACAGGAGAACACACATCAACAGGTAGAAGCCCTTAAAGAGGAAACACATAAATCCCTTAAAGAAATACAGAAAAGCACAACCAAACAGGTGAATGAAATGAGCAAAACCATCCAGAATATAAAAACAGAAATAAAAACAATAAAGAAATCAGAAAAAAGACAACCCTGGAGATGGAAAACCTAGGGAAGAGATCAAGAGTCATAGATGGAAGCATCACCAACAGAATACAAGAAATAGAAAAGAGAATCTTGGGTGTAGAAGATGCCATAGAAAACATTGACACAACAATCAAAGAAAAGGCAAAATGCAAAAAGCTCCTAACCCAAAACATCCAAGAAATCCAGGAAACAATGAGAAGACCAAACCTAAGGATAACAGGTATACATGAGAGTGAAGATTCCCAACTTAAAGGGCCAGTAAATATCTTCAACAAGATTATAGAAGAAAACTTCCCTAACCCTAAAGAAAGAGATGCCCACGAACAAATAAGAAGCCTATAGAACTCAAAAATAGTCTGGACCAAAAAAAAAGAAATTCCTCTTTTCATATAATAATCAAAACACCAAATGCACAAAACAAATATAGAATATTGAAAGCAGTAAGGGAAAAAGGTCATGTAACATATAAAGGCAGATCTATCAGAATTACACCAGACTTCTTAACAGAGACTCTAAAAGCCAGAAGATCTTGGGCAGATGTCATACAGACCCTAAGGGAACACAAATGCCAGTCCAGGCTACTATACCCAGCAAACCTATCAATTACCATAGATGGAGAAACCAAGATATTCCATCACAAAACCAAATTTAAGTAATATCTTTCTACAAATCCAGCCCTATACAGAATAATAGATGGAAAACTCCACCTCACAGAGGGAAACTACACCCAAGAAAAAGCAAGAAATTAATCTTCTCACAACAAATCCAAAAAAAGACAGCCACACAAACATAATTCCATCTCTAACAACAAAAATAGCAGGAGGCAACAGTCATTGGTCCTTAATTTCTCTTAACATCAATGGACTCAATTCCCCAATAAAAAGATATAGACTAACAGACTAGATATGTAAATAGAACCCAGCATTTTGCTGCATACAGTAAAGACACCTCAGTCACAAAGATAGATACTATCTCAACATTAAAGGTTAAAAAAATTTTTTCAAGCAAATGGCCCCAAGAAACAAGCTAAAGTAATCATTCTAATATCGAATAAAATTAACATAAGACCAAAAGTTATCAGAAAAGATAAGGAAGGACACTTCATACTCATCAAAGGAAAAATCTACCAAGATGAATTCTCAGTTCTGAACATCTATGCCCCAAATGCAAGGGTACCCAGATTTGTAAAAGAAATGTTACTAAAGCTCAAAGCACACATTGAATCTCACACAATAATAGTGGGAGACTTCAACACCCACTCTCACCAAGAACAGATCATGGAAATAAAAACTAAATAAAGACACAGTGAAACTAACAGAAGTTATGAACCAAATGGATTTAACAGATATCTATAGAACATTTCATCCTAAAACAAAAGAATACACCTTCTTCTCAGCACCTCATGGAACCTTCTCCAAAACTGAGCATATAATTGGTCACAAAACAGGCTCAACAGATACAAGAAGATTGAAATTATCCCACGCATTCTATCAGATCACCATGAACTAAGGCTGGTCTTCAATAACAACAAAAACAATCGAAAGCCCATATAGAGATGTAAGCTGAACAACTCTTTTCTCAATGGTAACTTGATCAGTGACGAAATTAAAGTCTTTTTAGAATTTAATGAAAATGAAGGCACAATACACCCAAACTTATGGGACATAATGAAAGCAGTAAGTAAGAGGAAAACTCATAGCTCTAAGTACCTCCATAAAGAAATTGCAGAGGGCACACACTAGCAGCTTGACAGCACATCTGAAATCTCTAGAACAAAAAGAAGTGAATACATCTAAGAGGAGTAGACAGCAGGAAATAATCAAACTCAGGGCTGAAATCAACCAAGTAGAAACAAAGAGGACTATGCAAAAAATCAACAAAACCAGGAGCTGGTTCTTTGAGAAAATCAACAAGATAGACAAGCCCTTAGTCAGACTAACCAGAGGGCACAGATTAATCAAGATTAATAAAATCAGAATTGAAAAGGGAGACATAACAACAGAAAGCAAAGAAATCCAAAAAAAATCATCAGATCCTACTACAAAAGCCTATACTCAACAAAACTAGAAAATCTAGATTAAATGGATTATTTTCTAGACAGATACCAGGTACCAAAGGTAAATCAGGATCAGATAAAGCATCTAAACAGTTCCATAACCCCTAAGGAAATAGAAGCAGTCATAAAAAGTCTCCCAAACAAACAAACAAACAAACAAAAAAAGTCCAGGACCAGATAGTTTTAGTGCAGAATTTTATCAAACCTTTTAAGAAGACCTAATACCAATACTTCTCAAACTATTCCATAAAATATAAACAGAAGGAACACTACCTAATTCATGTTATGAAGCCACAGTTATGCTGATACCTAAACCACACAAAGACCCAATAAAGAAAGAACTTCAGACCAATTTCCCTTTTGGTGATCCATGGAAAAATATTAAATAAAATCCTTGCAAACCACATCACAATGATCATCCATCATGATCAAGTAGGCTTCATCCCAGGGATGCAGGAATGGTTCTACATAAGGAAATCCATCAATGTAATCCACTATACAAACAAAGTCGAAAGGAAAAAAAAAAACCCGACATGATAATCTCATTAGATGCTGAAAAAGCCTTTGACAAAATACAACACCCCTTCATCTTACAAGTCTTGAAAAGATGAAGAATTCAAAGTACATACCTAAACATAATAAAAAGCAATATAAAGAAAACCAATAGCCAACACCAAACTAAATGGAGAGAAACTTGAAGTAATCCCCTAAAATCACGGACTAGACAAGGCTGCCAACTCTCTCGCTATCTATTCAATATAGCACTCAAAGTTCTAGCCAGAGTAATTAGACAACAAAAAAAGGTCAAAGGAATACAAAATGGAAAGAAAGAAGTCAAGAAATCAGTATTTGCTGATGAAATGATAGTATGCTTAAGTGATCCCAAAAATCCCACCAGAGAACTCCTACAGATGATAAACGACTTCATCAAAGTGGCTGCATATAAAATTAACTCAAACAAATCAGTAGCCTTCCTCTACTCAAAGGATAAATGAGCTGAGAGAGAAATCAGGGAAATGACACCCTTCATAATAGTCACAAACAATATAAGATATCTTGGTGTGACTCGAACCAAGCAAGTGAAAGATCTGTATGACAAGAACTTCAAGTCTCTCGCCGGGCAGTGGTGGCGCACACCTTTAATCCCAGCACTTGGGAGGCAGAGGCAGGCGGATTTCTGAGGCCAGCCTGGTCTACAGAGTGAGTTCCAGGACAGCCAGGGCTACACAGAGAAACCCTGTCTCGGAAAAAAAAAAAAAAAAAAACCCCAGGGGGCTGGAGAGATGGCTCAGTGGTTAAGAGCACTGACTGCTCTTCCAGAGGACCTGAGTTCAATTCCCGGCAACCACATGGTGGCTCACAACCATCTGTAATGGGATCTGATGCCCTCTTCTGGTGTGTCTGAAGACAGTGACAGTGTACTCACATAAAATAAATCCTTAAAAAAAAAAAAGAAAAAAGAAAAACAAAACAAAATAAAACAAACAAACAAAAAAAGAACTTCAAGTCTCTGAAGAAAGAAATTGAAGATCTCAGAAGGCGGAAAATCTCCCATGCTCATGGAGATTTAACAGTAAAAATGTCCATCTTACCAAAAGCAATCTACAGATCCAATACAATCCCCATCAAAATTCCAACTCAATTTTTAATAGAGTTAGAAAGAGCAATTCTCAAATTCATTTGGAGTAACAAAAAACCCAGGATAGTGAAAACTACTCTCAGCAATAAGAGAACTTCTGGGGGAAATCACCATCCCTGACCTCAAGCTGTACTACAGAGCAATAGTGATAAAAACCACACGGTATTGATACAGAGATAGACAGGTAGATCACGGGAATAGAATTGAAGACCCAGAAATAAACCCACACACCTACAGATACCTGATCTTTGACAAAAAAGCCAAAACCATCCAGTGGGGGTGGGGGTGGGTGGGTGGGTGGGAAGACAGCATATTCAACAAATGATGATGGTTCAACTGGTAGTCAGCATGTAGAAGAATAAAACTTGATCCATTCTTACTTCCTTGTACAAAGCTCAAGCCCAAGTGGATCAAGGACCTCCTCATAAAACCAGATACACTGAATCTAAGAGAAGAGAAAGTGGGAAAGAGACTTGAACACATCTACACCGGGGGAAATTTCCTGATCAGAACAACAATGGCTCAGGCTCTAAGATCAACTATTGACAAATGGGACCTCATAAAATTACAAAGCTTCTGTAAGGCAAAGGACACTGTCAATAAGACAAAATGGCAACCAACAGATTGGGAAAAGATCTTTATCAATCCTACATCCAATAGAGGGCTAATATCCAATACATACAAAGATCTCAAGAACTTATACTCCAGAGATCCAAATAACCCCATTAAAAATGGGTACAGAGCTAAACAAAGAATGATCAACTTCGGAATCTCAAATGGTTAAGAAGCACCTAAGGAAATGTTCAACATCCTTAGTCATCAGGGAAATGCAAATCAAAACAACCCTGAGATTCCACCTCACACCAGCCAGAATGGCTAAGATCAAAAACTCAGGTGATAGCAGATGCTGGCAAAGATGTGGAGAAAGAGGAACACTCCTCCATTGCTGGTGGGATTGCAAGTTGGTACAACCACTCTGGAAAACAGTCTGGCGGTTCCTTAGAAAATTGGAAATAGTTCTACCTGAAGACCCAGCTATACCACTTCTGGCCATATACCCAAAAAGATCCTCCAACATATAACAAGGACACATTCTCCACTATGTTTATAGCAGCTTTATTTATAATAGCCAGAAGCTGGAAAGAACCCAGATGTTCCTGAACAAAGGAATATATACAGAAAATGTGGTACATTTACACAATGCAATCTTATTAAAAATAATGACTTCATGAAATTCACAGGCAAATGGGTGGAACTAGAAAATATCATCCTGAGTAAAATAACCCAGTCACAAAAGAACACACATGGTATGTACTCACTGATAAGTGGATATTGGATCCAAAGCTCAGAATACTCACGATACAACTCACAGACCATTTGAAGCTCAAGAAGAAGGAAGACTAAAATACGGATGCTTCGAGATGCTTCAGTCCTATTTAGAAGGGGAACACAATAATCACAGGAGGTAGAGGGCGGGAGGGATCTGGGAGGATAAAAGAGGGGCAGGATCAGGTATGGGAGGAGACTGGGGTCGGGGGAGAAGTACAGAGGGTCAGAAAATTGAACGGAAGTGTGTAGCAGTCGGGGATGGGGACCTGGGGGTAGCCACTAGAAAACCCCAGATGCCAGGGAAACAAGAGGTTCTCAGAACCCAACAGGGATGACATTAGCTGAAATACCCAACAGAGGAGAGAGAGACCCTGTAGGGACCATATCCACCTGATAGGCACAGCCCCCAGGTAAGGGATGGGGCCATCCACACTTCTCAAAAATTTTATCCAAGAACTGTTTCTGTCTAAAGAAAACACAAGGACAAGGAGTGGAGCAGAGACTGAAGGAAAGGCCATCAAGAGACTGACCCACCTAGGGATCCATCCCATCTGCAGACACTAAACCCATACACTATTGTGGATGTCATGAAGTGCTTGCTGATAGGAGCCTGGTATAGCGGTCCCCTCAGAGGCTCTGCCAGAGCCTGACCAATACAGATGCGGATGCTCAGATGCTCTCAGCCAACCATCAAACTGAGCAAAGAGACCCTAAGGGAAGACTTAGCATAAGGACTGAAGGAGCTGACAGGGATTGCAATCCCATAGTAAGAACAACAGTATCTACTAACCAGAACCCCCAGAGCTCTCAGAGACTAAACCACCAACCAAAGAGTACACATGGAGGGACCCCATAGCTCCAGCCAAAGATGTAGCAGAGGATTGAGTTATCTGGCATCAATGGGAGGGGAGGCCCTTGGTTCTGTGGAGGCTTGATGCCCCAGTATAGGGGGTGGTGAGGTGGGAGTGGGTGGGTGGGAGTGGGTGGGTGGGAGGGCGGGGGGAGCACCCTCATAGAAGCGGGGTGATGGTGGTGGTGGTGGTGAGATGGGATGGGATAGGGATTTTGCAGAGGGGAAACTGGTAAGGGGGAATAACATTTGAAATGTAAATAAATAAATAACCAATACAAAAATTTAAATTACTTTTAAACTTGTTTATTATGTGTATGTAGAACAGAGGTGTTGGTCACAGGACAGCTTGCAGGAATCAGTTCCCTCCTTCGACCATGTGAGAACTAGGAATTGAACTTAGGTCATCAGGCTTGGTGGCAAGCACCCACTGAGCCCTTCACTGGCCCCAGATCTAATGACTAGAACTGTTTGTATTCCCTGAGAGCATGTGATTTGCGTTTTCTTACTGAGGCTTTCTCCTTAGACAATCAATCCCGGGTGTGTTCTTAGAGGCACTCCTTTGCCAAGCCCCCATAGCCTCTTCTTGTGCTCTTTTCAGTTCTGTATTGTTTTGTGTATTTCTCTTTTCCCAAGTACATTTATGAGAATAGCTATGTTAGGTAGGATTGGTGGGAATATACCATTCAGAAAATGCCTTTCAGTGAAATGTAACTTATTCGCTATAAAATTTTTTATCTGTAAAATGTGTTTTTGTTCTTTTACTTCAATTTTTTTTTTTTTTTTTTTTTTTTGGTGTTGTTTTAGTGGTGGTATTTGGTTTTTGAGATAAGGTCTCACTGCACTGCCCAGGCTGTTCATAAGTCTAAGATACTCCTGCATCACCTCCCAAGTGCTGGGGTTACAGGTCTTTTTCACCATGACCAGGTTAATTTGCCAGGTTTTAGTCTTACGGAACATCGAAGCAAAAAGAGTCTGTGCAAAGTTGCCCACCTTTTGGCCAGAAAGCAAAGACTATGTATGGAAAGGAAGAGAGACGATCAAGAGACACCTTCAAAAGCTGCTATGTGTGATCCATGCCCTCCAGTCAGGCCCTACCTCCCAGTACTATCAAATTTTAAGTTCATCAATAGATTGATCCAATCATTATGTGAGCCATTATGATGTAATCACTTCTGAAACGTCCCATCTCTCACAATTTGCATACCAATACTTAAGCCTTTGGAGGGGACAGATGACACTTAGACCAATAGGAGACCATTCATGTTCTGTTTTTTAGATGTGTGGTCATAGGGACTGAAACCAGACATTCACACATGCTCAGCATGTGGCCCACCACTGAACTCTCTCTACAGCTCAAACTTGGTTCACCAACTTCCTAGAAACAGAAGATATAAGAAGACAACAAAATCTCAACATAATTGTCTTGAACTATGCTTCTTTTTAAGGAATAATAAGTTTCTCAATGTTTTTTTGTTTTGTTTTGTTTTGTTGTGGAGTGGAATGGCCAACTGCTTCTAGCTGATATAACTGTAAGTCATATCGTTCATTATACTATGATTTTGTATATTAGTTCATGATAAAATAAATAAAAATATACCATTTAACCATTTCTAACAGTGCACTTAAGTGGCACTAAGCACTACCAACACTATACAATTATTATCACTTTTGATTTCCGAAGAGATTTCATCATCTCAAATAGAAAGGCTATACTCACTAAGCAATAACTCCACTAACTGCTCTACTCTCTGCTCTAAAAATCTAATGGTGCTTAGCGTCACATGAGTGTAATCAGATGCCATTTGTTTTGTAAGTGTAGCTTATATCGCTCACCAGTATTCTGACTGCTAACCATGTACATCAGTTCTTGGTTTTGTTGTTGTTGTTGTTGTTTCTGAGACAGGGTTTCTCTGCATATCCCTGGCCATCCTGGAACTCACTCTGTAGACCAGACTGGCCTTGAACTCAGAAATCCTCCTACCTCTGCCTCCCAAGTGCTGGGATTAAAGGCATGCGCCACCACTGCCCGGCTGTACATCAGTTCTTAACTCATCTTCATGGACAAGTAATATTCCATGTATGAGTATAACACATTTGTTTCTCTTCATTTGATGATACTCAGATTGTTTCTATCTTTTATCTATTATAAACTATTCTGCTAGAAATATTATACAGTTACTTCTTCCGGATCACATTTTCATTTGTTGCAGATGCTTTGAGACAGAATCTCTGGCTGGTGTTGAACTCACAGATGTTTTTCTGCCTCTCCCTTCCAGGTGCTGGGATTAAAGGTTTGTACGTCTATGCTCAGCCACATTCTCTGTTTCTTTCTTTCTTTCTTTCTTTTTTTTTTTTTTTTTTTTTTTTTTGTTGTTGTTGTTGTTGTTGTTGCTTGTTTTTGTTGTTGTTGTCTTGTTTTTTTTTTTGTTTTGTTTTGTTTTTGATAAAGTTTCTCTATGTAGTCTTGGCTGTCCTGGAACTTCATCTGTAGACCAGGCTGGCCTTGAACTCACACAGATCCACCTGCCTCTGCCTCCCAAGCACTGGAATTAAAGGCGGGCAGTCAGATTCCATGTTTTTGTGTGTGTGTCTTTTTTGTTTTGCTTTGTTTTTACTTATGCTAAGTTTGGTTCCCATTTTTGCTTTTCTTTTTCTTTCTCTCTTTACACACACACACACACACACACACACACACACACGGGGGGGGGGGAGAGAGAGAGAGAGAGAGAGAGGAAGAGCGAGAGTACGGAGCTGTATGGGAAGGGATGAGAGGAGTTGGAGAAGGGTAAGAATACAATCAAAATGTATGAAAAAAGTTTTTAAGTAAAAAAGCTGTTTTTATTTTAAACATGTGTACCTGTTTGTGTGCTGGTGTGTGCACACATGAGTGCAGGTGTTCTAGGGCTGGCTGTGAGCTGGGTGCTCAGGACCAAACTCAGGTCCTCTCTGACAGACCAGCCTGCCCTCAAACACTGAGCCATCTCTCCAGTGCCTTACAAGTTAGTTTCTTACTCCTTTTGTAACTCTTTCTCCTTCACTGTTCCCACCTGACCTCCGACAAGTAATCCTCTACCTTAACTCACTGAGGATTATTCAGTGTTGTTTGTTTGTTTGTTTTTTCCAGGACAGGGTTTCTCTCTATAGTCCTGGCTGTTCTGAGACCCCTCTGTAGACCAGGCTGGCCTCCAGCCCACGAAGTTCCCCCAAAGGGTGCACCATAACCTCCGGGCTATTCTCTATTTTTAGAGTATCTCAGTCAGTTATGTCTTCAGCAGCCGGCTCATAGTGCTGGAATTACAGGCATGCAACCTGACTTTTAGTATTTTAGGAATAAAATCATACAATAAAAGTGGGTGGGCTTCTCCACTTAGCAGGATTATTTTATGCTTCGGCTTTACTGTGTCAAGTTTATACTGTATGTCTATAATTTCTATATTCATGTATTCCATACCGAACATTTTAGATGTTTCCGATTTGAGAGAGCAAAAATAAAGCTTCTATGTAAATCACTGTATCAGAATACAAGAGTCTGCCTGAGCAAACATTCTTTATTCTTGGGCAAATTCCTCAGAGAAGAATGGCTGGAATCATGTGATTCGCTTGTGTTTAAATGGGGGGGGGGGCTTTGTTTGTGTGTGTCTGTGCATGGATGCACGTGCATGCATATGTACATGCATACGGAGGCCAGAGGGTGACAGGACATGTCTTCCTCCATCACTCTCCACTTTATCTATTTATTTTTTTATTTGAGATGATGTTTCTCACTGAACCTGAAGCTCATTGTCTAGTCAGCCAGCTGCTCAGGGGTATTTGTGCCACCCCACTCCCAACTCTACCCGACTCCAACCTCCCACCCCCACCCAACCTTGTACCCTGACTGGGAATACAGGTATGGTTTTTTTTGTTGTTAGGCTGGGTTTCTTGTGTGAGTTTGCTGTTTGTTGTTGTTTTGTGTTGCTGTTGTTGTTTGTTTGAGACAGGGCTTCTCTCTGTGTAGCCCTGGCTGTCCTGGGACTTGGAGACCTGTCTGCCTCTGCCTCCCCATTGCTGGGATTAAAGGTGTGTGCCACCATGTCTGGATCATGCTGTTTGTTTTTAAACACAGACCATGTTTGTGTGGCAAATACATTTCTGACTCAGCCAACTCCTCAGGCCTATGTCCAATTTCGTACAGAATCGACAAGCTGTCTTCCAGAGTGATTTTAGAGTTTTGCATTCCCGTCAGCAGCAAGCAGGCACTCTAGTTCTTCCACAAGGGTAACCAGATGCAATACCGACTCAGGCCTGTAACTGATTTCATTTACTGTGCAAAGGCGTCTGGTTGTGAGCTTGTCTCTGCAAATATTTTAATGTGGGAATTCATGCAATACAAAATTATCCATGTTAGGCTTGTAGGTTCAGCTTAACAGTAGAACACACAGTCCAGCATGCACAAGGCTCTATGTTTAGACATGCAAGGCCACACAAAAACACACATGTACACACACACAGGCAAAAATTAAGCAGACCGTTTTAAAGGGAGCAAGTTAGTGGCATCTAGTACATTTATAATGTTATGAAATTGCAATCCTAATCACAAAACATTTTTATTATGACACAGTTAAATCTCATACCCATGAAAGAGATGTTATTCCTTTACCATGAAAGAGATGTTATTCCTTTTTCTCCTAAGAATGAGAAATCACCAAACTATTTTGTACTTATTCTGTATATTTCATATAAACAGAACCAACAAATCCAGCCTTTTATGGTGGCTTCTTTCATTTAGCACGATATCATCAGGGTTCCTTTGTGTGGAGCACTGATCAGCATTTCATCTCTTTCTGTCCTTCCTCTTACTGAAAAGCCCAGGGTATCTATTTTTCTTAGGTTGTATCTGTGCACATATTCAGAATAAAAACCAAAGCCTCAAATGCTGGCAAGTAGTCTACCACCGAGCTGCAGAGCCAAACATTTTATTGCTACATTTTAATGAGCTTTCAAGCCAGCTCCTAAAGTTGTTCTATCTTACATGTTCACAGTATGTATGAACATTCTAGCTGGTGCACATTCTAACTACATTCAGTGCTGACATCATTTTAGTTGCAACAACTTTAATGAATATGAACGTGTTCTCATTTTTAAGTTTTTCTGTGGCTAACAGTGCTGAGTATATTTTTTATTTACCCATTTACATGGCCTCTTTTTGTGGTATGCCTAGGCAAAATTTCCACACTTTTTTTTTTTTAAATATTTTATTCAGGGTATAGGGAGGGCAGTTGAGAGAGTAGTAGAGGCAGGGAAGGGGGGCAGGGGGAGAATACAGAGGCCAGCCATGATCAAGTGAAGAGAGACCAGGGGAAGGGAATGGAGGGGCAAGATCAAGGGAGCAAGAGCCCAAGACAGCAAGAAAGGAACAAGAGCCGCCATTTTTTTTGTGTGTGTGTGACTCATTTTGTTCTGATTAGTAAACTGTGAGGTGCCGGGTGGGCAGCGGTGGTGGTGCACGCCTTTAATCTCAGCACTTGGGAGGCAGAGGCAGGCGGATCTCTGAGTTCGAGGCCAGCCTGGTGGTCTACAGAGTTCCAGGACAGCCAGGGCTACCCAGAGAAATCCTGTCTCGAAAAACCAAAAAAAAAAAAAAAAAGTAAACTGTGAGGCAAGATTTTTTTTTTCTACATTCTATAAACAAGACCCTTTAGATGTTCACTTTCAAACATTTCCTCTAAAGCATATACTTATATCATTTTCTTCAGAAAATTTCAAAGGCCAGAAATTTTTTTTGCTATTTTTAAGAACTTAATATACATTTTTTTCTCTTATGGTTTATCCTTTATTTTAATAAAGAATCATTTTCCCATCTGAAGATTGCAAATATTTTTAAACTTAAATGTGTATAGTTTAAACTTTAAGTCTATTGCTTTGTGTCACTTTTTGTTTGTTTTGCAAGGAAAGATCTATTCTTTGTACTCTGCATATCCTCACTGAACTACCTAGGCACCCTGGGTGGAAACCCAATACCCATGGCACGCAGCATTAAAACCGCATGGCTTACTCTTGGTTTTGGTCTTAAAATTTTCAGATTCATTTTAGAATCAGGTTACCACAGTCTCTCAAATTCCCCATTGGAATTTTGAGACTGTGTCTTTTATAGTGATCAATTTGGTTAGAGGTAGCATCTCAATAATCTTGAGTATTACAAACCATAAACATGGTGTATCTGCTATTTTGGGTTATTTAAAAAATTCTGCTTATTCTCTCTTCAACAGTACATATAGTAAAAAGATATGATCAAAGTTTACATTTTTCCAGATAGAAGAGCATGTGTGTCCCTTTTTTGTAAAAAAAAAATAATAATAATAATAATAAAATAAATAAATAAAAATCTTATTCCTAACTGCTATTTATCTAGTACAATTTTAGAAAACAAAACCTAGGGGTTGGGACTATAGCATATACTTAGCATGTATATGACAGCTTGGGCTCCACCCCAGGACCTCCCACCTGCAATAAACAAACAAGCATACACACAAATAAATAGTGCGATATCAGTATATAGAAATTACAAGTGACTTTTAAGTCTTTTTTTTTTTTTTCTTTCGAGACAGGGTTTCTCTGTGTAGCCCTGGCTGTCCTGGAACTCACTCTGTAGACCAGGCTGGCCTCAAACTCAGAGCCTCAAACTCAAAATCCCCCTGCCTCTGCCTCCCAAGTGCTGGGATTAAAGGCGTGCGCCACCACCGCCCGGCCCTAGAAGTAGTTTTTTTAAATCTCCCTTTTGATGTTTTCTTTTTTCTCTAATCTCTTTAGTAGTCTGTTGTTACATTTTACAATATTTGTTATTTTGCTTAACACTATTTTTAGATACTATTTTGATTTTGTTGTGGTACTATGAATATGTAATATGAGAAGACTATGCTCCTTTAGGACACACCACGTGTACATGGAGGAAGTTCATATTTACAGTTTGTAGGATGCGGTATTCAGATCAAGGCGGTTCCCAAGATTATTTGCCGTGTCTTCCCTGTTGTTTTCCATCGAGGATGTTAAACTGCACTGCCACCTAAGTGTTTGTTTTTGTATTTTTAAGATGACAGCCCATACACACAGACACTTACAATTACACCCTCACAATAAAGCATGCATCTTTAATGTCAGAACACCACTGTTTACCTCTGACCTTACCCTCGGCTTTTAAAACCACTCAGCACTCCTAAGGACATTTTTCTTTGCATATAGTAGTTACTTAGCATTTGCCTTGTATCACTTTGTCCATTCCTTTACTTTCCTTGTACTTTATTGTTAGCTGGCTGCAGGTCTGACAGCCCAGACTATCCTGGATCTTGCTATAGCTAAGGTTCACCCTGAACTCGTTTCTGATCTTCCTGCCTCCGCTTCCCAAATGGTGGGATTACAGGCGCACACCACCTCAGCTGGCTGCTAGTCTTCATATTTAACAAAGGTAAGCTTTTTATACTTATACTGTTTTTGGTCTTTTATCTTTTCCATTTTTGTTTTTTCAAGTCAGTGTTTCTCTATGTAGCCCTGGCTGTCCTAAAACACACTCTGTAAACCAGGCTGGCCTGGAACTTAACGGCCTCGGCCTCCTGAGTGCTGGGATTGAAGATGTGCGTCACCAGCCACCACAGCCCAGCTTATGCTCTCTTATAGACAGTATTTGATGTTCTTCACATCTGTATTGACAATTTCTTTAAAATTAAAGTACTTATTTAAGGTAATTATTGATCTAATTAGATTTATTCAATTTTATCATTTGGGTCTAATTTTTAACTCTGTTGTAGTTGTTCTTATTCCTCCTCTTATATAATTTTAAAAGAAAATTCAACTATTTTTAGCATTTCATTTAAAAAATTTTATTGCTTCATTAACTATACTTCTTTGTATTATTTAGTAGTTTCTCTACAATTATAATATATAACTCAGTTATTTTATTTTTATTTTTTATTTTTTGGGGTTTTTTTTTTCTTTTTTTTTCTTTTCGAGACAGGGTTTCTCTGTGTAGTCCTGGCTGTCCTGGAACTCACTCTGTAGACCAGGCTGCCCTCGAACTCAGAAATCTGCCTGCCTCTGCCTCCCAAGTGCTGGAATTAAAGGCGTGCGCCACCACCACCCAGCGAACTCAGTTATTTTAAAAAATTGATGTATTTATTTTCTGTGTATGATGTGTGTGTGCCACATATATAACTGGTGTCCATTGAGGGTATCAGATCCCCTGGACCTGGAGTTACGGATGGGTGGTGCCACTCTATAGGTACTGAGAACTGAACCTGGGTCCTCTGGAAGAACATCAAGTGCTCTTAACCAGCAAGCTCTCTCTCCAGCCAGCCTAACTCAGTCTTTCAGAGTTCAACTAGAACATTGTTTATTTTTTTTATTTTTTTTATGTAAAATGTCAACAGATATCACGAAAGCATATAGATCTTTCCTACTTCCTCCCATGTCGTATATTTTCTTGTCATTTTATAGAAGGTTTTGTTGTTTGATTTTGTTCATTCAGTTTTGTTTTTATGGGTTTTATTTTTGTTTTTTGTTTGTTTGTTTGTTTTGCTTTTTGATTCAGGGTCGCTCTGTGCAGTCTTGGCTGTCATGGACCTCAATAATGTAGACCAGGGTGGCCTCGAACTCACAGAGATTCTCCTGCCTCTGTCTCCTCAGTGCTGGAATTAGAGGCATACAGCACTGCACCCAGACTTTTCTAACAGTTTTATGTATTAACATTATTATATATGCAGGCAATAAGTACACTGTAAACTCTAGGGAGCTATTAGGCTTTAGCTAGCCATACATCTTTTAATAGAAGCATGAAAACAATGTTTTATTGTAAGCAGATATTTACCATGTCTGCTGACCTCCGTTCTCCTGAAGACCCACGCGCTGTTAGTGTCCTTTCCTCTTCACAGGAGGGACTTCCATCGTCACTTCTGGTAGCACAGATCTGCTGAAGACAAACGTCTCTTAGTTTCCCATTTATAAAGCTGACTTAATTCTGTCATTATTCCTGAAGGATACTTCCACTGGACATGGAATCCAGGTCTAACTTATCTACTGTGGCAGCTTTTAAGATGATATTCTATTGTCTTCTGGCATCTACATTTTTTTTTTTCTGAGAAAAATGAACTTTTGGCACTTGAAGTATTAGTCTTCTGTAAGAAAAGTATTTCTTTGTTTGGCTTCCAGATTTCTTTGCATTAAGTGTCAGACGATAATGTTTCTAGTCTTCGTTTCCCAGGAATAGCCCTCCCAGTTCTAAACTGTACCTAACTCGCCTCACCTTTCTGTCCTTTGTCTTGTCTACCAGGTAGATCCTCTACATCTGGCCCCATTGGTATCTACTTTCTTCACTTACAAGCTATCTGTGTTAATGGTAAGAGCTGATTGGCAAGTTAATTTTCATAATTTACTTGGGTCACTGAAGTTCCTTAGCAACGTAACAGTACTTGACACTGCTCACGGTGTGCTTGCTAGCCTCCCTAGGACTCTCATCTGGTGTGGGCTATACATTTTGTTAAGAGGAACACAGTAGCTAGTGTGTCTATTGGAAACTTACATTCCACAACTGTTCCGCTGTGATTTCTACACAAACCATTATTTTTATCACACTTACTTGGGATCTTGTGGGGGTCAGAGGACTGTCCATGTTCAGGGGATTGAGGCACCATTAGACTTGGTGAATGATCTCACTGAGCATGTCTCAGGTCAACAAAGCAGTCTCTACCAAAACACTTACTCCCAGTTTCTTTTAAAGATTTTTTTTTAAGGTCTTTTATTTTGAGTGTAAGGGTGTTTTACCTGCATGCATGCATGTGTACCACATGAGTGTAGTGTAGTGTCCTTGGAAACTGGAAGATTATAATGGATCTGTAACTGGAGTTACAGATCTTTGTGAGCCATCATGTGGGTGCTGGGAAGTGAGCCCAGGTTCTCTAGTATAGCCTGTGCTCTTAACCACTGAGCAGATTCCATTTAAAAAAGCCTCCAAATGCTTTTTTGTTTGTTTGTTTGTTTTGTTTTGTTTTTTGTTTTTTCGAGACAGGGTTTCTCTGTATAGCTGTATAGCCCTGGCTGTCCTGGAACTCACTCTGTAGACCAGGCTGGCCTCGAACTCAGAAATCCGCCTGCCTCTGCCTCCCAAGGGCTGGGATTAAAGGCGTGCACCACCACCGCCCGGCTCCAGATGCTTTTTATTGAAGTAATTACTCCTAGTTTTGTGTTGTTTTTGTAAGATTTACTTTAAGTAATGTGTATTTAGTTATGTGTAAGATTTATTTAATTGTGTGTATATGTGGACCTGTGTGTGAATGCAGTCATCAGATGCCCCTGGAGCTGAAGTTACAGGTGTTTTTGAGCTGCTATAATGGTGCTGAAAAGGAACTCAGGTCCTCTGCTAGTACTCTTAACACTGAGGCATCCTTCCAGCCCCTACGGATACATCTTACTCCTGTATCTCAGATACAGCAACCAAAATTGCTCTGGTTTAACAAGAAAGTATTTGGTTTATCTTTAAATTTTTAAGAATTATTAGATACATTCTGAAGGACTATGAATAATAGAAATGGTAGTATCAACCCCTACTTATCCTTTTAAAATAATATCAGATAGTAGGAAACATACTTGTTCTTGTTCTCTTTATCTGTTACTTGCCTCATGAGATTTTCTGAAGTAAATCACGCATACTATTCTTTCACTTCCTGTGTGAGTGTACTGCGAGGAACCATGCTCAGGATTCCCACATGCAGGGCAAGCATTCCATGAACTGCCCTAAATCCCTAGTCCCACAAAACGTTGGTTTGTTTGCTTGTTTATCCAAACAGGGTTTCTCTGTAGTCCTGGCTGTCCTGGAACCCACTCTGTAGACCAGGCTGGCCTCGAACTCAGAGATCCACCTGCTTCTGCCTTCCAAGTGCTGAAATTAAAGGTGTGTGGTGCCACCACCACTACCCGGCAAACATGCTTTTTGTTTTTGTTGTTGTTTTGTTTTTTAGTATAATAATCACTTTATAACTTGACATTTCAAAATAATTTTCCATGTCATTAATGTTGGGGGCATTTGAAGGTCCTGGCACCCACAGATCACCAGGGAAACCAGAAATGTTAATCACACAGGTATGTCTCCTCAAAGGAGGAAATTCCTGTTTTTCCATCCAGAAGGCTGGGAATTGGAAGTGATTAGCCGAGTGGTGATCTGTGTTTTCTGCTGGGTCAGGCCATGTCAAGCTTCCACAACCATGACTGGGGTGATGGCAAGTAGTCTAAATGACCCTTATGTTATCTGTATAGCCAGAGGCTTTCCCAAGCTCCTACCACCAGGACTGAAGGTGGCTAATATCCCAACAGACCTTTACATTATCTGTATGACAGACACCATGCCAGATCCATCCTTAGGCCCTTAAGCTAGTACAGATACCCTATCTCCAGAACCCATCTTCCTGGCAGGAATGGCACATACCCTGAGTTGAGTTTCAACATAAATTATGCTTCCTTATGCACTGGGAATTGTGCTACACCTGCAAATGTTTTTCCAAATTATATTGTATTTAAATGTGCAAGGACCCAATCTCCTGGCATCAGACTCCAGAAGTTTGATCCAGCCTGCTGACCAAACTGGGCTGAACCGAGTTTTCATTTTCACTTCCTCAAGGTTCATTTTCCCTGCATGCCGTGGCACCTGCAGGGACCCCTCACATTAACACACAAACATTAGTCAACTTTTCTTTCTTGTATCACTGTCTTAATTGCTAGGTGTTCTTATTCTGAGATGACAAACCAAAACAGCTTCTATTTAGTGATTTATTTGATAAATTTTAAAAGCCTTTTAGAGGAAGGTTAATTTTATTTATTTATTTTTTGTCCACAAGTCCTGTGGGTATAAAGTCCTTCAAATGCTCCCAACATGAATGTTATTGAAAATTATTTTGAGATGTCAAATTCTACTGTACAGTTTTTGCCTGCACCTCCCACACTGCTGAGATGACAGGCCTCTGTCACTACACTGGTCTTCTTTTCAGTTCTGAACTGTAATTGCCAGTTTTTGGTGTCAGCATCACAGTCCCATCCCAAGTTGGCAGGCTTTACTTGTATTGTATTTTCTAAAAACAGTTTTAAAGACCCTGACCCTTCTTCCTAAGTAGTAGTGACATAATCAGAACGTGACAAGTCTGTTCAATCATTATTAGCAACAGAGAGATAAAATAACCGTCTATCTGTAGGCTGAATTTATCCATTACTGCTAAACTCCCAATATGTTGCAATAATGCTGTGTTATTTTCATGCATTTGAGGTTTGTAATGGTGTCTCCTTCACTTTGTACAGTGGTTATTTGAGCCTTTCTTTCCCTCATAAATGACCATGTTACTTCATGTTTTTAGTATATTCTGGTTAAAATATTTCCTCACTAAATATTTTGTTTGAGAGAGAGAGACAGAGGGAGAGAGACAAAGAGACAGAGACAGAGAGAGAGAAACTGACTCATTATGTAGTATTGGCTGGCTTGAAACTCTGTAGCTCCAGCTGGAACACAAAGATCTGCTGCCTGTGTCCCGAGTGCTGGGATTTGACATGTGCCCCCTCACACCACACCCCTCACACTGTGCAGTAATTCTTTTACCTTTATGATTTCTATCTTCTATTTTCCATGAATGTATCTTGCAGATTTTCTCATATCTTAGAGTAGGTTTCTAGATCACTGGTTTTTTTGGGGGGGGGGAAGGCTGGGGGCTTTCTTCTTTTGAAATATATGTATATAAATCTCTTAATTTGACTCTAAGCAATATATTCCAGAAGTTTATTTGTTTATTTTGTTTATTTTGAACCCAGGGCCTTGACTATGATAACATGTGCTCTAAACTGAATTGCATCCTCAGCTTCACCAGTTTTTGCATATACATATATACTTACGTATTTGTTTTTATTCACTTTAAAATACTCTATAAAGCTGGGCGGTGGTGGCACACGCCTTTAATCCCAGCACTTGGGAGGCAGAGGAAGGCAGATTTCTGAGTTTGAGGCCAGCCTGGTCTACAGAGTGAGGCTACTGTGAGTAGTGTTTTCTGTCAATTCTCCCTTTTCTCACATATTTGGTACATAGTAAACTAATGATTTTTTTTTTTTTTTGTACACTGATATATTTTGTACTTTGCTAAACATTTATTAGATCTAATAACTCCCTAGTGAAATGTTTTGCTTTTTTTGAGACTCAATATCATGTAGCTCAGGCTGGCCTCACACTATGTGTACAAAGATAACCTTGAACTACTAATCTTTGTTACTACAGCCCATGCACTGGAATAGAGCCTCGGACCTCTGTTCCAGCTAGTGCATGTTAGGGATCAATCCCGAGGCCTAGGCAAGAATTCCAGCAAGGAAGCTACACCTGTAAGCCTCTGGTAGAGATTGCAGACTTCTGAAGTACAGGAGCCTATCATTTTCTTCCTTTTTTGGGGGAGGGGGCAGGGTTCGAGACAGGGTTTCACTGTTAAGCCCTGGCTGTTATAGAACTCACTCTGTAGACCAGGCTGGCCTCGAACTCAGAAATCCGCCTGCCTCTGCCTCCCAAGGGCTGGGATTAAAGGCATGCGCCACCACTGGAGCCTATCATTTTCAAGCACGAAGATTTTGACTTCTCACAGGTGTTGTTTTTAATTCCTTCTCTTCCCTGATTGCTTTACTTTGCCTAACAATTCAACAGTATCAAGACTCCCAAATGTTTGTTTGTTTGTTTGTTTGTTTGTTTGTTTGTTTTTGAAAGGGTCTCTCTATGTAACCTGTGTAGACCACGCTAGCTTTGAATACACAAAAATCCACCTGCCTAGCAAGAAAGTATGTGCTACCCATCCTGGCTCTGAGGCAGCTTTGAAGAGTAGGTTCCCTCCTCGTACCTTGCTGAGACAGTCTCTCACTGCATGCACACTGCAAGAGAGCTAGCTGGCTTTCACAGTTTCAGCCAAATCGCCCATGTCTGGCTCCCATCTCATGCTGGGGTTACAGATGCATGCTGCTGCATCCAACGTTTTATGTGGGTTCTGTGGATCAAATTCAGGTTGTCAGGCTCGTGTGGCAAGCAGCTTTCCCAGGGGAGCCAACTTCCCAGCCCTAGAGAACGCACTTTTACTTTGCTCCCAATTTTAGAGGAAATCCCCGTTTAGCATGTTGGCTAACGGTTTGTGCTATTTAGTCTTTATTATCTTGAGGTATGTTCCCTTTCTGCCTAGTTTCTTCAGAGCTTTTATGATAAAGGATGCTACATTCTGTTTTGGCCATCTCTTCAGCTATTGAGATGATCCTGTTGAGTTTTGTCTCTGGTTGTTATTTATGTGCTGAATTAAATTTACTATTATGTACATGTTAAATATTCTCTGACTATCTGGAGTGAAACGAATTTGATCATGTTGCAAGATTTTCAAAGTTAAATTCCTTGTTTCATTTGCAAGTATCTTATTGAGAATTCTTTTATCTGTGTTCATCAGGAAAACTGGTCTCATTTGTTGTATTTTTTTTTTTTTTTTCTGGTTTACCAAAATCATGGCAATCCTCATGGAATTCCTCTTGTCTCAGATTTCTCCTGAGTGCTGGGATATAGTCACGAGTCACTATACTGATGTTTGTGAGTTTTCTTTATACAGAGTCTCACCTGGTAGTCCAGGTTGTCTTAGAAACCACTCTGTACCCAAGGCTGGTCTCCAGTTCAGAGAATGTCTCCTGCCTTGGCTTCCCATGTGCTGAGAAATCTGTGGTCAATATTTGACTTAGTCACTGTTCTACTGTGTGAAGAGACACCATGACCAAAGTATGTCCTATAGAAGAAAGCATTTAATTGGGGGCTTACTTACAGTTTTAAAGGGTTAGTCCATGACCATCATAATGGGAAACAGACAGAGATAGGCTGAAGCACTAAGCTGAGAGCTTTACATCCTGATCTGCAGGTTGTAGGGAGAGACAGACAGACAGACAGACAGACAGACAGACAGACAGAGACAGAGAGAGAGGCAGAGAGAGGCAGAGAGAGGCAGAGAGTGCGACTGGGCCTGGCTTGAGCATTTGAATCCTCAAAACCCACTAACAATGACACACTTCCTCCAACAAAACCACACTTCCTAATCTTTCCTACAGTTCTACCAACTGGGTGCAAGCATTCAAACATAAACCTATGGAGTCCATTCTCATTCAAACCACCACAGTATCTGTTTTCAACTTCTAATATTATTTCCACCCTTTTATTTTCAGTCTATGTGTGTTTTGCCATTGAGGCATGTTTCTTGCATATAATCAATAGTAGGAAACTATATTTACTATTTAATGTGTGTGAGTATGCACATGCATGCCTGAGTATGTGTCTGTGCATCACGTATGTGCAGGAGCCTTGAGAGGTCAGAAAAGGATCCCCTCCAACTGGAGGTGCAGGCAGTTGTGAACTACCATGTGGGTCGTTCACCAAACGCAGCTTCTCAGCAAGAGCATATAAGTGGTCTTAGCCACTGAACCATCTCTCCAGTCCCTCGAAATTATTTTTTAATCCAATCAGCTAGTCAGCATCTTTTGAGAGTTAAAACCATTTTATGTTATGTTAACATTGAGAAGTATTTGCTGATTCCTGTGATTTTGTTGATGGTTTTCCTAACTGGGTTGAATGCTACTCAATTTTTCTTTTATACACATCCTAGGGGCTCACTGGTATACTGAAATAGATATGCTATTTAAATAGATAAAATTCATTCTTTCCTGGGTGGATGTGTGATTTTCTTCCTCTTCTATGAATGGCCAGCCTTTGCTATTTTTCTTTTATTATCCCTTCCTTCCTTCCTTCCTTCCTTCCTTCCTTCCTTTCTTCCTTCCTTCCATCTTTCCTTTTCCTTTTTTTTTTTTTTTTTTTTTTTTCTTACAGGGCTTTATATATTCTTGGTTGGCCTGGAACTTGATTTGCAGATGAAAACGACATTGAATTTCTGATCCTCCTGCCTCCACCTCTTAAGTGCTGAGATGACAGACATGTACTACCTTTCCTAGATTTGTACAGCGCTGTGGATTCCAGAGCTTAGGGCTTCTTAGACAAACGCTTTACCCTGCCTTACTCTTGTGTGTAACATTTCCTCAAGTGTACATTTGCAATGCTCCTGCACTCCTTGTGAATTAATTTAGTTTGTACTTATACTGGAATGCCATCTCTTGATTGATTCTGAAAGATAAGTGTGAGACATGGCAGTATTGGTTGTCAGTTTTTTTATTGTTTGTGCTTAAAATAATCATTACATGCTTACCTGTCTTTATAAATAGGTTGTCAGTTTTTACTTGGAACTCTTTTCCTAAAATCTGAGATTTTCCTGCTATGATTCAGTTACACATACTTTCAATGTCTTCAGTGTGTCTATTAGGACTGTCACTCACTCCCTTGGTTTCTTAGGTTTTGTCTCTTAACAGACAGAATTCTTAAGAATATACTCAACAGTTGTGGTGGTGATGATGGTGATGGTGGTGGTGGTGCATGCCTTTAATCCCAACACTTGGGAGGCAAAAGCACGTGGATCTCTGAGTTTGAGACCAGCGTGGTCTACATAGAAAAACCTTGTCTCAAAAAGACCAAAAACAAAACAAAACAAACAAACAAAGTTTAGAGATACTTTAAATATAGAAAGTCAATTGTTAAAAAGTTAGAATTGGAATGGCTTCTTCCTGGATCACCTACTGCTTTCAGTCTACCAGGACTGGGTTTAGGGGAGTGAGTGTTGAAGCCAGATAGAGTCCTTTGCTGTTCTGTCTGTTCAGGCTGTTTCTTTGCCTAGGCTCAAGCCATCTCAGCAGGAATGAAAACATTTTAAAGACACGGGTGCCTTCCCATCATACTATTGAAAACAGTAGTCCCAAGAAATTTGGAATTTTCCAAGGACTTTGATCCTGTGAGAAGAAAACCACAGGAGGAGCTTGTTTCTCAGCAAGGTATTTATTCATTTCGCACAGTTCTGACAACTAATCAAGCCACTTCATTTCACTGGAGCCAAGCAGTGATGAACATGACCACACCTTGGCCAGTGTGCTTAGTCATGCACACCCTTGTCTTTCATTTTAATTTAAGCCTGAGCTGGCAAGCTGGCTAACCGGGTTGGTGAAGTGGTTGCCACCCAACCATGAGAACCTCAGTTCCTCAGAACCCACATAAAACAAAACAAAAAGCCTAGGTGTATGGTGAGATCTTAGACTCCGGGTGGTAAGTGGAGACAGACAGATTTCCGAAGCCTGGCTAGCCAACGTAGGGACCTGCAGCTTCAGTGAAAGTCCCCATCTCAAAAAATAAAATGGAGGTGATGGAGAAAGACACTCCATTCCCAGTACCTTCTGGACTCCAAGTGCACATGGACAAGTGTACACACACACACCAAAAATGCAAGTCAGGAAACTGAAGATGGATTTGAAGGATGGATTAGTACACCTTTCTTCCTCTTCCCATACAATTGTGGCTACATACAATAAATTCCCTTTTTCTGCTTTTAACTATGTTGTGTATGAGTGTTTTAATCGGCCTCTGGAGGATGGGTGGCTGAGCCATGGTGGGGTCAGGCTCTGACCCTAACAGCTGTGGTAACAAGGCTGGTCAAGAATCATTGTCTGTCACACTGCGCTCACTACAGATGCTTTCCTTTATTGCACACCAGGACGTGATGCTGGTCACACTTAGCTTTGTGGCCTGTGGGTCCAGCAGGTTCTCACTTCCCCTAGACACCACTGACTTTATGCAGCCAGAGTTGGCGAAGGTCCCAGCCAATAGATGTCGTCTAAAGTGTGTCAGAGAAACAAACAGCAGAGTTCTGCAGGATGAAGGAGAACTCGGGAAATCAGACTTCTGTCTGCCAATGTTACTTACAACTTTCCGGTCCCACCCAGCAGTAAATCACCTGGTGTAGGGAACGAGGCGGAAATGACTACCGCTCTGAGGCAAGACAGGGAGACATTCAGAGCAGAGCCCCTAACTCAGAAATCATGATGAAGCCTCTTTCCCTCAGATATACAAGCACTGTAGCACAATTAACAACCACTTAGAGTCTTCCTCCCTTCTTAGCTATAAATCTGCAGTTTTCTAGTAATCTCACCTGAAAGCCATTTGTAGGGAAAGGACATGTTCTAAGCCCATTGTGTAGCCCTCGTGGCTCCAGAATTTATGAGATTGCAATTCCATTCAAGTTATGTCTCAATCGCCTTATAATATTACTTATCTAAAGAGAGAAAAAAGTAAAACAACAAAACAAAACAAGGCCTCTTTGTGACCCTAAAGATGTACCTTGCGAACCACCAGAAGGGCATATATGACTAACACTGAGACAAGTACAGCGCCCCCTTGTGCCCACACGCAAATTTGGCGACTCTCTGAAGCCCATAGCCATGCTCTCTAGCGTGTATTCTTAGTTTTTTCTGCTGACATGTTTAAAGTCTATATTAAAATATCTTTAACGAAGCGGGGCAGTAGAGGCACATGCAAAATGCCTTTAATCCCAGCACTCAGGAGGCAGAGGCTGGTAGATCTCTGAGTTTGAGGCCAACCTGGTCTACAGAGCAAGTTCCAAGACAGGGCTACATAGAGAAGAAATTCTGTCTCAGAAAAGCCAAAACCAAACCAACCAACCAACCGACCAACCAACCAACCAACCAACCGACCAACCAACCAACCAAACAAACAAACAAAAACTTTAATAAAAATCTCTGCTTCATACTGGCTAGTCCTGAAATTTTTTTCCTACATCAAAACTACAAATCCCAATTTGGCCCGAGTTGAGGTCACTAAAAGATTAATGGAACTCCTTAGGCTGTGGAGGTTGCCAGCAGAGTGGCCTGAGCCCTGCTGCCTTACATTCTCAATGTGTATGCATCCGACTGAAGTAGGCAAGCACACACAGCTTGGTAACCAGGGACTCCACTTGGACTGAGATATGTACATCTCTCTTTTCTAATTATGGTCTTGGCCGACCAGCTTCTTTACCTATATGCACTGCAAAACGGTTGGTTACATGTATCTCTTATTTACCTGAAGTAATTTTGTCCTCTCCAAGGCTTACTGCCTCCATCTGTTAACTTAGGCTTAGTCCTGGAAGCTTCTAGGCTCCATGCAATCTAATCTAGGCCTAGAATGTTTTCAGCATCTGAGACTTGCTGCTCAATAAACTCAACCCTTTCTATTTTTTTCTGATCTCTGTCTACCTAGTCAACTCAGTTGTTCTGGCTCAAAACTCCTCTCCATGCTGATTGATTCAATCTGGCTTCTCTTGGCCTCTCCTGAATTGCTCTGCTTGACCTCATACTAACTTTGGCAATCTGTTCTGATCTTTTGGCTCCTTCTCATTCCCCGGCTGTTCTGTCTTCGCCCGTGTCTAGCTTATTCTCTCTGTATACCTGCCTCCTTCCCTTCTCTCTCTTTTTTCATGAGAGTTGGGCATATCCTATCCTGTCAAATCTTTCTCTGGTTCATCACTTTGTCTGCCACTCAAGTAGACATCACTTTTAAACATGGGTGCTTCATTCTACAAAATAACTTGACTTCATTGTTTGGGATTAAAGATGTGTTACTAGGGGCTGAGCTGTACCACAACTAGAAGCAGGGTTTTCCAGTAAACAACACAATCTCGGGATTCACAGTGTGATCAAATTTTCTACAACACAAACCTTTCTCCAAACAACGTCTCCAACTCCAAACAATGTTCCCAGCAAACAAGTGAACCCCCCCCCCCCACCTACATCAAGCTGCCTATTTTCTGGACAATGATCTGTTGCTCTTCCCCTAACAACAACCAAGCATAGACTGTTCCTTTTCAAATGTACTATGAATGAAGAGGCAATCCAGTCTGAACTGGTTTTGGGTGCTTGTATATTAATGCAAAATTGTGTCCTTAAGTGAACTTTTAGGGAGAAAGCCTATTTACCATCTTATGCCTACACAAGAGTGTGTTTAAGATTAAAATCTAATGCCTTATGGGGACACACACAGTAGAAAAGTGATTACATGATCCAATCTATCAACCAAAATAGAGAACCTTAGAAATCACTTAAACCCCATAAAAGGAAGCCCCAAACAATCATCAGGGCCTTTGAGTACCCTCGGTCACATGGCCCATGGTCACACTTGACATATATCCTTTTCTTATCTGTGCTACCACTTCATCTTGAAATTATCTTACTACTCCTGCAAATTTCTGTGAGCCTTTATTTTTAGTTCTTTGGACAAAAGGCCAACAACCTGGGAACAAGCATGATAACACAAGCTTTTAATCAGAGACAGAGCAGAGAAATCTGTGAGTTCCAGGCTAGCCAAGGCTACATAATGAAACCTGTCTCCAGCAAGCAAGCAAACAATAAAAAGAACCCAGCTGAGCCCAAGCACGGTAAAACAACTGACCTTTCTTCTGGGGCTACTTCTGTAGTCATCTCCCGCCCACCAACATAGACGCTATTGATTTCAGGTCTCCAAGAGCACTTTATTCTCTAAGAATGGACCACTTTAACACAGCATCTAGCTACAGCCCTTTAAGATATGTGGAGCAACATTATGGATATCTTCTCCAGTGATGGCCTATCCTTCAGGAGAGGTCATGATTACACCAAATTCAAATTTAAATTCCTCCAATGGTTTTAATGCTTGTGGAAAACTGTAGGTTTGCTCTGTGGGTAGGGCTGCCAGTCTGGTTCCCCCCTGCCCCCTCCCCCAGGGCTACCTCATTTATTCCCTGGCTTCTGCTTCCCCAGAGAGTCACAGCTAGAGCCTGAGTCTGTATCTCACTTTTCCTCGGTTCACTTTTCTGTTTATGATTTTCAACTATTCTATTACCTGTGAAGGGAACAGTATTAGTAAGCGGCTAGGAAATATGGCTAGTCCATATTTAGTAATTTATACAAGAATCTCAAGCTGCTAGCCACAGATCATTGCATGCTAACAGAGCAGCATCGAAACCCTTGAGCCTTATGACTAAAAACTTTGACCCTGAGCACTATTTGCAAGGCAGAGATTGCAGAAAAGGGAAGTTTGAGCAGATGGGCCCATGCTAGCCTCTCTGAAGTGTGCACTAGTCAGTGCGGATGGTCCTCCTCTACAAATGTCACAAATTACATCTAAAGAAACTGCATAGAAAGAAACTCACCCTAACACACACACACACACACACACACACACACACACACACACACACATTCTCCCCTCCCTCCTTCCCTCCTTTCCTCTCCCCCTCCCCGTGTGTGTGTGTGTGTGTGTGTGTGTGTGTGTGTGTGTGTGTGTGTGTTTATGCCTGTAAGTGCCTGTCCATGAGGTCCAGAAAAAGGAAGCAGATCCCCTAGAGCTTGAGTTACAACCATCAGTTGTGAGCCATTGGAACCACACAGTAGGAACTGAAATTAGGTTCTCTGTAAGAGCAGTCTGTGCTCCTAACCGCTGAGCCTGAGCCACCTCTCCAGCCCCTGAAGACTTCTTTTTTTATCTGAAGTTTGTTCTTATGTCTAGGTCTTCACTCACATCGTTCCAAGTTTAAATCTTTTCAGCGATTCTGAACACATCAAGCAGGGGAAAGAGAGCCTTAATTTACAGGATATACATTACAAATGTCTTCCAATTGTCATCAGTTACATTTACTTTGTGTACTGTATATATTTGGGATGAAAAAATCTTTGCATTTTTGTATAAGTCAACAAGCAAACAATTCTAAGATAATAACAGAAGCTGGGTGTGGTAGAAGCAGAAGAAAACAAAACAAAACAAAACAAGCTCCAAGCCTGCCTACACAGTGAGCTCCAGGCTAGGTTGTTGAGACACAGCCTCAGAAAACCAAGGGCTGCAAATACAGTTAAGCTGACGAGCACTTGCTAGCGTATTATGTTATGCATAATGCTCTGTTTTTTGTTTCGTTTGTGTGTGTGTGTGTGTGTGTATCTGTGTGTGTGTGAGAGAGAGGGAGAGGGAGAGGGAGAGGGAGAGGGAGAGGGAGAGGGAGAGGGAGAGGGAGAGGGAGAGGGAGAGGGAGAGGGAGAGGAGAAAATCAATATCAACAGTAATGAGAAAGGTAAGGAAAGGCTCAACAAACTCAGTGCTAGAGTCTGGCTAGTATGTATGAATCTCTGAATTCTAGGCCTCAAAACACAACAAAAGACAAATTACCTAGATAAAATAAAATATACCTGAAAATAAAATATAATTTTTGAAAGAATGTAAAACTATACTACATTCATCAATAGAATGATTCAGCATTTGTAAAACATAAATTCCAGTAAAATTAATTCATAACCAGTCTGGTCAGAGACTGAACAAGTTGATATTAAAGTTAGAATGATTAAGTAAGTATGCATAGGTAGCTGAATACCCTGAAAAAGAAGCAGTAGAAAGAAAAGTTGGGCCTGGGGAGATGGTTCAGTGGTAGGGAACAGGTTCCTGCAGAGGACATGGGTGCAGTTCCCAGCTCCCTTACAGCTGCCTCTGGTTCCCACTCCAGGTGAGCCAGCGCGGCTTCAGCCTCTCCTGTTAATAGGTGCACACTCAGTGCACACCCACACATGCAAGTAAACCAACCACACACATAGAGTAAAAACAACCATCTATTTTAAATGAAGAAGACTTGATATTTCGGGCATGAAAACATATTAGAAAGCTATTATAGTTAAAATATTTTGGCATTGACATATGAACAGATAGAAGACTATAAGAGAGATTGTGTCCAGAAATGTATATAAGCATAGAATTGGAAATTTAGTATGCCTTAAAAGTACTATCCATGAAGAATAGGAGAAAAATAGACTTCTAATAAAGAATACTGGGAAAATTTCATAGCCAAAAAGCAAAACCCCCAAGTGGACGAGGGAATAAATGGAAAATATGAAGTAAGGTAGGTAGAAAAGGAAAGCAAGCTCATGCTGATATCCTGCCCATTCCCTGTGAGGATGTCAGAAGCCCTGGAGCTAGAGTTTCAGGCAGGTGTGAGCTGCCACGAGGGTGCTGGGAGTTGAACCTTGGTCCTCTGAAGAGCAGCCAGTGCTCTTAACTGCTGAGCCATCTCTCCCACCCCTTTCCTTCTTCTTAATTTCCATGTCCTCCCCCTCACCTTTTTCCTTCCCTTCTCTTTCCTTCCTTCAGCGCTACAGAAGGACCACAAGAGTGTTCTGAGACTGAACCAAAGCCCAGCTTTGTCAACATTTTTTTTTTTTTAATTTTAGGTAAAAAGGACAACACCATAAGTAAAACTCAAAATCCAGATGCAATAAAAGAACGATAAACAAGATCTATTAAAATGAAATTTTTTTCACAGCAAGCACGACATAAATTAGGCATTGTGGCACACACTTGTAATCAGTACTCAGAAGGGTCACTAGTTCAAATCCAGCCTAGCATTACAAAAGCCCCTGTCTCAAAGCAAACCAAAGTGACCCACAATAAAGAATGCCATAAGCCCATAGACAAATCACAGAGAAAATAACTGTAGCACAAACCACAGGTAAAAAGTTAAATAATTGTAATGTATCCATCTTTTAAATCAAGGTCTAAAATAACTTCAAAATGCATTTACAAATGATTCAGAAAATAATATAAAAAATCTCTTTGTTAGACACATGAGGACATATTAAGCTTCACTGCATTAAAAGAAATGTAAAGTAGCATGATGCAGTCTCTTTATAAAGGTGCTATTTTTCACCTCATAGACCAATAAAAACTCAAAGGTCAACAACAAACTCTGTGGGGCTTCAGGAAAAGAAGAATTTACCTCCTGCATCTAGGAGTATAAAATCTCACAGAGAAGAGCTTAGGAATGTCAAGTGAAGGATATATGTGGTTATTTCTATCTAACAATCCCCTTTCTAAATACACTGTGAAGAAATACTTTTATACCTATAAAATACACATGGGCAAGGTCATGAATTACATTCCTTGTAATTCCAGAACTAGAAAAGCTTAATGCCTCATATATTGGGAAGTTAAAATAGAATATCTACACACTTGAGCACAATAAATCATGTAGCTGTAAAACTAATGGTGAAGATTTCCATGAACTGGGGAGTCATTTCCCAGACATGGTAGGTAAAATCCAAGCTAAGCAAAAGCATAAGAAGTGTAAGGAACTGGAGAACAGCTCAGGGCTTAGGCATGCTTTATTGCTCTTCCAAGGACTTGAGCTTGGTTTCTGCTACCAATATCACAAAGTCTAACTCCAGATCCACAGGAGTCCATGGTCTCTGCTGGCTTTGAAAGGTACCAGCATACTCATGGCAAATATTTGCATAGATATGTAAATATAAATAAAATTAAATCTTTTAAAAAAGCATTTGTGACTAGTCTCTGTCTTCTTTGAAAGAGCAAGTACAAGTATACATGGTTAATGAAACATAAATATGTTTACTTTTAAAAAGAAAAATGAAACAATAAAACCCACTCAAACTGGTTACTGAATAAATGAAAAAACCAGAAGTGGTAGTGATATTTTATTTAGTATACAAAATAAATTTGGTACAGTTAATTTTTATTTTTAATTAAAAAAATCATATAATACATTTTGATTATGCTTTTCCCTTATCCTAAATCTCCTTTAAACTATTAAGTAGTAGTACACGCTGGAGCAGAGACAAGCAGTTCTCTGAGTTTAAGGCCCTCCTGGTCTACAAAGCAAGTTCCAGGACAGCCAAGAATACACAGAGAACCCCTGTCTCAAACAACCAAAATAAAAATCTTATATTTGACTTGCAACATTTAAACAAATGGAAAATACTTTAAAAATGAAAGATGTGTCATAAGCTCTACCAACTTGTACATATTTCCTATTTATTTTCTGTATTTGTGTATATGTGTACACATAGTCTGACCTTTGTTCTAAAGCACTTCCCAGTTCTAAAGAACTGTTAGTTCTCTTCTTACTGTGAAAATAACTTAAGCCTAAGTAACTAGAAGGGTGAGTAACACACATAGTAAACTAACTTAAACTATGACGTTTTGTTTGTTTGCTTGCTTGCTTTTTGAGACAGGATTTCACTACATAGCTTTGGCATTCCCTATATAGATCAGGTTGGCCTTGAACTCAAACTCAGAGGTCGGCCTGTGTCTGCCTCCCTAGATCTGAGACTTAAGGTGTGTGCCACCACACTCAGCTGGCTTTTTTTTTAAATGTTTCATAGATAAGAAGGTTTTTTTTTTTTTTTAATATGCCACTCAATACTATATTTCTAAGTGATAATTTTATTATATTTGATATTTATATCCAAGTAAAAACATAATAATAATTATTATGTCTAATAAATATACAATTCAATTGCAAATCTATAGAAACAGAAAGTATACCAGATGCCAGGGATAATAGGAAAGTATCATTTAGTTATCACTAGGTGTCGGTTATGATAATGAAAGTCTTATAAACAGCAGATTGTTAGACAATGGGTATGAATATAATTCATGCTAGTTTCAAAGGGTAAAGGGGCAAATTTTATGATGTAGACGTTATAGATTTAGAAAAGGCTAATGTAACAGGCCCTAAGACCTTAGCACAAGTGACACCATGAAGGAAGTACCATTCTGGCCATAAAACACAGCACCACCTGCCAAAAAAGGAAAACAAAGACCTAATCCGTTTAAATCCCTAAATGTACTAACCTTGCTTCTCAGCCTATGTGGGTCTGCTTCTGATCACCTGTTCTTGCTAACTCAAGTATGTCAACGCAGGGTATGGTTTCTGTGCTTAAAAGTTTACCCTGAGATGCTACACTGGGGTCCCCAACACCCAGTGTAGTTGCCAGTCAGATAACAATGATTTTCTATTGGCTTAAATTTATGTTCAAGTCGTGTTCTCTGGTAAACTTTCTACAGCATCTACAATAGCAAATTTTATGTTCCCTGGTTTTGTTTGTTTGTTTGTTTTTGGTTTTTCAAGACAGGGTTTCTCAGTGTAGTCCTGGCTGTCCTGGAACTCACTCTGTAGACCAGGCTGGCCTACAGATTTCTGAACTCAGAACTCAGAAATCTGCCTGCCTCTGCCTCCCGCCTCCCAAGTGCTGGGATTAAAGGCATGCACTACCACTGCCCGGCTATGTTCCTTGTTTTAAACACAGGTTTTAAAATTGTCTTCAGCTGACCAGTAAATCATGCCCTGTCTGTCCATGTCCATGTAAGCAACCCTAACTAGACTCAGCATGTCATCAAATGAAAATGAAGCATGAAGGTGGAAGGGGAACAGGCTGGAAGAGAAGGGGATTAGGAACTATGAAGGCAAAGAGTGGGAACTGGGGCAATAATAAATATACTATAGATTTATTAAAAAAGTATCAAGAATGTAAACTATTTTCTAAATTTAATTTTCTTTTATAGATTTATTTATTTTATGCATATGGGCGTTTTGTCTGCATGTATGTCTGCACATGAGAACAGACATCAGATTGCACAGAACTACAGTTAGAGATGGATTATGAGGCACCCTGTGGGTGCTGATAATTAAACCCTGGACCTCTGGAAGAGTAGCCAGGGTGTTTAACTGGTGAACTATCTCTCTAGTCCCTTACCAAAGTGTGCGTGTGTGTGTGTGTGTGTGTGTGTGTGTGTGTGTGTGTGTGTGTATGGTGGAAGGAGCTGGGGAGGTGGTGTCAGCAGTTAAGAGCAGTGGCTGCTCTTCCAGAGGACTCAACTTCCAGCACCCACATGGCAGCTCACAAACTGTGATGCCCTCTTCTGGTCTCTGCAGGCACTAGCACATACATGGTGCACATACATGCTGAAAAACACCCCTATACAGAAAATACATTGAAAAAACTTTTAAATGAAAAAAATTACTACTTATCATCTTAAGAACACTGTGTGTGTGTGTGTGTGTGTGTGTGTGTGTGTGTGTGTGCATGTGCACACACACACATACTACATATGTACAGATACTCTTGGGAGCCAGAAGCAGGCACTGGATGTCCTGGAACTGCAGTTACAGTCTTTATGGACAGTCTGTTGTGATCTACCTAAAATATGTTCTGGGAACAGAACTCAGGTCTTCAAGAAGAGTAGGAAGTACTCTTAACCTACTGGGTCATTTCTACAACCCCATACTTTGTATTTTTAACAGGTAAATCTTTCTGATTTAATATAATTAAATATGTATCAAGAAAAGCCCACAAGTGCTGGGCAGTAGTGTCGCACACCTTTAATCCCAGCACTTGGGAGGCAGAGGCAGGTGGATTTCTGAGTTTGAGGCCAGCCTGGTCTACAGAGTGAGTTCCAGGACAGCCAAGGCTACACAGAGAAACCCTGTCTTAAAAAAAGAAACAAAGAAAAAAAAGAAAAGCCCACAAGATAAAAACACCTCACAAATTTTGACCCTGGAGTCACTCAAAGTCATGTTGTGGTTTCACAATATACTGTTGAAGCAAAAATGACTTCATAGTTTCAGAAGTTGAGTTTCTCTAAATCCAGGTTGTCACTGCATTTAAAAAACAGAAACCAAGTGCCTTTATGGACAAGCCTTTGCCTTATCTGCTCTTCTCTGGGAACTAGAGTGAAGGCTGTATAAAGTTACTCTAGAGCAAATTCTAAAAGAAACAGTGCTATATTGTTTATATCCCCACCTAGTGGTCTGCAAAGCATTCCAAATAAACATTTAAAAATGAAGAAAACATACATACAAGTAATATTATACATACTGAGCAGGTTCTATCTATCTATCTATCTATCTATCTATCTATCTATCTATCTATCTGCCTGCCTACCTACCTATCTATCTGTTTCATGTATATGTATGTGTGTATATATATATACACGCATATATATATATGTGTGTGTATATATGAGTTACATATATATGTTACATAGACACATACACACACACACATGTAACAACAATTAATGAAAAAGACCATGAATTTGAAAGAAAGCAAGGAGAGTTTGTGGGTGAGTTTGGAGGATGGGAAGGGAAGGGGGAAATGATGTAATGTGTCAAAAATATTTTTGATAGTCTCAAAAAGAAAAGAAGACACTTTCAGGCTCAGCACTCTGGAGGCAGAAGCAGGCATATCTCTGTGAGTCCAAGCCTAATGTATGTAGTTCCAGGACAGCCAGAGAGATGTAGAAAGACTCTGACTCAACACACTCCCCTTCCCCCCAAAATCCCCCAAACTCAAGAACCTCTCTGGCAATAAAATCACACTATCAGACTTTCATAGACAAGATGAGTGCAATTATAGCCTTCTTTCCAATTACAGCCAGAGGATGTCTGTGCAGGACCATGTTATGTCACCAACAGAATCATGGAATATCTTCCTAGGGTTTTGTTGTTACTTAATGCCAAGTAATTAAAACATTTCCGCACTAAAGCAAACTTCATTTGAGTAGAGTGCTTATTGGGAGAATTTTACTTTGAGAAGCATAAGGTCCAGTCTTCTCAATTACAGAAAAATAATCTGATGACCTGAGAAGTTAATTTCCTTGATCAAGTTCCCCTAACCAGACAGTGATGGAGTCAAAGATACAGACCATCTTACCGCTATCCTAATACAAAATGCACATCTAAGTTCTGAGCTGTGAACTGCTAAGCCTACATTTCCGTTTGATTTCTCTTTGCATATAGTTTCTCAGATGTTTCCCCCAAATTCTCATGATTTTCCTTCCATTCTTTTGCACAGCATATTCATAAGGGTACTGAAACCAAAATTACCATTGTATGTTATTTTAAAAATCTGTTTAAAATTCTAAAACCAAATTGACTTGGGGTAAGTAGATAGTTTCATGAATTCAAAAACATGAGTTGTTAAGGGGCATTTAAAGTCCACCTTAAATGGTGGACTACTTGCTTTGTGTGCACAAGGCCCAGGGTTTGATAACCTGAAATAGAAACAACAGAAACAGAAAACAAAACATACAAACAATATGGACAGGTTTATAACTGATATCAGTCGGAATATAGAAGTCCTTTTTCAGACAAATTTTTCTGACTAAGTTTTTAGAATCGTACAATCTTAACATGTAACAACCATTGATTTGCTAACATTTGTCTTGTCAAGAACAGTTTATAAGTGTAATCACATGGATTATACTGTTCAGAGAATAGTTTCTATTTCTTATGCTCTTGCAGTTCATGCTTGTTTAATGTACTAGTACTTCATTCCATGTTTCTGGCATTATTCTATAGTGCATTATATGTTACATGACAAAGCATGTAACAGTATGAAGCTTAAAGTCACAGTTCATTTACACGCTCAGCCCCTGAAGAACATTTGTATGTTTAAAGTTCATGATGATTATAAATAGAGTGGCCATAAACACTTATGCCTAGGTTCTTTTCTAATTTTTAAATATAGGTAGTTTACTATTTATATATATATGTGTGTGTGTGTGTATGTGTCCTGGTTCTGATGTTTATACATAATGTTCTTAGAACAATGATTTAAATATACATTTTTTGGTGGTACCGAGGGTTTAATTAAATGCAGGGCTTGATGCATGTGAGGCAAGTACTCTAATCTATACCTGCAGTCCTAATAAATATTTAAATGCCTAAATTACTTCATGATTATTCAGAAATTAGCATTAAGAAGACAATTATTCCTATTTGTATAAAAAATTAAATGGTTGAATAATCATACTTCCTTTAAACACAGACATATGTCATAACTTACTTAGAGCCCTAAGAGGGAAATGACAATGTGCCTCCCCCACTTCCTCTACAGGACACACGTCTAGCTGTGTAAGGCCTGAGCGTGGCCTCTGAGTGCTCAAGGCGCAATTCAACTTTATAACAAGGGCTGAGGCTCTTTTTTTTTTGGTTTTGTTTTGTTTTTTGAGACAGGGTTTCTCTGTGTAGCCCTGGCTGTCCTGGAACTCACTCTGAAGACCAGGCTGGCCTTTAACTCAGAAATCTGCCTGCCTCTGCCTCCCAAGTGCTGGTATTAAAGGCGCCACCACTGCCCGAATAATGGGTTTTCAACACATCGTAGCCATCTCATCCTCTCTTTTTTCTTTCTTCCTGGATTCTGGGGCTGAGTGACTATTCAGACTCTCCCCTCTGTGTGTCTTGCTCAGTCTTGAGAACAATCACGCAACAATAGAGCCAAAGTTTAAGAATAGTATTGAACATTGTGATTATTTTTCCTCTGTAAAGCTATACTAATTTTATTAAAATGATTGTTACAAATATATTTTCTTAAACCAGAGATGAAAATTTGCTCAAACAAGAGTCTCAGCCCTGCCGGGCAGTGGTGGCACACGCCTTTAATTCCAGCACTTGGGAGGCACAGGCAGGTGAATTTCTGCATTCAAGGCCAGCCTGGTCTACAGAGTAAGTTCCAGGACAGCCAGGGCTACACAGAGAAACCCTGTCCCCCCCCCCAAAAAAAAAAAAAAAAACCAAACCAAACCAAACCAAAAAATAAAAAAGAAAACACATTATGAACATTGTGAATGCATTGTGAACAATTAGAAGAAAAAACAAGAGCTGGCAGGGTGGGGTGGAGGGGCAACACTGGGGAAGAAATCAATTGTACTAAAGTATTCTACCAGTTTTTATCCTGTTCTCTATACTACCAAGATTAGATGCTAGTATATAAGTACATGCTTGAACTGTTTTCTTTGTAAGTCGATGAATATGGATAGTTACACCTGTGAGCACTATATACTAACAATGATTGGCATGCTAAGATATGCCCATGATGCAACAGTGTATGGACATTATGGAAATAAGCAATCACTTTCTGATTGGCTTTAAGGCTCTGATACTGTTTGATACTGTCAACAGGGCTAAGAACCCAAGCCTAGGTAGGACATAGGCCACAGCAGAGAATCTATGTAATCTGGCTTCTTTTGTGTCTCATGTTGTCCCTGAAATTTACCCATAGCGTTGCACTTTTCAGAGCCGCTCCTTGGTACCTGTGAAGGTTTTAGATCAGAAACCATCACTGGTACTAAAAACAATCCACAAGTGTTCATATTTGCATAAAGCCTAAACAAATCTTACCATATACTATAAACATCATTATATTACTTATAATTCCTAATACAGTGTCAACTGTGTGTAAATAGTTGTTATACTGTATTGTTGGGAGAAAAAGGATAAGTCCGTCGATGCATAGTGCTTATAAAATTGATTGTATCTAGATGTCTTTTATCTACAGGTGAAATCCAAAGACGCAGAAGCTCAAGCATGAAGGGCTAACTGTGACTTGTTACATCACTGAGAATTTTCCAAATATGGTTGTACCACACTTTTACTGTTCACAAATTGAAGGATTTAGAGACATTTCAATTATTGGACAAATATTAAAAAGACTGATAAGAATATCAATGTATAATTTTTCACATGAATATAAAACTATCACTTCTTTTGGATCAGTATCTAGGAATGAAATTGTTGGGCTGAATGGGAGGCACATGCTTAGCTTTCTAAGAGGCTGACAGATTGTCTCCCGCTAATGTTGTGCTTCTTATTTTTCCCTTTGGAGCACATGGTTGCTCATTATGTACACAAAGGAAAAATGTAATTAAGAGAGAAAAAAAGAAAACCACTTTTAATTGGACAGTACTGTTTCTGGCAAGAATAGGATGAATTTTCTCTCCTAAGGTAAGAATGTGGTGCTCGCTGGCAGAGTGCGTGCCAGAGTGTGTGAAGCAATGGGCTCCATCTCCAGTACCATGCAACCAGGTGGTAAACAGTTGTAGTTCCCAGCGCTGGAAGTAGAAACAGGAGGACCAGAAATCCAAGATTATCTTCAGCTACAGTCTCAGGATAGCCTGGACTAGATAGGACCCTGTCTTTTAAAAAGTAAAAGAAAAACAGAAAGAAAAGAAAAAGCCAAAAGTAACAATATACAGAGACAGGATAAACATTCTAGGAATTATGCCATTATGTTTAGAATAGTAGAGGGGCAGTATTTAACATGTGACAATCCAAATTTCCCATGCAATTAGTGACTAAAATAACATCCCATGTATATCAAACAGGGCAGTTATACTCACATAGTTTACAACAGGCATGTGACTGATATGAATAAAGCAAGAGAGAGAAATCTTAAAAGCAAAAAGGACAGAAAATTGACAGGAAATATTTCACCTGCAGCAAGAAAACCCAGCTGATAACAGTATTAAAGAGCTACAATTTTTCTTTATTAGAAAGACTATAGGCAGATGTACTCTAGAATTTGTAATCTGGAGAAGAGGCAGGATGGTGGAGATTCATATGGCTTACATACTGAAGCACAATAGCACATCCACCCTGCTCCCAAGAATGAAGCTACTAGAGCAAGGTGGGAGGAGGGGAGCTAAAGGCAGATCTGGAAGCTCTACAGCTACTAGAACAAGCAGAAGTAGGTGAGAAAGGGTGGGAGAGCATTATACTCCAGTGGGTGGGGGATGCTGGATCAGAGCATTATACTCCAGGGGGTGGGGCGGGGAGGGATGCTGGATTACCAGGGCTTCACAGACCTTGTTAATGATGCTCTCTAGACTTTCAAAAGACTATTCAAAAGAACATGAAGAACTTAGTTGTAAGACCTTTCTCCTCACAGCCTCTCCTCAAATTCATCTCCTCTGTCCAAAGGAGCACTCTTTAATGGTTTTCCATCTGTGTACCAGAATTTAAAAATAAACTATTCTCTCTTTCCCTTTTGTTCTCCCCCTCATCCCCTCTTCTGTCTCTGTCTCCATTTCTCTTGTGATTAAACCCTGGGCCTTAAACACAGCAGGCAAATACTCTTCCACTGACTTATATCCTTGGTCTTCAGATATTCTCTGTTTCCAACTCTGATAAATACAATAATTCACTTTTGTCTCTAGTGTCTGTCACAGTGCTTTCAGGATTCTTGGAATTTCCTGGACTTCTTAGAATAAAATTAGGTGAAGGGGCATTGCTTTGTTGTTCATAAACAAACTCAGAGTTTATGCTAATAATGTGAAAAGCCTAATAATGGAAGCTGGTTAAGAGAGAAATTAAGCCTGTGATTAGATGGTACAGACTTTTGGTCCTACCTCTCTACCTATGAGGAGGGAAGAAGGGCTGGAGGTTGAACCATTCACACTGGTCAATATTTAAATAATCATGCCTATATAATAGCTCCTTCATTAAACCCCTAAATGAAGGGGTTTAGAAAAGAACTTTCAGGATGAGCATCTGCATACTGGAGGAGGAAAAATGTGCTGCAAATTCCAGAGACTAGCCTTCCTGTGCTAAGGATACAGATGGTCCTCCTCGGTTCTCCAAGCTCTTGTACCAAACTACTGAATATATAGACAGAGTCAGGGGAACCACAGTTTTGTACAGGAGCCCTGAGACCTGTAACAGTAGCTGAAGGAAGGGGGTGAATGAAGCTTGTAGGACCAGGCCATTGATCTGTGTGGTTTGGTACTAAGTTTAGCTAGACACAAAAGTTAAACTATTGGCACACCAGTTGCTGTAAAGCATTAGAAGTAGAGGAAACAGTTTTCTTCTCTACCTTGGACTCCAAGGAGACCTCTCTTCCAGACACGATGGGATTGAAACACATCTGAGCTCACAGAGACTGTGGCAGCATGCACAGGGCCTACACAGGAACAAGCTAGACAGGGTGACAGTGCTGAGAAGTGGGAGTGGCTACTGGCTCCCACCCCTACCAAGAAGCTATCTGCCATTGGCATCTGTTTGCAAAGAGAAAAAATAGGCTTTTCCAATTTGTCTAATTGGTGTATTGCTTGTGTATTTTGATTTCAGGTTATGTTTTTGTGGGATCTGTTGTTGTATGTGTTTGACTTTCTTTCACTTGTGGTTTTCACTTGTGGTTTTTGTTTGTTTGTTTTTTTTAAAGAGAAAAAGGACATGGAGTTGGGTGGCTAGAAGAGGTGGGGAAGGTCTAGGAGAAGCTGGGAGGGGAAGCATGATTACAATATAGTGTATGAAGAAAAATGTTTTTCAATAAAAGTCAATCAGTAAAGGGGGATTTAAAGTTAACTTGTTTTTCTAGTTCTAGGTCTGTAACAGACTTTTTGGTTTTGCTGTTAAATAAGTACTGACAATATATTCAGTAGTGAAACCACAAAACCCAATGTAAATCTCTGCAGCTCCAAAATGGCTAGGTTGACTACACAGCAGCCCACTGATGTACAGACTGTGGGCCTGGTTAATTTCAACGTGTGATTTTTCTAATTGACACTATGAAGTATCACCCGGTTTGTGTGTGACTAATGTGTTCTGATGTCTATTTTTATGTCACATACCCTGCAGGACTGTCTCTGGGGAGAGCTCTTGTCAGTGATGCTACCGGGGTGCATGTTTGTTGCACTGCTGAGAGCAACGGCAACTTGGTAAGGACATGTGTTCACTCTGAAGTCCTCTGCCTTTTCTTCCATTTTGTGATTAGTTAGTATCCTTTTAGTTAGTGTCTAAGATAAGAGGGAAAATTCTGAGTCTGAAAATATTTTTTCATTCATTAACATAGTAAACCATTCATGTATGCATGGGATAATGCCTGGTATTCTTACATATTTTTAAAAACAAGAATTCTGTTATCAACTTGTTTAGTGTCATAAGGATGTCATGGTAGGGGAGTGGGGAGGGATGGAGAGATGTGTATTTGGTTTCCAGCACCCACATGGCAGTTTACAACCACCTGTAACTCTATCTAGTTCAGGGGATCTGATGCCGTCTTCTGGCTCCCGTGGGAACCAAACATGCACAACATGTGTATACATACGTGCAGCCAAAAGACTCATGCACACTCACACATATAGAAATCTAAAGCCAAATTGTGGTGTAGTTCTATATACATAATATTATAATTATAAATTAGAACTATCTTTTTATTAGTTCAAATCAGTTTTCTATATTTTATATGTTTTAAAGTTTTCTACAATTTTTTTTTTTTTTTTTTTTTTTTTTTTTTTGGTTTTTTGAGACAGGGTTTCTCTGTGTAGCCCTGGCTGTCCTGGAACTCACTCTGTAGACCAGACTGGCCTTGAACTCAGAAATCCACCTGCCTATGCCTCTCAAGTGTTGGGATTAAAGGCATGCACCACCACTGCCTGACTAAAGTTTTCTACAATAATTTCTGTACACTCCTTGATATAGTTATTATTTAGTTTTATATTTTCCTTGTTGCTAATTGAGGTTTTCCCAGTTTAGCTTAGAAATTACCTTTTGCACTTGAGTTTCATAGCATCTAACAGAAGAGTTATAATGTAGGTATTTAAGGCTTTTGTTTTATTTCTCAAAGTTGAGTCTAGCCAAGGAGTGTGTTTGAATGCTTAGGCAAATACTCTAGCGCTGACCTATTCTCAGCTTGAGTCTCGTATTTTAAAACCTGAGATATAATTCATACATCATAACATTAATCTTTTAAGGTCATGTTGCAAAGTAGAATGTGGAGTAGAATCTCTCAGCTCCATATTCATTTGTGGAAATCCTAACATCAGGACCTCAGAACATGGCTGAATTAGATAAGGCCTTAAAGGAAGTGGGTAAGACAGAAGGCATTGTATGGGTGGGCCTTATCTATATGAGTGCTCTCCTTCTAAGAATCTGTGAAGACATAGGCAAGACACGGAGTGAAGGGTAATCACACAAGCACACAGTAAGATGGAAACAAGGAAACTGCCTCAGAATGAAATCAACTCTTATGACATGTTTATCTTGGACTTCTAGCTACCAAGTCAACTTAGTTTTTGTAAAAGCATTCCTATCCACATAAACACATATCATGTAATTTGTGAATTTTAGTGCAATTAGCACATCTCCAAATGCATAAAACCATCACTGCCATCTAGGTGGAGAGAGTCATCACCACCAGGAAAGCAAACTCGTGCTTACTAGTCATCATTGTTTCTACTACAGAGTTCAGGCTTCTCCTAGTCTCCAACAACCACTGATCTGTTTCCATCTTCATGAACTGGTATGCTCTGGATAGTGGCCTTTTATATTTGACTTTTCTCACTTATAATGACATTTTTTTAAGAGTTCTCCATGTTAGGGCATGTAGCAAAACTTCCATTTTCTGGCTGAGTCAGACTACTTTAGTTACTCTGTTCACCACTATGACCAAAAACCCAACAGGCAACTTAAAGGGGGATTTGTTTGAACTCACAGTTTAGGGATATACCTCACCATGACAGAGAAGAAATGGCAAAAGGAGTGGCTTGCAGTTTCAAGTGAGAATTTGCTCATACCTCGGCAGTGCAGAGAACAGGAAAAGAATGCTCAGCTGGCTTCCTCTTTTTCCTGTTTTAACTCATCTCAAGACCCCCGCCAGCCTAGAGATGTCATTCCCAGGATCAGGGTGACTCTTCCCTCTTCAGCTAAACTCTATTCAAATGCCCTATAAGACACACCTAGGAGTGTGTGTCCTAAATCTAGTGATTCTGAATCTAGTCAAGTTAAAAATGATTGTTTATCTATTTGGTGGTCAATGAGCACAGGTTGTTTCCGCATCTGGAACTATTACGGATAATACTACGGGTATTTTTATTTTGGATCCATTGTGACACATAGTCTATTTTCTTAAGTTTTTCTTAAGTCCATAGGCATCTATAGGAATTAAACTAATGAGCCTTTCAGTAATTATATTTAACCCTTTGAGAAACTGACAAACTGTTTTCCTAAGTATCTACATCATTTTATATTCCCAATAAAGATGTACTATGGTTCCAGTTTTCCATGTCACAGTTAACACTTACCTTTTTATTGTCTTCCTATATGAAAGATATCTCATTCTGATCTGCATTCCCCAAATGCATCCCCAAGATGTCAAGTATCTTTTATGTGGTTGTCTACCTAAATCTTTTCTTTAAAGTTAGGTTATTTCTCTCTTCATTGCTGGGTTGTTCAAGGTTTGATTGGTTTCCTGTTTTGTTTTGTTTTTTCTTCTTTTCAGTCTTGTTGTATAGCTCAGCCTGCCCTTACCTTGCAGCCTTCCCATGTCAATCTCCCACAAGGTTTTACGTAAGCACTATTATACCTCTGACTACGTACATCTTCTACTTACTGTAAATCATGTTTACAATGTGAGGTGTGAGGCTCAAATTCATTCTTTACATGTCAGTTTCTTTCTACTCTGCATTGTTTAAAATATCTTCTTTCCTTAATGTCTTGGCATTCTTGAAAAGAAACCAGTTACCAAAAATAAAAATGTTTATTTTTATATTTTTATTTTCAGTTCAAGGGTCTGTGAGTCTATAATTGTGCCTGTTTTTGTTTTTGTTGAGGGGGAGGAAAGGGGAACAGCTATAATAGGAGTTCCCATCAAGTGACATCTTCTCACTTTCTATCTTCTTTTAAAATTAGTCAATACAGCTGAAGATGCTGCTGGCCATGTTTTCTTTGACCAAGACTGACTTGGTAAGAGTTTACCAGTTCAAGATTTGCTTCTTCTATGTAGACAGTTCTACAAATATACTGAGTGTCCCTAAAGCCTTTAGGGCTTTCTATAAGGTGTAGCATCCAATAGCTTGACAAAGACAGAGCACAAGCCAGGCAAGGGTTCTTTGTATACACACAAAAAACAGTAACAGCAGTGGCAGCAGCATGGCCATCATCTGCCAAGTCAGCTGATTTTCTGGGAAAAGGCAAAAACTACAAAGATCAAGGTGCTTGAATATGTTGAGCTCAACTGCAAATCTCAGAGAATACTGGCTAAGAGATGCAAACACTAAATCAAGGGGAAAGCGAAGCTAGGCTATATGACACAGTTCTAAGCTTCATCTTTTGTTTTACTTAAAAAGACAATAACATTTGAAGCTGTGTTCACTTTGTCACTATTTGGTAACTAGTCTTTTGGAAAGGTATAAACTAAAGTTATCAGGGAAACATGGGAAATTTGTGTTTGAAAACAAGTACAACTAGAATGCCCAACACTTTCATAAAACTGCTTTCTTTAGTTGGATCAGAAGAGGCAGTGAGAGAATATTTAACTTACTCTTCTGTTCTCTAGGACCCTATCGCTGACCCACACCCTCTAGGTCAATCCTCCACCTTTAAAGATACTTGCCCAGACTAGTCTTGAACTTGAAACTCTGCCTCTGCCTCCAGAGGGCTGGCATTACAGGCATGTGCTAAGCAGGCTTTTTTATATGGGTCTAGGAATTGGACTCAGGTGTTCTATCTCTCCAGCTCCAAAATTCCTCTAATCAAGAGGAGTTACCTATTTTTGTTTAAGATTCTCCATTAGTAAAATTGTTTTTATTTAAATAGTAAAGTTTAATAAAGAGTTTATCATCACGTCTATTTAAGAAAGTGTTTCACAGTCTTAAACAATTCTGTCCTTTATGACCCGTGTTTAGAAGAAGAGAGCCCAGCCAGGCCTTTAATCCTAACACTTGGAAGGCAGAGGCAGCCAGATCTGTCTAAGTTTGAGGTCAGACTAGTGCACAAAGTGAGTTTCAGGACAGCAAGAGCTATGTAGAGAGACCCTGACAAAAAATAAAAGACAAAACAAAACAAACAAACAAACAACAAAAGAACCCACATAATCAACTTAAAGGCCACGTTGTTAAAAGTGAATACGAATATCTCATATAACTATGTTTGTGCTTAACAGAAATTATATTAGAATACTTATTAAAGATGTGTAATTCAATTGCTACGCTTTAGGGGCTTAGTATTTGGCTCCCAGCATCTCCATTGGGCTTTGCACAACCACCTATAACTACAGATCCAGGGGATTCAATACCAGTGGTCCATATGTCTACTGACACACATTTGCACACATACACAGCATTAGTTAAAAATAAATATTAAAAACATAAATTATGGGATTTCAATTTAGGTATTACTACACTGGTTTTGTTTTACACGAGTTATATTTGATTAACAGGAATTTGGAATTATTTAGTTTCCATCAATTAAATACTAAGTGATCACAGATAAACAACTTTGACTCTCTCAGGTTTGTTTTTTCCATATGAAATATCTAATTATTTAAATTATATGTAGCTATCATGAGAGTTTTGAAAAGTTTAATTAGTATTTTTCTGAATTGTCAGAATAAAAAGACTTCATGAAAAGTAGCTGTAATTTTGCCCAATATTTATTACAATTAATAATACATGCCAGAACACTCATTGTAGTGTCTTCCTTGACTCCTTCTCCTTTCCTCCCTCTCTCCCTTCACACTGGAAAATGATCCTAGACTTGTCAACCAATAGGAAAGTGCTCTCCCACTGAGTTATATGCCCTGTCCTTCTTAGAGGCAAGCTGCCCAAATTGCCCTTGAACTCACTTTGTAAGGCAGGTAGAGTCTGAGTAGCTAGGATTATAGGCTTACACAAAGGGACCTGGACCTGGCTTACATAAGTTCTTTGTTTTTCTTTGCAATAAAGTCTTGCTTTGAAGCCAACTCACTATATAGCATAAGTCTGGCTTCATATGGCAATCCTCCTGCCTCAGGGTTTATGCTATGGTATCTTAAAAAAACCCAATTTTCAAAAATCTGTTATTTCTCTTTAACATGAAAAGTATTATAGTAGGGGCTGGAGAGATGGCTCAGCAGTTTAGAGCACTGACTGCTCTTCCAGACGTCCTGAGTTCAATTCCCAACAACCACATAGTGGCTCACAACCATCTGTAATGGGATCCGATGCCCTCTTCTGGTGTGTCTGAAGATAAATAAATCTTATTATTATTTTTTATTTAGTAAAGAGTACTAGAGTCATAGCTCAGTGGTAGATTGCCTGCCCAGTATGCACAGTCTTAGATCCAATCCCTAGAATTTAAAAGCATTTTATTTTACAAAGAACTACTACTTCTTCACATACTCTAAAAGTACTTAGACCATTCTAACAAATACTATTATATAGTACTAAAAAATAGTCTGTTTTCTCTCTAATATAAATATTTTATTATAAAGTATTGATACCTCTTATATTCAGAATGTTCAACTTTTCTTATAACATTTATATTATGATGAGTGATTTTAATGATCCTCTGAATCAATATTTTCTTTCCCACTTAACAGTTTTTAGGAATTAAAACCTACATATTTAAAAAACTTCTTCCAAAGCACTAATAACTTAAAATTTTTAGTTGCTATTAACTAAAGCTTGAACTGGAGCTATTTTAGTAATAAATGTTTTACCATCATATACAGACTAGTACATAGGTAATGCTATGAGATAATTACCACTTAAGTTTCCATGAGCAACCAGAATACAAATGTCAATACAATGATGAGTGTGGTGAGGCCATCAACACACACCAAGTGCCCAGAGCCAGGCAGAACTGCTCTTTGGTAATCCTAGACATCAGAAGTAGCATGTGCTGACAGAACAGACAATGCAGGTTGGAATCAGACATATGCAGTCTCCTCAAAGAGGGTGATCACATGTAACTACAGGTTCTCCTATGAGACCGTCATACCCATCCTACCGGATGTCTTTGGATTATACAGCAAATCAATATTAAAGGTGGCTTAACCACACCAAAGCTGATACTATTAAAAATAGGGTTAGAAACAGATCTTGAATTTCCAAATTCTATTCTTTATAGAGCATACAGTAAATTTCAGTGCATACCTGGTACTGTTTTGCTTCAGCACTCAGATGAACAGTGACCTAGAGGGTCTCTTCTTGCTTTCTTCTTCTCTGAGGCCTAACCCTTCTTGCCCAAACTTTAGTACCATATCTACAATTTGATTCATTCAAAATGTCAATAAATTTTATTAACTTAGAATTCCTAAAACCTTATTTATCTATACCATTTTCAATTACAACATGCTCTCTATTTATTGAGACAGGGCCTCATGCAGCTCCAGCGTGAACATTATATGATGTAGAATGACCCTGAACATCAGAACCTCCTGCCTTCACTGCCTGAGTGCTGGCATTAGACCCGTGCCACATGCTTAGTTTACTTGGTGCTGGGGACCAAACCCACAGCTTCCTGTACACCAGGCAAAAACTTTACCGAACTACATCCCAAGCCTATAATGTGCAGTTTTAAAGGTTTTCTTTTTATATTTATGGTCATGTGTTACATAATGATGTTTCCCAACAGGCTCTGTATGTCGCAGTGGTCTCATAAGATTACATTGCCTACAAGTTCAGTAAATAATGTTTGCACAACAATAAAACTGCCTCACAAAGTACTTCTCAGAACCTATCCCTACTGTGAAACCACATGACTGTACTGAGCACAGCTCCTCACTGCACTGGAGAAGCCAATGCTGCCGAGACATTTATTTATATGGCATTACAATGCAAAAAAAAAACAAACGGAAAGAATATTAAAATTTTCTAAAATATTGAAGATGTCAAGTAATAAAACTGTGATAGACTTCCAATTGTTCTTTTGAGTGTGAGATAGATAAGCTGTTAATACTGTCACTAAGGGAAACCACTTAATTGATTCTAAAAAATGTTCAACCTGTCAATGAAAAACAGACAGAAGGTGTGTGTACCACAGTGATGGAGGCAAAGGACATAGCACATGATACATAAAGTTCTAAAATTCCATGTCTTATTAACCACATTAAAGTAATCAATTTACTAAAAGCTTAAAAAGTATTTAAAGGGCCAGGCAGTGGTGGCACACGTCTTTAATCCCAGCACTTGGGAGGCAGAGGCAGGCGGATTTCTGAGTTCGAGGCCAGCCTGGTCTACAGAGTGAGTTCCAGGACAGCCAGGGCTACACAGAGAAACCCTGTCTCGAAAAAACAAAAACAAAAAAAAATTATTTAAAGGGGGTGGAGAGATGGCTCAGTGAGAGTACAAATAGTTCTAGAGGATCTGAGTTGGGTTCCAAACCTCTGAATCAGGCAGTGGTCGAGTTCCTGTGCATCCACCACCCTCTACTGAACTCCATGGCACTAGCTTGCGTGCATGTGTCCCCACAAAGGCATATCTGTACATGCTTAATTAAAAACAAGAAATTTAGGACTAGTTAGGTTCCTCAGTGGGTTCCTCAGACACCAATCCTGACAATGTGAGCTTAATCCCCAGGACTCACACAGAGGAGAGAGAGAACCAGCTCCTCAAAGCTGCTCTCTGATTTCCACACATGCACACACAGAATAAAAATAATTTAAAAATTATCTATACATTTATCTTAGGTAAAGCACAAATATAAGGGTAAATAGCCTGCTATGGTTCTTTTAGATAAATATCCTTTTCAAAAGCTTTGAGCTTGGGCTGAAACTCAGAAGTACAATGCTAGCCTAGCATGTATGATAACCTGGATTCAAACCATAGCACCAGAAGGAAAAAGAATTTTAAAACCGTAAGATTTGGCATTACTAGTGTATTTCTAGAATATAGCCTAGGTAGTTATGATAATGCAAATACTATGGAGGAAGTTTTACACACTTTTTCTAAATGTTGTATTCTGTCTTTTATGTATAAGATTTTAAAATGTAATTCTTGTGGGGAAAAGGGGTAGTGGTACATCTGAAAAAAAATGAGCAATTATTAAAATATTTAGAATATAATTCTGGCCTCTGTTTGCACCTGTATTCACATGCATATACGGTCATAGACACATATGTACATACATAACTTAAAAATCTTTAAGAAAGTTTTTAAGTGTTTCCCTCCCTTCCTTCCTTCCCCCCTTCCTTCCTTCCTTTCTTCCTTCTTCCTTTCCTCCTTCCTTCCTCCCTCTCTTCCTCCCTCCTTCCTTCCCTTCCTTGCTAGGTAAGGTCATGTTCATGTGTTTCATGAACTCACCATGTAGCTTAGACTAACCCTGTCCTTCTGACTCTTCCACTTCCTCCAAGCACTGGTGTAACAGCTAGGGGTGCAGGCATGGATTACCATGGGCCCAGTTCTGTACTGTCCGGAGAATTAAACCATGCATGCTTCAAATATGCCAGGGAACCACTACACCAAAAGACCCATATCCCCAACTCCTTAAGTATTATTTTCTTCCTTTTAAATTATTGGAAAAAATCATACTTCAATGGCTTGGTATTAAAAGATGTAGCATAAAAATAGTTCAATCATGTCTTACTTTCTTATTAAGCCCTAGTATTTATAGATAGTAGCAATTCATTATTTAAATAAAAGCTGGCCGTTCAGCTACAATCTGCTACCTCTCTTACTAGATTTGTACTGCTGTAACAAAATACTATGGACTAAGAAGTTTATGCATACTAGAAATTTACTGAAGCCTGGGAAGTTTAAGATGTAGGTGTTTAGAGGTGTGGTATCTGGTAGAGGCTATGCTGTTTCCAAGAGGAGCTCTGTGTCCTCCAATAGGGAGGGATGCTATGTCTTCTTTGTCTTAAGTGGTACAGTAGAACAGTAAATCTATTCCTTCACACTTCCTGTAACCCCTCAACCCCCCCCCCCCCATGCTTTTTGGTTGTTTTAGGACAGGGTCCTACAATATAATTCAGGCTTGTCTCCAACTGGAAATTTAATTTAATTTAACTTAATTTTGCCTCAGGACCATCCAACCTTATATCCAGCCCTCAAGTGGTTTATCGGGGCTTTTGACCTTGTCCATGGGAGCTTCACTCTTTTGATTTAATTACTTTCCAAAGTCTCCAGTTTTTAATATGATTTTATTGGCCATTACAGTTCAGCACATACATGGTAAGATGCCCAGGCAGGTAATGGTGTGTGCCACCAAGCCCGATGCCCTAAGTTCAATCCTCAGTATCTACACGGTAGGAGAGACCCCACTTTTGCAAGTTGTGTTCTGACCTCATGTACACCCATAGTCACTCACACACAAGTAAACACAGGGAAACAATTTCTTATAAAAAAAGTTTTAACACACACATTTTTTGCTGGAGTTAGGCTATGGTACTTCCCTAAAACAGTAGAGGTGCAATTTATAAACAATACTAAAGGAGAAGTTTTCAGGGCCTCAGAGATGCTCAGCTGTTAAAAAGCACGGGCAGCTCATCGGGAGGACCCAGGTTCCATTCTCAGTACCCACGTGGCAGCTCACAACTGTAGTGACAATTTTGGACTATTGGTTTCTTTGAAAAACATGGAACTATCATAAGAATATGCTTTCGTTTAAATCCCAGATATGGGGTATGGGGCTGCTTCAGACTGTTTACAGCCGCTGCCTCGTGCTCTAGCAGGGGTGTGATTTTTGCCAGCTGCAGATAGTTTCTGCAGTTGTCTGATGGTTGGAATTCTGGGGACTTTTCTGAGGGTATGTACATGCTAGAGCCCCAAGGGGTGGGTTGGTGGTTGGTTATTGTGTGCAAAGAAGAAACAACAAGAAGAAATTAGGTATCCTAATGGAGAAGCTCAAATTTGCCCCAAGGAACAAGATGCCCCTTATCAACAGGAAGTAGTCTAATGATTACATCCCCTTTCCCCTCTATTCTATTCTCTCTTCTATCTAGTGTTTGGGGGTTGAGAGGGTGGAAGAACCCACAAAGTAGCCAAAGTCCATCTATGTACAAGTCTGTGACTTCTGTTCTAGAGGATCCAATATCCTCACACAGACATACATGCAGGCAAAACACCAATGCACATAAAAATAAATAAACTATGCTGAATTGTTGAAGAAAAAAATAAGTCTGATGCTGTACTAAATGCATATATAGGAAATTTTTAAAAAGAAAAATTTCTACTACAGGATTTTTTATACTAATGGACAGAATAAACATTTTCTCAATCTCACACAATAGGGTATTCTAGATTATTTTTAAAGATGTCTAAGTAAAATTTATATTAAATTTCTACATGTTGTTTAGTTTTAATAGTTAAACATGATCTACTAATTGTACTACGTATTTATTAATTTATGGTACTTTCATTGACCTTAGGGCAATATTCTCCCAGTAGACAATTCCCCAGTTCCTTAAGATCCAAGGTTAAATTTTATCCTGTTAAAACTCTACCTCCTCTTTTATGACTACATGGTCATGCACAGAGAACAGTGGAAGGACACACAGGAGCTTCTCAGTGTGACTGCAGAACGTGCAGGGGAAGCAGAAGAGGCAGGAGGGCAGATTACAAAGCAGAAGGTAGAGAGGAAAGAAAGAAGAGAGATCCCCCCAAGTCTATATTAAAACACCTAGGATGTGAGACATAATTACTATATACTTTAAAACGTATCTATATACAAATGTGCATGAATGTCTTAGTCTGTTTTCCTATTACCATGACAAAATACTGTAACAAACACAACTCAATAGAGGAAGGGCTCTGGCTCACAGTTACAGGTTACATTCCATCATGGCAGGGAAGTCCCAGTGGCAGGAGCTGGATCATCCACGGTCAAGAGCAGACAGCAAAGATCACTAGACGCATGCTACTGTTCATCCAACTCTCTTTTCATCCCACCCGGAGTTCAGCCCAGGAAATGCTGTTGCCTACATTTAGGGTGGGTTTTCCCATGCTAATGAACTCAATTAATAAAGTTCTCCACAGGCCAACCTAATCTATGCAACCCCTGACATATCATTCCCAGGTGATTCTAGCCTGTATCAAGCTGATAATGAAAGCTAATCACCATACATACATACATACATACATACATACATGTATACATACATAAAAGTTTATATAGAACTCAAGTAAAAACTTAGGAAGGGGGATGCAACCAAACTTCTCAGAGGGAGTACCCACAGAAACTCTATCCGTAGTTGCTTCTGCTTCCAGCCTCCTGAAGTATAAACAGGCAATGGAGGGCAAATGTGTTCTTGTTATCACAATGAAGTCTGTGTGTGTGTTTGCATATGTGTATGTATGTGCTTATCTAGACTATATTACAGGAACAGTGATTATTTAATCTAGTTTTGTGATTCCCTCTAGAAGTTTGCAGATTCTCTGTAAAGAACCTGTGATGGTTAATCTTCATTGTTAGCTAGGTTGTCTTTTGAATTACCAATGAGACAGCCGGCCCTTTGGGCACACCTAAAAAGCATTTCCAGATAGGTTTACCTGAGGTTGGGGACCCATCCTGAATGGAGCCATCATCATTGTATAGGCTGGGGACCCCATCTAATGAAAAGGGACTGAGTAGAGCACCACTGTTTCTTTCTGCTTCCTGACTGCAGATGCACTGTGATGGGCCTCCTCACTGTCCTGACACCATGCCTTCCCTGCCATAATAAAGTACCACTGCCAACTGTAACACCAGATTACAGTCTTAGGGCTTTTACTGCTATGAAAAGACACCATGACCAAAAGGAACTTGGGAAAGAATTTTTGCTTATGGTTCTGCATTACAATCCATCACTGAGAAGTCACAGTTAGAGGCTGAAACCAATGCAGAGGTCACAGAGGAACACTGCTCACTCGCTTGTTCCTCCTTACAACACCTTCTTACAACACCCAGGACACCAGTTCAGGGATGGAAGCACTTACACTGAGTCGGGCCTTCCTATGTCAGTCATTGATCAAGAAAATGTACCACAGGTTTGTCCACAGGCCTACCTGATAGGGAGCACTTTATTAAGGGTCCCTCTTCTAAAATGACCCCACCTTCTGCCAAATTGACATAAAACTAGTCAGCCAGCATAGACTCTTCTTTTCAGAAGTTACCTCTGTCAGGTATTTTGTCTCCACAACAAGAACAGTTATGAATACAGGACCAGTCAGAGAGTATTGTCTCAGGTACTCAGTTCTGATCCTGTAGGAAGAAAATAATCATACACACGCGATGCTAAACTCATGGCGTTGACTTCAGTACCCAGTTCTGCAGTCAATGCTTAGCTGGTGGATGCTGTGCAGGAGGTTTGTGCTTGTGCATCACCTCGCTAGCCTGCTAGCCCTAAGTGCAGGTGATTCCTCTCAATGGTGTAGATGAGCCTCATCCAATCAGCCTCAAAAGGACTGAGGTTTCCCAGGAAAGAGGAAACTCTCCCTCAAGACTGTCAAAGACTTCTGAATCTATGTGCCAGGCTGCCTTATAAATTTCAAACTTGTCAGGCACCACAATCGTATTAGCCAACCCTTAAAGTAAATCTCCTGGTAAGTGACAGATAATGTGTGGTATACGACTGCCCATGTTTCTCTGGAGAACCTTGACTAATACATAGACAATACATAAACTAATGGGCATGACTGTTCCATTAAAAGTATTTACAGTAACAGCTGGTGGGTGAGATTTAGCCCAAGTTCTCCAAACCCTAGTTGTATCATTAATAAGAGATGGATGCTTTCACTAAACACATTTTAATTTTTTAAGATTTAAATTTTTAATTAGATGTATATGTATGTCAGCATGAGGGCTTGTGCAAATGAATACAGTGTCCTCGAAGGCTTGAAGAAGGAATCAGATGCTTTGCAGCTGGAGTTATAGACACTTGTGAGACGTTGGATGTGGATGCTGGGAACTCCAAGTGCTCTTAACCACTGAGCCATCTCTCCAGCCCCACACTCTAGGTTTTAAGCAGTGTAAAAGGAAATTGTGGTCCATGAATTGGAAGTCATGTTCGATAGGACAGAGTCTGGAACAACTGTGAGTGACTGCAGTTTCTAAGAATGAGGCCTATACTGAAGTTGTAGCATGAGAGCAGTTTGTCAGGGTTGCAGGCTGGCACCATTTTCACACGTTCTTATGCTTTTCAATATTACCTTTGGAGAGCAAATTTTTTTGCTGCCAAAAAAAGCAGAAGTCAATTAAAGGAATGTTTTTTAGATATTCATTTATTAAATTTTGCACTTTTTCAATAGAAATTGTTGAGAAAAATTAAAAATTTGTGAAATCGTTAAATACAAGGGTTACAATTTTTGGCACAAAAGGAATTCTTTTTACCAAAGATGTACAGCACAGGACTTTCATGTAACATTTATTACAAATAGGGATCTTTAATCTAGAAAATGGGACCTACCTATATGTTTATTTTTATTATTTTTTGTTTATTTGAGTCAGAGTCTCATAGCCCAGGCTGGCTTGGAACTCTGTAGCCCAGGCTGGCCTTGAACTTGTGATCCTCCTGCCTCCGCCTCCTGAGTTCGAGTGCTGGGATTACAGGTGTGCGCCACCATGCCAGGCACTACCTATAAATTTAAATAGTAGATTGTCAAGTTAGTTGGTAACCCCAGATTCCCTTCTCTAGCCTAGGGATTAATAAGATTTTCAGCTTAGAAGAAATTGGTATCCCAAAAAGGTTCTGTAAATACTTGTCTCATCGTGAAGAAACCTGTTTGTCAGAAGATTAAGATAACTGATAATTGAAAATGATCAATTTGCCGAAAGCTAACATCACCCCATCTTCTCGACGATAAAGAATGAGTACAGGTGCTCCTAAGAAGGTTTTATGGTATAATGATGAAAAGAGCAAAATGGGTAACTTGAAAAGTGATTCCTGAAAGAGAATTCTAAGTAATCCAGCAGATTAAACAATAACAATGCTTAAGCCCAAGAATCAAGGCTGTGTGACCACGGCCAGATGACAGACAAGTTCATATGGCAGAGGGATGAAGTGACTAAAAGGCCACTAAGACACTGTCTTAGAGAAGTAAAGAAATAGAAACTAATGAAACAGTGTTGGCAAGAGGTCGAGACACTTGAATTCAGAAAGGAGCCACAGTCATAAAGACAGATCATCAAAGGGCTAAGTGAGAGAACGCTGCAAACCAAAGGGACTGGGTCTAGTTTTAGAGGAACTCTGATTTCAGATGCTTGCTATCAAATCCTTTGCTCTGATTATTGTTTTGGAAAATATAGTCACTATTTTACTTACTTATATCCAGAACTCCTAGTAAAGCATAACATGTCTTTAACACAACAAATTTCAATAATTATTTGTTAACAATGACAAATTACTTAATAATTCATAGCAGAGAGTAAATCAATCTCAATCTCTCTGTCTCTCTCTTTTTTTAGCTATTACTTAGCATTAACTAAAAGTTAGAATCTGGAGCCTGTGAGATGGCTCAGCAAGTAAAGGAGCTTGCTGCAAAGACTGACGGCCTGAGTTTGATTCCCCAGGACTCACATAGCAGGAGAGAACCCATTCCCACAAGTTGCCCTCTGACCTTCACAAATGCTCTAGTGGTAAGCACCCCTACACACACATACACACACACACACACACACACACACACACACACACGAGATAAATAACTCTAACAGTTTTAAACAGTTAACACCCAAAAGCTCTGTGAAATAGGAAGGTGATACCACACTCACCTCAGTATCCTCATACTGAGAGGAGATGAAACCATAATCTGCCAAAACCCGAACCGTCCTTGTCAGATTTAGGGGTTTTGTAGAAAAGTTCCCACTACTACGTTTGTCTACTCTAGCTCAGGAAAATGGTGCAGTTGATCTTCTTAACACAAAATAAACTGGGAAAGATGTTCAAGGAATCTACACCAAGTTAAGTTCCAGAAGGGCCAAGTGGTGGCTTAGACACATGACATAAGTGCTAACAATTATGGAATGTTTGCTATGTTCTAAGAACTGACAGATCACCTCATTTAATCCTTTCAACATCACCATGAAGCTTAGGCAGCACCAAATCCACAGGAAGAAACCTGGGTTAAGGAATTCTCAGCAACGTTAAAGAATTGCTGAAGACAAAGGTAATCAGACGAAGTGCTGCGATTTGAACCCATGAATTCTGATTCTTAAGGGTGTTATATGGCCAAACAGAATAGAACAATTATTTCTCTTAAAAGGACAAATTAAATCTCCTCAAAAGTAATCTATACTCAATTCTATCCTTTACCTGACATTTTGTCTACTACTCCTTAAAAGGATGACACCTGGGTGTCAACTTTAACAAAATTAAAAAAAAAGAAACCAAAACCCTTAAGTTTGTACTAAAATTTATTACAGTGATGAGTGAGGATAAATGAGAGAGATAATTACTGACTGCTACTTCTTTGATCAGATGAAATGACAAACCTATATATATATATGTATATACACATGTATATACATACATATATACACATATATGGCATTTCACTTAATGGAATTTATGTGGATCCAAGTTATCCTTAAAAACAAAACAAACAAAAACCTCTAAATCAAATGGTTCACTTAAAAACCCAAGTGCCCTCCCTGTGCTTCCAAGTTTCAGTAAGAACTTACCGTTAAACAACTTGTGTTTGGTCCATCATTGAAACGCCACATCATTTGTGGCTTTCCCATACTCTTTTGCATTTCTTAGAGGACTCATTTACACCTTAGTTTACCATATTAACCGTGGTTTTGAAAGTTTCTTCTCGTATTCACCAGACTACGTCACAGATTCCCTCGCTCTTTCTAAAATAAGTGGATGTCTGCTGCAAAACCTGTAGCTGCGCTGCCAGAGCTCTAAAAGCCCGATTTTTAAGATTCAGAAGTGATCGTCAACATACCCCATCACTACAACTTATTTACTCCAAGGAAACTGCCAGCAGGGTGTACGAATCAATCAGAAGGCTGTAGGTGGAGGGCGAGCTGTCAAATCCTACAAGGTTGGGCAAGGGAGGACGCGCCAGGGAGGCTCGAGGGGGAGGTGGGAGGTGGCAGCGTTGGACTCCATTCCGTAAACAGTCACTGCGCCACTTGCCAAGCGCAGAGAAAACAAGATCCACCCACGCAACCAGCCGGGCGGGACCCGGAGCGGCGGGCCTTGCTGGGGCCCGCGGCGGGCGCGGGAGCGAGGCGGGCGCCGAGCCCCTCGCACTCCGGGCGGCGACCAGCCCGGCCGGCCTCCCGCGCCGCTCCCGGCGCCCGCACGCCCGCACGTCGCCGACCAGCCGCGGCCGCTTACCGTGGCGCCTGGCAGCTTCCCCCGAGGCGGCCCTCAACGGCTGCCGCAGTCAGAGCACCACCCCGCGGCGGGGCACGTCTAGCCCGCCCGCAGCTCCCGGCTCCCCCGCAGCGCCGCCGCTCTCGCGAGAAGCCGGCCGAGAGCGCGCAGAGGGCGGGGGAGGAGGAAGGGCGGGGCTGCCAACGGCGGCGGCCACTTCTGCGCCGCATCCGGAGGGGCGGCCGCCATTGTGCTTCGTCGCCGACTTCTCTGCTCGTAGCCCGGGACCCGAGCACAGCGAGGAAGGAGGCGGCGGTGTGGCTGCGGCGAGCGCGACACTCCCTGCGGAGTGCCAAGTGGAAGAGGGTAAAGAGCGGCGGCGGCGGCGGCGGGGGGGGAGGGGGAGGGGGAGGGGAAGGGGAGCGCCGGAGTGCCGGCCTCCTCCCCCAACCTCGGGACCCTGGGGGCAGGGAGGGCAGCTGGTGCGTGTCCCTCGGGGACCCGCGGCGGCCGGTGGAGCCGGGCGGCGGTAGTGCGGGGTCGGCCCACCCGGGATTCCGCTCGGTTTCCCAGCCCCTCGGAGTAGGTGGAGGTAGGCCTCTCCGTGGCCCCGCACCGTGAGTGGCGTGACACTGGCGTGCGAGGCAGAAAGGATGGCTCCTCTGATTCAGACCGGGGCGGAGAGGGTGTAAGGGACCGACTCCAGACACGTAGAGTGTGACGAGTAAAATGCTCCCTCACCTTGAAGAAACTGCGTAGTGAAGAGCGCGCGCGCGCGCACACACACACACACACACACACACACACACACACCGAAACCACTACAATGAACACCCTCCTTCCTCCTCCCTGCAAAAGTAGATGGTACTTAGTATATGGGGGTGAGAATCCGTGTGGGTCATAAACACGTCGTCACGACCAGTGTGGAAACAATTTAAAGAGCGGGCCTCGGGTCACACGCCATTCTGTAGTTTTTATTTATTTTTTTAAAATGTCCTCATTTCTTACTCTCTTCTGTACCCCCCATCTTTTGTATCCAGAACGAAGGGGTGAGTATCGAGATACCGTCCTAATTTACAAATTAAACAATGGTTCTTTTACTAGAGAGGTAGCTAGGTTCTATGTATTTTTCACAAGATAACCGGAAATGGGGTCACTATTTTCTTTGAGGAGCTCCAGTGCGTGTGAGGCAGGAGCAATGGGATCCCAAACCCTTGGCATCGCTATGGCCATAGTTCTTTAACCTCTTCAGATTTCCTAGTTGAGATGAGTTACCCCAACTCTTGGAATCCGTTTTTTTTGTTTTTGTTTTTTTTTTTATGATCTAGTGTGTGAAACAGTCAGCAGGCACACAACAGGGCACAATACCTGTACTGTGGATTTTTAATGACTACAAACAAAAGGAATTTATCACCCGTTTATAATCAAGCATTCTGGACAGAAAAAAAACAAAACAAAAACCAAACCTTAAAACTTGGACTTTGTGAGTTGTGTCCCCATAGCTTCATGTATTAGAGGGTTTTTACTTTGTATTTCATGCTGGCACTGAACTCAAGATGTTATCCAGACTGACCTCTTAACTTCTTGCCTAAGCCGTCTGGAGCTCTGGGATTGCTGGAGTGTGCCACCAGATCCAACAGCACCACACAGCTCTAGTTGTCCTAAATGTTTGGTACACCATCTACCTCCCCTCCCCACTTTCCCCATGCCCATAGATTTTTTTTCTTCATTCGTTGACAGTTTCATATATGTATATAATGGAATTTAGTGCCCCACCCCAATATCTTATTTTCAGTTACATGATGGGTCGGATGTCTTATGCAATGTAGGGTCTTGGGGCATGCTAAGTATTTGTGCTCTCGGCTATATTTAAGACACCTCAACCCAGGCCAGGTGTCTTGAATAAGGAGAATTGTTTTACCACTTCACAGATTTTTCTCTGTGTTGTACATGAAGGTTTTGGGTAATCAACTTGTACATAAGTCGTCTGTGGCATTTATGCAGACAAATGTTATTAGTTCCATATCCATCTCAACACACTTCTGTCATCTGTTGTATCCACATTTTCATATATTTTAGGAAAGTAATGTACAGTGGAAAATTTATTAAGTAATAGAAAGCATTGTTTGGTTACCAGGTTAGAGCTTCCCTTTGCAGGAATGAGCTTGACGCAACATCTTCCTACAACTCACAGTTTAGTCATCAGACCAGCGAGTAAACAAGCGCTGACTGCCCTCCTGTAAATACCGTACAGAGGCCCTGTGGGGTGGGAAGTAGGCTTAGGCTTGGAAAACTGTGAAGGGGGTGCCTGAGCTAAACTGAGGCTGGGCGAGGACTGCAGTGATGGCGTGCTTTGTTAAGGAGGTGCCGGCTCCCCATGGTGGGAAGGTAGTGAAGGAAGGCTAGAGCTTAGCAGGGAAGACTGAGGAAAGCATTAGAAGCTTAGTGCCTCGGAATGGAGAAAGAGTTGTACCCAAGTACAATTATCTTTAGATTATCTTGTTGACACATTCTTCTGTGTGTGTCTGTAAAAAACCTGGGAATACCTAAGTAGAGTGTATAAGCTTGTATCAAGCCACACCTTTGAGCAACAAATTAAGTCCTGAGCTAGTAAACTCTAGATCCACAGTGGGCCACATTAGATCACAACTTAAACATGAATGAGTTCCTTCTGAAGTTGTTAGATCCCTAAAGGAGAACTCTGTTTGAGGTAATTCATTTACCTTTTTTTTTTTTTTTAATGTTTTTTCAACGTTGTATCATTATTAGTAAAGTTGCTGGGAGTGACTCTAAAAGAACTAGGTGGAAACGGTAAAATTGCTTTATAATTTGACAGTTGACTAAGATTTGATATTTGTGATTTTTACTTTTCTACACTAACATGAACTTAATGTGGCCAAAGCTGGTTTTACCCGTTCTCAAGTATATTTCCTCTGACTACTGGTTAGACTAGATAAGTTTGAACAGCAGGTTTTAAAATCACCTACTCCCCTGCACCCAGTTTTGCCAGCAGCTGTAAAAAGGCTAGGCTTGTAAAAGCTAGTAATCATGTATTTCTGACTTTGCTTGAAGAACTCTAAATTGGTTTGCAGTTGCTGAATGAAGATTGAATTGTATCACCTAAAGAGTAAATTTATTTCAAAAGGAATAGGTTATCTTTACGTGCTGTAGAACTGATAGACAAAATCATTTATGTTTTCCAGTGAAGATGCTAAGTTTTCACCTTTAAAAATAGTTAAAAAAAATACCTTAAGATATTAATATTAGGAATGCTGTAAGTATGTGATAGCTAAGTATCAGAGAGGTTTTTCTAAAAAGCCCCAGAAGTTCTATGTCTCAAAGAGCTTCATTTGGCCTCATTTAGCTTCTCCTCAAAGTGGTGTTGGTTGATATTTGGATCTTGATACTCTGTGATCTTTGATGGTGTGATGTTTCAGAGTAGCATTTGAGGAAGGAAAGTGGAAGCTACAAGACCTCTTTGGACTCTTTCAAATCATGCAGTATCATTTGCAATACACATATACATTTAAGGGGTAGAAAAGTAGAAGTTGGCAGTGTCCTATCTAGACCATCATCATGGCATTGCAAGATATATTCATACTAAGGTTCGGGAGAAAGTAGTAGCTGTTTTCTTATTTGCCACAGATTTAGATCATTGTAAGAATGTACATTCTTTAAAATGCCATGATTGCAGTTGCTTTAAAATATTTAATATAAGAAATGGTAAGTATATAAGTCTGATTGAGTAATGATAATTTGTTTAACATTGTTGATTGGTATGTGGAAGTTAATTTTTCCTATTTTTTTATATGTATAAGAGTTTAATAGGAAATTTAAGTCCTGCATATCAAGTGATCTACACTCTATTTTGTGACTGTGACCTCATTTTAGTCTTTATAAGCACAGCACATTTTGGTATTTACTTTGTAGATGTTAAGATTTTAAACAGCTATTTATATTCTGTGTATGTGTTGTATATGCATATGTATGTGGTTTCTCAAGCCCTTCTGTGTGTGGGAGCCAGAGGTCAATGTCTGGTATCTGAGTGTCTCTATCATCCTCCACCTTGTTTTTTGAGATAAGTCTTTACAGTCTCTAAATGAGCCAGGAACTCACTGGTCATGGGATAGGTTGGTGAGCTAGTCTTTGGCATCTTCCCGTCTTGGGTCTTCGTTTCACAGCACAGATATTCATCACCATAACTTGCTTTTTTATATGGGTGCTACAGATCCAATCTTAGGTCTTTCTTGAGCAGAAAATGTTTTACATGTTGAACAACCCCCACCCCCACCCCAACTTATTGTTTGACACAGGGTCTCTAGCCCAAACTGGTCTTACATATGTGAGAATGACCTTGACTTTTTAATACACATGCCTCTACTTGGTGCTGAGATTATAGCCCTAGCTTTACCCCCACTTTTAAGATTTATTCATTTATGTGTATGGCTGTATACATGTGCACCGTGTGTGTGTGTGTGTGTGTGTGTGTGTGTGTGTGTAGGAGTCTAGTGAGGTAAAAGGGTGCATCACATCACCTGAACCTGGAGTAAGTACAGATGACTGAGCTGCCATGTAGGTGCTGTGAACCAAATCCAGTCCTCTGCCAAGAGCAGTAAGTGCTCTAACTGTGGAGATATTATCATGGTAACTAAATTTATAGAACTTTCTTTGTAGAAGATGGATTGTGAATAGCCCGGAGTGATTCTTAAAGTCTTTAGTATATGATAAAGGAAAATTTTAAATAATAAAGAAAGCTGGGCTGGAGAGATGGCTCAGCCTTGAGAACTGGAGCTGCTTTTCCAGAGGTCCTAAGTTCAATTCCCAGCAACCACATGGTGACTCACAACCATTGTAAGGGGATCTGATGCTGTCTGGTGTGTCCGAAGACGGTGACAGTGAACTCATATACACAAAACTTTAAAAAAAAAAAAAAAAAAGCCAATATACTTTTTGAGCTATTTATGTGAAATTCCTACCTCTACCTCTGTTAGTATTATTTCATAAAATCTAGTAGTTGTTCAATATGTGCTGTGTCAGCTAATCTCAGAATACACTTTTGAAAGCAGTATCATTTTGTAGGTGAAAAATTTAAGCATTAGAGAGATTAAATACAGAGTCATACCACACAGATTTCAAAGCATTTTACATTGTACCATTTTTCTACAAATTATTTGAATTTGGTGTGTGCTAGAAATTAGGTAGTGGTCAGTTTATTTCCTACAAAACTTCAGTATCTTGGTTTGGAAAGAAAGTGGTAAATGAATTTTACTAATGTGTTAAGTTTGTTAATAAGTGCATAAAAAGACTTAGTTGTAGGAGACAACAACATCAGCTGATGTGGATGGGTTGGATCTTTTTTGTTACTCTAGGATTATGGTTTGTGTCTACTCTGTTACTATATTACTTGACATACCTGAATGAAACTGTTGTGACATTATTAGGACACAGTGATCTGCAGAGTGATAGAGGAAGCAGAATCAAACCTTGGGGTCGGGCTTAGTGTGGCACAGCTTGTTAGTCCAACTAGAGGCTGAGGTAGAAAGAGCACAGCTGCAACACCATTCTGGGCAACCTAGTGAGACCTGAGCCAAAACAGTAGTTTGTTTGTTTGTTTTGAGACAGGGTCTCACTGTACTGCTCTGGCTGGCCTTGAGCATCAACTACTTTAGCCTTGAACTCAGAAGTCAGCCAGCCTCCTGAGTGCTGGGATTAAAGCCATGTACCACCTATGCCTAACTCAAATAATTGTTAAAAAAAAAAAAAAATTAATAGTTTAAGGCTGGATCTCAGTGGTACAGTGCTTGCCTAGCATTGTGAGGATCCAAGTTCAGTCTCCAGTACTGTAAAAAAGAAAGAAAAACAACTACTTCTGAGTTGTGCTGCTTACATCTCTGCTTTGTAAATTCACAGCTTTCCTAATTTGGTTAAGTGAAAACCCAAGTTTTACACTGACAGTGGTAGGGTTCAAACAATGGTCTCCATAAGCAGGTCACAGAACTTTTTTTCTTCACATGTTTTCTATTACACCCCCCCCCCCCCCTTTTATATTGTGTCTGTGCATGTCTCTATGTCTAAGAGACCAGAAGAGAGGGTTAGGTTTCTTGGAGCTGGAGTTAAGGCGTTTGTGAACCACCTTCCATTGGTGTGAGTTTCTGGATTCCAGTCTGCAAGCAGCAAGTCTTAACTACTGAGCCGTCTCCTTGTCTCCTGGTTTTTGGTTTTTGATAGAAGTCTTGCCATGTTGCCCATGCACTCAGAATCTCCCTGCTTTAAGCCTGAGTGCTGGGATTATAGGCATGCATTATCTTTCAAGGCTTCAGTTATACTCCAGAGTTTACTATTAAAGATAGCTTAGAAGAGTAGTGCTAAGGCTGACCAAGTAGAAGGTATAGGTAGAAAGCAAAGGGACAGTATGCGTCTGACTATAAAAATGGACATAAGAACGAGCCTGCACTGCCCTACTGTCCTTTCAGAACTTTGTTAACAGCATCATCTGGACTTGTGGTTACTTTATGCTATTCATTTATTTATTTTTGCAACATGGTCTCTCTGGAACTCACTGGGTAGATAAGGCTGGCCTCAAACTTAGATCCTTTTGCTTCTGCCTCTTAAGTACTAGGATTAAAGGTCTGCACTACAATGCCTGACTGTTGATTTTTATTCAGTTAAAAAAAATTTTATCTTTAAAATGTTTATGTGCCTGTATATATGTGGGTACCCATGTAGAAGTTAGGGGACAACTTTGAAAAGTCATTTTTCTCTTCCATCAGGTGGTTTCTATGGAACAAACTTAGGATCATGAGACTTGGCAGTAGGTACTTTTACCCAGTAAGCCGTTTCATAGGTGCTACCATACAGCTTCTCCCTCCTATGATACATACTGTGTATGTCAGTATATTTGTGCACATAATGTTGATTGCCAGTGCAGGCCAGAAAGGAGTGCCAGGCCCTGAAGTGAGCTGCCCCATATGGATGCTGGGAAGCATCTTTAACTGCTGAGCATCTGTCCCTCTCTGCCCCTGCTCTTTAAAACCATCTTACTTTGTACTTTCTTGCTCCTTGTTCTCAATCCCCTGGAATAAAAAGGAAAACATTAAGATTCATTAGTTTATTAATTAGCATTACTGAGTAATTCATGTTCCTCTCCCTCTAGTTTTTAGGTCATTTGTTTTCTTCTTTGAAAGTTATATATATATCAAATCTGCCTTCTGTTCATATTTCATGCCTTATATTTGGGTCCTCAAGACTGTCTTGGAGCCAGATTCTCTTCCCATATCTTGATTGGTTGCCTAGCCAGCTTAGGGGGGGGGGTTCTGTTTGTTATTAACTGAGCTTGTTTGAAAATCTTGAGTAGCTTCTAAATGTTATAGCATTGACTTCCTATAGAGTTCGGGTTGGGCTTCCACAAAGCAGTGAAACCCACTTTTAAGTTCCTTTTAGTATCACAGAAAGTGCAGGGGTTATATAAGTGAATTTATTAATGCTAAACAGATAAGAGTTTTGTTGGAATACTAATTATTTTATCTCTGAAAGTTCTATAACAGATTGGAAGGAGAGACTCTTAAATGCACATGCCTGAGCAGAGTACCCAGTGCTTTTATAATCTGCAGAGATCCGCAGTTACTCTGCGAACTCTGCCTGGTTCCTTTTCTGTGCTTTGAGTTGTACACTTCATAACATTTTCTGGCTTTTATTCTTAAACATGCTTTAATATCTTTGTAGATTTTTTTTCTGCTTTAAGTTATCAAAAGATCATTTCATTTATTTCTGTGACATCTTCATCTTTTTTTTTGAAATCAGTGTTTCCATAACATTTTGAGGTTAGTTTTCTTTTTAAAACTTTATTTTGTGTACATATGAGAGGACAACCTGTGGGAGCCAGTTCTTCCCTTCCACCATGTGGATTCTGGGGATTGAACAGTCTTCTCATTGGCCCACATTTGGAGGGTTTTGTAATCACCATTTTCAGCCTTCTAAGTAGGTGTAATATTAATTATCCTAGTTTGTATCTGTGTGCTCTACTTCTGCCAGGGCATAAATGTAATGGATAGTGTTGCTTTAGCTTGTGTTTTGCCTAGAAGCTCCTCCAGCAGTAGACTGCCACTGCTTTGTCCTTAGTGTGTGAGACTGGAGGGCTGTGTGCTTTCTTCTCAGTAGTATTGTGCTCACCTCAGGGATTTTTGTTTTGTTTTACATTTTATTTTGTGTGTGTGGTGCAGGCGAGTCACAGACTGCATGTGAAGGTCAGAATAGCTTGTGGGAATGGCTTCTCTTCTTGGACTATGTAGGTCCAGAGGCTCAAATTCAGATTGTAGGCTTGGAGGCATGTGCCTTCCTGCTGGCCCCAACCTCAGTAGTTGTTAACGTCCTTTACCACAGAGGGGTCTCAAGGGCTTTTTCTGCAGTAGACTGCTTTTGCATGTTACTAATTGGAGCAAAATCATCTTTAGGGAAGTGTTTTCCATCTTACCAGTGCTTCTCCCATCTCAGGTGTGCTCTCTGTGCCCCATTGTCTTGGAGAGGTGAGGAGTTCTTTGCTTCTGCCTTTCTTCCTGTCTTCCATCTATTCTGTGGTCTAGAGTGCAGTCAGATTTTGTGTAAGCCTCTGTCCCTTGTGCCAGCTGAGCTCTCCCTTATATATTGGTAGAAGGTCTTTGCCAGGAGGGTTTTTTAGCCCCTCCCCACTGTCTGCTAGCCTTTCTACCTTATATCAATACAGGTCTTTGTAGATACTCAAGGTTTTTTTTAGCCTTAACAACAGCTTATTTCCAACGTGTACTTTCTCAGGGTGTGGAAGTTGAATAGGGTTCTTGAGATTCTCAAGTGTAGGTAGGCTCTGTGTGATTAATGCTAAAGTTAAAAATCATCTCACAAACTTCTAATGGTTTACAGTAGACCTATACAGCATTGTTAACAAGATGTATTTAACAGGCAACTTGGTAAGTAACAACTGTCTAATGGAGATTTAATTTTCAAATATTAATATCTGGTGATGGGGCCTGGAGAGATGGCTCAGTGGTTAATGCTCTTCCAGAGGTCTGGAGTTCAATTCCCAGAAACCACATGGTGGCTCACAACCATCTGTAATGGGATCCAATGCCCTCTTCTGCTGTGTCTGAAGAGAGCAACAGTGTACTCATATATATATAATCTTTTTTAAAAAATATCTGGTGATGACAGATTTTTTTTTTAGGCCTATACACGGACTAAAAGAAGACTTAAAGATTATTTCCCTGTTGTGTGTGTGTGTGTGTGTGTGTGTGTGTGTGTGTGTGTGTGTGTGTGTGTGTAAAGACCCTTTGGGTAGTATATGACAGACCACTAAAAGTATGAACTAATTGTAGAGGGCTCTGAAGGGCTCCCTAAGATTCCAGGATTTATCTATAGCAAGAGAAAGTTAATCTTTGTTAGGAGCTGGAGCAAGCTACTGATAGCTACTGATTTGTCAGAATATACCAACATGGAAATTGTACACGTAACTCCTGGTACATTTATCAGTCACTATTAAAATGGCTTTATATCTCAGGATAAATAAAATTTTATTTAGCTAGCTATTTTTAAGTTTTTGAGATAGGGTCTCATATAGCTCTCGCTGTCTGGAAACTGTAGACTAGGCTGCCTCAGACTCACAGAGATCCTCCCGTCTCTGCTTCTCAAATGCTAGAATTAAAGGTGTGCACCACCGTACCTGACCTAAAATAAATTTTTAAAAATCTGTTAAAAAAAAAAGATGCTTTAAAGTGAGGACACAGTAAAAGATATAGATGATTCTGTAAATAGTATTACAGAGAGTCTTTACCCAGAGTCCTCATCTTGAAAGTTGAGAGTTCAATAAAGTGACAACTTCAGACACTTAAGACTGTAATGGCTTTGTGGCTCAGTATGATCTTTCTGCATTCAGAACAATATGTAGAGATCGGAAAATGTGGTCCCTTATACCTGTCATTGCTTGCTTGTTTTTGAGGGACATGAGCACAGACTTCTAGTAGACTTCCCATGACTGGAGCTTCTTGTGAGCTTCAAAGTACCATCAGTGTGCTGAAAGTTGCATTAGAATCACAAGTACTGTGTACAAATTAAGTGCACTATGTTTCGATATTATTTTTGCTTATGTCTTTTCTTTTCTCTTACAGAGTTTAACCCTTATAGTTCTTCACCAGACTACAAATCCTTAATGTGCTGCTCAACTTACCATTCCCTTTTAAAAAATTAATATGCTCAGCACGTAGTAAGCATTCCATAAAAATCTATTAAGTAAATGAATTTTTAAAAAATGCTTTCTAGATCTTTGTTGGGTAGATGTTTTTCAAGGACCACATTTTATTTTATTGGTATTTTTTGTGCTTTTGACCTACAACTTATGCAACCAAATTATATAAGTTTTCACATAATACCTACATTGTCAAAATTCAATCAGTTTATGTAGCAGCATTGCCAAAAATAGTTTCATACAGTATCAAATTATATCTCTCAAAGGACTCTGACTCTCTGCCTTCTCTCATGAGGTTTGTTTTGAACAGGTATCCTGCTAAGTTATTTTCTTTAAGAACTAGGTATGAATGCAGTCACAGTAAATTATGGGAGACATAATTAAGCATTGTGCTTTTAAAAAACATGTTGTAGACTTATATCTTTTATTGAATGTTGTCTTCCAGTTCAAAATCCTCATCACAGAAACGGTCCTACATTTCATATTTTTGTAGCTACCTTGAAAAAGTAACACATCTGCTTGTTAATATGCTCGCTCTTCTTAGTGCTGAAGACTCATTGATAAAACTTACAAATGTCAGTGATCATGAGAATTTTTTTCTCCAGATATGTCATTAAATTTCCAATGCAAAATTTTACTTTGTAGTGAATAATTTTGTATGGACTTAGCAAATATGCATGTAAATGACAAAGCAGGTGGTGGGAAGGTTTCTGAGTTAGGTGACTGTAGCCTTTACTATCCAATAGCTGCAGTTTAAAAAGTGTGTGCACTTAAGTATCCTGGGAGGTGGATATATGGGCATTAGTACTTAATCCCAGCACTCATGAGGCACAAACAAGCAGAACTCTTGAGTTTGAGGCCAGGCTGGTCTACAGCGTGAGTTTTAGGACAGCCAGAGTTCTTTTTTGGTTTTTCGAGACAGGGTTTCTCTGTGTAGTCCTGGCTGTCCTGGAACTCACTCTGAAGACCAGGCTGGCCTCGAACTCAGAAATCCACCTGCCTCTGCCTCCCAAGTGCTGGGATTAAAGGTGTGTGCCACCACCGCCTGGCCCAACAGCCAGAGTTCTATGGTGTGATGCTTTGTCTCCAGACAAACTTAACTTGTCAGGGTAATCCTGAGTTTGTAGATGATACACTTAGACTTTTCTAGGTAAATGAAGTATGTGCATCTTAGAAGGAAATCAGTCATTTGTCCTACCTTTCACCCTTCATTCTGGTCCTACTTGTCCTCCCAACCCCCATATTATTTTCCCCCCTAGGATTTGTTTACCTTCATACAGTAGTTCTACAGGATGTTTTTCATGCTTTTTTTTTGTTGTTGTTATCATTCTCCTTTTTCCTTAAATTCTTCCATCTTATAGCATAATAAAATCTAGTAGCCTCTTAATACTATTATGACTAAATATTAGCAGTCATTCAAGTAGAAGCATACTTTCATTCCCAGATAATCACAGTTGCCTTTAAAAAAATATTTTAAATTAATTGATTTTTTTTTTTTTAAAACGTGTGGAGGTCAGGGCAACTTGAGAGAGACAGGTCTCTACCATGTGAGTCCCAGAGATCAAACTCAGGTTGTCAGGTTTGGCATCTTTACCTACTGAGCCATCTGACTGGCCCCACAAAACTCTCAAAGCCTGGGGGGGGGGGGTGCTTAGAATTTACATTATAGGTGGGAAAGGGTCAGGTAAGGTAAGTACTCCACATAGCTAACCTCATGTCAAAACAAACTAGCAGCTTCAGTCCTTGTCATTAGAATATTGTAAACAAATCAGTAAGCCACTTTTATTCTGGGTCTGTTGGGTTTAGTAGCTAGGCCCTAGAATTAGTGGCAAGATGTTAGGTATTTGTTGTAGTTGTTTAGACCATTTGGTTCTCATCTGGAGCTGTGTTGAAAGGTGGCGGGACAGCCGGGCAGTGGTGGCGCACGCCTTTAATCCCAGCACTTGGGAGGCAGAGGCAGGTGGATTTCTGAGTTCGAGGCCAGCCTGGTCTTCAGAGTGAGTTCCAGGACAGCCAGGACTACACAGAGAAACCCTGTTTCAAAAAACCAAAAAAAAAAAAAAAAAAAAAAAAAAAAAGAAAGAAAGAAAGAAAAAAGAAAGGTGGTGGGACCTCTGGAAAGTGGCACCTTGCTGAGGCTTGCCTAGGTTCTCTTCACTCCTGTATCTCCTGCTGTGCCTTTTCGAGCCTTTTCCACTATGGTAGACTGTATCCCTTAAACTGTAAGTTGGAATAGCCTCCCTCCTCTCTGCAGCTGCTTCTTGTCAGTGGTTTCTGTTGTTTTATTTTTTTAGTCACAGCAGTGAGAAGAGTAATGTTTCTTTGGTTTCAGTTTTTATGTTAGTCCCTTTCAGTGTTTCTTATTTTTAAATACATTACATTTAGAATCTTCACAACTCTTACAATCCTTGTTGCATATTCTTACATGTCTTATTTTGAGCCCTTTGAGGATGATAATCAGACCTTTTCTCCACAATTTCCTTCTCATATCATCTATAAGTTCTTTTTATGGTCATTATTGTTTTATTTTTGTCTTTTATATAGTTAATGGACTTGGGAGACAGATAGTTTGGGTGAACTTGGTTGATTTTTGTCTGCCTGCCTTTCCTTTCTGTGCTAGGGGTCCTACAGGGCCTCATACATGCCAGGCAAAGCATTCTTATATTGAGCTACATTCGGGGCCTTAGCAAGTTAGGTGTTTGGGAGTGTTCCAAATGTTTTATTATTTAGAAATTTTACTTCTGGCTTTGTTTGTTTCTGCTTTAAAATTTTTAGGTCTATTTTATGTGCATGAATATTTGCCTACATATATGTATGTATGCCACACATGTCTGCTGATGGTCGTGAATTATCATGTGTGTGCTGGAAATGGAACTCAAATCCTCTGCAAGAGTAGCAAGCCTTCATAACTGCTGAGCCATCACTTCTGTCCTGACCTCTTACAGTTTTTAGTGATTTAAGAATAGGAAATTAGAAGTCTCTAGACAATATTTGGAGACACAGGACCAGAAAAGAGACTTTAGGTTTCAATATCAAGTCTATACATTATTAAAAATTTAAAATAGATTATTAAAATATTAGCTTTAATATTAAAAGTATTAAAAATCAGTTAAATATACGGAAAATGGTTATGGTAGTAGTTGAGGAGAGTAGTGCCTGTGGGTAGTCCCGAATCCACCCAAAAGGAGCTGGGGAAGAATATGAGGTTCTGTTTCTCCAAATACACACTTTGAGACCAGAGGTCAAACTCTGGTTATAACTCCCAACTACTCTGTCTCTCTAAATACAAGTTTTTAATTAAATGGAATTTTTAGCCTCATGCATCATCTTTTTTCTCTCACTTTTTTTTTTTTTATAGTAGTGAAATGACATCACACCATCCTGGGTTGGGGATTTAGCTCAGTGATAGATCGATTGCCTAGCAAGCTCAAGGCCCTGGGTTCGGTCTTCAGCTCTTAAAAAAAAAAGACAAAATGACCAAAACTTACCATCCTAATTGTGTTTAAGAATACAGTTGATTTTGTATAACCATTATCATTGCCTATCTTTTCATCTGTACACACTTTGAAGGAGTAAGTCTTGACTTTGACTCCTCTTGGTCACTGCCCTACTCTACTGTTTTTTTATCTTTATGATTTTGACTATGTTATTTTTATTTAAGTAAAATAATACAATAGTAGTTGTCTTGTGTTGGTCTTATTTCTCCAAGTGTAATTTCTTCAAGGCTGCTTCACAGGTCAGAATGCCCCCTTTAAAGCTTTTTGAGAGTTTACATTTATTTTTGAATTTTTGAGAATAGGGTCTTAAAGTGTATATCTCTGTCTTTTCTGTGTATCTCTGTCCTGGAACTCACCAGGCTGGCCTTGAACTTGAAAAGATCTGTCTGCTCTTCCTCTTGAGTGATGGGATTAAAGGTGTTCATTAACTACCTTTTAGTTAATTTTAGTGTTTGGGTGATCTGTATGTCCATGGGCATGTGTGTGCCACAGCATATGCTTGGAGGTCAGAGAAGTTAGTTTGTAGCAATTGGTTTTCTACCATGCAGATTCCAGAGGTCCAACTAAGGTTGTTCAGCTTGGCACCAGCTGCCTTTACCCGATGAGCCATCTCAATGAGTTGTACGTATGCACCACCTTTTGTTTTTTCCTTTATTGATAACATTTGGTCTCTGTTGTGAACAATACTGATGTGATTGGTATGTGCAAATATTCCAAGACCTTGGTTTGATTTGGTTTGGTGTATGTCTAGAAGTGGAATTGCTGGGTTTCTATGAAAATTCTGCTTTTATTCTTGAGGAATTGTCATACTGTTTCCATAGAAATTGTGTTGCTGAGATGTCTTTGTTGTTGTTGGTTTGGGTTTTGGTGTGTTGTATCTCCAGGCTTTTGTTCTGTTACTATAAAGTTGAATGCTTTGTTTCTAGTTCTCAGCTCTTTCCAGGTGCCTAGACCATAGCACCACCCTCTCTCTGCTGAGTTACTGGACTCTCCTATTTCAGATTATCCAAACAAACAAGCCATGATGTTTCTTGCCTTTAATGTTCTTTAGTAATTTTAACAGTTTAAGATTTGATTCACTTATTCTTGCTTTATGAAAGATGAGCAAAAGATAACCTGTTCCCAGTAGTTCCCAGTAGATAGGGTTGCAGTAGCCACATCTGGTATTGCTATTACTCTTCTCATTTGCTGGAAAGTCTTAGTTGTATCATAAGATACTTGACATATTACTTTTTTCTTACTTGTTACAGACTATCTGATATTTGCTGTGTCATAGCCAGAAACAGACCAACATTTTTGTTCTTTCACAGCCTCTATTTAATAATAAATCAGAAAGCTACTTAGGTTTTATTGGTTTTACTTTGCTGATTACCATTGATTTCACAAGTTCTTTGTAGCTGCCAGCAGCCACATTTGAACTGGGTTCACCTGTAAGAGAGGCTGGGAATGGGAGAAGGGTAGGAGGGCAGGAAGAGATGAAGCCAGGACAAAGTTCTCTGATCGAGGCTCAAAGTTTAATGTAAGACCATCAAATAAAAAGGGGGAGACACCACCCCCACAAGAAGAGTCTCTTTGGTGCTTCAGCTCAGCAGAGTGGGTGAGGGGTATCCTTAATCTGGGCCGGAGGTGTATCAAGCAAGCTCAGCTGGCAATCTATTCAACTGGACTCCTGTGGCAGACTGCTGGTCTCCAATGCAGGCAGCTTCTCAGGTCCTTTGTTATTCAGTCTCTAGTAGTAAACCGTGTGTTCCGGCCTGCTCAGCCTGACAGGCTGGCAGCCTGGAGGAAGGGTACAGTTCTTTATTACATTCCCATCTTATTTAGTAATTTCTGTTAACACCTGATTATACATTTCATGGTTTATTCATTCAGCAAGTACAGAAACATCAGGAAAGGGTTAAAGAGGCCAGTAATGACAGTGAAGACTAGGGGATGATACTAAAAGGCAGTCACTACAACTACTTAAAGGGGTTAATGTGCAGTCTAGGCAAGGATCCCATGACTAGGCTTAACCCAGCCTAATTTAGCTTAGCTTAACTCTGAAATGGGTAGACATGAGAACAGGGCATGGAAGAGTCCTGCTCATCTCCAGAATGATAAGTACCACAAGTCATGATAGCAAGTTGGTGTTGCCACTATGCCACGGTCTTAGGTACCCTTCCTTTTATGTTTCAGGTCAGGGCTGCATCAGGACTGGTGTTTTTGATACACCTAAAAGCCTGGTATTTCTGATATGATTTGATATGTACGTGTATACCTGATTGATTTTGGTAAGTTCACAAATAACAATTTTTGTTAACATAAATAAGTTCTTAGGTCTTGCTCTATGGTTAGGCAGTATGTAGTATGGGAATTGTTCTTCCCATTCTGTGTATCCAATATGGCGATCTACCTACCCAGTTTACCTATTCGTTTCATCTTAACACCTATACCGAAAACAGCCTAGCAAAAGGGAAACTGCAGGTTTGTAAAATAGAGTAACTTAGGTACAGCCTGCCCTGCTTTCTCTTCATCTTTTTAATGTCACTATCTGATAGTTTTAAAGACAAATATTAATGTAATAAATTCTGTTGTAAATCTAAGTAGAAAGATTTAATTAATACAAAAGTTGGTAAGTTATCAAGACTATGCTGAAAGTGACATTTTGTCTTTCTTAAGTTTAAATGTTTTAGTAAAGCAGTCTTAATCTAAGCGGCACATCAGACATGTAGTGAAATGACTCTGTGTATTTGCCTGAATTCTAATTTGCAGAATGAGGTAAAACAGGTTTTGATCTTAAGTTGGTAATGCAAAGTTAGGGAGATTATTTTGTTATCTCTTGATTCCTTTTTGTAGTCTTAATGAATGTGGCTGTCTCCAGAAAGATAGATTCCCTACCCTAGGAAAAAAAAAACTTTTTAAATTTTTTAACTTTAAAAAGATTTTAGCCGGGCGGTGGTGGCGCACACCTTTAATCCCAGCACTTAGGAGGTAGAGGCAGGCAGATTTCTGAGTTCGAGGCCAGCCTGGTCTACAGAGTGAGTTCCAGGACAGCCAGGGCTACATAGAGAAACCCTGTCTCAAAAAAAAATTTTTTTTTTTTTAATTTTAAGAAGTTTTAGTATTTTTAATTGTGTGTTAGGGGGTGATAGTTATGTGCAGGTATGTGGGAGAGAGAGCCCTGGAGCTGGAGTTCAGGCAGTTATGAACTGTCTTATGTGAGGACTCTTTATACATGCTGTTAACCTTTGAGCTATATCTCCAGCTCTTACATTTGTGTGGTTGTGTGTGCCCAGGTACACTGGAGACCAGAGGACAGCTTGTGTGAGTCTCCTTTCACTCTGTAGATTCTGGGGCTTGAACTTGGTCCTCATGCTTGATAGCAAGAACTTTACCATCTCAGGTGTCTTGCCAGCCCACAAGGTTTTTCGATTTATAAAGGCAGTATCCTTGTATAAATGGTGTTGGTAATAAGAGACAATCTAATTTCCATTGACAGAATAAGAAAATTAATATGTACACATATGCAGTGGCATGCAGTATGAGACATTAGCATGAGAGAATCTCACAAATGTTAAGCAAATGAAGCTGGAATCACACAAGAATTTATTCTGCTACCTTCTGATGGAGACAGTGGCTTGAGGTAGAGTGACTGAGAAAGAAAACTTTGTTAGCAACAAACCAACATTATTAGAAAGTAGTTGGACCAGGCTTCAGTGACCATCTTATCCTTTGTTCTAAAGTAGTCTTTTATGTGAATTCTATTTTCAAGAGATGATATCTTAATATCAGACAAGTGGGTTCCTCATTTGAGCATTGGTTTGAAAATGGATGCTTCTAGAATGTGGGCCATGTACTTCTAATCTTTACTTAGGTCTGCACAAATTACAGGAAAATGTGAAAATGATCAATGTTTCTATGCTGACCAAAGTAACTTATATTTGATTTGTTCAGTGTTTCTGGAAAACAACCTTTTAGGTATGACTTTCTCCCGTAGTTTGGGATGCAAAGTTCTTGGAGGGGTTGTGCTGTATAGTTACAGTTAATCTGAGGTTAAGAACAAACAGGAGAGAAAAAAAAAGATTGAAGATTGTTGTCTCAGTGGTGGTTACTGTCTTGGGTGTTCTTAGAGCCAGTCAGAATTTGTGTTATGTGATATATTTATAGGTAAAGATCTGTTAGAGTTAATGATGGCTATTCTATGTCATATACTCTGAAGAAAATTTAGAAACTTAATTATGAATCTATAAGAGTGAAAAATACTCAGTTCCACATTTTACATGAACAGTATTTAGTTAAGGGTGTGTGTGTATGTCTGTGTGTCTGTGCGTTGGTTGTTTTGTATGTGTTTATGTAGGGGCATGTATGTGTGGAGGCCAGAGGTCAACATCAGGTGTCTTCCAAAATTGCATTCTACCTTATTGCACCTGGAGGTTACAGATTTCCAGCAGCAGATTCTCAGGTTTCTTTGTGTCTGCCTTCCTAAATCCTTTCTTTTATGTGAGTGCTGGAGACTGAACTTGGGTTTTTATGCTTGTACAGCAAGGATCTTACCAACTGAGCCACTTCCTTAAGTCACATGTAACCAGTTCCATTTCTGGTTTATGTATTTTACAGATCACTTCACTTAAAATATTACTTTTCAATAATTTTAAGCAAGTTTTCTTACAAAGTTGAGCTAATAGAGTAAGTATCTCACAGTGTTGTTTTGGAGATGAGTAATGAATAATTAGTAGTTCCTTACCCCCATATGATATTTGGTAAATACCAGCTATTGCGTTTATGTGTGTTATAATTAAGAGATCATGTCAGCAGTAAATGAGAGGAAAACACTGTTTTTGAAGACTTGCTTTACCTGTATAGTTGAGACTTGCTTCTCTTGTCTCAGGCTCTGGAATGCTAGGATACAGGTATAGGAATGTGTCACACTTCGGATATTTATTTTGTTAAGATTTTCTACGTGTATGTTTTAAGTACCTATTTTCCACTTTGTTAGAGTCAGAGCCTGTGTGTGCAGTTGCCCTTGGAGGCCAGAAGAAGGGGGATGGATAGATAGATATCCTGGAGCTGGATGGAGGTGGTTGTGAGCCATCTGATGTGGGTGTTGGGCTCTCTGAGAGCCAGAAAGAGAATCACAAGGGTCTGTATTTCTGCCAGGACATTTACATATTTTAGGCAGTGATTTAGAGGTGTTTAATGATCCTGACTTAAAGAAATTTGTTTTTGAGGAAGGGAAATAAACTGGTAAACAAATAACAAGTCTAAAGTAGAATGATGTCTTAATAAAACCCTGTGAAAAGTAGAATTACACAGAAGATGATTTAATCTGATTGTCAAAAGTTAGATAAGGAATGTATAGATTTCCCAGGTGTATACAAAGGCATGTGAGAGTATATTTATTAAAAGATGTGCATATTAAGAAGGAAGGCGTGAGAGTCAAGGACAAATGTATGTGAAGAAAAAGTTCAGGCGTTGGAAGACAGATCTATGTGAACATTTATTAAATGAGCAGTAAGAAATCTTGATTGGATGCTACTAAATCTGCCTTTAAGGAGAAAGAGGTTAGAGTTTCACAGTTTAGTAGTATTGCAAAAAGTTGACTATTTGATTCTTTTAATTTTAAATTTGACTTTGTACCTTCATGCATAGAGGGCAGAGGGCAGTTTTCTGGAGTCATTTCTTTCCTCCCTCCTTGTTGAGGCAAGTATTCCATCTTGTCTCCCAAATGAATTGGGTACTCCAGGCCGACTGATAGGAGAACTTCTGGTGAATTGGTAATTCTTATCTCTGTCTCCCATCTCTATGCCTCTTGTCACTTACTGTAGGAGTTGTGAGAGTATGATCCTTCTATAAATAGGTGTGTGTTCTGGAAAGATCTGCTCCCAGACTTGCAAGGCTAGCACCTTTACCTGTGAAGCTGGACTGGGGCAGTTCTTGAATGGCTGCTTTCTCATTAATGAGACCTAATATATGTTTCAAGCTAAATGAACCTTTTCAGAATAAATTGTTGCTGTATATAGGGGGAAAGGGGTGGGGGTACTTGCAGGTCTTCTCAAATAAAATTAATACAAATTTGTGTTTCACAGGAAACCTTAAGAATGGAGTCTAAACCTTCCAGGATTCCAAGAAGAATTTCTGTTCAACCTTCTGGTTCTTTAAGTGCTAGGATGGTGTCTGGAAACAGAGGAACCAGTTTAAATGATTCCTATCATTCTAGAGACTCTTCCTTTAGACTGGATTCTGAATATCAGGTAGTATTTTAAATTGAATATATGTGTGGTCAAATTCAAAAAACTATGGGTACATTTATTAGATTTTTTTTTTTAAATAGCTGCACCTGAGGCATCCTACAATCTTAAATTGTTAAAATAGAAACAAAATAAATAGCTAACAATTTTCAGAATTTGGAGACTTCTCAATTGTGGATAAGAGATTATAGTCTTGTATAAAATACTTTCTAAATTTCAAAAACTGCATTTGGAAACAAAAAGTAAACTATTTTTACTTTAATACTGAAATGGTAGGTATCCTCTTTCAATCAGAATACATACTAATTTGACTTTGTAAGAATAAAAGCAGTAATAAACTGGGCAGTGGTGGTGCACGCCTTTAATCCTAGCACTGGAGAGGCAGAGGCAGGCGGATTTCTGAGTTCGAGGCCAGCCTGGTCTACAGAGTGAGTTCCAGGACAGCCAGGGCTACACAGAGAAACCCTGTCTCGAAAAACAAAACAAAAACAACAACAACAACAAAAAAGCTGGTAATATCCTGCTTTTAATGTTAGGGTGATTAAACAGTCTGTCTCAAGGTTTTTCTCAGTACTAGTGTAATCCTAGGTTCTGAGACTGGGTTAATCCCTGGCACAACCATCTCGCCTGCCTTTTAAGGAAGCCACATCACCAACAGCCTTGAACTTGATTGTTTAAATATTACTATTTTCTATGAACTATCTAAGAAATAACAATTATTTTAATGTTTTTATAGTCTGCGTCAGCATCCGCATCTGCATCACCATATCAGTCTACTTGGTACAGTGAATCTGAGATAACTCAGGGAGCACGAGCACGATCACAGAACCAGCAGCGGGATCATGATTCAAAGAGACCGAAACTTTCTTGTACAAACTGTGCGTCTACCTCAGCGGGGAGAAATATTGGGAGTGGTTTGAATACAGTATCAGGTAAGAATCTATGCAGTTTCTGTTAAAATCACTTTATGAATGTTTTGGACCAAAGCCATCCCCCCTCACACACCCCCCCCCCCCCCCCGAGATTCTTAAGTTTTTGAATTAAATAGTTTCTATACAATAGTGGATTTGGAAATTTAGTAGTTTCTAAAATTTTACCTTAAATTGGTGGGTCAAAATGAAATCAACTCCTTTATTTTGCCTTTTTGCTTTACATACAGAATGTTAGTAGATTTTAATTAGGTAGAATAACTGTTTTGTTTCTGGTGTAGTTTTTTTGGCTACAGGGTTTCACTATGTATCCTTGCCTGGTCTAGAACTTAGTGTGTGAATTAAAGGCATGTGTCACTGTTCTCAGCCCTAACATTAGTATATAGTAATCAGATTGGTGAAGATCATGACCATTCTGTTGGGTATTTTAAAAGAGAAGTTTTTAAAGTGTTCCTGTGAAAGCCACATCTAATAAACATTAAGCATTTCCTTGGCATTTCCTTATGTGTTTTTGAACTGATAAATATAGTATATAATGCTTTTCTTAAAATGTGGAAACTTAATTAAAAAGTTGGAAGCTAAGAGCTCGAGGTAAGAAATGAGAAAGTCATGATTACCGCATACTAAGTGTGCAGGAATGGCAAGACTGCTTTCCTTACGTTGCACACTTAGGTTTATGAGTGTGTGTTGTTCAAAAGGGATCTTTAGTTAGAGGAGCAGGAGTCTTCCTTACTGAAACTCCTCCAGGAAAATGTTAGACAATTTCTAAAGTTGTAAAAGGAGACAGAATTCATGGTAATGAGTTTTCTTTCTTCCTGCCTGCCTTTTTTTGGTTTCTCAAGACAGGATTTCTCTGTGTAGTCCTGACTCTCCGAGAACTCACTCTGTAGACAAGATTAAAATGCTTGTACATTACCAACTAAATTATATGAGTAATTCCTCTTCATTTTAATAGACAGGACCTTTGAGGGGGGGACATTGTACCTCTGAGGGTTGCTGAAAGCAGAGAGATGGGTCAGAGCAGGCTGACCGCAACTTTGTAGGCACATTTTTGCAGACGTTTTTATTAGATATGATTTACGCTATGTGAAAGTGTAACACTAAACTCACTGAGTGATTTTCCTCAACATAGAGGAATTGTTACAGCTCGGAAAGGAGGTTGAGTGCGACTTTAGTCTCAGTACCCAGGCAGCACTGGGTGGATCTCTGAGTTTGAAACCAACCTGGTATACAAAGCAAGTTCCAGAACAGCCAGGGGTATGTTATATACATAGAAACCTGTCTTGAAAAACTGCTCAGGGAAAGAGTCTCAAGCTAGAAAAGGAAGAAACAAAATTTCAAGGCAAATAGTGAGTGGACAGTATATTTGAGAATTAATTTTAGCTTACTTCTAAGTAATATCATATCTAATAAAATTCAGAATATCGTTGCAAAAATAGATTAATTCTTAAAGAATGAGTGAAATGTGGCAGTGAAAATATTTTTGAAGGTCACACAACATATGCTTAGAATTCGCAAGCACTAAAGTCCAGTTTCCAGCATGGAGAAAAACCTTTTTTGTGATAAAATTTGTTTGTCCTGTAATTTAATTATCATATAAAAATAGCTTTGGCTTTGTTTTAATTTTTATTTGAGGCATAGTCTTATTATGCAGCCCTGGCTGGCTTAGAGTTCACTGTATATATCAAGCTGGCCTTGAATTCAAAGAAATCTGTCTGCCTGATTCTGCTTTTCTCTCCTAGTATTGGGATTAGGGCCACCGTGCCTTACCATGGTTTTGGTGTTGGTGGTTTATGGCATCTCTTATATGAAGTGTTCTGTACCTTGGAAGTCTGCTTTTTTTTTTTTTGTTTTTTGTTTTTTGTTTTTTGTTTTTTCGAGACAGGGTTTCTCTGTGTAGCCCGGGCTGTCCTGGAACTCACTCTGTAGACCAGGCTGGCCTCGAACTCAGGAATCCGCCTGCCTCTGCCTCCCAAGTGCTGGGATTAAAGGCGTGCGCCACCACCACCCGGCGGAAGTTTGCATTTTTAAATCTATAATTATTTTAACATAATATTACACTGTGCATGGGCAGGCGGAATAGAGTGAGACATTTAGCTTATGTATAAGGATAGGCTTACAGTGTTAGTGATTTAATGTTTAACATATATAGATTTACCATATCTGAGATCCTGGGTTAGGTTCTCAAAACCAAAAGGAAGAATGTTTGAGCAGGAAGATACTTAGGAGATGAATAGTTTATTAGTAAATGATTTTGTTGTGCTAAACTTGGCTTGTGATTATAGCTATATAACTGGGAATAGCTATAATGATAATTCCTGCTTTCATTGTATTGTTAAAGATTTTTGAGCCTCAAAAACCTTGAAAACCTCTCATATAAAACTTCTATTACTTTAAGATCCTTCTTGGAGGCATAGTCAAGTTCCCAGATCTTCATCAATGGTACTTGGTTCATTTGGAACAGACTTGATGAGAGAAAGGAGAGATTTGGAGAGGAGAAGAGATTCCTCCATTAGCAATCTTATGGATTATAATCACCGAAGTGGTGATTTCACAACTTCATCATGTATGTACAAACCATATTGTTATGTATAATTTATGTGTTATTATAAATGCTCCCTGTGTCATTAATAAGACTCCAATGGAGGAAATGAAGAGTGAATTTTAATTTCATATGGAGATATTAGAACTGTTAAATGCTTTTTAGTGTCTTTGTTTAAAAAATATTAACAGTCTAAAACTTGTTCTTGACTGTTCGGATTCTGTCTGCTTTAAAAATTTTTATACATGTTAATAAAGTTTTACTAGCTAATTATGACAGCGTGACTTGTCTATAACAGTTTTAGTGTGTACTTCTAGTTGAATTATGGAATAACTATATGTTGATTGCACTGTTTTTTAACTATTTTATGTATATGAGTGTATTTACCTACATGTGTGGCTATGCACTACTTGTGTGCCTAGTGCCCAGAGAGGACAATACCGTGACATACCATCTAGATTTGAGTTACAGATGGTTGTGAGCCACCGTGTGGGTACAGGGAATAGAACCCATGTCCTCCGAAAAAGCTAGTGCTCTTAACTACTAAGCCATCATTCTATCCCCTGAACTCATCGTCTTAAGGATTATGTGGAGCTGTATGTTTGTCTTGGTTTTAATTACATTTTGAAATGTATGGTTTTTCTCTCTGTACATAAACTTATGGTTTTCAAAAGTGATCACATTTAAGTAACTAACAGAAGAGTACTGCTCAGAGTTAAGGGTTTCATGTAGGAGTGGGCTTTGGTCCAGAGCGGATATAGACTCAGCCTGTTGATAGTTTATTCTTCTGCTGGTCTTCATATATTAGTAGTACTAAATGTACCTCTTACACAGGGTATATAGAAAGTGTTTTTCACAAAAGAGTAATGTTTCTTATCTCCAGTCAGGTTGAAACAACCACTTAAGGAGGTCTATTTTTATCTTGTTGACCTTGAGGCAAGGCCATCCTGTAACCCAGAGGAGCCTGTGTTCCTCCTCCTTCTGCCACCCAAGTGCTGACAGTGTTCCTCCTCCCTGCCCTGCTTTTGAAACTGCAGATTAGCAGAGGCCTGTATTGAGCACAGTTCCAAGCCAGTGTTAAAGGGCTAGACATTCTTACCTGTTAGCAAGGCGTTCATGAAATTACATGGGCAATAGCATTTATGTAAGATAATCTTCATATTTATTGCATAGAATAAGAATCTCAGAACTGCTTTCCTGGAATTTATTTTTTTTAATCATTATACTTTATTACTTGGCCTAAAGTTGTATGTCAGTATCCATTTCCCATTAATGCATTTAACTTGCCTCATCAGCTTTGTTGTGTAAGCTTTCATACCTTGGTTTTGAATTTGTAGTACTCTGTTTTGAGTTTGTACTCGGGAGTACTTCAGAAGTAAATTTTTCCTATAATATTCAAAATCATTAGTTATAAAATAGCAGTATTCATTTCAAACCCTAGTCTTTCAATTTGGCAGGAGTCAATAAATGCATTCAATAATGCTTAAATTATTTCATAATTGGTTACCTTCCCTTCTTTCAAAAATAGATGTTCAAGAAAGAGTTCCTTCTTCATATTCACAGGGAGCAAGGCCAAAAGAGAATGCAGTGAACACTTTACAGTTGAATTCATCATCCACCAATCACCAATTGCCTTCTGACCATCAGACAGCACCAAGTTCTAGGGACTCTGGTAGAAGTTCTTTCAGATCCCACTTTTCTCCAAGACAATCAGCATCTTTTCGCAACAGTTCACACCCTGCGTTTTCATATCTTTCAAGTAGAAATGAAACGCCAACTTTAAGCAATTCAGAAAGGGTTGGTTCATCCCAGAGACCATTTCAAGAACCTTCTGACAATGAAGGTAGGCGTACAACTAGAAGATTGCTGTCACGGATAGCTTCTAGCATGTCATCTACTTTTTTTTCACGAAGATCTAGTCAAGATTCCTTGAATACAAGATCACTGAGTTCTGAAAATTATGTTTCTCCAAGAACGCTGACTTCACAGTCTCGGAATAACGGAACATCATCTTCTGAAGTTAATGATGGCAGGGCATCTGAAACATCTCAGGGATTTAGATTCCTCAGGCGAAGATGGGGTTTGTCGTCTCTCAGCCAAAATCATAGCTCTGAACCAGATGCAGAACATTTTAATCAAGAGTCAGAAAGTAGAAATACAGGACCATGGTTGTCTTCCTCACTTAGAAATAGATGCACACCTTTGTTCTCTAGAAGGAGACGAGAGGGAAGAGATGAGTCTTCTAGAATATCTACGTCAGATGTGCCGCCTAGATCTCATGTTTTCAGACGAGAGTCTAATGAAGTAGTCCATCTTGAAGCACAGGGCGACGCCCTTGGGGCTGCTGCCAACAGACCACAAGCATCGGGAGCATCAAGCAGTGCTTCTGCAGGTGGCTCCACAACAGATTTGCCTCAGGGTGGAAGAAATCCAGGAATAACAGGGATTCTTCCGGGCTCCTTATTCCGGTTTGCAGTCCCGCCAACACTTGGCAGTAATCTGACTGACAATGTCATGATTACTGTAGATATTATTCCTTCAGGTTGGAATTCAGCTGATGGGAAAAGTGATAAAGCTAAAAGTGCACCTTCAAGAGACCCAGAAAAACTGCAGAAAATCAAAGAAAGGTAAGTTGAATATTCAACATGCATTGTAAACTAGATCAGATTAAAGATTTAAAATAGCTCCTGTTATCTAAAGTTTCTTACAGACAAATGGTAATGTAACCATAAGGAAAATCTGGGGCATGAATTTTATCAAGAAATGATGTAACATGCCTTAATTTATCTTGATACATACAAATGCAAATTAATTTCTTTTCCTATGGCTAGAGTACTGCTAAATGGAATTTAATTAGGAAAAAGAACCAAATGGTAGCAAATTACCAAATCTGTATTAGCCTTTAATAAATTAATTAGTTTACCACTTTTTATTTCTCAATTTTTCTTTTTAAAGATACATTGAATATGTGCTATTTTTCTAATTTTAAACTTTCCACATTTTTATTTTAAACAAACATTTACTCTCCCCTAGTAATATTAGCTTTAATACTTGTTTATTGTAGCAATTCCCTCTGATTGTAAGCTATCTAAAAAATGTAGCTTAGATTTCTTACCTTCAAAGATGGCTTTATTGCTCTTGACTGGTTTACAAAGATGTACCACTCTGTCTAATTAGATAGGTTTTGGTTTTGGTGGGTTGGTTGTTTTTGCTTTCTTTTGTTTTTGAGATAGGGTCTCATTATGTAACCCTATTGGCCTGGAACCAGTAGAGATCTCCCTGCTTCTGTCTCCCACATGTATTAAAGACCACCATACCACATCCTAGGTAATACAGTTTTAAAAAGAGCATTTATCTTGACAATTTTGTGTGTTTATTGTATTTTGCCTCATATATGAGGATTTCAATTTCAAAACTTGACCGATTAATAAACACATAGAAAAATATTGGATCTGCTTAGTAAAATATACCTGAAACATGAAGGGAAAAGTGTTAAATCCAAAACAAAATGTTTAGCTTTTCAGAATAGTTTGTGCTTAATGTCATGTTTCTGATTAAACTAAGGCAGAAAGTCACCTTACAGTCTATGTGTTCCTTTCTGTAAATGTCTTGCTAACTTGACTCACAGTATCCAGGTTGTATTTCAGTAACAGTTCTTCTTTAACACTGTCGGTTTACTTTGTGCCTCTTTCATGTGCCATCAGTACACTAACAAAATACAATTTTAACAGAAAATTTACTTGTTAAAAGTGAATTCAAATATAAATGGTATATGTTAGCCTGTTAAATAGAGGATAATAGAAAATGTATGTTTTAAAATCCTTCCTTTATAGATACCAGAAAGATTTAGTAAGATTGTTGTGAAGTAACCTTAAAATTTTTTCGCAGTTGACAAAATCCTTTTACTATTGGATTTTCAGTAACCTAAAACAAACACCTCAATAATTAAAATCTTAGTGATTTTGAAAAAGGTGAACTTAAGTTGCATTTCTCAAAACAGAAGAAGCACATGACGATGAGTAGCAGTGCAGCTGGGCTTACTCAGGCCAACATTGTCTTCCCAGTGGCAGGGACCTGGAGGGCACTCCCATTGTTGCTTGCCCTACTCCGTATAAGTAGAATGAAAGATTGAAATTCTGTATGATGAAATGGCTATCTAGGAGGAATTAAGATAGTTCTGAATTTCGTGCCTTCTCTTTCAGCCTCCTTTTAGAGGACTCTGATGAAGAAGAAGAAGGGGATTTATGTAGAATCTGTCAGATGGCAGCAGCGTCATCATCCAATTTATTGATAGAGCCGTGCAAGTGCACAGGGAGCCTGCAGTATGTCCATCAAGAGTGCATGAAAAAGTGGTTACAGGCCAAAATTAATTCTGGTAAGATTCACCCTTTTTGATCATTTGTTTTCAGATTTTTTTTCCACAGAGATACACATATTGTAAGTATATCAGCTAACAAATCTTCTATAATTTATTATTAAATTTATTTATACTTGTATATTATATATAATTATAATTTAACAAGTGGTTATGAGATATACTATCGTACACCATATTAAATGATGAGTTAGGCTCACTCACCGCTTAGCAGCTATGTATTTGGAGAAAGATTGTGTCATTTATCAGGTTGTCAGGGAATTCTTTTGTTGTACCTGTTCTCATGGTATTGGTTGTAAAGGGAACACCTTTCTTAGGGTACACCTTTTAATTTTAGACCTTGATAATAAGGAACTGGCTTTCAGAGACAAAAGAGCATTTCAGCAGAGAGAGCAGCTACTAAGAAAGATGTAGGTTTATTTAAGGAACTGAGTGGTTATGGTATAGCTGGCATCGAATTAATAGTTGAATATCCGTTTGGTTGATACAGTTGTAGTATAAGAGTGTGGTGTAAGAGTAAGTTGTACAGATAAGAGTAGTAGCAGAGGCTAGCTCATGCAAGACTTTGAAAAATAGGGGTTAGAGCTTAAGTTTTTATCTAGGTACAATAGGAAGCCACTGAAGGAAGCAAAATTGAAATAATCTTTTTGTTTGTTTTATGAATTTTCAAGATAGAGTTACTCTATCCCTGGCTATCCTGGAATTCTTTGTAGACTAGGCTGACCTCAAACTTACAGAGATCAGGCTGTTTCTGCCTCCCAGGTGCTGGGACTAAAGGTGTGCACCACCACCACCTGGCTGAAATGATCTCATTTTGATTGTCTACTCTGGAGAATAGATTTCAGACCTGTAGCTTGGAAACCAAGCATAATCTATTCTCAAAATACTTGCTGGAGTTGGTGATTGATAATTACCACGTGGTATTGCTGGTAGTTTTTATAGAAATGGGATGGTATAGGTTTGTTTTAGAGGTAAATTTTTTGAAATTTGTCAGGAAATTATATGTGACAAAGACTAGGGAACATTTACCTTTCGAGACTAGACCTTTTACTGAAGTAAGAATGCTGGAAATAAACTTAGATTGAGACAGGGTAACTCAGTTATATTTTGGATGTGTACTATATTTGCACTTTGTTTTAGGTAACTACACAGAAACATCAGATAGGCTGTTAGCTAGACAAGCCTCCTCATTTCAGAAGGAGCACTCAAAATTAGTTTCCAGTATCACAATAGTACCATAAGTAATGCTGGAAGCTTTGAGGTTAAAGAAAGATAAAGAGAAGACAAGGTATCAAGGAAGTGGGCTAAGACAAATCCCTGGGGCACCCAAGATGATTAAATTTGAGGAACAGCTTCCAGTCAGACTAGTGGCAAGAAGGTGAGAATAAGCCAAAATAATTGTATAAAAGTGAGTATGATTAACTCACCATCCATAAGGATTGAGGAATCTTAAGATGATACCCACAAAATGAGCTAAGGATGTGGTTTAACAGGATAAAGTGCTTGCTGCGCAAACTTGAGGACCTGAGTTCAGATCCCTAGCGCCCATGTAAAAGCCTAGCATGGCCCCAGTCATAGCACTGGACTTCCAGCTAGTCTAGCTAAATTGAAGAGTTTCAGATTCAGTAACAGACACAGCACAGGCTCAAAAATAAAGGTAGGGCCTGGAGAAATAACTTAGAGATTAAGAGCATTGGCTGCTCTTCCAGAGGTCCTGAGTTCAATTCCCAGCAACTACATGGTGTGGCTCACAGCCATCTGCAATGGGATCTGATGCCCTCTTCTGGCCTGCTGTATATATAATAAATAAATCTTAAAAAATAATAATAATAAGGTAGGTAGTGATGGAGGAAGACACCCAGTGTTAGCCTCTGGCTTCCATGTGCATACACATGAACATACATATAATACATACACACAGATTTTATAAGTGAAAAGATAAGATTGATAATATGTATGTTAAAGGGAGATTACCTCATCGTGCCCCCCCCCCAGCTGAGATACAAGGTAGCAAATTAGAATATTATATGGGACCGGGGAAAGACATATTTATTTTGAGGTAGGGAAACGTTTGAGCATGTTTTTGAGAAGCTGTTGGGTTGTAGAGGGGGAAATCCACGAAAAGGATCAAAAGAAGGCATCTGAAGTACAGGTGGATAGGGGGAGAGCTGTTTCATGTCCAGGAAGCTAGTGTAGGTACATGTGTTATCTGTGCTTTGGTAAAAAATGTACGACCTGTGTATAAGTGTTTCCATTTTCTTAGAGGAGATCTTTAATTGAAGAATAGGTTAGCAGGTCATTAGATGCTGGGAAAATAACATTTTGGGATGGATAATTAAGGTTGTTATGTAACATTAGTGTCCATGTAATTTTAGAGATGGGGGAAGCGGCTTAGTGGCAGAGTACCTACCTCTAATTTGTAAGGTCCTGAATTTTTTTTAATACTCAGCCCTGCCAAAATTATTGAAATGAAACACATGTATTTTTAAAGAGTGGTTTACTGGTTCTTTGACACAGGTCTAGATTGAAATACATTGTGCTCCTTTGCTAATGAATGAAATTAAAGCACAAGATTTTGATTGTGGGAATTATATCAGAAAGGGAGTAAGGATATCAGTGTAATGTCATAGTATGGTGTTAAAATATGCTGGAGACTAGGAAGCTGTCAGTTCTATTGTATTCTTCTGGGAGCATTATGGTGACTAAATAGTCTGTGACAATTTGATGAAAATATGACTTCACGTACAGCTCAGGCAAATGGACAGCATAGTTTCTCAGCTTGGTTCTTTCTGTGAGGTGCAAAGGAAACTCCCAGTTCCCAAACTCCAAAAGGCAGAGATGAGCTCAACCTGAACTATGAGAGTATTGCTGGCTGATTGATAGAAGCCAGCATTCCTAAGGAACTTGTGAAACCAGTTCTTATCTGCCAGAAGGAGTCATTGCCCTTACCTCTGGCAGAAGGAACACACAGCTCTCCAATGACATATGCCTATGGTTGCCTAAGTGTCTGTGCTGTGATCTCCTCCACCTTTCCCCTTCTTTTTCTCAATCTCCAATGTCTCTGGTTGTAGATTTGTGCAAGTTCATTTAGAGATTGTGAGTGGGGTTAAATTTAAACCTCTCTTCACTGCTACTCATGAAACTTAACTTTAGGACAGATTTCAGTTGTTATCTAATGATTCCCAAGTAGTAGGAAAGCCTACATCTGAGTACCTACTAATGTGGAGCTACTGGCCTGTGGTAAGCAAGTGTTGAGTGTGACAGAACAGAATTTTTTTTTTTTCCAAAAAATTGTGATAGAATTACTGTGTGTATGAGAGAGTTAACCACTTTGACCTTTGTACAGTGTAATTTTCAGTGGTTACTTCAAAAGTTTTTCATCACCCAAGATAGAAAGTTTGTAGTCAGTAGACTGTTAATTGTCTGCTCCTCTCCCTCTTCTCAATACCTGATATTTTGATAACCTTGGTCTGTTGGCCTTTTTAGATTTGCATATTTTGGTAGGGCCATTAAAAATGAAATAGTGAGATATTTTTTCTTTTATATTTTTACTAGCATATCTTGGGTTGAGCCATGTTGTAAAATGTATGAGGACTTAATTCTGCTACTTGTTGAAATAAGCTACTTTTATCTGGACAAAGGTGGATTCCTTTTTTTCCTCTTTTAGTCATCAGAGCAGGTACTTTGCTTAGATGACAAATGGAACCTATATATGTATGCTCTGATACCAAAAATACTAGTCTGAGTGTGTAAATAGGATTTGACATGCTCGATCATTAAACATAGCTTTCATAACATGTCCACATACTTCAGGAGGAAGTAGGAAGTACAGGTGACATTCCCTTGCCTCATTGTATAATTACAGGATGGATGAATATGTAGGATTTTAAAAAGGGTATCTAAATGATGGGTAGAGGCATGAATGCCACATAGAATATTTTTGTCATTGCATCTCATTAATTTTGCATATATTATTTGTTTATTGCAGTATTTTAATCTCATCTTTCATGCTTTTCTGCCCCCTGTATTTTAAACCTTGAGCTTAGAACAGAAAAGCTTGACTATTTGCAATTTGATTTTTGTTAGGTTCTTCATTAGAGGCTGTAACTACCTGTGAACTCTGTAAAGAGAAGTTGCAACTTAACCTGGAGGATTTTGATATTCATGAACTACATAGAGCTCATGCAAATGAACAAGTTAGTATATTTTGCCTAATTTGGTAAGTGTCTGTTGTGTGCTTAAAGGACAGCTCTTGAAGAAAAGATTAAGTCATGGTCAGAAAACCTAAATTAATAATATTTTTGCTATAATTCATGAGATGAGAAGTTTATAATTTCATTAGAAAATTCCCTTTAAATAAAAGATTAAATTAAGATAAATTGTCAGGCTTCACAAATAAACATAAAAATTAATAAAAGTTTAGGAAATTGGGCTCAAAGTAGGCATTGCCAACCTTACCTCTCCTGTATTGGTTAAATGATCTAGTTGGAAGAAACAACCTCGTTTTTTTTCCTTGTTGAAGGAATTCTGAGAGAAGCAAGGGGAGTATGAGGATGATTTCACCCAAACAAAAATAAATCCACTTCTCAACCATTCCTTGCTTGCTTCTCAGTCCCTGGTATCTGCTTGCCAGTGCTGTTAGGTTGGTGGGTGGGTGGTTGATTGGTTAGGTGAGCTTTCAAGACAAAGTTTCTCTGTGTAGTCCTGTCCTAGAACTCACTCTGTAGATGAGGCTGGCCTTGAACTCAAGAGATCCGCCTGCCTCTGCCCCCCAAGCACTGGGATTAAAGGCATGCGCCATTACTGCCTGTCTGTTGTACTTTATAGATTTTCCAGCTTGGGATAATTCATGTTGATGAAATCATACAATATAAGGTACTTTTGTGAACAGCCTTTTGAAGACCTGAGTTCTATTCCTAATGTTGCTGTTGGGTAGCTCACAACTCTGATATCTGAGGACACTTACACTCATGTGCACATCTATCCACTTACAAATTTACATACATATAAATAAGTCTTCTGAAAACATAATATGAGATAAGCAGACTATTTGAAAAATCTGATAAAATCCTTGGACTTACTGCATACAAATATAAATTCTATATGTAATTTAGTATGCACTAATACTAATACCTGAAAGTAATTGCTTAGGTCCAGGTTTAAGAATCACTGTTCAGAAGAATGAAACTTTAGTTGGTGTATTACATATTGCCATTTGGAATGTTTCATTCCCTAATGAGGTAGTTGTGTAAATGAAACTCACTCAGTACAGTGATGTCCTAATTATTGAGGCATCTGTGTAGGCCCCTGAATATTGGTATTTTAAAGAGTAGGTAAAGGTGGAATGATACAGATAAATATTTTGTTGTCTTAGACCAGGAGAAGTCAGAAACCTACTTTCTGTGGCCACCTCTTGTCACACATTTTCTCTTTAAAGTATTTATTTTTATTTAATTATTTTAATAACTGCATTTTTACATAATGGAGATGTATTACACAACTAGGTATAGTCATTGTAAAGCAATAATAGTCTTAGCTTTATCTTATTTTATGTGAATCATGGATTCTAGTGGCTAGAGTAATCCTAATTTTAAGTGACTAATATAATTTTATTCCTTTTTAAATTTTATCTTTTGCAAGATAATAACCATGAAACGTTTTTGTTGTTGAATTGTTTTGAGACAGGGTCTCATAGCATAACCTTGGCTGACTTGGAACTTGCTATATAGACCAGGATAGCCTTAAACTCAGATCTACCTGTCACACCCTCACTCCCCCAAGTGCTGGAATTAAAGGTCTGTGCCATTATGCCCAGTATAACCATGTAAATAAATTTAAAAAAAAAAAAGCAAAAAAAAAAAAAAAAAAAAAAAAAAACTAAAATAAATCTTTCTCTGATACATGATTTCCTTTTTAGTTAAAATGTCAAAATGATTAAACATTTAAAGATTTAATTTCAAGAATTTGATGAACAGTTTTTAGAATTAATATTAGCATTCAATTCTAAATTTCAAATGTGTTTATTATTCAAAGCAGGTACAATTGACCTCTTCACTGTAAAAATTAAAGGAACCGATTGGAGTTTTAAAATCTCTATCTTAACTTGTGTTCAGAGCTGTGTTTCTATTGGTAAAGTGCTAGCCTAGTATTCCTAGGAGCCTAAGTTCATTTTCCTGGACCACCAAAAAGGCAAGAAGACAAAAAGATGAGGAGGAGGAGGATACTTAACAGGTTTGAAACTATTTAGAATTTCTGAGTCTTCTATTCCCAACATGACCAAAAAAAAAGGGATGCTAATATCAGTGTGTGTTTGCATGTGTTGTTACCTTTTAATTAATTGGATTACAGGAAACATATCTAAATTATAGTGCACATTACAGAATTAGGTGCAATAATTTTAAAAATTAAACTGAAACAATTATTTGTCATTTGTAAAAGAAAATCTGTTAAGGAGTTTTATATAGAAAACTAAAATATGTTATCACAGGAAAAGATTTGAAAGACAAAGTTATATAAGTGATTAGAGGAAGATAGACTGAAAGATACAACCTGTGTAAGGCAGCCTGATATTTTAATAGATGACTACCTTTCTAGGAGCTGTGTCTGAATACAGTTTTTGTTTTTAAGTTTATCAGTAAACATTGACTAGCAGTCACAATCCTAATTTCATTCTCTGTTCTTCTCTTTGCTTCCCCATTTAAGGCTGAGTATGAGTTTATCAGCTCTGGTCTCTACCTAGTTGTCTTACTGCACTTGTGTGAACAAAGCTTTTCTGATATGATGGGAAATACAATTGAACCAAGCACACGTGTCCGAGTAAGTAGTACTGGCATTGGGGAAAGATGGGAGGGTACGATATAGTTGTTTATGTGTTCATATCATATTCCTCCCCTCATTCCTTTAGAGGAGGCCTTACTTTCAAATATGTCTTAACAGCGTAGTCTATATTTAAGGAAAGTGCTGTCTTCTATGACAAACACCCTAATTTTGTCATAGGCAAGAAAGAAAGAAGCTGTTGTACAGCTCTTGAAAGTGAAATATTTCAAGGAGAAACAGGATCAGAATTAGAAATACCAAGAAAAATGCATTATTTTTAATGTATAGAAAAAAACTCTTAGCATCACATCTTAGAAACATGAAGTTGTGCCAGAGGCCAAAAGAATATGGGAGAGTGTTTCTTTGTTATCCTGTAGAGGGCTACCCTTACACTAATGATATTACCAACTAAGAAAAGAACTGTAAATAATGTTTAATAGTAACTGGACCTTTAAGCTAGCTTTTTGTTAAGTATTTGTAATCACTGCTCAGTGAATCCAAAGAAACTTTTACACTCTGTTGTTTTGACCATTTTGTGTATCGCTGTCTTATTGCAACATTCTGAACGCTTCCTATCTTGAAATGTGTTCATAATATGGTAAATTGTGTGAAATTTAACCATTTTTATAATTCTTAAGTATATAAAGCTTAGAATTCATGTTAATATGAAATGTCTTCATCTTAATATGATAAAAAGTATAATACAAAATGCATGTTGCTATTCTAAATAATGCTAATAGAAATTAGAAGTATTGTTGCACCTGTACTAATTTTAGGATTTAACAGGATTTGAAATAAATTCAGATAGCACATTTTCAGTTTTTTATTACCATATATGAAAGTAAATTCAAAATTTAAAATACAAGTTACTATTTTCTTATACTTCATTATTATATGGATATTTAAGTGACCCAACTGATAGTTACTTACATTAAGAATTTTAAAAAACTTATGTGCTGTAATTATGAATGTTCTTAAATTTTCTGTTTGTTTTTAAGTACTTCAGAAGTCATACTGCTATCTGGAGTTAATATAAAATGATGTCTAAAATGGTGTGTTAACTTTTTTGAATGAAGAAACCATATAAGGCATATAAGTAAAGCTATTGAATTAGAAAATGCTAAAGCTATAGTAGAAGTCATTCTTAGTATTATACAAGCATTGAGTAATACGTCTGTACAACTATCAAGTTTAGGCAGGCAAACATCAGTTCATTTGGGCCTAGAAAACGTTTCTTCCCCCATACTCCTTGATTATAATAATTTTTTTTTGAAATTGTTAGGAAGACAGTATTATTGGGTACAATTATTTGTTCATATTTTCTCCCAATTTCGTGATACTGGTCTGTTTTCCCCATGATTAAAAATGACTATATAGAGCACAATAGGATATATCCTTAATGTTTTAATTTTTGTTGTTGGGGAAGACCATTGTTTAAAGGATTAAAATGGTGTTTGACTTAAGTAGAAATAAATCTCCTATACTGATTCTCTTTAGATCCATTTGCAACATTTAAACTACTGTATTTCTTTCTGCATTGTTTCTAGTTTATTAACCTTGCAAGAACTCTTCAGGCACATATGGAAGATCTCGAAAGTAGGTGGAATTTTCCCTCCCCAGACTTGTTGAATGTACTTTTGCAAATTAAACCCACAGAACAAAAACTTTTAAGTGTATTCTTTTCTACCAAATTGAACTTTGGCTTTAGGCTGATAGGATTATTGATTTGGATAAGGGTTGGACTGTAGAATTAAGTTTTTTAAATTTTTGTTTTTTTAATTATGTTTAAGGTGTGGAAGGAGGTAATTTTAACCTAATATTTTAAATAAACCACTGATTTTTATTATTTATGATTACAAGGAAAACAGTTACTAAATCATATCCATTAAGGCCTTATATTTTTAATATATGAAAAAATTTTACTTTTTATTTAGTTTCAGATCATGAAAGATTTTCTTTAGTCTTGTGTTTGGTACCAGGAAAATAAGGAAGAGAGGCCAGAGCCCATAAGAAAAAGGTTTTGTTTGTTCTTCATTTATTTACAGTGTGGACCTTTAACACATTGGCAGCTGAGGTTTTAGGAGCACATTGTCAGGCTCTTAAGTGAAGAAGACACATAAGCCCAAGTCACAGGCGGTGTGCAGCCTGTTGTCTATAATGTACAGCGCATCTGCGGGCTTCATGCCAGGCAGGGGCAGAATGGGCTTTAGAACAATTTCTGGGAAAGATTAAACTCATCTGATCCGTACCTATCTGATCCGTACCTATTTACTATTCACTCTTCATCAGAGCAACAAGTTTCCATTCCAGTGTAGTCTTACATGTTGGTCATGCACTTACTGTCTGCAGAATACCTGAATCTAGAAGATGTCTAAGACTATTACCTTTAGAAGGCTGGCATACTTTGAAGATAGTTTGAGAAGGGTTCAATTCTCATCAAAACCTTTTACTTCCTTAGATATTTTAAGACCTGGCCTTTTAGAAATATTGTTACACCTGTACTAATTTTAGGCTTTAACAGAATTTGAAATAAATTCAGACAGCACTTTTTCAGGGTTTTTTTTTTTTTTTTTTTTTAATCATCTGTGAAAGTAAAGAAGACAGTTGGAATTACTATTCACTGTGTTTTTTGGTTTTGCTTTTTTTTTTTTTTTTTTTTTTTTTTTAACTTTATAACCTCCATAAAAATACTTTGTTGGAGCTGGGCATGGTGGCACATACCTTTCATTTCAGCACTTGGGAGGACAGCCAGGGCTATACAGAAAAACCCTGTCTGGAAAAAACCAAACAAACCAAACAAAACTTAAAACACCTCATTGGCTAATACAAAAGTTTATCTTTTGTTTCTAAAAATTGTAATTTCTGTTTTGGTAGATATTGTGGCCATTTGTTTCATTATCTTTTCCCTAAGATTTCTCACTTAAAAATATTCCCATTTAAAACATAATTTCTTAAATATAGCATGGTCTTTTCCCCTATATGTCAGAGAAAAGAAATATGGAGGTAAAATTACACAAGCTAACAATGGATGGTAGCAGTGCCTCGAATGGATCTCAGATTACTATAGTATTTCTGTATTCTGAAAACTAGCTGAATTTGTATTGTCCTATGGAATCAGTCCCTTCAGTGTGATCTGTGATGTGGATTTAACACCAGGGTTTATGTCAGTTATAATGTTAACATGGTTTTTCCTGCTCTTTATCTGGGTTGATCGAGTATCCTAGAGTAAAGAAGCCAGTTGGAATTACTGTTCACTGTGGTCTTTGTTTTTGCTTTTTTTTTTTTTAACTTTATAACCTTCATAAGGTTTACATTAAGCTTATCTGCCCTTGATAATAGTGAAAAGATTAGTTAGATGTTTATCTGAAAGAAGTTAGTTTTTTTTCCTAACATATAAAGCAGATTATATAACGAATAGCTTCTTATTACCTGGGCTTGTTTGACTAATGGCCATGAATAAGTTGAGGTCAGAAATGTTACAAAAATGATGTTTCTGAGAGTTTGGAGACATGGGGATGATCTCAACAGCAGGGTTTTTGTTGTTGGGTTTGCTTTGTTTTTTTTCTGAATCCGATTATTTTAAGTTAGGCTGTGTCTATATAAAGCTTACCTTATTCAATAGAGCTTTTTTCATGGCATTGTATAGACATAGCTTTGATGTAACTTGCAAGAACATCCATAACCTGTTATTCTATGTACATTTTTTTTCATTCTCATCGGATGCATCAAACATGCAGCGGTAATAAGCCAGATTCTACTCAGGTGTGTGAGAGCACTTGCCTTAAATTCACTTTTCCTCTGGTGTATGTTTATATACATATCATTAGCTATTATGAACACAAGCTGGTCTCAGAAAACATTTTTAAAAAGATGCTCTTAAACCACATTTTTAAGCATTTTCATTATATGGAAACTATATAACATCTAAAAAGAAGTGGGGGGTGGGGACATTGTGAATGGGTATCACCCACAATCAGACCACCCTAACACTATCATGATAACTTACCATTTTGACCAAACAATATACTAAATTGGGATTTTTGTTTTACAAGTCATTGCTGTTCTGGCTTCATGTTTACAAATCATTATCATCCCCTTTAAAAATCATTCTTGATCATCCTGTTTTTCTCTCAACAGCTTCAGAGGATGAATTCTGAAGAAGATGGAGACCATAACAGAATGCTTGATATTGCCTAACTTCATTTAAGACAAATTGATGATCTGTGAACATGTTTATTAAAACTGGCAATTACGTATGAATAATTTCATGGGGTAATGTCTAGTAGATTGACTATACATAAAATGAATATATATACATGTATAAATGTAAATATATATTCATTCTCAAGTATTGCTGAACTGAAATTCTTGAGCTGGACCTTTTAACACTGGCCAGCAAATCTCATGTTTATAATATGTAATCAAAAGCATTTTTCTTTGGGTGAGTGGGAAAGCATTAACCTTGTTTTAAATATCTAAGCAATGCTCATCAACTTTTTTCTGTGTTACAATTACTGTAGTCATATTTATGGAAAATGTTTGTGTATTAGTCTCTTGCTAGTGAAAAAAAAGGTCAGGTAAAATGTACTTTTGAAATAAAATGCCAATGGCACCTAATTAGTTTTCCTCTTTAAATGCCTTAAGTTACAGCCACATTTTGATAATCATTTACTTCCAGTGTTTAAAAAAATTTTTTTTAAAGAATGGGAAGTTTGAAGAGCATTATTACATTAGGTTTCCAGATTTAATTTGAATTCTAAATCCACTTAGCAATAAAACCTAATTTTTAAGAAAAAAGTATGTAAAAGATGTAGTAATGATGGATAACTTTTGTATTGATTTGCAAAAATGCAGATTATATTTGATAGGCCATGGTATGTAGGTATTCCTTTCAGGAATATTACAGCTGTAAATTATATCAGAATTGCCAGTCAAATGATACTTGGTTAAAAATTACTGAAAATCTCAAGTTAACAGAATATTTTTTTAAAGCCCACATTCAAAGTTTAAAACACTGGTTTTCAATGTGTTTTTAGTGTTGTCACTTCTTTATAGAGAAATATAATATAAATAACCTATTTGGATCCTGGTCATTTTTAGGTGTTCCTTGATAATTCTGAGCATTTATTTGATGATTGTTAATATTTTTCACTACCTTTGCAAAACAAATTACTTATTCAACATCAATGAGTTTGCACTATGGTCTTGAGCAGTGTAAACTTGCGTAATGATCTCCACTGTCAGCACCCTTAGGACAGACATTTACACTTGCAGGTGGTTTCAGATCAGTCCAATACTGTGGCAGCAAACAACTTTCAAAACCTAAGTAGAAACCATGTACTTTGTCAAATGTGAATGAAAAGTTTGCCTACATTTAGTTTGTTGGTGTTAATGTAAAACCTTGGCTTGAAATAAAGTGATACTGATTGATTTATTTTAGTTTGAACTTTTTTCTTTTAAACTGGTCCTCAATGAGAAATTCTAAACCCTTTAGGAAAGAATTTAATTAAAATTTCAACTTTTATTTCATACAATGGTTCTGAAGTATTTTCTTAAGCTTATTGTATATCTGAGTGTTTTGCCTGCATATATGACTCTGAGCCGTGCCCACGCCCATGCTGTGTCTTTGGAGGCTAGAGAAAGAAGGCTTTGGATGTCCTGGAACTGTAGTTAGAGATGGTTGGGAGCTGAATTGCTAAAAGTGTTTGTAATGGAACCCTGAGCCATCTCTTCAGCTGCTGAACATGCTTTCAACATTTGTTATCTGTGCATTGTCTTAAGCAAAAGCACAAAATTTAAGAATAATTTATATTTTCTGTCCTTAGGAACTGAGTTTGAAATATTAAGTACTTTTATAAAATTCATTATGAAAATGATCTTAATTTACAAAATGCTGACATGGTAAAAAAAAATGTTCTACAGTTGATTCATACATGATTTGCTGTTAGCCACTGATTGATAGGTGCTAAAATGTGACCATCTAAAGATGGGTAGTGGGGCTGGGAGAGGCAGTGGCTATCCATAGAGAGTATGCTTGCTGTGAGTTCAGTCTCTGGCTCCCATGTAAAAGCCAAGCGTTGGCCTTGTGTGCCTGTAAAACCCCAGTGCTGTGGAGAAGTGAAGTTGGGAAGAATACTGGGGTTGTGATTCAGTTGAGAGAGTGACCATATCTGTGCTGCTCTGACCTTTGCACATGTACCTGCATACACATGTTTATACACCACACACCAAAGAAAGGATAAAATGGAATAAAGAGAAAGTCATTGGTGGTTTTAAGTTAAACAAGAGACTAAACAATGAAAACAGCTTAAAATGTTATTCTGTGTATGCATATCTATCCAGAAATAAATACATTGTCAGGACTTGTGATATATAGCTCAACCATGGTGGTGTTGCCTGGCGCGTACCAGGACCTGGCCTCCATACCTCTTCCCCGGTTCTAACTGCCATTGATGGTTAGCAACAGTGTGGAGAAAATAGCAGTTTCTTTATTCTGAGCACACTGAATAAGGCTGTCTGATAATGGCTAATAAGCAGAGTAAATAATGGCTCAGAGGCTCCTCTGTCTCTACCTGTGTATGGTAAGTGTCGCAGTATCTAAAGAGAGGGGTCAGGGAGATTGCTCAGTCAGCACAGCATGACCCTCAGCTCATTTGCTTTGTCATCTTTGTGACACATGGTATGTGCTTTTAATTCCAGTGCTGTCGGGGTCAGAGATAGGCAGATCCCTATCTAGAAATCACTTGGCAACAGATCCACGTCTCAAAAAACAAAACCCAACAATCGAAGAATGACATCAAGGTTGTCCCCCTTGCCCTGCACACTTAATGTTACACCAGCATACCTGAACATACAGATAATTTAAGATTTAGCATTTACTACCAGGTTCCTCTATACCAGTTGAAAAATGAAATCACACATCAATTAAAGTGAATTTTTAGAATACCATGTAGTAGTACTTGTCTAAAGGATGATTCTGTAGTTGCACTGCTCGGTGATACTTTGATGGAATGTTTTGCAGTATATGCTGCTCCATATGGTAATAACAAACTGATTTGAGCACTTAAAATGCAGCTAATGTAATTGAGTGGATACATTTAATTTTAACTTACATAGCCACATGAATCAGTTTTGGGGAGGTAATAGGATTGATACCAGGTACTAACAGACCAGTGGGGGGAATGGCCAGCCACTACTCCCTGACAGCACTCTGAATACCAGTCAGCAAGACAGACCTCTCACAGAATGCTTACAGCTAGTGTAAACTAGTGCAACATTTCTTGTTTTAGAGTCTCACGTCTCTTGGCAGATTATCACCAGTTTGTGGTTGGTGCCATTAGCTATCATGACCTATATCATGCCTGTAATTTCAGCAGATGGGATGCAAATTTGAAGCTACCCTGTGCTACATAGACTGTCTCAAAAACGTATTGAAATAACTAGTGTCACTAGTCGTGATTAGGGATATTTCTGATGTGGTCAACATAAGTATTTTCCAGGGCTGTTTTTGAAATATAAAGCTTGCAGAGGAAATGAGTCTTCCATTCTTATGCTTTCGTGAGTTTTACTCTTGAAAAGTGTTAGGGTGCCAAAAGAAACCACAAACATCATTTCTAGAGTTGTACTTGGTCTCCCTCAGTTTTGGCACATGTGGTTTTGTGCCATCAAAAGATGCAATTTCCCTCGTAGTCAAATGAGTCTACCTTGTATAGGAAAAGACACAAGGGTGGTCTAGGAAACCTTTGCTCAAGGGACACACAGGTTAACCTGGCTGGCCATCATCTCCATGATGATGGAGCTAGAGCTGCAGTCTTTCCTTTAAAGGATCTATAACATATTTGATTATAACTAAATACTACTTGTCCCAAATGGTCTATACAAGGGATGAAACTATGAACAAGTGTGGATTATAGAGTATCAAAATCTGTAAAATGTCTTCCTCTGACAGGGGAAAATACCAAAGAAATTATCACGGTAGCCATTAAGACAGCTAGCTCCTTATACACCCCGCTCTGTCCAGCTTGATGGGGGTGGTCTCAGTAAGGAGGAGATTGCTAAAGGATACAATGTAACAAAGAGGACCAGGCAGTGAGCTGCGCTTTACCGGCTTTATTGTACTTGGAGCTGTCATTTACTCAAACGAAAACTACTTAAGAAAACTTGAAAGTTAAATCTGTGGTTGCTCCTTTTCTGAAACCTGTATTTTTTTTTTTCTTTAAATCAGGTTAATGTTTTGTCGCGTTGAATACATGAAAATATTGTTATAAGGAATATCATAAAAGCTTCAGTTCTCTGTGGCAACTTTGATATGAAAATCTTGCACAGGGAATTATTGTCAAAGTATTCAATATGCTGGTCTGATATTTCCAAACTCTCAGTCCAGCTGAACAACGTATTCATCTTCTTCTGCAAGCACCAGAGCACAGCCATCACTATAAGGTGACTGTGGAGCAGGTGAAAATGAGCTGAAGCCAGAGCGTGCATTTCTTCTATAGAGGAACCAAATGATCGATCCCAAAACTGCCAGAATTACTGTGCTAGCGATCACCAGAGTCGATATTAAAATGTGGTTATCTGGAAAAAAATTCAGGAAATTGGTATACATGTTTGCTTATATGTAGAATTACCCAACTGATGAGAAAAAGTTACATATTATTTATTACTGAGACTGAACCTCCTGGGTAGGCACAATGATTCTGTGGGTAGAAGTAATTGCTAACCCTGATAATCCAGGTCCATGTGGTAGAAGGGAGAGATCTGACCCCTGCAAGTTTTCCTCTGACCTCCATGTGCATACTATGGTATACAGTTTTGTTTTGTTTTTTTTATTCACATTTGTTAGAAAAATAGCCATACTTGAAACTTTCAATTAAAACATTTCAGTTCTGTGTTCTACTGAGTCTCATTTTCTGTGGTCCTACACCTTTTTTTTCCCCCCCTTTTCTTACTGAACCAAGATTTTAAATTCACATCTATTGTTCTCTTCAACGAGTGGTCTTAAACAAGACCATCAAGTGGGACCTGATGGTCCATCTAGCTTTGATATTAGTGATTTGCTTCACAGAAGTGGCACTAAGAGGTGCAGTAGCCTGCGTTGTTTCTCTTAAAGTAGTAGCACTGTATTTGTGGGTTTCTGAAGTTTACAGATGTGTGCAGCCTTTCAGTTCTTGCCCACTCAACACTCTTAGGATCTTTCTATAGAAATGCAGTTTAACAAATGAGCAAGTGGGATGATAGACGTACCATCTGTTATAAAGGGTTCAAATGATTCACAACATCACTGCAGATGGATTTTATTTATATATAATATTAAATACTTCAATTGGTGCTTCTTAAAGTGGGACCTAAAATGGTTAGGGACAAGTGGGATACACCTGGCCACATGTCTTGTAAAGGAAAGAAAAACAGTAGTACAAAAACATAAAGGACATCTTCAGTTACCAAGTGTATGTCTCAAGACAAGACTAATGAAATGTTAGTTCAAATAGTATGCATAGTTCATTAATTTCACACTGCCTTAACATGTTTACTATCTGACTTCCCATGTGGACACTGAGGCTGTTGTTGGTGTGCAGTAACATAATCAGGTGTATTATGGTGACATGATCACAGCAGTTAGAGAAACAGTAATTTTTAGGCTGGAAGAACAAGGTAATTTAGGATTGTTATAGGTATATAATCACATGTTTAACCAAAATTAAAGAACTTTTTAGTTTAAGTATAAGCATTTAGATGGGACACAGTATATACGTCTATATTTTCACATTCTGCAAGTGGCCTGTGAGTGAGTTACAAGGCTTTTTGTTGACTAGTACTTTAAAAACTTGTTTGTTTTTTTCCCCCAAAGTTGTGAACTACAACCTATCATTTAAAAGTCTTCAGTTTCAAGTTATTCATTGTCTACTCTGTAGAGTTTGATTCTGGGCACGATTTAAGCACGTTGCCCAAATTGATTTAATAAGCAACAACAAAAGCTCCAATCCTTTGATGCTGTATTCATCCGGATAGCCTTTCTCTCCTGTGTAATATACCGTAATCCTTTGAGATCTAGCTATCCTGGTTTATCTATAGTAACCTTTTATGAATCACCTGGTAGGCTAACATGGTAGTGTGCTTACCACACTAAGTGCATCCCCCTGTGGCCTTACACTTTCCCCACAACATCCTCAAGAAGGCCTTCTTTTGTTTGCATAGAGAACTTGTTCACTAAAACTGCTGTTCCAATTCTGTTTTCCTCGCCTCAACTCAGTGTTCCTAAAGCCTGTCAATGCATCAGACATTTTTCCTGCCAATCTTTCTGCTTTGCTACAGTATTATGCTCAAACCATATGTGCAGACTTTCCCATTGTTCTCTGCACGGTTTTGAGATCTATGATAGACCCGTCTGCTCTTTTTCTCCAAAAGTGTCAACAACATAATCTTTTTCCTTTGTTGAAAATATATATCTACACAGTAAAGCAACAGCTACACAGTTGTAAGAAATCTGAAAACAACCAAAGGGGCTGGGCACGCCTGTCAAGGATTTTCTCTTAACTAAATGATTTGAAGCAGGAAGAAGCAGCTTTAATCTCGGCCACACTCTCTGGTGGCCATATAAAGGATGTGGAAGAAGCTTTTGCTCTTTTCTTGCACTCTTGCTGACAAGTTTGTTCCTTCAGTGGCAATAGAGCCTACCTCTGGGATTCCAGTGTATACTAAGGACCATTGGAAGCGTCCAGCTTTGTGGACTGAACTACTGGATTCCTAGACTTTTCGTTGGTGGACAGCCATTATTGGGCCAGCTGGACCATAGCCCAGAAGCCACTGAAATAAACCCTGACTAATACAAGGTTTTGAGGAAAAAAAAAAACTGCTTCTATATCACAACTCAATCCCTAACTCAAAATTAACTGCTAGTTAGTTGTCATGTTTCCAAGCATGCTTAACCTTTAGCTTTGTTTTTAAAGTAAGTACAGTCAAGTTGACTGTCTCTGCCATTCCTGTACAGACATGCTCTGGGCTGGAACTCAGTAACTCTCCTCTCCCTAGCTCCTGACATCATAAAAACACGTATAATCATTCCAGATTTGTCTATGAAGTTAACTATTCTGAGTACCAAATGTAAGGACACAGTTGCCTTTTTATGAATGCCTTGCAGTAGTGTCCTCTAGACATGTGTCTAGTATGTGTCAGGATTTCCCATTGGGTTTGAGTGATATTAGATTTTACTCATCCATCGGTATATGCACACGAGTTACTTTCATCCTTTTGCAATTATGAATATAATCTTATGAATACAGGTGTGTGGAGGCTCAGCCTTTCTTGGGTAGATACATGTCTGCCTTTACTATGGCTGTGCCATCTTTATATTCCATGTTAGAACACAAATGTAATTTCTGCACATCACTGCTAACCGTAGCCACTGTCTCTTTGTTTCTCTGTTAATAGCCAGATAATAAGGGTGATGTGGATTTTTTTTACAATAATGCCATCCTTTGTTTTTCTATAGGAAACTGAGGGTGTAACTCACAGTTTTTGATAATTCACATAGCTGTATTATAGCAAACTAATAGAAACTGAGCATGAAGGAAGTTTTATATATAAAGGGCTCTTATATAAAGTTCATTTAAAAATTGCCCATCAGTAGGAACAACCTAGTAGAATTGTGGTCAAAAGATTTGACCAAACATTTCACAAAAGAAAATATAGAAAGACTTAACATCAGAAAAATAAGAAATACACCTACATGAATGACAGAAGGCAGGGGAATGGACTCTACCATCCTGTGAGTATAAAACACATTGAACTACAGTGCCTCACTAATGGCAGTGTGACAGCTTTGCCACTGAAAATGTACATGGTTTCTAACTAAACATGACTGTTACAAGACATAAGAGCATTTGGGGGTGTATACTTTAAGAATGTTGGTCAAGACAAGAATGTTTATAGATAGTTCTATTCATGTTCATTCCAAAGTAGAAATTAAACATTAGAAAGCCATGGCAAATGCCTATAAAACATATAGCTAAGCAAGTGGGGGGAGGGGTGTATGTAAACAGATCAACATAAAGTTCCAGAGTGAAAACCAGACAAATACATGATGTAACTGGGAGTGGAGGGGCAAAGGCAGGTAGGTCAGTGTTAGCTCATGACCAGTTTGATCTGCATATAAAATTCCAGGGCTACACAGCGAGACAAAGAATCAGCAAACAAACACAAATCCACAGAATACAGACTTCAGTGAAGTTCAAGAACTCTGGTGTTAGGCATTGGAGTAGGGAGGAAGTGTCCAGTGAAGTTAGCCAGATAAATTGCATTCATGGGGGTCATAGAACAGTGACTAATCAGGGGTGCCTAGAGAAGGGTATAAAGGCCAAGTATTTGTAATCGATGAGCAATGCACATGTATTAGAAATGACATTGCAACAAAACTGTACAACTGATAACAACATAGACTCCAGTGTCTGGGTGGTGAAATAGACCTTTAGAGAGAAGGATGAGAATGTGCTGGTGGGAATATCAACTATCTCAATTTGACTGACAGGTTCTACTGGTGGATTGAATCAAATGGCATTCAAGAGTGCATGTTGCCTTATTAATTATACCTAATGACATAAAGGTTAAAAGTAACTAATTGATGGAATTCAGAAACTTTCACAACAGATACTCACTGCTACTGGGAATGCAGAATAGTACAACTCTCTACCAAGACCAATATATCAAATTTACAGATTCTATTTTCAATGTTGCAGCCTCTAGATAAACGTGTACTTGTGCAAGGTGACTGATCTATTTTTTTTTTAAGACTTATTTATTTTTATGAGTACACTGCAGCTATCTTCAGACACACACCAGAAGAGGGCCTCGGATCTCATTACAGATGGTTGTGAACCACCATGTGGTTGCTGGGAATTGAACTCAGGACCTCTGGAAGAGCAGTCGGTGCTCTTAACCGCTGAGCCATCTCTCCAGCCCCGTGACTGATCTATTGAAGCATTGTTTATAATAGTAAATATATGGAAACAACCAAGTGGAAGTTTCACACTCGTTAATATATATCTAAGTACTGGCAGGGAACCCAGACCAACTAATTTATATATAGATACTGAGTTGAAAAAAGTCACTAAGCTATTCATGAATAAGAGAGGCAAAGTAAGTCACATTTCAACTTCTTGCATACCCTGCATCCTTCTCCAGCTTAAAAAAGAAGTTAAGGAAAAAATTGCACAGAATGGTGCCCACTAAGGGTAGGATACAGAAAGGCAGATGGGGGCCGTGTTTGCCATATATGGTTTGAAATTTAAATCATGCTCCTCTTTAAAACTGCATTTAAATTAGGAGGTGGTGGCACACGCCTTTAGTTCCAGCACTTGGGAGGCAGAGGCAGGTGGATTTCTGAGTTCTAAGGCCAGTCTGGTCTACAGAGTGAGTTCCAAGACAGCCAGGGTTACACAGAGAAACTCTGTCTTGAAAACAAACAAAAACCCAAACACAGGTTTGAGTCATAAGAATGCATTTAAAGGCTAACATAAATATTCTTTATGAACTGTACTTACAACTACGAAGTGAAACCTTTAAACAGTGTATAGTCCTTTCCCACAAAAACATTAATTCCACAGAAAAAGACATTATTCAAAAGCAGTCATTACATGCATAATTTACCTTAAATGTCCTGTCTTTTAAATTTAATTTTTTATTTTATGTGTATGGGTGTTTTGACTGCATGTATGTTTATGAAGTATGCACATGACTGATGTCCATAGAGGCCAGAAGACCTCATCAAATCCCCTGGAACTGGAGTCACAGAAGGTTGTGGATAATCATGTGGTACTGGGAATTGAACCTGGGTCCTCTGGAAGAGCAGCCAGTGCCCTTCACCTCTGAACCATTTCTCTAATATGATATCTTGCCAGCCCCAAATGTGATATCTTACTTTAAGAGACTTTTCTATATTCTGATTAAAGTTCTTTATGTTATATAATATTTTTAAGTGGGTCTACAGTTGTATCTTACTTAACATGTCAGAATTATATATTATTATATATTATTATTATTATTATATATTATTATATAATGTGTGTGTTTAGTGTTACAGGATTTTTTAACTTACATTTTAAAAGATTTATGTATTTTATGTCAATACACCATCACTCTCTGCAGACACACCAGAAGAGGGCATCAGATCCCACTACAGATAGTTGCAAACCACCACGTGGTTGCTGGGATTTGAACTCAGGACCTCTGGAAGAGCAGTCAGTGCTCTTAACTGCTAACCCATCTCCCCAGCCCTTAAATATGTATTTTTTTTTTTTGTTAAAGACTTATTTATTTTATTTGTATGAATATGCTGTAGCTGTCTTCAGACACACCAGAAGAGGGCATCAGATCCCATTACAGATGGTTGTGAACCACCATGTGGTTGCTGGGAATTGAACTCAGGACCTCTGGAAGAGCAGTCAGTGCCCTTAACCACTGAGCCATCTCTCCAGCCCTTAAATATGTATTTTAATGTGTGGAAATTTTAAGATTTGAATCTTACTTACCTGATAAATACTTCTTGTCATATGGAACTAAAATGCAAAAGGAAGATCAAAATTAAAAATTTTAAGGATGTCTTATAAGATTTACTTTATATACAGTTCTTTAAAATGGATAATCTATGAGGTTAATATCCCCATCTTTATTGCATCATCAAGTCTCTATCTTGCCTGTTTCAAACTTACTTTTTAAAAATCAGATATCTAGGCCTGACAAATGCATTGGCTTGGTTACTAGAAAAAGAATAAAGGCATGTCACAAAATATGATAATAAATGAGAGAAAAAAATTCTCGTTGTGGATCTGTAGAAAACATGTAAAATTAAACACCAGTGGAATTGCTCAGTGGTTTGTTTTGTTTTTAATAGTTTGAGAGTTCATATATGTGTTTGAGTGTTTTGTGTGGGTGCACATGCAATACATTGCATACCCAGTGCCAGTGGAGGTTAGAAGACATATCCAGAATGCCTGGGACTGGCTGTGTATGTGCTGGGAACCAAATCCAGGTCCTCTGCAAGATCAACAAGTGCTCTTAAAATCTCTGAGCCATCTCTCCAGCCTCTGTTTCTGGTATTCTTGAATTAGTATTTGTTTCGTATCATGGCGCTCTCAAACGCAGTAAATGACAAGAAGCAATTTGCATGTGTGTGTATGAGGGTAGTGGTGGGGGGAGCATCTGCCTACCACAGTGTAGAGGTCAGAAGACAATGGTGTTTAGATTTTTATTTTTATATATGGTGGTTGTGCCTGTATGCACATCTCTGCACAGATGCCCTTGGAGGCCGGAAGAGAGCATTAGATTCCCCAAGACTGGAGTTACAGACAGTTGTGAGCTGCTATGTGGGTGCTGGGAATTAAACCAGGGTCCTGTGGAAGAGCAGCAGTGATCTTAAGCACTGAGCCATCTCTGCAGCCCCAGGTCACAACACCCGTACACATAAAGAAAAGAAAAGAAAACAGAAGCGTTTAAAGTTGGGATGCTGCTTCTATGAAACTACTCTGAGTTGGGGACCAGTTGAGTTATGTTTTAAGTATTTACATTTGCTTACTGAGAAAATAGTTACTCAGAATGTTAGAACAAATTACATTCAAGGTTTAACAAATAACATGAAAATTGTAGAACTTGTTAATTTTGTTAAAATAAACTTTAATAAATCAGATAAATATATTTTAATATAGAACACATCATGAAGTATGATGTAACTTTTAATACCATTTTGTTTACATAAACAAACATATATACATTTTGTAAAGTAATGTATGTAACTATTTTAAGATTATGTATTATTATTCTTTACTACTTCTCAGATTACAGGCAAAAAGAATATGGAAATTCTTTTGAAACACTGAAGAAATTTATGAGCTCTTAGGAACTCCTAAGACTAGGCACATAGAATTAAATTGTGTCTGCTTCACATGAATTGGCTCCTCCTTTGAAATGTAAAAGAATTACTTGACTTTCAAGAGACTAGCACACACCCATGCTATGTTCTGAGGTTTTAATCCCTTTATTTGTAAGACATAGTATGCCTAAGAAATGTATCCAAAACTAACCCTGTGTTCCCCGTTCCTTGTAGGTTGGAGAAAAGACAGTCAGACTTACTTGCTGCTTTGCAAAGTGTTCCTGCCCCAGAAGAAATTTCACAATTTCCTTTTCTCCATTCACCTGTCTTGGCATACAGAAAACCACAGGTGTCAACTAGGTCCTCACCATCTTGATCTGCCCACTTGTCGAATGTCATATTTGAATGATCAAACCACTTGAAAGTTGCATCTGTCAATTAAGGAACATGATGACAGTTTTCAAAGGTGTTAAGACCCAAAGGAAGATATTTTCATTAAAGGTGGGAACTTAATAACATATTTAATGGTCTAATTTTTGGTTGTAGGATTAAACATTGTAGAAGGAACACTATATCGTATTATATATAATCATCAAAGGGTATTATTGATTTTAAGGGGATTCTGGAAAAGGTACTTTTTTGTGAAGAAAAACATTTTGGTGAAATAACATAAAATAGTTAAATATCAATAACCTTCACAACTTTTAAAAAATGAAACTAGGGCTGGAGAGATGACTCAGTGGTTAAGAGCACTGACTGCTCTTCTAAAGGTCCTGAGTTCAATTCCCAGCAACCACATGGTGGCTCATAACCATCTATAATGGGAGATGTCCTCTTCTGGTATGTCTGAAGGCAGCTACAGTCTACTTGTCATATACATTAAAAAAATGAAACTAATATCTATGTCTGTGGGTACATACACAGTCTGTATGATTACATATTATACTACTATATAAATTATATAGATACTATAAAATAGATAGACTTTGTAGTTTTGTATAGTAACAAAATTTATAGCCAGGTGGTGATGGTGCACTCCTTTAATCTCAGAGCTTGGGAGGCAGAGGCAGGCCGATCTCTTGAGTTCGAGGCTAGCCTAACAGTAGCTAAATTACAGTTGTGCAGTAAGTATTTTATGGCTGGGCATCCCCGCAACGAGGAGCTGTATTAAAGGGCCACAGCATTAGGGAGGTTGAGGACCACTGGTCTAGGGAATTAAAGAACCAAACATTTTATGTCTTACTAACATTAAAACCAACCAGTCATGCCTCACAGGGCAAACACCACTTACCATCAGTGTCATAGAACATGCCTAGCAGGAGATCATCTGGGCCTTTCCATCGCTGTTGTAAAGTGTCCAGTATAAATGTGTTCTCTTCTTCATTGTGTATACTTACCATATCTGCCCCTGAAATAATTGTAAAAGAAAAGCAACTTCAAGAATCAATTGAAATCATGAAGTATGTAAAGACTGTGAATTATATTTTCCCTTTACGTGTTTTTAAGTAGGCAGGAACGTGGGTGGGTAACTAGAGAAGAGAAAAAGTCTGTCGTCCAAAAATCAAAGTACATCATAGACCAGCTTAGATGGCTCAGCAGGGTGACAGCAACTGCTGCCCAGCCTTGTTGGGTCCCATCTCCAGGACCCACATGATGGAAGGGGAGAACTGACTCTTACAAGTTGTCCTCTGACCTCCATACCTGTGGCTCCTGTAGACCTGAACTCATGTATCATGCATATGCAGGAATGGTTTCTTAAAACATACTTGTGGTGGTTTGATTAAGAATGGCCTCAGTAGGCTCCTATGATTGATTAAGCGCTAAGTCATCAGTGTGTGGCACTACTTGAGAAGGGTTAGGGGCGTGGCCTTGTTGGAGGAAGTCTGTCACTGGAGGTGGCCTTTGAAGCTTCAAAAGTCCAAGCTAGGCCCAGTGGCTCTTCTCTTCCTGTGGCCCACAGGTCTCGATTAGAACTCTCAGCTACTTCTCCAGCACCATGTCTGCCTGTGTGCTACCTACCATGATGATACTGAACTAAACCCCTGATCTATAAGCCAGCCCTAATTACATGGTTTCCTTTACAAGAGTTCCTGTGGTCATGGTGTTCCTTTACAGCAAAAAACACTGACTCTTACAAGTTGTCCTCTGACCTCCATACCTGTGGCTCCTGTAGACCACAATATTATCAAAGAGGAAAATCAGAAACTGAGCAGACTCTTATAAGATAAAAGCAAACACTTTAGAAAAAAATAGAGTATTCAGTGAGGTGGTGGTGGTGCATGCCTTTAAACCTAGTGCTTGGGAGGTGGAGTCAGGCAGACTTCTGAATTTGAGGCCAGCCTGGTCTACAGAGCGAGTTCTAGGACAGCCAGGGCTACACAGAGAAACTCTGTCTTGAAAAAATGGAGAGGGAGAGAGAGAAAGAGAGAAATAGTGTTTAAAAAGTCAATTTATCATAAAAAAAATGTAACACAAGAAATGTATGAAAACGAAAGTTTAGGAGCTGGGAGGTGTCTCAGCTAGTGCTAGTTAACCCTGTAAGCCTGGCAACTTGAGTTCAATCCCATCAACCCTCATCCAAAGTCAGATGTGGTAACATCTGTAATCCCTGCATGCCTACATAGAAATGGGAGGTGCACACCAGAGAACTGATTGCCAGTGTGTGGACCTGCTAGCCTGGAGTATGAAGTGCAGCAGCAGAAATCATACAGCCCCTGCCTCTGTGAAGTGGAAGGCACGAACCGACTCCCGAAGATCCTCTGAACACAGGTGTGCACGTGGTGGATGGGCTCCCATAAACATACATCCACATAAAACATAAAAGTAACAGTTTTGTGAAAGATGAAACTTTTGTGAAACTTTCAGATGTGCAGACTAGCCAATTTAGCATTCGGTATAGAAAACTAAAAACTGATTAATACGGGCAATCAGAAAAATTAGAACAATTTGTTGGGAAAAATTTTGGTGATATATGTAAGACCTAAGGCACATACTCTCTGAGCATTCCTTCACAGCATTTCTGTGTTACTCATTAGCTGCCGCTCCAAATAGGCACAATGATAAGTCACACATTGCACTGGACACACATTGCTTTTCTCAGGCAAGATCACTACAGCTCCTTCAGGATATTGAAAGATTGGGACTTCCAGGCAGTGGTGGCGCACGCCTTTAATCCCAGCACTTGGGAGGCAGAGGCAGGCGGATTTCTGAGTTCAAGGCCAGCCTGGTCTACATAGTGAGTTCCAGGACAGCCAGAGACTACACAGAGAAACCCTGTCTTAAAAAAACCAAAAAAAAAAAAACCCAACCCCCCCCCCAAAAAAACAGATTGGGACTATAGTTACCAAAATATTAAAGATTATCTCAGGGTGGTCCAATTTAGGTTTTACTGATTTTTAAAAACTATTTTCATATGTTTTTTAAAATACTCTATAACAATTATTGTGTGATTATGAAAGGGCTTTTAAAAATGAAGTCGCACTGTTAAAGTCAGAATACAGCAAGGCCTTCTAAATCCACCTTCTTAATCTCTCAGGCATTTCATGCTTTGTACGTCCATAGCTATGGTGAAGCTATGAGAAGCCCCTCCCTGCATAGGCTTATATATTTGAATTCTTGGTCCCCAGCTGGTGGAACTGTTTGAGAAGGATTAGTAGGTGTGGCCTTGTTAGAAGAGAAGTGTCACTTGATGGGCTTTGAGGTTTCAAAAGACCATGTCATCCCCTGTTAACTCTCTGCCTGTTGCCTGTGGATTAAGATGTAAGCTCTCGGTTACTGCTGCTGTGCTCTGCCTGCTTGCCGGCTGCCGTGTTCTCCGATAATGGTCTTAGACTAACCCTCTGGAACCATAGATCCCAAATGAAATGCTTTCTTTTATGAGTTAACTTGTCCATGGTGTTTTGTCACAGAAACCAAAAAGCTACTAAGAAGTTACCACTCCCTGATTGCCACAGGCTTGTCATATCATAATGCAAAATACACTTAGTCCAACTTCAAAAGTGTCCAAAGTTTGTCACAGTCTCAGCATGGTCTCAAAGTCCAAAGTCTCCTCCGAAACTCAAGGAAATCTCTTAATTGCGTGCTCTGTAAAATCAAAAGGTAAATTCCATACTTCCATCATACAATGGCACAGAATATACATCATTCCAAACGGAAGGAATGGGGCATCGTGAGGAAATAGTGGACTGAAGTAAGACCAAAGCCAAGCAGGGCTCACTCCAAATCCTGTACTTTTGTGTCTGATTCCAAAGGGCTGAGAGGCTCTACCCTTTCCAGCCTTACTGACTGCAACACACGCCTCTCTCCTGGGCTGGCTCTACTCCCTGCATGCAGTTCTTCTTGGCAGATTTCCCACCACCCTGGCACCGCCTACATCCCAGAGTCTCCGATGCAATCCAGGCTTCATTTTACAGCTTCAAGCAATGACCTCTAAGGGCCTCTGTGCAGGGACTCTCCTGCAACTCACTCGGCCTCAGCAGCCCTCCTTCGCTGTGGAGTAGAGGAAAATTACAAACGCGTGCATCTTTCATGACTCAAGTCGGAACCACACAGCAAATGCTGCCAAGTTGGCTACTCGATTGGGATGGGGCCTGGTCCTCTCCCTGAACTACATGCACAGAAGCTTTGATTGTTGCTCTTTAGGATAAGAAAACCCCTCAGGCCTTTGCTTTCCAAGTTGAGGGTTAGCTGGGTCCGTTCTCACCCTGAGAGAAGCACTCTCTCTATTCTGGTTCACATCAAACCTCTCTTTAGCTCTTTCAGCACAATTCTTCTCTCCAATATTGAATTTCCTGGTGGTGTTTTTCTTTTCCTCTTCAAACTTTATCAAGGTAACTTATAAAATAAAGCAATTAATTTGGAGCTCATGATTACAGAGGGTTAGCCTCTATGGCTATCAGTGAGAGGAAGTGTGGCATCAGGCATGTTCCAGCCATGGCGCTGGAACAGTTGCTGAGAGCTTACATCTCGAATATATATATATATAGCCCTGCTTACTTGTTTTCATTGTAGACTTGCATAAGAGTGATTACTAATAACCCTGTGACCAAGTCAGTGTTAGACTGCCTTGAAATCTCCTCTGCTAATGAAATTGGTATGTTAAGCTTTCTAATTTAGCTTCTGGCATATTCTTAGGACAAGAGAGAAAGAAGCCACATTCTTTGCCAAACTGTCACAAGACATCTAGCTCATTGTTGCTAATATTGTACATCTCCCAAATCTCTTAAGGCAGACTTCCACAGTCCACATTGCTCTTGGTACAAGTGTCTTCCAGGACCTACTAGGATGACCTCTTAAGTTCCTCTTAGCATCCAACTGCTTTCTTAGTCCAAAGTTCCAAAGTCTATATTCTTCTAAAATAACCCACATGGTCAGGCCTGTCCCAATGATAACCCACTCTCTGGTGCCAACTAATGTCTTCCTTACTTTTCTATTGTGTTGACAAAACACCATAAACAGGCCAACTCATAAAAGACAGCGTATAATTTGGAGCTCGTGGTTCCAGAGGGTTAGAGTCTATGACCATCAATGGGGGGAAGTGGCAGCAGGCAGGCAGGCATTTGCTGTAGAAGTAGTTAAAAGCTTTCCTCTTGATCCACAAGCAAGAGACAGAGAAAGCTGACTGAGAATGGCATGGGCTTTAGAAACCTCAAAGTCCATCCCCAGTGACAACAGGGCTACACCTATTACTTTCTAACTGGGAAGCAGACATTCAAATATGAGCCTATGAGGACCATTCTTATCAAAACACGACAATATCCCACCGATTGCCTATTGAGAAACACATATTACATTTTCAGCTATTGTTACAAGTTTATAATGTGTATTTATTTCTTATTTCATATGTAATATAACATTCAAGAAGTTTTGTCTTTACTGATAAAGGGACACAAAATATGAAAAATTTTTCATATTTTGATATGAAATCAAAACACAGTTTTGATAACTAAAAATTACCATTTTGTAATATTTTGTTATATTGAGTTCAGTGTCTTTCTTTAGCTCTTAGCTAGTGATTGTGAATTTTAATTGGGATTTTATGTACATAGCTTGCATTTTAATTCTTTGATTCTTTACTATTTCTATTAACCTATAGCAATATTTTAAATAAATGTTATAACAGCAACCTACAAAAAATTATAGTTTTTAAAATTTATTTTTATTTATGTACATCAGTGTTTTACCTGCATGTATGTTTGAATGAGGGTGTCAGAGATGGTTGTGAGCTGCCATGTTGGGGCTGGGAATTGAACCCAGGTCCTCAGAAGAACAGCCAGTGCTCTTAGCCATTCAGCCATCTCTCCAGCTCCTTGTTGTTTGTTTGTTTGTTGTTTGTTTGTTTTTAATCAGGGCCAGCTGATACCACTTTCTGTCTAGTAAATGCCATATGTACTTATAACTATCTACTCTAGTACTTACTGGTAAAGTGTAACCAAACTGCTACTCTAGAAAAATCCTCAGGAGAAATATTTAACATATACAGGTGTCTTACTTAGGGTCTCTATTGCTGCAATGAAACATGACCAAACAGCAAGTTGGGGAGGAAAGTGCTTATTTAGCTTACACTTCCATGTCACTGTTCATCACTGAGGGAAGTCGAGGCAGGGACCTGGAGACAGGAGCGGATGCTGAGGACACGGGAAGGATGCTGCTTACTGGCTTGTTCTTCATGGCTTGTTCAGTCTGCTTTTTTATAAACCCAGGACCACCAGCCCAGGGATGGCCCCACTCACAATAGGCTGGGCCCTCCCACACTGATCACTAATTAAGAAAATGCCTTACAGCTGGATCTTACGGAGACATTTTCTTAATTGAGGCTCCCTCCTCTCTTGTGACTCTAGATTGTGTCAAGTTGACAAAACAAACAAACAAACAAACAAACCAGTCAGTACAGAGGCATTGTTAATCCCAATGGATGGGAGAAGAAAGGCCAACCCAAATCATCGTGGCCAAATTAAATAAAGGGAGCAAATTAACTAAAGCAAGCTTTTTTATTTGTGTACGTGGGCTGCCTCTGCCTAGGGTGGGGTTCAAGAGGTCCGAATTGGCTGTAAGAAAGACTAAGATTTTAATAGTTTGGAGGTAGGGGTTTTCCAAATTGGGGGGGGGGGAGGGTTGGAAGACAACATAGATGGGGTTACAGGAACAGGACATCATAACAAGCTAGTCACTTCTGCCACAAAGACCCAGGTAGTCATCGCAACAGGTCATCGTGGAAGTTTTGGAAACAAAGGTAGTGTTGCAAGATGGTTACAAGCAACTTCTTGAGACACAGACATGATTTCCATTCCTAAATCTGACTGTAAAGTTAAAGTTACAGGTGGACCGTTGTCTAATTCTTGAGAAACAAAGGGTTAATCTCAAACATGAATGGACCCAGTTTGTCATTACTAGACGATGGCTTTTAAGCCTAAGATGGAGGCAGGCGGATTCTTCAGTATCCAGAAATGAGTCTTTCCCCTTCCTTTTCTTTGATTTTTCTGCAGCCAATGGAACTTTAGTATTTTAAGCACTATAATCCAATTAAATTCTATAGAGACTTAAATTATTGTATGTGGCAAATAAGATACACTTTTCTTAAAATGACAGTTGACTCCCCAAGGAATGTACGTACTCAGGCAAAACATTTTTTCTTAACAACACATTATTAAGTAATACCACCTAATGAGATTTAATCTGATAGTTTGCTTCTCACTATGACTAATGCCATAGCCCCTTTTCTCACAAAACGTAAATCGAAAGTGAATGTAACCACACATAGATGTGTATGGAGCAGACTTCAGCTTAGTTTGAATTGTTTTCTTTTTATTTTTTAAAATTGTGTGTGTGTGTGTGTGTGTGTGTGTCAGAGAGAGAGAGGAGAGAGAGAGAGAGAGAGAGAGAGAGAGAGAGAGAGAGAGAGCGCTGTGTACGAGTATGTGCACATGTGTTATGGCACATATGTGGAGGTAGGAAACAGGGAACAACTCTGGGACTGGTTCTCTCCTTCCACTGTGGGTACCATGAGTTCTGGAGACAGCCCTCCGGTTGCCGGGCCTGCATGATGAACAGGTACGTTTTCCCGTTTGCCCATCTCATCGGTCCTTACCATTTCTATTCAGTTATTTTACTAAATGAATAATACTGGCCAAAATAGAGTCAGCGCAAAGCCTTAGAAGAATGGTAAATACAGTTCTCTGCAACCTCCCCCACGACAGGGTTAAGATAGGACTTTTGTGTGATGGTATTTTTTTTTTCCAAATTAAGTATTCTAGTATTCTTTATGCCCTTTGTTCATACGTAGCAGAGAAAACAGAAAGCCTAGTGACCCATGAGTCTAAACAAAACACTATGTGGACCAAAGTAAGAATACTAATACTAAGTTTCTAATTCGCCAATTAAATGGGAATTTGTAGAGTGAAAGTCACTGAGATTATTAAAGAAATGCTAGGATTATTAAAAATGTATGAGGAGCTTTTAAAAAAAAATCAAATCAGTAAGACCTTATGTTTTGGGGTGGGGTGGGTGCTGGGATTAAACCTATGACCTTGCTCATCGGAGGCTGGAGCGCTACCATTGAGCTGTTTCCCCAGCCCTGAAGACAGTCCACGTTTAACTCAGAAAAAAGACATCATTTAAACACAAGACCAATTTAAAAACTCCCAAATAGGGTCCCTGCTTCAACAAGAAGCCCGACAGGAGTTCACAGACTTCGAAACAAGTAACAAAAGTCAGGGCGCAAAACTGCCCAGTGTTTTAAAATCGATTTTTACCCAATTCGCTAAAATACATTCGAGTCATACAGGAAGCCAGTCAGGTGCCATTTTTGCTTGTGTAAAATAAACAGTTGCTTATCTGATAAATATATAGGTTGTATTTTGTAATAAAAGGGTCAAGAGGTTTTGACAATGAGCTGACACAGGATCATGTCTTCTCACGGCTTGCAACCCCCAGTATAGTTTATGTTATTGGGGTCTGTGTTTATGTCTACTATAACTACTGTAAATTGTCGAGGAAGAGGACAGTAGCAGGCAGGCATGGCTGTGTGCCCCTATAAGCCCAGCACTTGGGAGGTGCAGGCAGGAGGGTCATTAGTCAGAGGAGAGTTGGAGGCCAGCCCGGGCTTTCCAGACTATGTGTGACCTTGTTTTGAAACAGTTGTAGAGACTACAAATGGTTTTTGAGGACAGCTCATAAAAAAAAAAAAAATCTCTTAAGACTAGCAAAATTGTTATTCTGCTCACTTTCCTTGAAATAAACTTGGTATAATGGAAACTGTGTCTTCCTCCCCACCCCCTCGCTCAAAGCCAACATGCTAACATCATTTAATAGCTACCAACTTTCCCAGGGGAAATAAATACGTTTATGTACAATGTGGCCAGGAGGTCTTAGTAGACACTTTTTTTAAAAAAAAAATTATTTATTTTTATTTTATATGCATCTGACTGTATGTATGTCTGTGTGAGGGTGTTGGGTCCCCTGGAACTGGAGTTACAGACAGCTGTGAGTTGCCATGTGGGTGCTGGGAATTAAACCTGGGTCCTCTGGAAGAGCAGCCAGTGCTCTTAACCACTGAGCCATTTCTCCAGCCCCTTGGTATACACTTTTTTTTAAAATTTTTTTTTAAAGATTTATGTATTTATTTTATGTATATAAGTCCACTGTAGCTGTCCTCAGACACACCAGAAGAGGGCATCAGATCTCATTATAGATGGCTGTGAGCCACCATGTGGTTGCTGGGAATTGAACTCAGGACCTCTGGAAGAACAGTCAGTGTTCTTAACCACTGAGCCATCTCACCAGCCCCTGGTATACACTTTTAATCCCAGGTCTCAAGACGCTGAAGCAAGAGGATCAAGCACTCCAGACCAGCCTACGTACACAATGAAAGCCTGTCAAAACCACACTTAGCTATGTGCTAGTTCAACAGAATCAATAAAGCTATACATCCATTTATTCCTTTCTATAATGAATATGATTTTAATTAAATATAGGTAGAAAATGTTATAGTCTTTCAAAATGTTTTACTCGTGATTTTTTTTTTTTTTTTGGAAATTGTGTTTCTTATTTTTAATTCTTAATTTTTTAATGAGAGAATTTATTATATTGGTTTACATGATCAAAGAGGTTGAAATTCTATAACGGCCATTTGCAAACTGGAGAGCCAAGGGAAGCTAATATTGGCTAAGTACAGGATAACTTATAACAGGAGAACATGCCTTGGGGACAGGTCCTTCATCTGGGGCTGAAGGACGGGTATACTCCTAACAGTAGTGTGAGAGCCAGAGTCAAAGGCAGAAGAGGCTGGAATCAGGTCCAAGGGATACAGCAACCACATCTGTTTTTGAAAGAGAACAAGAGGGGGAGGGCATTTGTCCCTCTGTCCTTTCAACTTACTTGTTCCAGCTGACTAGATAACACCTACTCACTCCCAGGGTGGGCGCTTGCATAGTTTGTGGTTCCATAGGCCTTTCTCCCCTGTGGACACTCTCATGAACATCCTTAGAAGTCACTTACCAAATATCCTAGGCATCCCTCAATCCAGCCAAGTTGATGACTGAAACCAGCCATCATGGTGGGCTTTTGTTTCTGCTTTCACTTTTCCCCCAGTGACACTGGGGACTAAACTCTGAGTTCAATGCTGAAATATGCCCCTAGCCCTTATATTTATTTATTTATTTATTTATTTATTTATTTATTTATTTATTTATTTATTTATTTATTTATTTTTGAGACAGGGTTTCACCATGATGGCCCAGCTGGTTTGAAACCCCAACCATACTGCTTCTGCTTCCTAAATGCTGGGATTATAGCTGGGCATCACCACACCAGGCTAGCCTGGAGTTTCCAGAGATCTGCCAGCCTTTGCCTCCCAAGTGCAGGGATCAAAGGCAGGGAGGGACTTTCTAAGTAATGGAGTTGGGAGTTTGAAAAGAGGGTGGTGATCAAGTGGATTCTTAGTTCTACCACAGAAGTAAAAGCCCCTTTAAAGAACTAAAGGCCAGTCCCACCAGCTCACATTTCACCCTGAGGTCCGGTGGTTTTAGATTTAGCTAAGGAATGTCAAAACAATGATAGGGTAACAGAAGCTTGTCTTTTGGGACAGAGCCAGACACATAAGCTGTCTCTACTCCAAGCACACCGTTAACAAAGGATGGTTAAGCAGTTCACTGGTGAGGCACATGCATATGTGGGGACTTGGGCCTACAGAGTGAATTCCAGGACACCCAGGGTAGCAGGGGCAGGCTGGGACGGGGTTGGGGGGGGCACACTCAAAACAACAGAAATTTTGTTGAGGTCCTATGACAAATGCTTGCAATTCTATCTACTCAGGAAACTGAGAAAAGAGTTTAAGGCCAGCCTGGACAATGCACATAATGAAAAAATGAAAATCAGTCTTTTTTTTTTTTTTTTTAAATAAGACATTTTGCTGAGACTGTGAGATTATGTCTGTAGTCCCAGCTACTGGAAGGCTGACACCTACCTGCCTGTGTAAATAGCAAGAGAGCCTGTCTTAAATGTTGCTTGTTAAATTTGAACTATAGAGCCGAGGAGATGGTGTGGTGGGTGAAATGCTTGCTACGCAAACATCAGGACTGAATTCAGATGCCCGAACTCACTAACACTGATGCCACAGACCACGTATGAAACCACAGTATTCCTGGGGCTAGACGGGAGGTAGAGACAGAACCCTCCAGAAGCCCACAGCCAGCTAGCCTGGCCTATGAAGCAGTGAATAACAAGAGACCCTGTGGAGCGAGGTGGAAGGCGAGGACCCACGGGACACTCTCCTCCGTCTTCAGCACGGCACAGACATGAACAACAAAGCTGGCTGGAGCTTTTATGGGACTTTCTGTCTGCTTGTTATTAAAATCATCTAAACTTGTTACATATTATGAAATTGGAATACAAAGAGAATAATTTGCCAAGATATGTAACAGGCATCAACTATGCTTTTAGGAATCCCTCGGAGGGGGTTGTTTGTTTTACAGTAAGTGGATATTGTCAGTAAGTTGTAGAACTGTGTTAAGGGTTAAGACAAGCTGATGCTATTTCCTGCCCCTTAAAACTCATCCCTGCTGTACACAATTGGTCCTCTGTAATTGCTGCCTCTGACGACTTTGGATTTTTCAGCAAGAGATGGGTTATCTATACTCATTTTCCCAACCTTTCTTCCTGCTGCTTTTTTTTTTTTTTTTTTTTTTTTGAATGTGCTTCAGTTAGGAATTTGCTCTGGGCTGCATAGGGAGTTCTGTGTAAATCATAAATGACATCCACAACGGGGCATCCAAGGATGAGATCCTGACCTCTACCCCCCTGAGCTGGTAGCAGCATTCCTCACAGCTAATTACTTCCTCTTTCTTGAATCAATTTCTTCTCTTGCTTTCCAGAAAATTTACTAGTCTTCTTAAGGCCTAGACCTCAGATGTCCTCCGGAAGTTACATGGAATTGAGCAAGCAAGGCACTAAGGCCAGCCTAGAGTCATGAGGAGGGCAAATAGACTGTAAGGTGTAAGTAAGTGGTTAGGAAGTTTGTTTGCAGTCATCTTTGAAGACTGTAAGAGAGGCCATCCTGAAGGAAAAAAAAGGGGAAGGGGACAGGAAGAGGGAAGGAGAGGAGAGAGGGGGAGGGGGAGGGAGAGGGGGAGGGAGGGGGGAGGGGAGGGGGAAGGAGAGGGAGAGGAGAGGGGGGAGGGGAGGGGAGGGGGAAGGAGAGGGAGAGGAGAGGGGGGAGGGGGAAGGTAGGGGAGGGGGAGGGGGAGGGGAGGAAGAGGGGGAGGGAGAGGGGAGGGAGAGGGGGAGGGAGAGGGGAGGGAGAGGGGGAGAGGGAGGGGAAGGGAAGGGGGAGGAGAGGGGAAGGAGAGGGAAAGGGAGGGGAAGGGGAGGGAGGGGGAGGAGGAGGGGGAGGGGGAGGGGGAGGGGGAGGGGAGGGGGAGGGGAGGGGGAGGGGGAGGGGGAGGGGGAGGGGGAGGGGAGGGGGAGGGGGAGGGGGAGGGGGAAGGAGCCAGAGACAGTTCAAGGACAAGTCAGCACACACAAGCAAATGCAAGCACAGACCTGGATCCAAATCTTGGCTTCTGTTATTATTAATCTGTGTGATCTGGAACAAACACCTGAATTTAATCTTAATAAAGAAGAAAAAATAAATAGCTCAATAGGTCGGTTATGATTATGATAGCGATAGGTTTGTTATGATAGGTAAAGCCATGTGAACTATGAAGTACTTAAGACTTGGTATACGGTGGGAATGAATTTTCCAGAAAATACTTGTTGTCTACGCTCACTAACTGAACTTTTACCTAGCCTCATAACCAAGTTAATTATATGCTTTGAGGTTATTTGAATTCATGTAATCAGGCCGTTTACATACTGAGTACTCAGCTTGTTTAAATTTAACTTTCATTTAAGAACACAGTGGAGCAATGGGGTTTGATTCCCAGCACCTATATGGTGGCTCACAAACATATGTAACTCCAGTTCCTGGAGACCCGACATCTGATGCTGACCTTGTCACACATCAGGTACACATGTGGTGCACATGCATATACACACAAGCAAAACATTAATACACAAAAAAGAGAACTGGGCAGTGGTGGCACACACCTTTAATCCCAGTACTACAGAGGCAGGGGCAGGCAGATTGAGGGTACCCTGGTCTTCAGAGCAAATTCTTGGACAGTCAGGGTTATGCAGAAAAACTCTGTCCCCCAAAACCAAACAACCAACCAACCAAAAAACAAACCAAAAAAAACCCACATAAAATAAATGTTTTAAGAAAGTATAATTAGGCTGGAGAGATGGCTCAGTGGTTAGGAGCACTGACTGCTCTTCCAGAGGTCCTGAGTTCAATTCCCAGCAACCACATGGTGGCTCACAACCATCTGAAATGGGATCTGATGTACTCTTCTGATGTGTATCTGAACACAGCCACAGTGTACTCATATAAATAATAAAATCTTTAAAAAAAAAAGTATAATCAATCTTGTTATGCCTTGGACTCTCCATGTCCTCAAGGTTTTATGAGCTAAGTTGAATGGATAGCTCTGATTTTAAACATTCTTCCCTATGTCTCCTGACTGGGGCAGGGAAGGGAGAGAGAGAGAGAGAGAGAGAGAGAGAGAGAGAGAGAGAGAGAGAGAGAGACATTGCACACTTAGTTCTAATATCATTGATGAAAAAAGCTACAGTTGAAAGCAATTCATCACCCACACAGTACATGTTGCGAGCAACACGTGGAGATGTAGGTCACTGACATCTGTTTAAGGTGGTGTGTGTTACTCTGGGTCAGTAGAATTAAAAAAGCAATTTGGGAAACTTGGGTAAAAGATTCTTTAGGAAAAAAGTTCCTCATTCCTTCCCATTCCACACCTGACATTCTGTGCAAGAAATCCTGAAGCCTGTCCTCTGTTGGAGAGAAGTGAACAGATGAGACCAGGTTCACTCTAGGTTAGTGGTTCTCAGCCGGTGGGTCGAGACCCCTTCTGGCATCAACTGACAGTTTCACACGGTTGCCTAAGACCATCAGAAAACACAGGTATTTATTCACATTATGATTCCTAACAGTAGCAAAATTGCAGTTATGAAGTAGTAATAAAAATAATTTTATGGTTGGGGTCAACACAACATGAGGAACTGTATTAAGGGGTCACAGCATTGGGAGGTTGAGAACCATCACTCTGGGTTATCAGCCACCTCAGTCAGTGTCCCTCAGGTGACACTGTCACAGCACACACAGACATGGTGTGCTTTATGGTTCTGTCACTCTGATTTGGGGGTGCCATCCAGCAACTGTCTTCCAAGCAGAGAGAGAGTATATGTCTATTTCCACTGTCTGACATCAATTCTTGGGACACAGTTGAAAGATGTTAGGAACACTGTTTTTAAAGCTCCTTACCATGGTCAGTGCACTGTTTTCTGACATCCTCTATGTTTTCCACATTGATGGTTACTTGAAGAAAAGTGTAACAGCTGCCTTGGAACTGGACCCAGATGGACGAAGGGCAGTCTATTTGGGGAAAAAAAATACTATTAATATGAGTTCCTGATGCTAAGGGTACTGAATATTAAAAAGTCCACGCATACGCACAAGTCATTTTCCTTGTTAAAACAACAGATCAACCAGTGTAAATGAATTCATTTTTCTCTATTTTTTACATGTAGGAAAAAAATGTGCCAGTGATTCACTTCTGACTTCATAGTGTGGTGATAAGTCTGTCTCTTGAATGTTTAGCCATTCAGACACACAAATTAAGCACCATCAGGAAGCCAACCAGCCTGCAAGGGAATGAACTAGTCAGAGCTAAAAGCTTGTGCCATCAATTCTTGGAACACAGTTAAAAGAAATCATAGTAACCTATATATAAATATAATAAAATATTACGTAAATTACATAATAAGCCTCTGGAGGCTATCTTCATAATATATAATAATAATTTTAAAAGCCTTACAAACTTTGCAAAATCTTTTTGTTCAAATTCTTTTTGCAAGAACTCATATCTAGAATGTGAATATTCAGGTTACACAAGTAAACAGGACTGATGTTCATGTCTTCTTTCTTTTTTCTTTGTGTGATTGTGTGTGTGTGTTGGGGGGGATGGTTAGGATTTGAATTTAGGGATTCATGTATACTTGGCATTGCTCTCCCACTAGGCTATTTTTTTTTAAGCCCTGTATGACCTTAATTTAACATCTTATTAATAGAGATTCTGTAAGTCTATGAAGCCACGAGCCTTACCTTTTCTGCTCCTGCTGTTTAGGAAAGACATCTCTGTCTCTACCTTGATTTCTTTGTTCATTATAAAGACAAAACTTTTAAGCCAAGACCCAGAATATCATCAGTTAGCATTCTATGCAAAAAGAAGTCTGTAGGAACTTGATTTCACGGAAACAAATTGGAGGAACAAAAGGGGATTTATTAATTTCAGTGGACATAAAATCAGCAAGATCTTACCTATATCATTTTACTTTTAAATTCTGTATGTGGTATAATTTAATATAAAGGAATAGAAGCAAACAGCCCTATAAAGATCAGAACTGAGAGACCAGCTACATTAATCTCAATTAATTCAACATTCTTAATTTTACTGAGCTCAGATATGACATAAGTTATCACTAGTACTTAACTTTGACCTCTGACAGCAGAGAGAACACTGCCACCAAAATAGATTATTTCCCAGTTCTCTGGAAGATGAAGGGTGAGCAGAAGTCAATCAAGAAAGGAAAGTGTTGAAGTCAGTCAAGAAAGGAAAGTGTTTCTCATATCATGTGTGGTGGTTTGAATATGCTTGGCCCATGGGAAGTGGCACTATTAGGAGGTGTGGCCTTGTTAAAGAAGTGTGTCACTGTGTAGATGGGACTTTTAGGTCTCATATGTATGCTCAGGCCCTGCCCTTGTAGAATACAGTCTCCTGCTGCTGCCTATATATACCTAAAACTATATTTTTATCTCTCTCTCTCTCTCTCTCTCTCTCTCTCTCTCTCTCTCTCTCTTTCTCTCTCTCTGTGTGTGTGTGTGTGTAACTATGAATGCCTACGTACAAGTGGAGATAGGAGGACAACTTAAAGGATTCATCTTTCTCCTTCCACCATGGAGGTCCATAGTTTCAGGCTGGGTCTTCAGGCCTGGTGGCAGGCACCTTTATGCACTGATCTCATCTTGCCAGCCCCATTTCTACTGTTCTATAAACACTTTTATTACACATTGTGACAACCTGGCGGCATGATCCTAAGATTTACAAAGCAATAACATCCAGAAAGACTGAGGGGATGACAGATCTGTACAGGAGGAAAGCTGAGTGGGCTTGAAAACAAGGCAGTTAGTGGGAGGCTTGTACCAGAGTAGCCAGGAGCCTTCTCTTTCCAAGAAGAAGCACCCAGTCCTCCCCTTTACCCTCCATCTCTGCTCCTCCTATGAATGCCTGGCCTTTTAAAAAAGACTTTTGTAGGGTAGTCATGGCACACGGCTTTAATCCCAGCACTCGGGAGGCAGAGGCAGGCAAATCTCTGTGAGTTTGAGGCCAGCCTAATCTACAAAATAAGTCCAGTTCAGCTAGGGCTTGTTATACTGAGAAACCCTGTCTTGAAAGACCAGGAAAAAAATTGAAATTAAAAGTTAAAATGAAATAAAGGCTTTTATGTCTTTAAATATACTTCTAGGCCATGAATATTTTCTTTATCTTTTCATCCTGGAAAGACCAGAGCCTTTTTCTGTATCAGCTCCCTGACCCCTCCCATATCAGCACTGGAGTCGATTCCAGCTTTCACCTGCAATCATACCACACAGATCTTTCTCTTGTAAGCGACCATCCATTGACAATGTAAAGGAGCAGGGAGAGCAAGCATTAGACGTTAGAACAGAAAGAATTTCATCTTGGGCAGCTTATCTTGTTTCCTGTGTTTCCTTGGGGAGAAAGGGATGAATGTCTATTTTGTGTGTGTAGTGGTTTGGATGAAAATGCACCCCCTAGACTCATAGCAAGTGGCATGGGGTATGGCCATGTTGGGAGTAGGTGTGGCCTTTTTGGGAGTAGGTGTGGCCTTGTTGGAGTAGGTGTGGCCATGTTGGAGTGGGTGTGGCCTTGTTGGAGTAGGTGTGGCCATGTTGGAGTAGGTGTGGCCTTGTTGGAGTAGGTGTGGCCTTGGAGGAAGTGTGTCACTGGGGGTGGGCTTTGAGGTTTCAGATGCTTAGGCAAGGCCCAGTCTCTCCTCTGCTTCCCTCTTCTCTCTCCTCCCCCACCTCCTTGCTGTCTGCTGATCTGGATGTAGAATTCTCAGCTCCTTCTCCAGCACCATGTCTGCTTGCATGCCCTCATGCTTCCTGCCATGATCACGATGGAGTAAACCCCTGAACTGTAGGCCAGCCCCAATTAAATGGTATCATTTATAAGAGTTGGTATAGTCATGGTGTCTCTTCACAGCAATATAAATCTTAACTAAGACAGTTGGACCATTGCTGTTAACATTAGATAGATAAGACCTGTCAAGCACACAGCACAACTTCTAATATGAAGCAAGATTCCCAGAATATGTAGCTATTATCAACCACAATTGCTCTTCTTGCATTCCTCCCCATAGACAGGGACCTACACAAAGGATTTCAAATACTTGGCTAAGTGAATAAACCTCTTCTTCACTTCCATATGCTAATTTATTTCCATCATCTTCAAATGCTTTGCCTTGAGTTCATCTGTTCCTTTCGGAAACTCACTAGTTTCTCGATATCTCCAACTTTATCTAAATTGACCTTACTGCCAGTGCTAACACCTCGCTAGTACACTTTTTAAAACGTACACCTGTCATGGAACACAGTGTACACCAAAAGCACGAGCCGTAACTATAGACCTTGGTGAATTTTCAAAAATGAAAAATACACCCCCACAAATCATCAGCAAAATGAAAAAGTAGAATATTAACCCTTTTTTGGTCACGGCCCCTTCCAAAGATGAAATCATGTCCTAACTAGGAATACCAGAGATTAGCTTTTCTTGTTTTACAGTAGGGAAATCAGAAACACTCTTGTGCCTGGCTTCTTTTGATAAATGTTTCTTTTATGAGATTCACTTGTTTTGTTGTTTGTATCTGTGGGTTATTAGTTCTCGTTTCTATATAATGTATGCATTTATCCATCACTTCATAAATGCATTATTATGGATGCATTTATCCATCACTTCATTGGTGAACATGTGCACATCCTCTAGTCTCCAGCCTAAGAGCAATGACAAGCAATGTCTCACTGAGCCTTCCCTGCATGGTTCACACTAGAAAGAGCTGAACTGGAGAATGCTAGGGTTCTAATGTCTACCCCCACAATTCATGCTGAAATTAGTTGAAATTTTATTGCTGTTTCAACAGTATTAAGAGTTAAGACCATATAAGATACAAGAGGTCAGGTGAGCCCCAGGCCTGCGAGGGCTACTTAAAAAGAGTTTGTCTCAAACAACAAAGACCCATAGCCGAACATTCTCATTCAAAAGAGGCTACCTTTACTATCTGAAGTCTTGGACACATTCGGTATGGTTTTATATTGTATTACCTATTTCTACAGTTTGATTGTTAACAGTAAGTCAGCAGATCTTAATCTAATTATAACATTAGTAACAGCTACTCTGCTATCTGGAACACAAACCAGAGAAACACACATTAGGAGTGAGGTGACACATGGCTCTGGGCTAGCAACTTTAACCAAAGTCACTCTGCCTGGAAGGGAAAGTCTGACTCCCAACATGATCTCAGGGTTACTACTTACGCCTTTCTCTGTTCCAGTTTAGCTTGTTTGAAGAACCGGGATGAAAACAGTACCAGCCTAGGTGCTTGGGCAGTCCACAGTGAGCAAAAGGGTTGGAAGAACCCTGTCTTCTTATGGCATATAATTTAGTGGGGACAGACACACAAAAGCAATGGAAGTCAAAGAACAGATTAATAGTGTCTTAGCTTCCTTTTCTGTTGCTGTGATAAAACACTTATTCTGATGAAATCAACTCAAGGCAGCAGGAGCTGGAAGAAGCTAGTCCACTGCATCCAAGTCAGAAGGCAGAGGGCCATGCATCCATGCTACTTCTCAGACCTTTCTTTACTTACTCAGCCCAGGATCCCAGTAAAAGAACCAACGGGACCACCCACAATAGGTATTAAGTCTTCCTACCTCAGTCAATGCAGTCAAGATAATCCCCAAAGGATCCTGTCCCAGGTAATTGTAGATTCTGTCAAATTGAGGCTGCCCATCTAAGATGGAGTAGTATTAGCAATCTACTGCTATGTTAACAAGTGAGCATCTTAAAGCAAGAAACACCGCCTCTTCTAGTGTCTCCAGTTAAGAACTGGAAGCAGCAGCTTTCTTGGGTTGTTTGGCTGGGGTTTTGCCATGCAGATGCAGTCAATGTGCTGGCTAGGGCTGCAGTCACTCAACTACAGTTGGACTGTTGGAAGGTACACCTAAGAGTAAGTTGGTGTGGCTGGTGACCACCGCAGTAATCCTGGGGAGTCCCTATAAGTCTTGATTTGATAGCGAAATGTCCTTTTATTGACTTGTGGGCTTGGACCATTTAATTCTCAAGCAAGTGGCATTGCTTTGTGTGGGTCCTTTCCTGCCCCCTCTATGCTTTCTGGCCCACAGGAACGAACAAGCATCCATATGCTCCCGCTATCAGAGTCATGCGTCATCCTTACTTACCATCATGCCTTTCCAGCCATGCTGGCCTATACTCTCAAACCGAACCAAATCCCCCTCTAGGTTGTTCTGATCAGGTATTTATTTGGTCACAGCAGTGAGAAAAGTAACTCACCAAATTAATCCTGAGAATTAGAGTCATTGTTACTTCTGGGAGAAACCTGACCATATTTCATAGGTTCTTAGAAGGAAGAATTTGGACCTGGGGGCTAGAGAATCCCTAGAAGGCTGTAAGCTGAGCTTAAGGGGTGAGCCCAGTAGGAGTTAGGAGGAAAGATGTACAGACAGGAAGGCTGGGATCATGAGGTTTCAGGGACCAGTCTTGTAAAGAAGTCTGGCAAAAGAACTGACTTCAGTTTACCTTTGTACTGAAAACCTGTATGGGGGAATTAAACCCTAACGGGCTGGTTTGTTCTGTAGTATGGCTGTACTGCTGATTGCTCTTGGCCAGATTTCCAGTGAGAGTGAGCAGGAAGTAAAGCCCAACAGGTATGAAAAAACGTGCTGTTTGGTAATGAAAAGAGGGAGGGAGGGAGGATGCTGGAAGTTGAGATTAAGGCAGGTGTAGATGTAGTGTCGGTTAATGGGTCATGAGATTCGTGTGATCCAAGAGCCCTGCCTCCTATACACACACTTCACAGAGACAGTAAGAAAGATGCTGTAAAAACAAGACTCTGCCCCCTACTCCAAGAGCACTAGGGTATAACAATGCAAACCAGGTTTTAAGAACTTTCACTTGAGAGGGTTTTTAGGAAACATGGAAGAGACTGGGGGAGTTGGGGCGGGAGCTGAAGGACGGTTGTGATTTCTGGGCGCCCTCCGAGGGGAAATGGGAGGATGTCACTGGAATCGTCTTCCACATCGGTGCCACCTTGCTTCCCTTCTGTGTTACCTTCAGTGCCTGATGACATTGCCAGCTCTTCCCCTCCTCCAACGTCTTACATCACTTCCCAGGAGATGAAGTGTATTCTTCACTGGCTTCCAGTTGGTCAGGTCCCCAGTGGGAACATTTTCTACAAGACCTGGTAGCTAAGGCAGTGTTGAGAAAGCTACAGCCACTGCTGGATGGTCTGAAACAGCTCAGTGTGTCTGCGGCAAATCAACCGCCTTGTATCTTTGAGTGTTTTTCTTTTGGATCAGTGGTTTCGAGGTTGGGCTGAGCGGGAATGCAGTCAGGCAGCTGGAGGTCAGTGAGCAAGATTTCATGGCGAAGTTTTACCAAGCGGTGGGTGGCTGCTGTTGCTAGTAACGACTGACAGGCATTCAGATCAAGAAGAGAATGACACGTGTTCAAGCCAAGGCCATAACCGTAGTGATGATTCAGTGCAAGTAAAGATTCACCTGGACTGCCAGGGTAGTGGTCTGCCTTTTATTCCAGCACCCAGGAGGCAGCCTTGTCTACTTAGCAAATTCCAGGCCAGCCAGCACTACAAAGTGAGACCCTACCTTTAAAAAAAAATTTTTTTTTTGCATGAACTTCCCGTTGAATGCCAGCACTGTTTTTACCCTAGCGGTATGTCACCTGGACTCTCTCCCACTTTACCAGCTCTGATTATTTACAGGAGATGTCTCAATCTCAATTTAATGACTGCTTTTGTTACTGTAACTAAAAGGAACCGGTATCTTGTAACTCAAGCCTACAGCTGGCCCAGATGTGGCTGCTTTGGCCACATTTACCCAACTCAAGAAGAATTATGTGATTTCCTGGCGATGATTTTTTTTTTTTTTAAATTAAGGAAAAGTGAGAGAAAGGAATAATTACTCGTTATTCACATTGTTTGACTCCAGGCAGCAATGAAAATCAGATGAGTATTAAACAAGAGCAGCCCCTCTAAAGCGTAGGCGCCAGCCTTGGGGCTAGTGGCAAGTGTTCCTGCTCTGCTGCTGGTCTGCAGCGTCTTCACAAAGTAAACTGTTCACTTGGGGGAGAGGGTATCAAAATAAAAACTAGATCAAAAAAACAAAACAAAACAAACAAAAAAACCCCAATAACTTTTCACTTGAAAACTTGAAATAGTGCTCCTGAACAAAAAACCATTCTGGGCAGCTGGAAGTGTTTTGTTGTGTTCATCAGGACAGGGATAGAGAAAGGTTACTGTAGAATGTGGCTCAACCGCGGTGGTGGCGCTTGCCTTTAATCCCAGCACTTGGGAGGCAGAGGCAGGCGGATTTCTGAGTTCGAGGCCAGCCTGGTCTACAGAGTGAGTTCCAGGGCCAGGGCTACACAGAGAAACCCTGTCTCGAAAAACCAAAAATGTGGCTCAAGAGGATATCATCTGGCAGTGGAACTCGCCATTGTCTATGTGGTGCTGTTTCTGTAGACACACAAGATGCAAGCACAAGGGCAAACACTGTGGGGGATTGAGCCACTGTTGCACGAAGCTGCCAGAGCCAGGCAATGTGCAACAGGCTCAGACTCCTTGCTTGGAGCTTGGTATATATAGCTACGAGGGTGAAACCTAGGATGCACTAGAGATCTTAGGATAGGTGAGATGCCAGAAACACAGAACATCTACCAACAAAAGCTGAAGACAAGGTGATCCAAGGGAACAGTCATCTGTGCTGTGGGCTGGATGGACAGTGCTAGCCAAGCCTGCTGGAGCCCAGATGATGCCATGATGTTGGCATTCCAGCTGCTAGACATGGAGCCGCAGGTTTGGTATTGACCTTGTGAAGTTTCAGTCTTGCTTTGGTCCCGTATTTCTTTGCTACTTTCCCTTTACGAACGAGAATTACATTGTGCCTCAGTACACTGAAAACAATATTACAGGGACTTGCAGCCTGTAGTTTATAACCTCGTTGGGATTGTTAATTCTATAAGGATGCTAGAAGTTGCTCAGTGGAAACCCAAGTATGAATGTCCTGGCTTGAACATATGTGTTTCAAGACTCAGCCCCAGCTGTGGCTCTGTTTTGGAGCATTGTGAGACTTTTGGAAGGTGGTGCCTAGCCAGAGGAAGTGAGTGGCTTGAGGGTTATGACCAGGTCTCACTTTCTGTCTTTTCTCTGTTTTCTTATCTGCCGAGATATGAGAGGCAGCAACACCAAACTCCTGTCGCCATGGCCACAGATTCCTGCCACATAATGGCTCTCAAACTGTGAGCCAAAATGCATGCTTCACTAAGTTACTCTTGTTAGATATTTAGGTCTTGTTAGGGATTTGTGGTACAGGGCAAGAGAGAAAAGCTTTACAGAATCTAGTCTTGGTTTTCAGTCATTTCTGAAACATCCTCTTAGCTACAGTATTGGAATTTTTCAGGGAAACAGCACTAATATAAGAAATATGTGCCATCTGTCTATCTATCTATCTATGCATCCATCATCTATTTCTTTATCAATCCATCCATCCATTCATCCATCCGTCTGTCCATCCATCCATCATCTATATATCCATTGCCCTACCTACCTACCCATCTACCCATCTAGCTCACACAGTTATGGATGAAAAAACAAACAAAACAACTCATGATCTATCATCAGCAGGCTGGAGAACATGTGATGGCGTTATTCAATGCTAGTCTGAAAGTCTGAGGATGGGGTCACGGAGGGGCTACAATGATATAAATCCTTACCTGAGCCCCAAAGCCTGAGAGCCAGGTGTGCCTCTAGCAAGTTCAAGGCAGAAGGTAATGGATGCCTCAGCTCAGGCAGGAGAGGAATTCGACCTTCCCCAGTCTTCCTGTTCTATCTCAAGGGACTCGATGATGCCAGCCCAGGCTGAAAAGGGGAGATGTCCTTCACTAAGCCTTCCAGACACAAACGCTAATCTCAGCATTTAGTGGTTCAGTGGAGACATTCGCAAATGCTAATGCAATCCAGAAATAGTGTTTTATCAGCCGTTTGAGCATCCATTTGCATCGCACTCAATTTGATACACAAAACCAGCCAGCACAATTAAGTAGGCCATCCCTATGTAGTGTGGAAGTGAGCTGCAAGCAAGTGAACACCAGGTGATAAGAAGTTCCAGGAACATCTCCGAGGCTGTCAATCACAGGTACTTCAAAGTGCTAAAGACTTGAGATTGAGGTCAGATAGAGCAAATAGGAAACCCAAGGCTTCTGTGATGGAAGACAAGATTAAAATGAAGAAAAGAGAAGCGTCTACAAGTGACACATACAGTGTTGACACACCCAGAACTTCCAGCCGCCCTCTCCTTGGGCTCCTCTCAGCATCAGCTGTACCTCTGGTAAAAAGGAAACCTCTCCTTGATGCTACAGGTCAGTGTGTATCCAAAAGTTTCCATACAGATTATGTACTGTGATAAATGTATCACGTGCTAAGGTGAATGAAAAGCATCCCCACGAGAACACAATCACGTGCCTATTTTCTACGGTAATTTTCTATTACTAACCCAGGTTTGGTAATACTCTCTGCTCCCTTGCTAGCACTCACTCACCAACTTCATAGGCCAACCATGGCAAGACAAGAGGGCAATGAGGCTGTTTATTTTACTACATGTGTAATGAATCCAGGAGCGAGAATCTCAAATGATCAGCCAACCACAGGTTCTATGGCTGTACACAGCTTTCAAGATCTGCCGAGTCCCAGGGGACGTAAGCTTCTCTGACACCTGGTCCTTTTTCTACATCACTCTTCCTAGTCTCCACTTCTAGCTTTGGCCTCAAAGATACTTATCCACTGATACACTGTGTCATCTGTCCCTTTCTCATTGGGCACCATTGGTCCTTTTTTTTTTTTTTTTTTTTTTTTTTGGATCAAATCTCCTGGCTTCTCCTTAAAATCTAAAATAACTCATGAAAGCAATCGTGTACCTAACACAGATGCAGATGATGCAAGAAGACAGTGTTCTTCTTGACCTTGTTTTAAGCCAAATACGACTCCTATTGTCCAAATGGATTTGTGCAGTAGCATGCTGGAAACCATCCATAGGAGTTTTCAGCCATATACGTTTATTAGATATGTGGGTTTGGTCTGTAACTTTACACAGCCATGCAGAGTGGAACACATTGCGTTAGTGGTAGCATTGGTTTTTTTCAACACAGCAGCAAAGTCTTAAAAAGCTTCTCAACAATGAAAGCAATCCCAAAATAATAACTATTTGTGAATTCACCTGTTTGTGTAAAAACATTCTTACATCTAATTTGAGATACTGTCCCCTGAAATAGAATTCCATTTACAATGGCAGGAAAAAGTGACCTTGATGGATTTAAAGGTTGTAAATGTTTCGAATTCAGTTATAAGTTCCAAGATATAATTGGGAAAAAAAATCATGATACAGCTGACCCCTCTACTTTTAAAACTATCCCATTTTTCATCATTTTATCATAAAATAAAATGTAATGACACATCGTTACATTTTATTTTATAAAACAAAGCTCTTCAAGACAGCAAGGCTCCGGCTGTTAAAGAGCCTCTTCCTGGGAAGATGAGTGATGGGTAAGCATATAGACCCTGAAGATAAAACACGGAGCCGTAACCAAGAGTTGAGGTGTTTGGGAAGGCCTTGGGTTATCACATGACACTGATGATCTAAGTGGTAGGGGAAGGATAACCACACCAACAAGTAGGTAAGCAGCCTATGTCGAAGAAACAGAAGGTTGAGGTTCCTACAAGGCCAGGGTGAAGAAACTCAGTTAACAACAGGGTTAACATCAGAAAGAAGGCAGGGGCACCGAAACCATCACTTGCAGGTACCAGCCACTCGAAATCCAAGGCCTAGATGCCGCCCCACAGGATGGGCACAGAAGGAGAACATACATTCACTCCTCCCATACCACTCAGAAGACGTCACTGATCCAGTAGTCCCAGGCACATCCTGGCAAGCCAGGGCACTGTTACAGAGAGGCTCTAGATCTGGAGAGGTGGCCCAGTGGGAATCAGGATGAGGATCTGTGCTTAGATCCCCAAACAGCACCCACAACAAACCAATCCAAACCAAAAAAAAAAAAAAAAAAAAGCTCCATACAAGTCTGCCATGGATCCTTTTTTAAGTTTAATGATGTTATAGCCATTGTGAATTTTGAGCAAAGAACAAAACCAACATGCTCACTTTTACTGACACACTCCAACGTAATAGAAAAAAAAAATAAGAGCGATTTCCACTTCAGCATTAAATGTATATTTTGTGCTAGATTACTGAGGTTCTTTGTGTGTTGAGGTCTTGCCATTCAGCTAATTCTAATTCTTGATAAGCTCTCCCCATCATGAATGTAAATGTGCTCAGTAAGGACAGCCCGTCGAATGGCATGCTCAGGACGTTTTCTGTTGACGCAATACCGTCCATGTTTTACAATAAGAGCAAAGGGAAGGAGACCAGGATTTCCCGGCTTGTAATAGGTATGAAAGATGGAGTTCTCGCTTGATACTAAGAACAGCCGTCTGAAGTACCATCTCCACCTCACCGGAGGGCAGACGGGTGGCTAACTAGTGTGGGAAGAGCTGGATCATTTTTACTGTAATCTTTAAAGTCTCCCGACGGGAGAGAAGCGGTCAGAGTGAATCCAGACCAGACTTTAAAAAGAGTGAACCTAGCCGGGCGGTGGTGGCGCAGGCCTTTAATCCCAGCACTTGGGAGGCAGAGGCAGGAGGATTTCTGAGTTCGAGGCCAGCCTGGTCTACAGAGTGAGGTCCAGGACAGCCAAGGCTATACAGAGAAACCCTATCTCGAAAAACAACAACAAAAACAAAACAAAACAAAACAACAACAACAACAAAAACAAAACAAAACAAAAAAAAAGTGAACCTTATGAAACTTGTCCTCTCTCAGTGTCCAGAATAACCTCACAGGCGATACCAAAACCTAGAAACTCATTCTCTTTCCAAATTGGCTAGGAATGTATTTTTCTTCTTTTTAACTGGCTATCATTGTGTGGGTATGCTTTTGTGTGCGTGCGTGCGTGCATGTGTGTGTGTGTGTGCGCGCGCAGTGTACCTATGGAGATAACTTTATGGCATCTTTTCTTTCCCATATTTACATGGTTACAGGTATTGAATGAACGAAGATCACCGGGCTGGCAAAACAAGCATATTTACCCACTGCGCCATCTTACCGGTGCAGCAGCAACAACAACAACAACAAGAAGAAGTATTTTTTTTAAAAAAAATAGTCTGGCACGGTAGAGAGAGAGCTAAGAGGGAGTTCAGGTGTCCCAGATAACGAGGGGGAGCCTAAGGAAAGAGTTCAGAGTTGGTCCAGACTTCGCAGAAGCTCTAGTCCAGCCTTAGACAAAATTAAAGTACGAATTGGAACGGTGTGAAATCGCACATCTTGCTTCTGTTCCTCGGAGAGGCAGCGGACAACCTAACTGGTCATCCGTGCAGCTCTGTAGGAACCCAGGGAAAGAAAGAGCTTTGCAAGCTCTGAGCAGCTCCCTGTGTTAGGTCTTCAACACCCAGGGCTTTTAAAATACCCCCCGCTGTCAGCAGGCTTCATACAGAAATTTATTTTAAAATGCAGCGAAATCCAGGAGGCAAAAAAAAAATCTGTTGCGCAATCCCGTTACCGAAGCCCACACAAGTATCCACTTAGCTGCTGCTTACTTTGCGCTTTCATTCTCGGAAAGGTTCGATTGGCAGTGTTCTTTGGAAGGAAATCTCCCCCAGGGTTTCCCCATTAACATATTTTTGACGTGCCTCCACGGAAAGCTTGTTTAAAGAAAAACACAAGCTCGGTGGAATTGTCCGTGTTCCTCGGGGGTGGGGGGTGAGAGGGGGGTTAGGTCATTTTGCAAGTGACTAACTATGTCTAATTTTTCAGATGTCACTGCATATCAGTTGACCAGAGGTTACTCTAAGCCGTAGTGTTTGTAGTGGGATCCAAGCCTGGCTTTTCCTCCCTCTTGAGGCAGGGGTTACTTGGCTGAACTCTTTTCCTGTTTCAACAACTTGCCCACTAGCCATGGGACAGGGCCTGTTTCCTCCCTCCGCCCCCAGGCCTCACCCCTTTCCTGCTGCCACCCATTGCAGGACTCTAAGTTCCTTTGCCCTCTAGCTAGCTAGCCGTCTAGGGGGTCTGAGCTGAGGATGCAGACACTCTGGAAACGGGGTCCTCCTCGGCTTTGGCCTTTGCCCCGGATCTGGCTTTCGGAAGCCACCTAGCCAGAGAGATGGGTGCGGGATGGTCTGAGGGTAAGGCGTGCGAGCTGCGGTGGGAGAGGGGACTCTGCGCTCTCGCGGGGCGCGGCAGGGGCGGCTTACCGGCGACGATGGCAGTGGCGAGGCTCAGCAGCACGAGCGAGGACAGCGCTGAGTGGGGCATGACTGCGCGGCGGGGAGAGCCGGCCGGGGGCGGTGCTTGTCGGGCGCGCGGAGCTCCCAGCTCAGCCGCGACGCCTCCCACTCGAGGCGGGGGAGTGGAGCCCAGGGTCGCACTATTGGGAGGCTCAGATCCCCAACGGGCTGGCACGCCGCAGACTCCAACTTCTCTTCGTTAAAGATAAACTTCCCATTTGAACTGAAATAATCTCAGACTTTCTAAAATGTTGCAAAAATAGAATTTCCCGTAATCCTTGGGGGGGCAGCTTCTCTAAATGTTAGCATCTTACATAACATCAGTGCAAGGATCAGAACCAGGAACAAGCATTGGTGGAGCACTGTTGACTAATCCACAGGTCTTGTGGCATTTGACAATTATCTCTGTTCTCGGACCCAATCCAGGAACAAGCACATTTGGGTTCATCTGGTGTTTCTTCTCGGTAGAGTTGTTTGTGTCCTTTTGGCAAGAGTCATACAAGAAGGGACAAAAATTGACGGACTTTGATTATTTGGTGAAGCTGATGTCAGCAACCATAATCTCCCGTTTTACAATCCCCTCCCAGTGGACTATGTCTCTCAGAAAATAGTTCTCTGCAACTAGTTACTGTATCAAGAGTAGAGGAGAATAACTGGGACCGGACATGGAAGCCCAAGTTAAAGGAAGGACTACAGGGTGGGACAGCTAACATTGCCTTTTGAAAAAGCCACGGGGCGGGGGTGGGGTGGGGGGGGGTGCTATGGTGGGGGAAGGGAGGAAGGGAGGGAGAGAGGCAAGGAGAGAGGGAAAGAGGGAAGGACAGAGGAAGAGAGGAAGGGAGGGAGGGGAAGGGGGAGGGACAAAAGGAGGGAGGGGGAGGGAAAGAGGGAGAAAAGGAGAGAGGGAAAGAGGGAGGGATGGAGGGAGGGAGAGAGGAAAATTTTAACAGAGTTACCTTACAAGCGGGAAAGAGGATAGACACCTCAACCTAGCAAATAAAACCCTAGTACCATGAACGAGTACTTCTTCAGTTGCTGCCAATGGAATCTCATAAAGCCCCAAGAATCACAGGTTATTGTCTTGGCTATCTTCAGAACTTGTTGGCAAGCCCCCGTTGCTGAAGACACCACATAGCTGAGTAAGATAACTTGGAAAATCCAGGTAGCACTAACTTGGAAGCTCCGTCTCTACCAGTTAGCCCTGGGAAGTCCTTGCTGTACACACGAATGCAGGAGGAAAAACTTCTTTCTCCTCCGTCCGTGTATACAGCAAACACCTCTATCTCACCCAGATATGAACCTTGCAAGCTACAGCAACGATGGGCTCAACAAGATATGCTTATTGCTGTGGTAGTGGGATGAATGTTGTAAAAGTAACCAACCACTTTGTGATTGGATCTAGCCTGTGGTTAATTAGATCACAGTCTCCAAGGGGGAATACAATGCTATTATTCTGCTCAATGAGCATAGTATTAAAGTTATCCTAGACACTTACTGCTTTGCCCATAGATAAGTGTATCTCTCAACCCTGATCAGAGAAGCTTCTCCTTACAGTAGACGGCAATTAATAGAGAGCTCCCTCTGGTCATTGTGCAGAAAATAAGAAACCGTGCAGGACTTGACCCTAAGTGGGATTTGCATATCACACCCATCCCTTCGAGGTTCAAGAATCTTTGAGGAAGAAAGGTCACAAAGATAATAATCATCAGAGCTGGTGGAGCGCATCAAGGAAACTGTCTTCCAGACACAACCTGGCAGACCACATGTAAACTCACAGAGATTGTGATGGCATGCATAAGATGTATAAAAGCTCAACCCAGACAAAATCCCACCACAGGGGGGCCAGCTGGGCACAGACTCTCACAAGATGAGGAGTTACTGGCATTTGATAGTGCAGAGAAAGGGAAAGTTAGTTTCCTTTAAAGATTCAGCCCTCTAGTTGGTTGACCACAGTCTATGTCATGCTTCACTCCGAACAGTAGTAGGGCAACTCCAGTTGGGCTTTGATGGAAAGGATGAAATAAAGCAAGCTACAAGTTGGGTGGAAAGGGAGAAGAGTGGATGGGTGTGAGAGAAACTGGGACAGAGAAGTGAATAGAACTGTGGTGGTTTGAATATGCTTGGCCCAAGGAGTAGCACAGTGAGGAGGCGTGGCCTTGTTGGAGGGGCGTGGCCTTGTTGGAGAAAGTGTGTCACTGTGGGAGTGGGCTTTGAAACCCTCTTTCTAGCTACCTGGAAGTTAGTTATTCTCCTGTTTGCCTTCAGAACAAGATGTAGAACTCTCAGTTCCTCAAGCACGATGCCTGTTTGGTATTGTTGTGCTTCCTGCCATGATGATAATGGACTGAACCTCAGAACCTGTAAGCCAGCCCCCATTAAATGTTGTTCTTTATGAGAGTTGCCTTGGTCATGGTGTCTCCTCACAGCAATAAAAACCCTAATTTAGACAATAACCTAAACACCTTGTATGGAATTCTCAAAGAACTAATGAAATATTTTCTAAAGCCCATTTTGTTTGTCTGTGATAAGGACTATGCATGCCATTCTGGACTCAAACTCATGGCCCTTTCCTGTATTTCCCAAGTGCTGGGACTATAGGCCAGTTCTTCAAACTATGCTTTTATAAATGGTGTAGCTATAACTTAACCTGGGGTGGGGTTCTGGAACTGGCAAAGGAACTAGAGCAAGCAAGGCCTCTTGGGTAAGCCTCATATCATTGGTGTATAAAAAAATCAAGTCAAGGAGCTGGAGAGATGGCTCAGTGGTTTAGAGCACTGACTGCTCTTCCAGAGGTCCTGAGTTCAATGACCAGTGGTTCAATTCTACACGGTGACTCACAACCATCTGTAATGAGATTTGATGCCCTCTTCTGGTGTGTCTGAAGACAGTGACAGTGTACTCATATACATAAGATGAACAAATAAAAAAGTCCCAACAAGCTGTGACTTATTGGGAAAAAAAATCAAGTCAAACTCAATACAAAGCAAACAAGTAACAGGCAGAGCTGGAAGAGACTTCTTACTCAAGAAGATAAGCAGACAGCAAAGAGCATATGAAGAGATGTCCCCTGTCACGTCATTAGAGGATGGCCAACGAACGTGAGGATTACGAAGCTATGCACTTGGGAAGCTAAGGAGCAGCAGCCCATTGCTGGTGGGAATGCATAGAGAATGCATTGGGCCAAAGGGACCTTTAGGGCCACCGTGAAGTGCTAGTGACAGCGTGGGCCACTTCTTTCACTGCACTCCAAGCTCAGCCTCTTTGTACACGTTTCAAGACTCTGCTCATTATTTATTTTCAGTCTTTGTAAGTTGTCAGTAACGTGTTCATATGTTAAACAAACACTGAAAGCAAATTTTTCCAAAAGCATTCTCTTTAACTATGGAAACATCTTGATTCTGGGCTCTTTTGCCCCCTAACTACACAGCACTTCTGTGGAATCATACAATTGACAAACTTCTCTTCACTGCCACCTTTTCATATTTATTAATGTGTGTCGTGGATGTGGTCTAACGCTTGTATTATGTTAATTGGGTCCCCCAAATTGCATGTGAATCTGTACTGTAAGACACTGAGGGTCCCTGCCCTTGGTTGGTTCTAACTGGTAAATAAAGTTGCTGAGAGCTAATGGCTAGGCAGGGAGACAGAAGTGAGACTTTTAGGATTTCCTGGGCAAGGGACAGAGAGAAAGGTGAGGGGTGGAGTGGAGGGGGGAATAGAGCTGCCATGCCAGGAAAGGAGTGGCTGCCAGGCCTGAGAGCTAAAGAAGAGAGAGCATAGCAATCTCATAAGAGCCTGGGAAGAGAGGCTCCAGGGCCCCCACCCCTGACTGTGTCTAGGGCAACAACAATGGGATATAGATTTTAGTAAGTAATAACTCAGGAATATCAGAGGGGAGGTGTTAGCTACGCGAAGGTTTGGGGGCAGCCCGGCCACTAAGCCGTTTAAGACATATTAAAATATAAGGCTTCGTGTGTGTGTGTGTGTGTGTGTGTGTTTCATTCAGGAACCCAGAAACCCAGAATATTGGGAGGTATCAAGGAACTCGCCCTGCCGCTGCTGGATGTTTTGAGTAGAGATTAATTGGCAACTGCAAAAAAAAAAAAAAAAAAAAAATGTGGATTGGTTTATGTTCAACTAATTTTCAAAGACATCTTAGACATGGGAGAGAATCGATGATCTAATGAGTTGATCTAATTTAAGCTGTGACCTACTTCGGTTGGGGTTTTTGTTTTATCATTAGAGAAAGGCACATTCTCTCCTTAGGTAGCCCTGGTACACTCTGCCTCGTTTTTTTTTCCACGCTAAGACATAAGACGTCATTACTTACTGCCTCTGTGGGAGACGGTATCACCTACTGAAACCCATCACTCTGCATCTTCCACTCTAATTATAAGTCCTGCCTTAATTCTTTCTCTGCACCTTCTCTCCCCCTGGTCTTGCTCCATCTCTCACCTTTATTTTCCACATTTTCTCCATTTCTCTTTTATTCCTGTTGGCCTCCATCCCTTTCTTCTGCTGCACCATTCACCCAGCTCTCAGCCTGAGTTTCCTTGGTCTTCAGTCTCCCCCTCCACCCCCATATTGCAACAACTAAGGACCACAAGAGAAAGTCCATTCTCCCAACAATTGTTACCGGAGCATCAGGGCCCCATGAGTCTCTTCTGCAATCCTCTTCTTCTTACCTTATTGTCCTCTCCCATCCCTCTCATTGTATATCCCAAATACATTCTTACTGCCATTGAATTAAGGCTTTGTCTTGCATCCTGCTGAGCAAGAAAACAGAGGCCACTGATTACCAGCTAAAGACAAGCTTCTTCAAATGCATATCTGCAGCTCTTCTGTAGCCTCAGAGAGGAAGACGTGCTTCCTCATCTTAGGCAAACCCACTTCCTCTTTTTGTAAACTGAGAACCAACTCTCTTGTCTCATCTTCTCCAAAAAGTGTCTTCCATTGATAATTCTCATCTCCTCTGCATCAGTTGTTCTATGAGACTGGTTTTCCCCTCCTCCCGTTTTCTTTTTTGTTGTTGTTTTGCTTTGTTTTGTTTTTCCAGACAGGGTTTCTCTGTGTAGCCCTGGCTGTCCTGGAACTCTCTCTGTACACCAGGCTAGCCTCAAACTCAGAGATCCACCGGCCTCTGCCTCCTGAGTAGTGGGATTAAAGGCGTGAGCCACCATCACCCAGTCCCCGTCCTGTCTTCTGAACCCGTGGACTTGCCCTGGTGCTGCATGTTTATAATTCAATTAGTTAAGAACAGGGGGATAAGGGGTTTGCCACAGGAGGATAAGCCTAGGCCATAGTAGCCCTGTCCAAATAAACCAAGGGCAGGGGGCTGTAGTTCAGTGGTAACGGAACCTGTGTAGCATGCTCAAGGGAGTCCCAGGACTCTGTCCTCAGCACTGCAGAAACAAACCCTTACTTTCCATCCCTTTCAGAAGGAAGGAAGGGAGGGAAGGCGGAAGAAAGGAAAGGAGGGAGGGAGAGAGAGAAGGAAGGAGAGAGGGAAGGAGAAAGGAAGGAAGGAAGCCTCAAAGTTGCTATGGATCAGCCTTCTCCCTCTGTGGCTTATCTCTACCAGACTTGCCAAACAACTTTCTCAGAATATATTCTCATAATACTGTATTTCTCAAAATCTCACATTTCCTATGTCTAAATTCTTTCTTTTTGGCTCACTCCCTGGGGACTCTGGCGCCACTCTACTGGATTTCTACTGGCTGGTCTCACTTACGGTTTCCCAATCGCCATACTCTCCTGTCTGAGCTCTCTGTTCTTTCGTAAACACCACCTTGAGGCTATGTTCTAGTAAAAGGCTCCTTGGCCGGGGGAAATCAACCTGACCTAGGACTGATTATCAATCTACATTAGATTCAGGGAGAAAAATGACCAAGACCTGAAATAAGACAGTCAGTGACTGGCAATATTGTCCCGCCTTGTCAGAAGTACAGATAAAACTGAGAACATTGTTGGACTAGGAAGATGATTGCAGAGGATTTGAGGGTGACTTCTGGGTTTCTAGTTTGGAGCCCAAAATGATGCCTACTTCATATTAACTAGCATAAATATAACTGGTTGGGAAAGTGGGAGAGCTTCTCAAATTCTACTTGTGATTAGCTTAGTTCAGGAGAAACAAAGAAATGTATGAACACACAGTTTGTGGGGGTGGAGATATAATGAGAATGTTTTAATCGGATACGCAGGGAATTGTAGTCGAGTGTACAGATCGTCAGTTTCATGTTGTGACCAGGCTGTTGAGATTCCCCCTCTAAGTTAGTCCACACTGTGTAAAACAGAAAGCTGGCGATGTTCCAGCCTCAGCAAACAGCAGAACTTGGCAGCTTTGGACACGTGATCCTGGCTTTAGAGTCAAGGATAGAAGAAAAGGGTTATGGAGTCTCCCGCTTCAACTAAGGAAAGTCACTGAGACCAGGCATGTGTCAGGGGTGTCCCCACATGGAGGCCCAGAGAGGCCATTGTATGAAGTTATAAAGGTGAAGCCTGGATTGCCTTAGATACCACACAAGGTTAGAGATGCCAGAGCCATGGGATACCTGCTGAGAAAGCTGATAACAAGGACGTGTGTTGCAGTCAACCAGAGCTGGAGATCTGAAGAGCATTTTGACATCAGACATGGAGATGCAGAGTTTGGAGTTTGCCCAGCTGACTTTCAGTCTAGCTTTGGTCCAGTATTTCCTCACTGTGCTCCCTCTCCTCCCATATGTAATGGTAATGCATACCGTGTGCCGTTATATGTTGGAAGTATGTGATCTGTTTTTTTATTTTTATTTTACAGGGGCTTATATTGAGGAGATGGCATGAATCTCAGAAGAGACTTTGAACTTTCGACCTTTAAACAAGTTTGAGACTGTTATAGACTATGGGACTTTTGAAATTGGACTGATTTCTGCATTATGTTATAGCTAGCTATAAGCCTGTGGGGGGCCAGGGAGAGGAATGGGGTGGTTTGAATAGGTATGGCCCCTATAGTCTCATGTGTTTGAATACTTACTTATAGAATGGCACTACTAGGAGGTGTGACCTTGTTAGAGGAAGTGTGTCACTTTGGAGGGAGGCATTAAGGTTTCATATATGTCTGGCCAGTGTGACACACAATCTTTCCCTCCTGCCTGTGGATCCAGATGTAGAGCTCTCGGCTCCTCCAGCACCATGTCTGCCTTCTCTCTGCCATGCTTCCCACCATAATGATAATGGACTGAACCTCTGAAACTGTAAGCCAGCCCCAGTTAAATGTTATCCCTTTATAAGAGTTGCTGTGGTCTCTTCTCAACCGTGAAAACCTGTAGGGAGCCGCGGCGAGCAGTGACAACATTCGCCATTATAAGATGGCGCTGGCATCCGGTACTCCCACAAGTAAACAACTAAACTGCGCAGGTGCAAGAGGCGAAAGCATGCCAAGTCACTGCCCATCCCGGGGCATAATATGGGGTGATGAGTGAACAGCTAATCAGAAGTGAACACGCCACTCTAGGGTGCATATAAGCAGTGCCTTTTCCGGGCTTGGGGTCTTTCGATTCAGCTGATACAAGAATAAAGCCTCGTTGTAGTAATTACCTGAACACTGCCTCCCGTGTCTCTCTTGCGGGCGAGGGGACTCGGAAGGGGCACAGAACAAAAACCTAGGATACATACATACATACATACATACATGTAGATATGCTATGTGATGAGTGACAGATGTTTTAAGAGTTCATGTTAACAAACAGAGCTCAGGGGCTGGAGAGAAGGCTTAGAGGTTGTGTGCTACCCTTTTAGAGGACCTGAGGTTGGTTCCCAGCATCATCTGGAAAGCACACAGTACCTGTAATGCCAAGCCCAGGGAATCCAAGGCCCTGTTCCAACCTCTGCAGCCACCTGCATCCATGTGCATAATCCAATACATACGAATAATAAAAATAAATTTTTAAAAAAATTGTGATTGCAATATATGAACACATGTTTGCCTCAAACAGAATTATGAAGGAAGCAGAAAATGTCTAGCAAACTGTTGCCATCGAAACTGCTATGTCTTGTGATTTAATATTTAATCCAGTTTGACATTGTGCATTGACACAAATGTGTTTGTTTGTGTTTATGACATAGTGCTTTCATAAAGACTTAGTTTATAAAGCCTTTCATTTGAGAGAAAATTCAAATTTCTCTTCCTAAGCAGGATACAGTTACTGCATTAACTAATAGCAATGAGGTCTCTGCTCCGGCAAGAGGGTCTTAGTGTTAAAAGCAGCCTAAGATGAGAAATTAGGGATCTCCAACAGTCTCCGGGAAATCTCAGCAAGAGTCAGGCATGGGGCTTACTAAAAGTATAACAGCCAAAAAAATTGTTTTGTTTTTGTTTTTATTTCTCATTTTCTTTAGCTGGCCATAGTGGCGCATGCCATTAATCCCAGCACTCAGGAGGCAGAGGTAGGTGGATTTCTGAGCTTGAGGCTAGCCTAATCTATAGAGTTCAGGACAGAAAGGGTTACACTAAGAAATCATGTCTTAAAACAAACAAATGAAAACACAAATGGAGCCAAAACAAAAACAAAAACAAATCCCTCCTGCCCCCAACCCCCCCCCCCCCCCAACCCCATGTAAACCCAGCAACCACTTGGTAGGGAGAATTTCCAGAGACTGTCTGAGGAAGGGGGAGGGAATTGCTGGGGAAAGGGAGGAAGAAGTGAGGGACTGTTAGGATCGTTTTGACATTTGTTCTCTATGAGATTTTATTGGCTCTACTGACTTGTGTTTTTAGGGGTCTGGCTTTAAGAGACAAATTTGAACAGACCTTATGCAGTAACTGGGTTAGTCAGGGAAGGCTGGAATGAGTAGGGTAGTCATAAGTTTTTGAGACAGCTGGGACTGAGAAATGGGGAAAGGAACCACTAGGGGGCAGTTCTGGCCTTGTTGAGAAGGCCTTTCAAGTTCACCATCTAATGGATCCCTGGAACTGTGCTTTTGAACACAGGATCCTCTAAGAGGAGCACAAAGAATGCAAGATTAATATAACACAGATGGAATCACTGCTGAGAGATACTAAGAGCCACATTGAGGGCTTGAGGAATGACTCTTTAAGAGTGCTTGGTATGCAAGCATGAGGACCAGAGTTCAAATCCCCAGCACTCATTTGAAGAGACATACATGACTGCATGTCTGAGACCCTAACATTTCTGGGCAGAAGCAAGTGTTTCCTTGGAGCTTGCTGGCTAACTCGCCTGGACAAAACGGCAAGCTTCCAGTTTTCAAGATAAGCAGACATACAGCAATAGTGGAAAACACTTGATGTCCTTCTTGGATCACTTTCACACTCATGTACATGTGCTGCATGTGTGCACGTGTGTGCACGCGCCAACACACACACACAGACACACCACATACCCCACCCACAAAAGAGGAACACTGAGCCAAGGAGATTAAAATCATTTAGAGATACAAAGATTTATTCTTTAAAAAGTGCTCACGAAGTCTTTAAATAATACCTTAATTTGCAATAGCTGGACACTTTCTCATCCTATTAGTTATGGGATACAATCAAATATAATTTAGAGATGATTTTGCACGCCAGGGTCAACTCCAACAGTTCTAAAAGTCAAGCCAACTTTACCATGGCAGCAGCTGTAATCACATCTGTGGTTACATGGCATTCGTTTAGTTCTTTGAAGAAACTCCTAGTGATTATTTAAAAGAAACCTCAAGAAAAATATTTTAGGAAATTTGTAGATTACATTAAAACCGTCTTAGAAAATTATTTACAACTTTATGATAGTATAAACACCTCAAGCAAAATAAATCTGGATCTTGTACAAAAATACTCTAAAGTATAAATATGAAACACTGAATAAAACAGTCACCATATTTATTGGACACTACTAGTAAAAATATATTCCAGGTGTTCAAAAAGAAATTATATTCACAAAATAATGTGTCACTAATCATTTAAGCTTTAAATATTTCCACATGAATCACAGAGTTCTGAGTTTCACTGGCTTAGAAACTGTCATTGTTTCAAATACAGAAGTAGCAAACAACACTATTCAAAGATCACTTTTATTTTTTGTTCAGGTAAAAAGGCAACAACATAATACATTCATCAAAAGGTGATATGCTGCCTGCTGGGGGTGGTGGCACAGCCTTTGATCCCAGCACTCCTGAGGCAGAGGCAGGGGAATCTCTGAATTGGAGGCCGGCCTGGTCTACAAAGCCAGTCCAGGACAGCCAGGTCTCTGTTGCACAAAGAAACCATATTTCAAAAACCAAACCACACCAAAATACCAACAAAACAAAACAAAACAAAACAAAACACTCTGCCACCACCAACAAAAGGTTGATCTCCTATGTGAAATACATAAACTGTGCAAGTTTAAGTCTCATCTGTAATTGGACCCTTGTAAAAAAGAAAATTATCACACGCAGACATACTGATACAGCATGCCTAGTCAATTTAACAGTAACATTCCCAACTTTAGGAAACATTAACTTTAAGAAAAAAAAAAACCCACTGAGTATAAGTAATTAAAAACAGAACTGTAACAATTAATTCGTACCAGTATAAATACCTTTGAAATAATATAAGAAACATCTTCCAAGAGGCTCCATTTTCTGTGTAAAAAATATGCCTTATTTTATATTTTTTCCCAATGCTAATTTGAAGCGTTATCAATCTTATTTATAGTTGAGTTTTTGCCTGAGGTACTAACTTTGCATTTGGTCAAATGCTCATAAAAGGTAGATGTGGAGTCTACAGTTTTAATTTTCTATGAGGCTGTTAAAATGCTATTAAAATATGTACATATTTACTTAGCAACTGCATTCTTACAGAGAAAATTCACATTAGCTAAATTTATCTCTCTGTAAACAATCTGAACATCCATTTTGGCTTTAAGTCCTCTCTGCTCTGGCAACTGACTCATTAGCACGGCTGGAGGTTAGGGCTTCACCTGGGCAACTCACCCACTGAACGCATTTGCTGCGACTTCTACTTAGAAACATAGTAAACACTGATTGCAGGACAATGTTAAGTGGCTCATCTCGCTTCCGGAACATCCAGTGCCAGTGAACAAACTCAGAAGAACTTAGTCGTGGAACGAAGGGAGCATCACCTCGTCTTCATTGGCTCCATGCTCATACCGAACCGAGGAGAAGCCTGTCCAGCGGAAGTGGGACCTTTGCAAGAGGAACCAAATCAGTCCGCTGATGAGCGCTAAGACGCTCAGCACAGCGAACAGGATGGCTATGCCTCTGTAATCCGGGCCTGGAATCCAGACATTGAGACATTGTAAGAGAAATGCAAGTTACCCTTGTTTCTGATTCTATTCGGCAAACTATGTGTAAGACACAAAGCCTTGTACAAATTACAGATTGTTCATAGCCAGGACAGAATTTCCCTTCTCCCTTCTACCACCTTCCTTAGGAGATCAGCTTAACATATGTATTATTGTTCTTTACACACACACACACACACACACACACACACACACACACACACACACACACCTAATGGTGTTGGGCCTCAGGGCTTTGCACAGGTTAGGCAAACACCCCACCCACCAAGCTACATCCTTCCCACTCACTCCGGATTCCAAACGCTGCCCCTATGCTGTTTATCCGTCTCTCGAATATATTCAGCTGCAGATGTACTTTCCCATAATGGATTTCTGTTATTTCTAACTCAAAACGGCCAACACAAGAACTGTGATCTCCCTGTAATTTTTTTTTTAATCACTCTATTGCTGTTCACTGTCCTCCAAATGTGCAAGTTGCTTTCCACTCCACTTGGAAAAGAGCCAGGACTCCTTGACCGTTGTTTGCAGCCCTACTATGGGTCTCTGCCTCCCTGGCACCAGCTCTTCTCTAAGTTTCAGTGGCTTCTTCTGCCATGGGATCCTCTTTGCTATGCCTGTCCCCGAGCATGTTGGGACTGACCTTTGTGAACTTAGCCTCAACGTCTCTACTGGTTGACCCCCACCCCCTTCCCAGAGCATACATAATAACCATCATTTGGTTTCTACCACACGGAGTTTCTAACTACTTGTTATTTTCTTCTCTTCAAAGAAAAACTTGACCTGTTTGTCACTAAGCCATCTTCCTCTCTGAACTGGAAAGTCTGTGATAACATGTAGCTGATCTGCCTTGCTCAGATGCATTTCATCATGGAAGACAGAAAGCAACGCATGTATAGATGGAAACCATGCAATTGGACTGTTATCTTTAATAGTTATATACCAAAATGGAAAGCCTACGTTAGTTGTTCTAAAATGTTAATGTGGAAGGTTTACAGCCTTTCTCCATAAATGAAGCTCAATAATATGTTTACCGTTGTTTTATGTATCAATCCATGATAAAAACTAAAGTTCATACTGAAGTTTCATACAGATACCATGAATATTTTAAATAGTTAGATCTAGTTTTAGGTGGTTTTAAAATTCTTTATAGCCAGGTGTAGTGGCACATGTCTTTAATCCCAGTCCTGGGGAGGCAGAGGCAGGCAAATCTCTGAGTTCAGGGCCAGCCTGGTCTACATTGTGGTGGGTCCAGGATGGACAGGACTACATAGTGAGACCCTGCCTCAAAATAAAAAAAAAAAAAAAAAAAAAATGAAAAAAAAAACACAAAAAAAAAACAAAATTGATTATGAAAGTTTTATAGGACAGCAAACTAGTTGTGCTGGTTTGAATGAGACATTTGGACTCCCTGTCTCAGTCTGTGCCCCTTTGGGAAAGTTACATAACATTCTGTAGGCGGGGCCTTGCTGGAGGAGCTACGCCTGGGGATGGGGGGGCTTGGAGGGCGTGGCCTTACTCCACTTCTGTCCTGCTTGCTGTTTTCTGTGTGTGGATAGGAATGTGACCAGGCAACTTCCTGCTCCTGCTGCTGCTGCTCTGCCTGCCCATTGCCATGCCTCCCCAGCACCAGGGGGCTCTGTCCCTCTGCTCAAGCCAAAGGGCAGCCCTTTGTCCACAAGTTGCTTCTCTAAGCAACAACGGGAAACAGACCTTCACACTTCTACACAGGGAAACCGTAAAATAAAACACACCGTGAGGACATTCTCAAAGCAATTTCTTCCCCAATTCTCTGGCAGCTCCCATTTTTAGTTAGAGGAGCTTTATACAGAATTTGGCTATTTTAACAGTTTCATTTTGGAATTCTAGACATATTATATATCTATCATTAAAACACTTCTGATTTAATGAACATTTGAGATATGTTTTATAAACACTTAAGATCACGTGGGTAAAAACCAAGCACACAGATGCGCTATTTATTTACTGGAAGTACTGACTGAGCATAGGGCCCCATGCTCACTAAGCCTGGGCTTTCCCAGTGAGCTACAAGAACATCTCTCCATTTACTTCTTGGCCTGTTCTGTTCAATGCTACCGTAAGGACAGGTTGCCTACTTACTCAGAGGAATTTTGCAGACAGTTCTTGCATAGCCACGTGCACATTCAACTTTTCTCCAGGTTTCATTGGAAGCTATCAAAACGCTACATTTCCCATCGCCAGCCTTACTTTTATTTTCCCATTTAACAAATGTCACATCTAATCCATCGAGCCAACTCCAAGACTGATCTGAAGACAAATGATAAGAGCAGTTATATTTATTGCTACTAATCACAGTGCTAAAAAACAACCCCCAAACCAAAAAACACATGAGGTTCAGATAACCCATTTTCTTAGAAGGTTGTTATTTTATATTAGTGGTTCTCGACCCGGGAATCACAACTGTTTTGGGGGTTGAATATCAGATATCCTGCATATCAGATATTTACTTTATGATTCATAACAGTAGTAAAATTACAGTTACGACAAAGCAACAAAATAATTTTATGGTTGGAGATCACCACACTATGAGGAGCTGTATTAAAGGGTTGCAGCATTAGGAAGGTTGAGAACCACTGTTTTATATAATGCTATTATTTTTAAAAATCAACAAAACCTCACAGGCTGTAGAGATGGCTCATCCAGTAAAGTGCTTGCACAAGGGTATGCATCTGATCCCCTGTAAACCCATGTAAAGTAACCGGGCACCATGGCACATGCCTATGAACCCAGCACTAGTGAGGTACAGAGAGGGCATCCCCCGGCTTTATTCACCAGCCACCCTGGCTGAATCAGTGAGCTCTAGGCTCAGTGAAAAATTCTATCTCAAATAATAAGGTGGAGAGTAACTGAGAAAGATATCTGCTGCTGACCTCTGACCTATATATAAATACATACACATGTACATGTACACATACAGTGAAATGTATTAAAAATAAACAAAAGCCTTTAAGCCCTTAGCTACTCCCAACAGGCAAACTGTTCAATGTGGCTAGTAACTGCTGCTTGGACAATGAGACATAGAATATTTTCATTTTTTAAAAAGATGTATTTTTATTACTTTAAATTATGGGTAGGTGTATGTTTCTGTACACGTCAGTGCAGGTGTCTATGGATGCAGACCTATGGGAGCTGGAGGTATAGACAGTTGTGAGCCACCTGATGTGGGTACAGGAGAAAACAAAACAAAGCCCTAGGGATCCTCTGTAAGAGCAGCAAGCAACCTTAGCCACTCAGCCATTTCTCAAGAGCCCCTTTTCCTCTTTATCGAGCGTTCTATTAGACAGTGGTACATGTGTTTGATAAAGATACAGGATGCTTGCTTGTATATTTATTGTGGGATAACTAGATCTGCAGAGATCCCTCCATTCCTTAAGAAAATGTGTCATTAAAACTATGCTACTGGGGGAGGAGGGGCTTAGGAGGGCTCAGGCCTGCTCCCCAACCCATTTTTGTTTTCCCACAGTGTGATATGAGTGTGCGAACACCATTTATAATCCATTTAGACAGCCAATATTGAGTGCACTCATTGTTTTGAAGATTACTTGATATTTTAGAGTTGACATTTAATTATTTAATATTCGATTTACCATAAAGTGTGAAACAAACTATCAAATTTACGTACGTAACTCACTCTTTATCCATTCCCTCCTCATCTTTCAAACCCTGCATCTGTTCTTTACCGAAAAGTTCTTCCACAAATTCTCTTTAGATTTAACTCAGCGTGTCTGAAAAAAACCCGTCACTGGGAAGACTTAATTTTGAACTACCGTGAAACTGTTCAGAGTGTTAGAGTACAGGTCTGGGCCTCCACGTTCCACCTCAGAACTCTGCGCCCTGAGCACACAGATGTGTCACGTACCGAGTGAATGCTGAGACAGGCCAAGCCAGACTCTCATAGTAATGTTGTAATTCTCCCTCGTCAGTCTGCTCACAAACTTATTCTCATTTTCATCTGCTATGGTGACAACAGTTGCCGAATGATCTGTTGGAGGAAAACAAATTATACTTGATTAGCTCCATGTTAACCATATAAAGAATGCAACTCCGAGTGAGTGATTCTGAACTGGACCCTTTGGGAAAAAAAACTCAAAACCAAAAACCAGTATCTGTTGTGAACGAGACCATTGGGAAATTGAAACTTCATTCAGAGAATATCTTTAAACTTTTGGCATTTATGTTAAAAATTAAATGTGCTCCCGCAAAGAAAGTGCCAAAGAAGTTAGAAGCATTTTTAAATTTAAATTTTGCATGAAGAAGTTTTATAATTTAGAAACAAGTATCTGGCAGTGTTGTTGTTGTTGTGGAAGTGTCAAATCAGTAAGGCCTTTGTGTTTGAGCAGCTGGCTGTGACATCTGGGGTTTGTGACCAGATGAATAAAATGCCACCTATGTATTTCTAGGACTTGCCTCAAAAACAGCATTTTTGTATAACTTAGGTTTAAATTTGCTTCTGTTTAAAACAGAATTGAAAGAAGCCTGGCTTGTGACCTGAGGGAGCGCCTGCCCTCCTTCCATGGTATCTCACACAAAACTGTGACTGCTCATAACCAGCCTGAGTTCCCAAAAATGACAGAGGATTGAACCAGTTAATATTCTTTAAGCTTAATATGTTTCCTAAACACATACAGAAAACAGCGTTATAAGTAACGTCAGATAGATAGAAATAAAGAATAAGTAATCTAGGAAATCCATCCTAAAAGGAAAGAGAGGCTTTGCCTTGTATAGAACATGTCTACCATTATGCAATCTAGGAGATAATGCCAGAGGTATCATCGCCTCTCACAGAGAGGAAAACCGAGAGTCAAGAAGATGCAGTGATTTCCCCAGGCTTACAGAGCCAGCCAGCTAGAGAATTTAAGAAAGTGACTGAAACCTTTGAAAGAAGAGTGGTTTTGAGTTCATCTTCAGGGCGCTGTGCTACAAGTGCGAACTTCATGCCACTTCATTCATTCCTACAGCTGCCCCCAACTGTTCTGGACTCTCAGGTACTATTTTCATTCTCAGTGCTCTCTCTAGGAAGAGAAACAACTCTATGCCTTCTACAGCATCGCTTAAGGAGAGTGTGTGAGAGCTGGGAAATGAACAAGGCCGTCTACCTCAACAGCTCAAATGTCTTACCTGACCCGCTTACACGCTGCATCTACACAGCGGGTCTTATCTTCTCCCTCAGGCAGGGGAGGCAGACCACATATGTAAACATATAGGTATATTTTCTAATAGTTCCCATCATGTGTAAAGTGGACACCACACCAAGGTTCCCACACACAGCTCCTGGTATGCACTTAAGCAGTAACTAAAATGTGTTCTAAGCAGCCAACAGCTATACAATAGTTAGTAGAATAAATGAGTTAAATGCTATCTGCATAGTTACCCAGGGAAGAAACTAAATAGCTTTGATTTTTGAGATAGCATTGGTGACTTTCTTAGAGGTCATTTTATAATATGACTGAAGGCAATGAATGGGTCCCTCACAGGAGGTAGTCAATCACTGGAACATTTTTTTTTTTTTCCTGAAATGGCTACATCTGAAGTCTAAAGTCTTGTTCCTTATCTAGGCTCTTAAGATGTGGGACAATCCTATTCAGAATGGATGGACATGATCAGTTGATTTAATTACCCTCTTTAGGCCAAGCTTAATATTAAAAACTCAGTAATGGACTACAGAGTCAATTATATTTTGCCTCTTGACCCCCTTTTCTAAACATCTCAGTTTATCTAAACGTTTTTCATGTGTTATTGCTTCAAATACTCAAATATTAATAGATCACTTAGCATTTTTACTTCTTTCCATTTTTACTTTAAATGTGTTTACTCTTATTTAGGTATTCACTCTCATTTTTATTATTTTTAAGGCTTTACCTATACGTAGGGGAACATCCTGGTCTCATGTAGCCCAGGCTAGCCTGAAATTATATTCCTGAGGATGACCTTTAGTTTCTGACTCTCCTGCCTTCAAACCCTCCTAAGTATTGGGGCTGTAGGGATGTACCAACAGCTCAGTATATGTGGCCCTGGTATTAGACCCAGATGTTAGACCCAGATGTTAGACAAACATAGGTCTACCAACTGAGCAGTATCCTCAGTCCACCAATCATCTTAAATGATTATAGCAAAAATCCCATTGAGATCTTATGCGTAAAATACTTAACTGTTTCCCTACTATCGGACAATAAGGTGGTAACGCTACTATAAAATAGAAATGCTTTTAAAGCACTTTCCAAGATATGGTAATTTTCCCCCATTATTTTCTTAAGGCAAAAAATTGTGAAGAGTTAAGTTATCTCGGCAAGAGAAAACAAGTGACTTTTAACTTACCAAGTTCTTCACACAACTGTTTGGCCTCTGAGAAGCTGTGCAATGCCTGGTCAGATGAGTAACAGTGACCCCCATACTGGATCCACTGGGCACCTTCCCTCTTTGCCACTGGGCATTTTGATGATTGTGCACGAGAGGACAGCTCTTTAGCTGTTAAAAAAAAAAAAAAAAAAAAAAAAAAAAAAAAAAAAAAAAAAAAGTTAGACACAGCTGTAATACTGCACACAGGAAAGTAAATCCTTCCCTCAAACCTCATTAAATGCCCCCACATGAAACCTGTGCATGTGGAGAAGCAGCCTGTAGCTCAGACACACCATCAAAATCCCAAGTCTGGGCCCTACAGATACACAATCTAGTTATGTTTGGAATACGTTTCAAAACCTCGATGGTAGATGGGGGAAGTGCTTTCCCTTGAGGATGGAATTCAACCAGCTTAGAACATGTAGACAGACTGGGGCAAAAGCAGATACAGGCGTTGGTAGGCCTGCAAGTATTCTGAACCAATAATTAAAATCCATTCCCTTGGCTTCCCTTTCAGTGTGAAAAGGTAAACCACCATTTATCTAGACACACAAAGACTGACATTAAAGACACAATCACAAATAAAAAGTTGTCAATTTGTAACTCTCTCTCAAATCAAAGGATGCTATCTTTTTAAAGCTCCTATAGATTCTTCTGGTTTCCACTCAACCTGTTTTGTGTTTTAGCTGAGTAAGGCTAGAAGCCCGAGGAAGTGAAGGTTGGGTCTCTTAGGGCTCTTAGGGCTTTCAAGAACACAAAACTGTAGAGCAGCTAAGTACAGATCATCTGAATCAAATTTCTGGCCTTGTCCCAGGTGGGAGCTGAGCCCAGACTTCAGCTCTGTTGTTCCTTCTATACTACTTTAAGCCTCTCCCTGTGGTTTTTGCATGTCATAGGTGGGTGGGATTTTTCTTATTTGTCGATTCTGTGATTCCAGAAAAACAAAACAAAACAAAACCAAGAACCTTGGGCTGACTAGTTCCTACTACTTCTGACTTCTGTTAGTTAGTCAGGATCAATCCTTTCAGTGCTCCCTATTTGAGCTCCCCCTCCCCAAGGCCCTGCCAGTTCAACAGGTGGAGTAGTGGGTGAGTTTCCCCACTGCTGTTGACCAAATACATCCATTGAATTCCTTACGGTGATACTGGAGGAAGGAGCTGGTACCTGACAGTTCTTGCCTTTACCACTTTGTGAAAGTAGTTGATGAGCCCAACGGATATTTTCCTGTTTCTGTGTGCTTTATTGTATATCATGTGTTCCAACACTTTTCTTTAACATTTCCTTTCCTTCTGTGCCTAACAACTGAGGAGCTGGTTCTGATGATGCCATTTAGGGAACACCACAGCCTGTGGGATTCATTTCTATGCAAAGCAAAAATCTTCAGATTTGCCTGTTGGTAATGACACACATCTTTAAGCCCAGCTTCAGGAGGCAGAGGCAGGTAGATCTCTGTGAGTTACAGGCCAACCTGGTCTACAGAGAGAGTTCCAGAACAACCGAGGCTACACAGAGAAACCCAGTCTTGAAAACAAAACAAAACAAAACAAAACAAAAAAAAAACCAACCAACCAAACTAAACCAAACCAACCAACCAAAACCAAAAAACCCTTCAAATTCTGAAGTAAAATGTAACTTGTGATATAATAAATGTTCTTGAGAACAAATTCCCTGACATGATACATGAATTGTATACCCATCACAAAAAAATCAGGAAGTGTTTTTATACAATTTGTGGACAAGCCTTATTTAAATCTATAAACATGTTCATTAAATAATGATGTACGTTCATTATATCAGATTTCAGTAAATATGCAGTTCTTCAAAATCAAGTCTTACATTTTGTAGGCTTGTAACAAATAGCACCATCCTTAACAGACAGGCATTTTTCACGTCTCCAAATTCCTTTCGGGTATAAGACAACACAGTCTCCGGGAGATTGTAGGCTCTTCCATGGGATGTAGTCAAATGCACTGCTGTCGGACCATTCGAAACTTGATTCGCTTCCCTGTTTGGGAACAGTGTGGACACCCTGAGCTCAGATGTACGACTTGAGAAAGAACATAAGAAGAGTGCACACACGGTAGGAGCTGAGTGCTGATGACATGCTCATAATACTGCAAGTATAGGGCTATCTGCAGCGTTGGAGGCTTGCTTTTGATACAGTAATCTGGGGCCAAACAAACAGGACTTTACATTTAGAGGCAGTGTCACTCTATTCTGTCTCTGGGTTTACTTAAAGGCTGGATTTATGAAACACACACAAATGGCTTCCATTTACCCCTTTAGCATAATTAAAGATTTAGAGCTCAAATACCTTGTTGTTCTGAAAATCTTCATGTTGTTCTTAAGCACTGTTCTGAAACATTATCATATCCTGTTAAACACTATTCTCTTTTCATTATTTGTGGTGCTGGGAATTGAACCTAGGGCTCACCTGTTAGACAAATACCATCATTACTGAGCTGTATCCTGGCCTTGAAGACTGTTTTCTGAGTGCCTTAGTTTTGTGGATTGTGTCTGGGTACATTACAGAGGCCATTGCACAGCAGAGGCTGAAAAGGGCAACTATCCCCAAGGAGCAGGACATGAGGAGACTACTTACAATATTTGCTTAATCTATGAACTTATGGCACCCTTTCTTTCTCCCTTCCTTCCTTCCTTCCTTCCTTCCTTCCTTCCTCCCTCCCTCCCTCCCTCCCTTCCTTCCTTTCTTCCCTTCCTTCCTTTTCTCTTCCCTTCCCTCCCTCCCTCCCTCCCTTCCTTTATCCTTCTCTTCTTCCTTTTATTTTTCACCATTCTTTCTAAAGATTACTTAACTAGGTCTGTAGCACTCAATGGATGACTATTTTGGTATGCCAGATATTATTAGAAGTACATACATATAGATACAGAATCCAAATAACAATACCAAAAGTGTGTTATCAACATATTGATCTTTTTAAAAAGAATGTCAAAACCGGATGCCGTATTTATATCATTTCCAGCCCTGCCCATCCCCTCTCCAACTCCTCCTGTGTCCCCCCTCCCAAATCCAAGACCTTTTCATCCTATAGGTCCTGACCATATTAAGAATTTTTCATTGCCAGTTATATGTTATTTTGTGTTAAAATATGAAAGAAAATGCCATTAGTGAATTTTGCTGATGAGGAAATAGGATTATAAAGTTTAAATAACTCATTAACTATCAGCTAATGCATAAATGACTGTTGTGTTATTAACCCACTGAACCCCTGAGATGGCTGGGCCACTTGCATTCTATAATTTTATTTATTCCATGCTATAAAAGGCAAGAAACCAGTAGGAATTAACCCACTATTATATTTTGACTTAGTATCTTAGGCTAAAAATCTCTAATTTTCAAAGCTACAGTTTTGGAAAATTTCTGGAAGAAAAATGAGACTTACATCATGACTTGAGAGTCCAACCCAGAGAGGGAATCCATCACGGTTCACAATGTCTTCCAGAAAGAGCTTCCCATTTGGGTCGTGAACACTTGCCAGCTGTCTCCCACTTTGAGAGCATGCTTTCAATGCTTCATACCATGTCACCTTCTTCTGAATAACATTATAGATGCTGTCCTCATATGGAATGAACTGTGGCAGGGTGCTATTGTGTTTGTCCTTGTAGTCAACTATAACATCGAAAATAAAAGGGCTGGTAAGTGTGGAACGCTTCAAATACATAAACACAATAACACGAGAGACGCCAAACGCAAATGTGGCTTTTCCCATCTTCACAGCACATATAAAAGGCTCTTAAATATTATAGTTGTCTTGTTGACTTAAAAAAATGCTTGACATGATGGCAAAGTTATTAACCACCTGGACATGTGAGGCTGACTGTAAAGGAGACAGTTACCTGCATGGGGGGGGGAGGGGAGCAGAAATATTGGTTGACAAAAAAAATCAGGTCTGCAGTGTAGGGGAGATAAAGACTAAGGTGAAAGAAGATAGCCAGAGTCAGGGCATGTTGAAAAGAAGCAAATTGATACCAAAACAGAGATGATGGAATTCCCACAGGGACACTGGAGTCCAAGGAGTTTCTTGTGGTTAAACTGGAATGAACTGTTCTGTGCATGTCAGTGATTTGTGTAATGTTTTGGATAAAAATCCAAAGTACCAGTTTCTGTCTGTTTGTTTTCAAGACAAGTTCTCAGGTGCCTCAGGCTGGCCATAAAATCACTATGTAGCTGAGGCTAGCCTTGAATTTTTGATTCTGAATTCTTGAAACTCCTGTCTGTCCCCAAGTGCTAGGATTAGAGACAGACACCACTGGCTTTGATGTATAAAACTCCTAAGAGTCCACAGTAGTTAAAGAATAAAAGAATAAAGAGTAAAAAAGAATAAAAAGAAAGACTAAAGCTTGGCGAGATGGCTCAATGTGTAAAAGCATTTGCTGTGTCAGCCTGATAACTGGAGTTCAATCCCATATGAACATGGAAGGAGAGAATGAACCCCACACAGTTGTCCTTTCCTAGTCATGCATATATGTGCCTGTGAGGGCGTACACACACACACACACACACACACACACACACACACACACACTTCTAAAAATAAAACCAGTAACTGAACAACAAAGCTACAGTAATGAGTGTACAAATAAAAGACTGAATACATTTTAAAATGAGGATAAATATCTTGTACAGGGTTCCAACTAATCACATAGATAGATATCCTATGCCACCCCAAAGATGGAGGATAGCACTCTCCTCCCGTCACTGTGGGCTCTGCTTAGTAACATCTTTATAGAGAGTACAGCATGGAGAGAAGACAAACGGTAATTTTACAATTGAGAAATTAACATCACGGCCTTGACCAGAGAGATCAGCAGTGATGCTGATCTGTCATTCATAGGCTATGGTAAAAATGACACCTTCTCCCAAACTCAAAATCACAGTTCAATCACGGGGAAAATAAGACAACCAGATAACCTCAATACTGTCACGTCATCAAAAGTAAGAGATGTCCTCACAGTAGGAAACATGGCTGAGTCTCATGCAGTATCCTGAATAAATATCTGAATAAAAAAGAACACTAAGTAAAAACTATGGGGATACAGGCCAGGCTTGGTGGCACATGCCTTTAATTCCAGCACTTGGGAAGAAGAGGCAGTTGGATATCTGAGTTCAAGGCAAGCCTGGTCTACAGAGCAAGTTCCAGAATGGCCAAAACTATACAAAGAAGCCCTGTCTTGAAAACCAAAACCAACCAACCAAACAACAACAACAATAACAAAAATCCTAAACAAACAAAAACTGCCCCAAACTGGGGGGATATGAATGATGCCAGGCTTTGGTCAATTCTTATGCACTATCAATGTTGGTTTATTAGTTGTGATAATTGTACCACACTAATGAAATACTAAAAATGTCAGCAACAGGAAAACTGGTTGTGGGGTAGTGAGAATTTTCAGTTCTAATTGTGCAACTTCTCTGCAAATCTAAATCTAGTGTAAAATGTATATTGTATTAAAGTGTATTATTAAAAGATGGAAACCATCTTGGCAAGAAGAAGACAAACAAACCTACCAATTCTTAGCTGGACATACAGAGAACAACACAGTTGAGGATAAGATGTTCAATGACAAAGAAGGAGAAAGTGGGAGAAACTTAGACATTAGGAGGAGAGACTGGTGCTTAACATCTTAAGAGCATATAAGAACTCAGAGCGACTGACTAGACAAGAACACTGGAGGGGCAGGTCTCTAGCACATTGCTCTGCTCCACCTGGAGCAGAGACGGTCCACGGGGGTGTCCCTGTCATGGGCTCCACCTCAGCAGAGGGCTTAGGGCAGGCTGATCATTATAAAATTTTTAAGCTGATAATGAACTTTACATAATTTATATTTCAAAACAGGTTTATTTAAGGATTAGACAAGACTGTAAGATAAGCATTTTGCCTGGAATGTCAAAATTCTATCTGCACATTCTTCTTCTTTCTTCTTCTTCTCCTTCTCCTTCTCCTTCTCCTTCTCCTTCTCCTTCTCCTTCTCCTTCTCCTTCTCCTTCTCCTTCTCCTTCTCCTTCTCCTCCTCCTCCTCTTCCTCCTCCTCTTCCTCCTCCTTCTTTTTCTTCTTTTTCTTCCCTCTCCCCCTCCCTTCTCTCTTCTTCTTCTTCTTCTTCTTCTTCTTCTTCTTCTTCTTCTTCTTCTTCTTCTTCTTCTTCTTCTTCTTCTTCTTCTTCTTCTTCTTCTTCTTCTTCTTCAAGTTTTATCCCTCTTTCAAGACTCAACTATGAAGTACAACCTCCTAATTCTCATTGAGCGCCATGTTTACCAAATAATCTAAGTCTTGCCTCCAAAGGATAAAAAAGTTAACCTTGTCTCACCAGCAATGTTTCCCTATCGTCTGAGACCAGGACTGCAAAGGCCAGGGTTTTGGTTTCTTTGTAACCTCTGCCGTTCCACACGTGTGTGCAACTAAATGGAAAGCAAGCTCTGCAGACATGCATGATGTTACATGTATGTCACTAGCAGAACTAATGTTCTTACGGCCTCCTCTGGAATGAGACCACACAGTCTCAGATTTACTGCTGTGGTTTGAGTATGAAATGTCCCCGCTGGGCTGATGACACTGTTTGGGGAAGTTGTAGAACCTTCAGGAGGCAGAGCCTCATTGGAAAAAGTGGGTCACTGGGGTGAGCTGGAGGCTATATAGTCCTGCTGTACTTCCTGTTTACTTTCTCTGTGAGGCAATGTGACAGCCTCCTGCTCCTGCCATCAATCCCCACCCCTGCCTACTGCCATGTCTTCCCCACCATGATTGACCACATCCCCTAGAACTATAATCCAAAATAAATCCTTCCTCTCTTAAGTTGTTTTTGTCAGTGCTGTTGGGGTAACCTTCCCTTATATTGTATGAAGGTGTGTCCCCGTGTGTTCAATTGTTCAATTGTTGACTGCTGTACTGGCAGAGAGCTAATTGCTGGCAGGATGTTGGAATTGTAATCACGGGTCCATCACCCGTTTTCTTTTTGGAAATGCTTGCCCTTTTTCATCTGCCCAAAGATGATGAAGGTCAGGTAACCCTCCATAACTTAAGGCAACCTAAGAGATGGATAAAGCGTTGTCTTGCTGCTGACTGGTTGAAACTGGAATGTGGCTTTTGTGTAATAAAGAACTGACTGCCCGGAGCTGGGGCAGGAAGTACAGGGGTGGGACTTCCGGTCAGGGAGGCCAAGGGAGCCTTGGGAAAGAGCCGAAGAGAGACAGAACGGAGCTATAAGCAGGCAGCGTGAACCTCGTGTGGAGATGGGATGGTGGAGAAGTTAGAATAAGTTTAGATGGGCTAGCCGAGAGACTCCTTCAGCAAAAGGCATACAAACTATCGAGAAGTTTCTGTGTGTTAATTAAAAACCCCAATCAGGAGTCACGAAAGCCCCACAATACAGGGTATTTTATCACAGCAACAAAAAAGTAACTAAGACTCTTACCCATTTCAATTTTACAAGCGAAAATGCTGTGCTGGTAAAAACGAAGTGTTTCTTCAATAACATTGAAGGACTGAATATCCCAGAAGCCATCAGTACTTAGACCAGCCAAAAATTTGCCATTTTTCACAGTCGGTCTTCCCATTCTCCAGTGTGTGTAAGACAATGAAGTTTTGTCAAACCACATCAAAGAATTGTCTAGGAAAGAAACACATTTTTCTATGCTTAAGGGTCTAAATCAAAATTTCAGTTTCGATTTTAGTATTTCAAATCAATGATTTATTTTCTCTTTTCCATACCTTCTAAAAGGTTGTGTGATTAATTATACCTTTAAAATATATCTTCTAATGTAACAGTAAATTGTGTTCATTTAACTTGAAAATGTAAATTATGATATGAAATTTTTAACTATAATTCCAGTCTTTAATAGCCTGCTACTCTTCATCAAATATTCATTTTCTTACATATACTTTTAACTGTAACATTAATGGCTATAACATTTAAAAAATTTTTTTCCATTTCTTATAAAATTAATAAAAGAAATTATTTCCTCTGGACACAATTGTGCATATTTCACAATTTCATGAAAGATTTTTTAACACATTTCATTTTAATGCATAGAACAGGCTTCTCAGCAAACAGTGCTGAATAGCTGGCTATCCACATAAAAAATTATGAATGTGAGCTCTTTGCTGTCACCATAATAAAAAAATTAACTCAAAATAGACCATACATGTAGATGTAAGAGCAAAAACTAGAGTACACATAAAAGAAACACAGGTTTTCAGTGTGGCCTTGGAGTAGACAAAGGAATGCTTCTCAATAAGGAGTCTGAAAAACTGTCATTAAAAATTATGTCACCATCACCCACACACCCCAACTACCCTGCTCCTTTCTCTCCTTGATCACCATCTTCTATTCATGGCTTCACTACTGAAAGTCGGATGGCACAGCCAGGCATGGTGACACATGTCTTTAATCCCAGCACTCGGGAGGCAGAAGCAGGCGGATCTCTGTGAGTTCGAGGCCAGCCTGAACATAAATGAGTTCAGAACAGCCAGAGTTACACAGAGAAACTCTGTCTCAAAAAAAAAAAAAAAAAAAAAAAAAAAAAAAAAAAAAACCCAAAAAAAAACAAAAAAAAAAAAGCTTTATTAATCCAAACTTTGTATATTCTATACATATTTTGAAATAAGCAAAAATAGTGATTCCTAGATATGAATTAGATTAGTAAGAATTACATTTAAACTCCACTTGCTTAAAAGAACTTTCTATACATTCCTCAGATACATTCCTCAGATGTCCATATACTTTAGTAAAAGAATTTGTTAGTTATGCATTTGATAAAAGAAGTTAGGGCAACTTAATAGGAGTCTTCAGATCTGAAGATGTTTTCATAGAGAATATATTTTTCAATTGTTTCTGATAATACCATGACAAAGTACGCAAGAAGATATAATTTATTTCACTAAGTTTCTAAGTTAGCACAGAAGGCAATGGCTTCCTGATGTCATCCTCATGCCATCTGCCCCCTGTGCCACTCCTGTTGGTCTCCCTCCCCATATGACAGACAGTCCCTTTCTGGTTTTGTGTCATATGCATTCCATTCCCAGAAAGTAAAATTCAAGTGTTTACACCTAAGTTCGACCTCTTCTGCTCTGTACAATCCTTTCCAGAGGGACAAGCACTGAGCACCGTACCCTAGAAAACTTGTCAATTTTAAGAATACATAACTTCTTATACATAGTCCCACATCTTGCACATCTACTTACACTGACTGACTGAACTCTGGTGGAAAGGGCTTCTTGGGGAAGCACAGCTCCGAAAGTGCCCACTCTAGGGGAAGCACAGGACAGGGCAGGGAGAGCCAGGAGCCATGGCCTGCTGGGACTAGGCCTGGGTCTGCTCCTTCTCTAAAGGGTGTATTGCTTCCTTCTTTGCTCTAATGCAGTTTCTGCAGCTTGGTCTACTACTGTGTCCATTTGGATTTTTCTTTTTTGGGAGCTCAAGAGCTGTGTCTATTACTAGGGTTGAGAAGCAAAGAAATGCCAGACCCTCCATGACATGCTTACAGACTGATTTCCCCCCTAATATCAACACCTCCATGAACTTCAGGATACCTCTAATTTCCTTTCTAAATTGGTCTCATTTACTCCCTATTAGACACAGGATTTTAAGGTTTGTCCATATCCACGATACTTTGGAAACATGGTATTTAATCCAATTTCAAATATCCCACCCCACTGTTAGACTCTGAATGCTATTCTTCTGTTGCTTGCCATACACATACCCTAAGGCAATACTATAAACCCAAAGGGGCAGCATTAATAGAAATGTGACCCTGTGTTTGTTCTTCTCACACCAATTGGTGATTTTATATAAGACTGTGGTCATTTTTAATTAGTCTTGAGTTGTCAGAAGGAAGAGTGAAGATGCGAAGTTACTCTTCACCATATAATTCTAAGATTGGGGATAAGGCTGTGCCAGTGGCAGAGCAGACACACAAAAACTTTACTGGTATTATCACATGCTGGGTTAAATATATAACACATGCTGGTGTATCATTAAACATATTCTCTAAAGGACTGTATTCTGCAATGTGATAAATAGGTTATAATGAAGTGCTAGCCGAATAACCTGCATTACCACTTACTTTCATAGGTTATTCCTAACATGACCCAGGAGGCAATGTAATTGAAGTACAGAAGCTGCTCCACAACAAAGATGTTCTCCTCCTCATTTCGAATACTCAGACTGTGTGCTTTTGAATCTGTCAAAATAAAAGAGGTCAGTTTTAATAATTGCTTTGTACAGAATACTGTTTTGGTTGAAAGAGTTAGGAAGTTCTACTCCCCAGTTTTATACCTTTAAAACTTAGATAGTATAGGAATACTAGAAACACACACACACACACACACACACACACACACACACACACACACACACACTGTATGCGCTTTCAGTGTTCAAACGTTCTGCTGTATATCTGGCTCATAGCATAGGGGCTGAGCAGAGAACTTAAGGCATCCACTTTGTCTCCCTCATTTAAAGCTCACTTTCCGGTGGCACTAAGCCACATGCTATTAATGGGATGCTGTTAGAGACTACTCTGTAATAAACAAAACTTTATCATAATTTTAAACTTAAATATGATTACATCATTTCCTTCTAAACCTCATAATGGGCTATAGTAAGTCAGGCCTATCTCTTCCTTAGACATTACTGCTACATTAGCGTTAGAGAAAGTTAGTTTTTCCAAAATGAGTTGCTCAGAAAAAATATCAAAGGGGTTTCCCAGAAATAGTACACACGGATAAAACATTTGGCAGCACTAAATACAGAGTTAAGCTGGTTCATTTATGCCAGTGTTTCTTTTTTTATTGTTGTCTTTATTTTATTTTTTTTTTGTTATTGAAAATAGATTTTTCTTCATACACTATATTCTGATTATGGTTTTTCCTCCCTCTACTCCCCCCAGTTTCTGCCCACCTCCCCTCCCACCTGGATACAACCCCCTTCTGTCTCTTATTAGAAAACGAACAGGCATCTAAGGGATAGTAATAAAGTTATACATAATAAGACAGAATAAAAACCAACAGAAGGATAAGAACCTAAGAAAACACACAGGAAAGAGATACAGATGCCACTCATTCACATGTTTAGGAACCCCATAAAAAACAAAACCAGAAACCATGATCTATATACAAAAGACCTGAAGGGTAAATAAAAATAAAAAGATACAATAAACAATAATTAAGAAACAGTTAAAAGAAAAATCCCTGCATGGCATTCAGAGACGAGGACCTCCATAGATGCTTTTGAGTTCCTTTTTTGCTGGCTGTCTACCGCTGGGCATGCAGTCTACCTTGAAGAGTAGTTGCCTTCCCCAGTGAGACTCCCTTAGAGAAACTAAGTTTTCATTTGCAAGTGGTTATTAATCAGATAACTCACGGGTTAGGGTTGGGAGCGTGTGTCCATTTTTCTTTCAGCTCCAGGACCCTACCAGGCCCTGTACCTGCTGCCTCAGTTTCTGTGAGTTCATATGTTATGCCAGCATTTCTTAAAGAACTCTCGATGTACTTGATACAGAGGGTATATAGTCTAGCGTTCCTCAAACCGTACCCTATCTTCATTTTATTTTAAAAACAAGTGCTCTTAAGACGCAGCACACTTTGGGGGATAGTGACATAATATTTTCCGTAGGACCTCTGCACACAGCTCATGGTTCCTTCTGTTCCACTATTCAAAAGTTACCAACCCTCAGGGTTTTACTGGGAATTCCTCCAGGTCCGAGACCAAGGTCAATATCTTTGACCATGGCTCCAATTAGTGGTGTAAGTGAGTTTCCTGCCACTCGGCGTGACCTGTTTGTCTTCCATCAGTCTAGCTCGAGGGCCACTTTTCTGTTCTCTAGTGTGAGAATTAGGAGAGTTAGTCACCAGTGCTACTTGGGGATGGCTCGTCATAGCAGGTGATGTGAAGAGTGAGTGTGTCCCATGCACGGTGGCAGCAGAGCCTACTTACGCAGCTTCTTGCACATGGACTGCACTTCCTCCGCAGTGACCGTCTTATGCCTGTTCTTTGTGATCATGAAATTGTAGCAGGAGTTCTGGAACGGTATCCATGGGGTACTCTGCGCGGGGGACGGACATTTAGCACTGTCTGGTGGTCTGACCTCCTCCTCAGTCTCATCTGGGGGGAAAAAAAAGTTAAGGGTGAGAACTCTAATTTCAGATGGAAATGTTAAATCCTGTTCACAGTCATTAGACTTGATTTGTGGGGAATACGCAGGAAGTTAGGAAGTAACAGCCTCGCTCTGTTTATGCTTGAATGTAGCACGAAGCATGCTGGCTCTCGGTGGTGAGGAAGTTATTTGACATAATTTTCTTACTCCTGCTGTGGAGTGCAGGAATGTGAAAAAAAAATGAGGTGTTTTTAGGTTACACGAGTTTCTGTCTTCCTGTCTTATTAAATGTCAAGGGCCGGGAGCCTCCTCAGAGGGACTTTATAAACATATTAATTAACAACAGGTATCTAATGGTAACCGTGAGATTCACTCTCGCATTTCTTGCTTGCTAATATCTCTAATTTTAATGAAATAACTTTAATGAAACAGTTATTCTTTTAACAAAATTAAACAGAAGTATCATTTAGAAAATGGCCTTTATAATATTTGATTTTTTTTTTATTCTATGAAAAAGTATTATACTCAAGAGGGTGCTAAACTCAAAATAACCCCAGACAGATTCATTATGTCTTAGAGACTATCGGGCAGTTTTTCTCCCATTTTGCAACAAATCCCTTTGTCTCAGAAATAGTGTGTTCTTTCTATCACAAACACAGGGACATGGACCCCTGATTGGGATGGGGATTGCATATTTGACTCAGCTGAGCCCATTGGATCCTGGAGTTGGAAAAGTGGGATTCAGACATCATTCACTCACTCCAGTGAGAGGCAGAAGAGAGAGTTGGGGAGCAGTCATGTTCCGCTACCGCTACTGCACAGAGAAAGCAGAAAGTTGACGAGGAGCAGAGTGCAGAGGCAGAGAGAGACAGAAAGGACAAGGACAGGCACAGGGCACATCTCTGGGTTTCTGTTTTCTTGTTGGTTTCCGGAGATTTTTGTTTGTTTTATTTTTGTGTTTTGAGATAGCGTCTTGCTATGTAGCCTTTGCTGGACTGGAATTTCCCATGTAGACCAGGCTGGCCTCACACTCATAGAGAACTCCCTGCCTGAGACTCCCTAGACCTGGGTGTCTGAAGCCCATCTCCTGGTGGTTGAGTTTTGTCCTTGTTTGCAGGGTAGTGTGCTAAATTCCCATTTGACTGGAGCTGCCTCAAGCGTGTGTGACTCCACATAATCCACTGAGCCTTTGTTTGTTTCTGAGACAGGGGCTTGCCTGGCACCCCTGGCTGGGCTCGGCTTGGCTTGGCCAGTCTTCTGCTCCACCTCTGAGTTCTGAGCTTAAAGGTATGTGCCACCATACCTGGAATTTTAACAGTGGCTTGAGATGTTAGTCGTTGATGTTAAGAATTAATTAAGAAAGAGTCCCCATAAGTTAGCTTTGTAAGTAATAAAACTATATATAAATAAAACTGTAAATAAAACTATAGGTGTCTTGAGGTGAAGCGAAGATGGGACTGTGTATGTCAATCAATGTCAATCAACACAGTCAGCTGATATACAAAAGACAAACTCCAAACTAAGGACAAAGCAATCTGTAATCAATAATTCTGAGTATGAATCCTTGCACCAGTTCTGTTGGGAAAAAATGACTATGGTGGGAACTGGGGATATCTCTGTGCTTAAGAGATGTCTGCTCCCCCCGAGGGCCTGGTTTGATTCTCAGCACCTATATGATGGCTCACAACATCTGTGACTCCAGTTCCAGGGATGTGATGTCCTCTTCTGGCTTGATGGACACTAGGCATATACATGGTGCACAGACACGCCATACATATACACGTCAAACACCCCATACACATAATAAAAATACATTTTTAAAAAGGACATGATAATGATTTTCTTATAATCCCTTAATTTTGCAAAACCAAACAGGTAAAATTCTACTATGGGGATGAGTAATGGCGTGAAAACAGCTGCAGTTCACATACTTCCTGGATAGTAGCAAATGGCACCCGGTTGGTTATCATCACAGTCGGCTGTTTTCCAGAATCCATCCGTGTCTAGTATCACACAGTCATCAAGTTGCTCATTGTTTCCAGCCCAGTTACTGAAATGGAGGCGTTTCCCATCTGACCAACCAAAGTTGAGTTCATCCTATGAGGTGGAGAAATTCGTTTCAGAGTCAATATTGACATTATCTCTTTTATATTATTTTAACCCAGGATATCAAATAATTATTAGTTGCATTTTGTACTGTGTCAAGCACTGCCTTAAATGTTGGAATCCTTGTGACAACCATCTGAGAGAGCCTTGGTATCATGGCCCTTTCACAGGTCACTAAGAGTGAATGCGGCTGGAACCCCATTCAGGCTGTTAGACCCTAGACTCTGGTCCTAACTATAATGCTGTTCTCAGACATCAGAACTGTTTGTTGGAAACCAGAAATCTCAGGTGGAGTAAGGACAACTCTGTGTATGGAATACTCTGGAGACAACATGGCATACTAGAAAGAACAGAAAGGAAGGAGCCTGTGTTGTTGTCAACCATGGTCCAATCACTTATAAGCTTTTGATTAGTGAAACTGACCCTCCAACTTTCCAGCCCTCCATCTGTGAAGTGGCTGAGACAGAAGACTAGACTAGTGTAAAATGCAGAACCAGGAGCAGGCTGGTACCCAGAGCTACAGAAACATTCATTCCTTAGTCCCGACTCTTCAAGCCCATGCATCTTACACTACTGCTCACACTGGTCTTTGGAACAAGGCAGCTTTCCTTTCAGTATTATAGATCAGTCTAGAATCTTCTAAACACTTGTCTTTAGAACTTGACAAGACCTGATCACCCATCTCTCTTGAGAACGGCTTTATGTAGTTGACATGGAAGTTCCAGGATAGTTATGAAGTTTTTCCCTGGTACCACCAGGGCACTAGGCCTTAATAACCATTGCTGGCCCAATTGCATTAAAGGGTTGAGTCTTTCTGAGGACCAAGGGAAGGTTCAAACCAGGAAACGGCCAAACCCAGCACTACCAAATGCTTCACTATTTTCGTAATGCTAGTGGTTGAATCCAGGGCATCATGGGTGTTAGGCAACTACTCTACCAGTGAATCCCTAAGCCACTGTGGGGCTTTAATCTTGCCCGCTAGGAAACATAGTTTTCTCTACACTTTGGCTGACACTGTCCTACATTCTTCCTCTGTGCTGCACTTGCCACCAGCCCCTGGCAATGGCCTTTGGAGCTTCCTTCCACTACAGACAACTCCTCCTGTCCCACCTCTCTGTATTGAATGTGAAATCAAGACTATAAATACCTAAGCTTTTAACATTTGCTCTTTCATTGATCTTGATTTGAACCTGGCTTTTCCATGCTAACACCAGGCTTTTAGCTGCATAAGGAAAACCTGTTCCTTCTTCTGTTCTTAGAACTGGAGGGCTGTAAGGAGGGGCAGTGGGCGTTATCTCCTTTGATGTCCCTTGATGTCCTTTCCCATACAAGCATACTGCCAGGATCCTTGCCTCTCTCTGACATGTCTCTCACATGAGGACTTGTCTCCCCTACTCCTTCCTGACAGTCACTACAGTGTCCTGAGTCATACTTCATCACTCTGTCCCAATCACTGACTTTGGGATGTCTTACATACTTAAATGACCCATGCTGTGATCCTGCTCTGGATTTCATGCAGCCCAGAATTGCTATACTTGAGATACAGTGAGCATGCTTTACTTCAGGCCAACGTCAATTTCCTTCTGAATGTATATAAAAACAACTGTCCTCATAACTCCAGGAGCCATGCTCCTGGTCTATACTTCCCTAAGGACATGTTACTCAAATTTTTATTTCTACATTATTTCTATTCTGTTTAAAAATCTTCAATTGTTTTTGATAGACAATGTTACAATCCTGTTATGTTGGAAAGACTTAAGGCAGCTTATGAAGACATATAGACAACAGACACACATAATACGTAACATAAGGGAGAAGGGAAAGAGAGCCACTTGTCAAGAGAGAAAGGCTAGCAAGATGGCTCAGGGGGAAGAACACTTGCTGAGTTTCCTCCCAGCAACCCACAAAAAGGTGGGAGGAGAGAACAGACTCCACAAAGTTGTCCTCTGATCTCCACATGTGTGTCCCCCCCACACCCTCACCACCACCACCACCATCACCACCACCACCACCACCACCACCACCAATAACAGTAATAATAATAGAAAATAGACTAAAGAAAATATTACAATCATTAAGTGGAAAATGAGGAAAATTATGAGACATGACTCTAACTGCTTTAATAATAAATCCTTAATACAGTAACTCAAGAATACACAGTAAAATACTAAACCATGTGTAAACTTCTGATACTTTGACTTTCCATTAAACAGTGAAAATTTTACTCTACAGCTTGGGCTCACCTGGAACTCGTTCTATAGCCCAGGCTGGCACTGAACTTATGATAATCCTCCTGCTTCAGGCTCCTAAGTGTTGGGATTACAAGTATGAAGTCACCACACCTTGATAACAGTAACTATAATACAAGTGACTTTAGTTTTTCTTTTTTTTATTTATTATATTTTACAATTTTAAGTGTGTATGGTGTGTGCATGTAGTGTATGTGATATGTGGATGTATGTGTGTTTGTGATATCCCTGTGTGTTTTGTGATGTGTGTGTGTAGGTATGTGTGTGATGTGCATGTGTTTTTGTGCGGTGTGCATGTGTGTGTGTATATATGTATCTGTGAGATGTGCACATGTCGATATGTGTGTGATGTGTGCATGTCTGTGTGTGTGTGTCTCTGTGTGTGAGATGTGCACATGTCTGGGTGTGTGATGCCCATGTGTCTGTGTGTGTAAGTGTTCATGCACTGGCACACATGTGCCATGATTTGGCTATGGAGGTCTAAGCAATGTTTGGTGCTCGTCTTTACCTTTGATCTTGTCTGAGACAGGGTCTCTTGTTTGCCTGTGTGCTCTAACTTCTTTCTGTTAACTCTGAAAAAACTATGGAAAATTCTCTGCACTTTACCACACCAAACTCTACTAGTGTTAGAGACCTGACAACTTCTGATTCTAGCTCAGTCAACAAAGAAAAATAGAAAGAGGTGGTCAATGAGTCTCTCACCTGAATCAAAAGACATGCACATAGACATTCACAGAGTTAAGTGCATAAGACTTTAAGATGCCGCTTTCATTTAGTTTACGGGAGGAGCTAACGGGAGGAATGGGAAACGTACATCTTGGCTGGAGAGTCCGATCCAGAAGGAGGTGTTGCGCAGAGTGGCCTGCACCGCCAGAAAGGCCTGCTGGTAAGGGTCTGTGATGCTTGCCAGCCGCATGCTCTCCTTCAGACACTCCTTCAGAGCACCGTGCCAAGTCAGGGGCTTCAAGATGATTTTGTACAGGTTGTTTAGATACCTCACAGTTTCCGAAGTGTTCTCCCAGGGCTGTTCGGCTTCAGTTTCTATTTGTAAAAGAAAATAAGAACAGCAGCTACTCCCACACTCTGTGCAAAGGCATGGAGGTCTGGCAGATTTCACCCCTTCCCGGTTTACTTCAGACATCACTTGACTATTTATTTTAGCCTTTTCTTGAATGACTTAAACATATCTTGCTGAATGGCTTAGGTGGAATGTCTGACTTGGAACTTCCCATTTCTGAAACCAGGACACTTTCGGTTAGTTGCTTTCACTCAGGAGGAGGAAGCCACCCAGGAGGTACATACGGCTTTAGGGTTCTTATCTGAATAAGGAAGTCATTAGAGAGCGTGGGGTAAAGGGCAAAGATTAACTTATCAAGAAAAGCTTTGCTAAGGTACACGGCATATGTGCCTTATGTAATAAAACCTTTTATTTAAATACTTATTAAAACCTTACCATGGTCAATTAAAACTAATGCAATGTATTATTTAAAAAAAAAAACTGAATGGTTTCTGTTTCATTTTTTTTTTTTCTCTCTTACTATATAGCCTGGCTGTCCTGGAACTCACTACGTAGATCAGGCTGGTCTTGAATTTACAGAGTCGTCTTCCTTTTCCTCCCAAGTGCTGCGACTAAAGGAGTGTGCCACCCAATGTAGGTGGTTTCTAGTACATGACTATGGAAAGGTGCAGACTGCTTCATCCGTAGAGTTGCCTATCATCCCTGTCAGCTGAATTCAACAGTGCTTGTATAGTACTGCAAGTTTCTTCACATAGAAACTAAAATCTTCAAGGTGTCTGAATGGAAAGAACATTGAACCCTAGCTTATTATAGTATTGAACTACGACGTTCATTAGGCAGCTATTAACATCTTCCACCATAGATTTAATATTTATATTTAACTGTGGCAATAATACTTGGGAAAAAACATAGTCTTTATGAGATAATCTGCCTTATTGTGTCAATATGAACTTATCTATGCTAAAAATGTAAGCTACATAACTATAAAATGATATGAATTCATTGTTAAGACTTTTGGCAAAAGGAACCCTATGTATCTAACAGCATAAAGATTGGTAGATATCTAGTTGACAGATGATACTGTGAAGGCTAAAGTTAAGTTTTAAGTTTTAATTACTGTGCTTAAGAGACTTATAAAACAACAACAACAAAAATATGCCTCTAACATGTAATAGCTTGTAAGCCCCACTTGTCCAAAATAACTTCCTGAATGCTGGGGGCTGTTCATATAAGATAGCAAGCCATATATTTTCACTTTTATAAACAAGGCTGGTAGCACCAACTGCACAGCATGTGCTTAATCACATGTAGGTGGGTGATACACAGGCAGGAAGTACATCAGGATGTGTTCTCGACCCCTGTTGGACAAAGGCAGGAAGTACATATTCTTATTTTGAGGCTATTATCTAGAAATCCTATGTATGGACCTGGCCAGTGTCCATCTTCCTGGCCAGTATTTAATAAAGCTTGCTTCAAAAATGGTGGTAGTGATCTTACTGTTGCCCGGTGAGATTAATAATACCTGAGTACTTCTGACAGAGAGACACAGAGTGGCGTTCTGAACAGGAAGTAAAATTCCAGGTCCCAGTAAGTGGTGACTTTTTGAGATTAAGAATCAAGGCACAATGGAAGTGAGACTCATCATCAAAGAACTAAAAAGAAAGGCAAAAATTAGTACAGTCATGGGACTGATATTCTGAAGATCCTTGAAAGAAAATTTTAGATTTTAAGTTCATGTTTCTTCTTCCCTATACAAACCAACCAACCAACCAATCAACCAACCAACCAATCAACCAACCAACCAACCAACCAACCAACCAACCAACCATCCAACTAACCAAAAAATAAAACAAAACAAAACCCCAAAAACTACACAAAACAAAACAACAATAATGAAAGAACCAACACAACTCATGAAAGAACTTACATTGGAATTTCTAAAGAACAAAAACAAAAACAAAAACATGACTAACATTTGGGGTCTAGAAAAAGGCAGTTAACTTTAGAAATGAAAAAGTGTTCACATAGATGTACATAGTTTTATTAAACATATAAAGAAAACCTGTTAGAAACAGGACAAAAACAACTATGGGAATTCTAAACTCTCTGAAGTCAGTCTTGATAACCCAACTAAGCAAAAGACAATTAACTCACTCAATAGCTGTGGATATTCTCTCTCTCTCTCTCTCTCTCTCTCTCTCTCTCTCTCTCTCTCTCTCTCTGTACATGTTTGGGTGTAATCTCACGAGCATGTGTGTGGCTGCATATTCACAGTAAGTGGGTTGATATTGTTTTTTTTTTCTCAAAAATTTCCAGTAATTTTTGAGACAAGGGTCTCTCACCTGCTGCTCTCTGACTCAACTGGACTAGCAGGAGAGCAAGACTCAGGGATTTCCCCTCTGTCTGCCTCCCCAGTGCTGGGATATAGGCTTGTGCTACACATCTGTCTTTTATGTAGGCTCGGGGATCAATTCATGTCCTCCTGTCTGTATGGCAAGGGACCTTTACCCACTGAGACATTTTTCCAGCCCCTTTATAAACATTTTATCATAATTAACTGTACTGCATACTAGAAAGTTTGCCTTGAAGTTCATCTCCTACATTACTCATTATGGAACCTTTATATTAAAATAAAAACACTGAGATGTAGTTCTATAACTAGTATTGTTCAGCATGTAATACTAAGAAAAGGGGCTGCAAGATGGCTCAGTAGGTAAAGGTGCTTGAAGCCAAGCTTGACTACCTGAGTTTCACACCTGGATCCCACATGGTGGAAAGAGGAAGCCAGCTCACACGGGTTGTCCTCTGATATTCTCATATGTACAGTGGCACAAACCCACATGCAAACATGCATGTACACATGTATACAAAACAAATAAACATATGTTTAAAAACACACACAGAAAGACAAGATTAGACCAGGAGTGACAGATTAAAAAGTTAAATCACTAAATAACTGTTAAATGAAAACAGAAATAATTATAGAAAATAATGAGAAATAATCAAAGGGGGATAGGATCAAAACTTATATAGAGAAAAGATGCATTATTAAATATATTTTAAAAGGGGAAAAATGAATGAAGAATTCAACATGGGAAACTGGATAATTCTACAAAAAACAGAATAGAAAAAAAATATAGATGTAGTATTGACCACTGTAAGTAAAGGACTGTACTGGATGTTGGAGACAGTGCAAAGAACCAAAGACAGACATCCTATTTTGTTGTGGATTGCTGTTTGTATTTCCTGCTCCCGTAAAAGGGGTGCCCCTACGAGGAGTAGATCAGGTACTCAGGTGAGGTCAGGTGAAATCTTAATTGTTCAGATAAGGCTAGAGCCTGTAATTGGACAGTAGAAGGAAAAGGCGAAGCTGAAAGTTTTAGAGAAGGGAGAGAAGGAGAAGGAGAAAGAAGAGAGAGACGGAGGACAGAGGAAGAAGATGGAGGAAGAAGAGGTTGAAGATGGAGCAGACTCACATGGCCTGGAGGAGCCGCAGGTAGCTAGGGATTTCATAGACCGGCAATAGAGTATATTTGCCCAATCTAGGTGTGCAGCTTATATTTACATCAATTGAGTTTTGTGTTCCTTGCACAGGCATTTTGGGGTTGGAGATTTACTGTTATAAATCTGAATGGTATAATAGAAGTCCCTAGTATTTTCATTTCACGGGGCTAAGGGGAGCTGAGTGAGTGGTAGCTCGCATTCTGTGGGCCAGCCACAGGGAGTGGATCCCCTGAGAAATGGTGGGGGAGTAGCAGGGAATGGGAGAGTGGGGGTGGGGCTAGGCATGACTGCTGATGCCTGCACAATAGTCGGATTTAGTATGGGTTCTTTTTAAAACTACACAGTGCCCTATTTTGTTTTGCACAACCACTAAGTTACAAGGATTAAAAAGCAAAACCATACACATATTTATTTTAATGCACTTCAGAATGTCAGTGGTACAGATGACTTCTTTTATTCATAGAGAAACATCAAACCCCTAAATGTGCCAGTACGCCTAGAGAAAATTGAAAATTGACACTGGTGGATTTTGAAAAATACTTATGCGTACTGGAGTAAAACTCAAAATGAATGATGTTTATCCAATTATTATATTGACTCTATGATAGCACTGGAACTTAAGAGTGGGAAATTGATCTTAGAAAGATCTAAATAAATTTCCAAAGGCACCCTGAACCCGGGCAGAGGCCTTGAGGTTGGGTCCTTGACTCCTTATCATTAAGGAGGAGTCTGGTATTGTGTACACAGTTCCTTCATTAGCACCGGTGGGGTCATGATTCCAGAACAGGGACAAGACAGAAAGCTGCACGCGTCACTTTGTGATGGCAGCATGACTGGAAGAAAAACATCGTAACAGAGCTTTAAAAAAATCAAAACTGGAGAAACCCTGTCTCAAAACAAAACAAAACAAAACAAAAACAAACAAACAAACAAACACCCCTAAAAAACAACAACAATAAAAATCAACTGGATGAGCAGAGATGCAGGCATTCCCAAATGAAACGCTAACAAATCTAAGTTGGTATAAATAATAATCTACTCAGAACAAGTAGATCTGGTGTCTGAAATGTAATCTCTTCGTGTGCTTTGCCATCTGCCAGGCAGCCCGATGGGAAAAACTCGGTGATATTTTGTAGATGATAGGAACAAGGTTTAGAAAATCTAATGCTTCTTCCTGATTGAAAATAGGAAATTCTCCTGTAACAGAACGCTACATCATAGTCATCACAAAGTTACCAACAAAAGCTTGCAGAGTGGTTGGTCGGTCTGCTAACCCCCAGACCTAACCATCAAGTCTACGGTGGTGGTGATCATTCCCTTTGTATCCCCATTTCTGGAAGTCCTAGCAAGTGTGGGGAAGTACAAGAAGAAGAAGAGAGGAGAGGCTATAGAGGCTACAGGGTCACCCACCATCTTACGTAGATTAGAGATGACCTAATTAGGAATCCCCAGAAGATCTACTTACAAAATCTAGAGAAGTGGTAAGAAATTTACCAAGATGGATGCTATGCATGTTAATCTTCACTGTTAACTAGTGGATTCAGAATAACCAGTAAAGCTGGTGGAGCCTCTGTGCAGTGATGGTGCATGTCTTTAGTCCCAGGGCTTAAAGGCAGAGGCAGTTAGATCAGGGAATTTGATGCCAGCCTGGTCTACACAGTAAGTTCCAAGACAGCCAGGGCTACACAGAGAAACCCTGTCTCAACAAAACAAAACAAGGCGAGACGAGACAAGACAATACAAGACAAGACAAAACAACCAAAAACAAGAAGGAAAGGACTGGTGTGGTGCCTCTCTGGCTGCCTGTGAGGGCATTTCATAGAGAAATACCCTAAGGAGAAAGACCCACCCTGAATGTGGGCGGTACCATTTCATGCCTGAGGGCCCACACCTTATAAAAGGGGGTGATGAGTGGTAAAGTTGGAGAGGAGAAAGCCGGAGAGCAATGCCCCTCACCCCTGCCCAGTACAATGTGGACTTCTCTGCTTTACAGTGTCTCCCACCACCATGGACAGAAACCTGAAACCAGGGTTCACAATAGACCTTCTTCCTAAAGAGTTCAGACCCTGCAGTTACCCTGACCCCAAAGTAACTGATACCGATGCCTATGGGGAAAAGGAAAATCACACAAAAATCCCCAGGCAACAGCTTTATGGGTGTCAGTAAGACAGTCAAGAGGAAGCTAGAATTACATAACATTTCACAATGACCTAAAGGCAGAAGTGTGAGTGAGGAGATCCTGTACACCACATTTCCAAACTAGGTGACAGACAGAAGGGTCGTATTTCCCCTAATATTTGGACAGAATCTCATCAGGAATTTAATTGCTGTGACAATCTCAAGATGTCTGTAGAACTGCTTTCACTACAGTGCCCTTCCCCCTCCATAGGCCTTATTTCCCTATTATTGATAATATCATCCAGAAATAAAATCTATGCCATTTCACATATAGGGTTTTTGTTTGTTTGTTTGTTTGTTTTGTTTTGTTTTGTTTTAGACAGGGTTTCTTTCTGTAGTCCTGGCTGTCCTGAAACTCACTTTGTAGACCAGGCTGGCTTTGAACTCAGAGATCCACCTGCCTCTGCCTCCAGAGTGCTGGGATTAAAGACATGTGCCACCATGCCTGGCTTATCACCCATCATTGTTTTGTCTTTTTGTTTTGGGAAAACGAGGTGGAGCGCTCATGTCCCCACGTTATATTGGTTATATTGGTTTCTGGACACAGGTTGTGAATTAAGTGCCAGGGGATCTGCTGCTGTGAAAGCCAGGCCCACCCACTTGGAGGCTGTGCTTCTCAGAGCTTTACTGAGCTGCAAGCCACCTAGTTAGCATGTGCAGTCTGGAGTTTTGAGTGCATGTGCAGAGTGGACAGCTGTCACCCCAGTCAGTGTTAGAGGAGTTGCTCTTTTCTAAAAAGAAGCCTTGTACCCCACGGTGTCACCCTCTGTCCAGACTCCTTAGCTTTCGGAAACTACTCCTAACTCTAGCTTTTTCCTTCCTTCCTCCCTCCCTCCCCCACTCCCTCCCTTCTTTTAGATTTATTTATTTATTTTCTGTATAGGAATACACTGTAGCTGCCTCCAGTCACACCAGAAGAGGACATCAGATCCCATTATGGATGGTTGTGAGTCTCCATGTGGTTGTCTGGAATTGAACTCAGGACCTCTGGAAGAACAGTCAGAGCTCTTAGCCCCTGAGCCATCTTTCCAGCCCCCAACTCTAGCTTTCTTAAGTAAGCTGCCTGTCTTATAAATGGAACTGTGCCTTAGGCTATTTCTTTTCTGTTATTTTTTAAAAAAAGTTTTGGGACAGGGTTTCATATATCCCAGACTGGTCTCAAACATACACTATAGATAAGGGTGACTGAGCTGCTGACTCTCCTGGCCCTGTCTCCCAAGTGCAGGATTACGCTTGCACCATGCTGCCTGGTTTATTCGTGCTGCTGGAGATAACCACTGGGATCTGTGATTGCTTGGACAGTACTCGATTGAGCCACATTCCTGGTCCCTAGGCTTCTGTTCTGTATCTAGTAACCTTTGGAGACTCAAGCATCTCTCATCACTCACTAGATGACTGACTTACAACTCACTCACATTTGCTGGTATGCTCAGTCTCCGACCGGCCAGCAGTGGGTGAAAGTTGCTGTAGGTCAGCTCTCTGTCATCTGTCCATTTGCTTATCCTTTCGTAGGCACTCCAGCGAAGACCGATCCATAGACTGGCTTCCATTTCCGGGAGCAAGGATATAATAAAATCTGTTAAGAAGAAATTTTTAGGAAAGCAGTTAGGGCCAGAGATGTGAGGACCTGAGTTGGATTTTCAGAACCTATATGGTAGAAAGGAATGACATGTTGTTCTCTGATCTTCACATATGTGCACGTAAACACACACACACACACACACACACACACACACACACACACACAAGTGCAAAAAAGTAAAAAGGCATTTGGATTATCTATCAAGGTATCGGTTTTTGCTTTCTCTATCGGAACGTAGTATAACTGTACGATTTTGTTTTAACTCCCCATAGTCTCTCAAAACTAACTTGGCTCTCAAATCAGAACAAAGCAAGGTTTCCAGCACACAGCACTTTCCAAGCTATGCTGAGGACCTAGTTTATCCCCATTACAAACCAACGGCACACTTTCCCAGAGATTCTGGTACCTTGTTCACTCCGGCTCAGCACAGAGGGAAGGGTGCCGCCATAGGAATGACAAATGCTGCTTGCTTGAGAAAACGTCACGGGCGCAGAGTTGACCTTTAGAAAGCACTGTAAACAGAGACACAGAGGGAGCCTCAGACTCCAGACACAAGAAAACCCCAGAAGCAGAATCGCCTCATCTTTAGTGCGATCCTGTCAACATGTGAGACGTGCAAAGGAATGCGACTTCAAATTTATACTTCCAATAAAAAACGTGTGGTGAAGTGTTCTCATGTTACTTATTACACGTGTCATCGCGTGTCTCTTACTCGCTCTGCAGTTTTTGTATTCAGTTAGCCATCTCTTTGTCTCATTTAACTCTCAGAACAAATGAGAAAGCTGAGGCAAGTCAAGCAACTTGACCCAGACACCAGGTAACTGCAGAGCGGCGAAGTGGTTATCCGAGTCTGTTCTATCCGAGAGCAAAGTCAAGGCTCTTACTCATCGCTCCCAATACCTGATGCATGTCTTTTCTTCTGGGTAGGACATTTTAATTCAAGTTTATGTCACTATGCAAATCAGCATAGTCCCAGCACCTTGGAGGAATTAAAAAAATTATCCTATGTTTTTTTTTTTTTTTTTTTCTAAGTCAAAACATGGCTGAGAACAAGGCTCAGTGATAGAGCTACATTGCTGCCCCTCCCCCAATCCAGAAGTCAAAATGGCCCCTGCTTGACTGCAGGCCCTTCTGCTGGCAAATCCATCTCTTCCTTTCTCTGTGATTAGGAACACAGGTTAGGGTGGGACAGCTTGTCTCAAACCGTGTTCCCTGAACCATTCTACAATTGTGTTTGGCCTTTTTATAGACTGGATGGTGAAAGAAAGGTGAGTCATGCAAAGTCACTGGGTGACTTCCAGAAACAACCCCAGAAGGACTCCACTGCTCCGTAACAGAGATGCCCTGTGTTGAATATGGTAGGGCAAAAACAAGAAGCTTGCTGCTCTTGAAGGCTTTGTGGGATCTTCACACCAGCCTAGACTATATCCTTCTACACTTCTTCTAAGTGAGAGAATGAACGTGTTAACATTAGGTGACAGTTTCTTCCTAGCATCCCAATGAATGTGTAACACACACAGCAGTAAGGCTCATGCATCCCAAAGAGGCAAGTGCAGAACTCACCATTCACCAGACCTCCTGCATCATCCATCTCCCCGTGTGGGCAAAGTCAAGGTTAAGTATTTTGTAGCACCTGTGTGGTCTCTGACTTGAGCTGATTGACAGAGGCTACTTAGCTTTTTCTCCTTTAAAGGGGGAAAGAAAGCAGGGCCCTTCAGTGGAGTCAGTTTTCCCCAGGCTGTGGGGTTAGTGACCAGCCGGGGGAAAGCAATCGGCATGTCAACAGCAGCAATGTTGGTGTTGGGAACAATAAAATACAAAGGCCTGTAGGCATCCCAGCTTGAGAAATGAGTTTCATGCCACTTGTGCTTCTGGTAACAGAGACCACGTGGGAGGCTGTCTCAGAGAAGCATCTGAGAGGCTGCCCTTCTACTACAGGTCATCTAAGCAGCAGGAAAACAACCATAGTTGGCACAGTGCAACGAATCTCTTCTTACCTTATTCTGAAAAGCAATCCAATTCCCAGTGCACTGTACTTTAGCTGCAGGGTCTGGACTATATGTCTCTAATGAAGATACATTATATTTTTCACAGATGAAGGGCAACTTGTCATTACAGTCCGCTCGTTTACTTAAGTCTGAAAAGGGAGAGCTGGGATTGTGATGATGAGAATTTTTCATTGAGTGCATTTAAAAAACAACGGCTAATAAAGATAGGCTCCTTTACCATACAGTTTTTGGTGCTAGGGATGATCTGAAGCCTACCCTCTGCCCTGAGAGAAGTTCTTTAAAGCAGTCATTCCTGATAGTTAAATATATATTCTTGGTCTCTACTGGTGACTTCTGCCTCTACTATTATTCATGTCAAGAGGTTTATACAATAGTGATATTGCCTGTAAAAATTACATGTTTGATAAAGCAACCATATGTTAAGCCAGAGAAAGGGGCTGAAACAGGAGGAGAATTGGCAGGGACATCTAACAAGGGGTTACACAGCTACTGCCTGTTCACCCCTGCAAACTTATCTGTCCACTTAATCAACTATGAAAGCACTAAGCTTAGTCTAAAAGTAATAGCTTGAAGATAAAAGAACTGAAAAGATCCACATTAGAAAGAACTTCTCTTGGCAATCTGAGCTACTGTCATCAATGGTAAATTAAGAAGAAACTACTCAGAAGGAAGACAGATTTAGGCAGTAACTGAATATGAAGTTCACAGATACACGGTCAACATGGGGGAGTCAGAATGAAGTTTACCAAGAATCCACGACTTGGCTGACATGTACAAACATTCATCTCCAAACGTCATGGGATAACGGTACCACAGGCGTCGCGGAGAGCTGAAAGGAAGGTGGGGGGGGGTGGGGGGGGAGGGAATCTGAGAACTTGCAGCACAATTACACGTCTTCTTAGTCTTTACTCTCAATCATCTTAATTATCAACGTATGTTAACATTATCATTTTTAAACCACTCTACCAAACATGTAGAGAAACTCGGTTTCTCAAATAGATGGACTATGTTTAAAACTGTTTAGAAGTAGTAATCTCCTCACACAGGGAAACAGGACTGCTTCTTTTGTGATCAATTGCGTTGGTATCTAAGGTGTTACGTACCCTAGAAAGTAATGATCAATTGGATTCTCGCTCATTTTCACCCACCACTTCTGTTCATCGCCAGATATCTGAAAAGAAACCGCACACCCATCCTTACATGTGCTGGATATTCTAGGTCACTTTTCATTTAAGTATTCTGTTTTATTGTAACCACAAACCACAGGAATCTCCAAACACTCCATTACTTGGTTTCAAAAAATAATATATACTGGAACCTTTCATCAAAAATAATATCTTACTCTATATACCCATAGGTCATATTTTGGATACAGAAAATGACTGCTATAACCATTCATATATATATATATATATATATATATATATATACAAATATACATATATGTATATATTAATTGAGCATATAGTGTCTTATTGTTAATTATAAACCTTAATACTAGTTTCTCACCCAAAGGCTATTTTGTGATTTAATTTTATTTTCTACTAATAGAAACAGAAAGTTAAAAAGCTTAAAAAAAACAATAATGAACAAAGATTATATTCTCTACTGATACATATCTATCAAATTGATTCAGTCACCTGTATTTTAGTACATTAAGCAATTCTCTTTAGCCTTTCTAGCATGATTTTTAATTCTATGAAGCAAACTGTATTTTGTATGAGAATTTAATCTCTCTCCCTCTCCCCCTGTATCCTTCCCTCCTTCCTTACCCTCTTCTCCCAACCTCTTCTCTGTCTGTCTTGCTCTATAGTTCAGGCTGATCTGGCTCAAATTTACAATTTTGCTGTCCCAGCCTTCCAAAGGCTAAGATTATAGACATATACTACCATGCATGCCTAAGATTTCCGGTTTATAGACTTTAGAAATATTATGTAAATAATATGTGAAATAAATGTAAATATAAAGAATTAAAATGCATTTGTTTGGCTGGAGAGATGGCTCAGTCATTAAGAGCACTGGCAGCTCTTCCAGAAAATCAGGGATCAATTCCCAGCATCCACACACTGGAGCTCACAACCAGCTGTGACTACAGCTCTAGAGGATAGTTCTAGGGGTTGCCCTCTTCTGGCCTCTGCAGGTAGTGCATGAACATGGAACACAGTTTAGGCAAACACTCATACCTACATACATAAAATAAAAAGAATTAAAAATCTCAAAATGCATTTGTTTATATTACATTTGCTATTTTGTTTTTGATTGCTTTTAGTCCTGTAAAAGATGTTATCGTGGCAAGAAAGCTGTGATTGCTAGCACAGTATAAGACGGCTTCTTCGTAGTTTAAGTGGGGATCAGCAACAAACCAGTATTCACTTCCTTCGATTATAACTGGGGGCCCATGAATTCCAGTGCGCTCTAAAGAAGAAAACAGAGTTACACCTGTGATAATCAAACACAAATGGCTAAGCATGGGGTGTTCAAAATGAATCAGTAACCACTACTATAGGTAAATGATTCCCGCCCCCCCCCCCCCCCCCCCCCCCCCCGCCAAGGTCTGCTGCTTCCCTGCCCAAGATTCTATTGACTGGTAGAAGAACCATTAACAGGGAGGGCCTAGTAACACTGGTTATACTGGAAGTCTGGTTATACTGGACTGTGACCCTGGTACCCCCCTTTTCTCTTTCATTGTCTAGCCATCTTGAGGCTAGTGGCTTATTACCTCACAGGCTCCTTGTAAAGGATACATTGTATCACTACAGACATTTAAGGATGTATTGTATCACTGCCGGGGTTTAAGGATGCATTGTTATCACTACAGGCTAAAACACTATAGGCTACCAGAGGAAACTTCCAAGTTGTTAGACAAAAAGTCTTTTCTTTTAAAATGTGATTGTTTCAGTTAATTTAACACAGCAGCCCACTAAGAACTCTGGCTGTCTGGCCCGCAGAAGTGCTGACAGTGACAATCTAAAGACTTCTGGACCTGTGGCTAGACTATCCCGTGCTCAGAGGAGGAAGTGCTGTCTCTGTTACCTCATCCCATCCCACCCACATGACACCTCTGCTGCCTGCAGGCATTTTACTAGACAGCATGAGAAGTATCAACTAACAACAAACTACACTCATTATCCCAAAGGATCCAAGTTGAGTTGGCTAAATTCTGATGCTCAACTTACCTGGATTATACCAGTCTGGCATCTGGGGAGTGCTACCTGTGTGAGAAGAGAGCAATGGCTTATGGTTAGTCCGGGATCACAGAGCATGCATCCTGTAAATGGAGACAAGTAGGCAGCCATGCGAAGCATTGTGGAGACTTGTTCATTTTGGATCAAACTGTTTCATTTCCAGTTGGAAACATCTGAGTAGGATTTCTCTGGGTTTATACTAACACTTGCTTTAGTACTGACCTTTTAAAAAAGGCAGGCCTATCGAATATTAATTAAGTATTGCTAGTAGTCTGGCATTGGGGTACGCAGTTCAATGGTAAAGTAGTTGCCTTGAATATGCAAGGCCGTGGGTTCAATCCCCATGATGAGAACAGAAAAAACAACTTTTTAGCTGTTTTTTTAGCTTGTATTAAAGAAGTCACACACAAAAAAATATGGCCATCAGATGGAAAGCAAAAAATAGTAAATGAGATTCTGTAGCCTTCACATACCCGCACCAAGGGAAGTGCAGCAAGGGAACAATGCATCTAAAGGAGCCTGAATATCTGGTCTGTACACCTGCGGTGGATTTTCACCATTTCCTATGATGGGGCTGGGAAACGTGCAATGGTGTAGCAGTGACTTCTTAAAGAAGACCAAACCAAGCTGAGAGGTAAGTAAGAAAGTCACTCAGGAGTTCTGGATGGAAACAGGAAATATGGCATACTCTGTAGAATTCTGGGCTTTGGCATTGGTTGGCCAGATGTCCACATACACCTTGCCTTTGCCATACTCTAGATCAGATCCCTGACTCCAGAGCCTCCAGTTTCTACTCTGTAAAAAGGAGTCTCTACTCACAAAAGCTGAGCAATGGTCCTCACAGAACTCCAGTGGCTTCCCACCCCACTTCATATCAGCTGCAGTCACACCGATTTCAAACAAATACATACTTTGTTTAGTCTTAGAAATTATAGGGTAAATTTGTTGGCCCTAATTTCATGTGTTCTTGGGACCCAAAGCATCGGGTTTTCCTCAAAGCTCTGCCTACACATCAAGTGTGTTTAGTTTTTTTGGTGAGACAGCTCTATTCATTTTGGATAGTTTTCAAGAAGAGTGCTGGAAGATAGTCAAAACTGTGCATGGTTTCTTGTTTATAATTTTGTCAAAGACAAGGTATCTCTATGGAGCCCAGGCAATCCAAGTCTGGAAATCTAAGTGCTAGTCTACAGGTGTGTACCCATAGAGTGAAAAATTATAAAGACCATTTTATAAAATATATACAGGCTTTTTCTTTACCCCTAGACCTAAGCAAAAGAATGCAAGTTTTAGAAAGCGGAACTGAATGTAAGATTTCAGGCCTTCACTGCCCCGAGATACATTCCGGGAAGAGTACATTATCCCTGAACCAGAGGACACTTGCTGGATTAACATTCCTCAAGCCACCCACAGGTGGGAAGAGAACCCACCTGTGGGTGGGGAAGGCCCAAAGCAGGAAGACACATTCCTGACTACAAAGAAAGATGCAAGTCATCTGGGTGGTCCCAGGAACTGGCTGACCACAAGATGAATGGTTGTGCGAGGTTACATCCTTACAAAAGATAAGTGTATTTTCTACTATTTTTATGTTATGTTTCCTTGGTTACTCCCCCCCCACACACACACTTGAGGTCTTCCCAGTGTTCTAGAAAGCTGTAATTTAAGTCTAACTAGATGCTCTGCTAACCTAGATAAGCTTCCGCCTACAGTAACTGCCCTCCGCCCCCACTGACTGGTATAGCCTGCTGATGTTCAAAAATTGTAAAGCAACCAATCATGTGTAACTGCGCAAAAATTCCTCCCTTTCCCCACCCCATGCTATAAAAAGCCCCTCAGCTTGCTGGTCTTTTGTCAAAATCTGCTCCTGCCTGGGCAAGCAGTTTGACCGTTGGCTGGCCAACTCTCCCTAATAAACCTCTGCTGATTGCATCCAGGTACGGTGTCTTGCGATTTTTGGGTGGCCGTGACTTCTTGAGACTTGAGTAAGAGTCTCCTGAGTTTGGGAGGCATACCACCATGCCTGACTTCCTTCTTCCACCCTGCTCCTTCTTTTTCTCCCTCCCTCCCTCCCTCCCTCCCTCCCTCCCTCCCTCCTTCCCTCCCTCCCTCTCTTCTCTCTTATCATTGCAGGCTCTACTGTCATTTTCAATGGGTTTCTTGAATTTGAATTTACATCACCTATCAGCATCTTGGAGTTCACTGAAAATTGCTTCTAAATGTTACAAGGGCCTGCCCAATCCTGATCTCTTCACTACTGCTTCATTTTTCCCAGAATACCTCCTGGCCCAGCATTTACAGTGTTCAAAGTTGGGAAAGCAGTGACTTGCCTTTTGGAATCTGGCACACCCATTCAAGTTTTGCATCACAAGCAAAAGGCTTTGAATAAGCATGGTCCCTCCAATCGTCATAGAGATGCCACATTCTTCGCCAAGGTGTGTCAAGTACCTAAGGGGTGGAAAAAAATGGCAGAATATTCTGAAAAGGTTGCATTTCTTTCCAAACGCTGGAAGTCATGGCCTCCACCTCTTCTTTAGTTCCAGCACCTACCACACTTGCAAAATGAACAGATGCAGAAACGGAACGTTAAAAAGTAACTTAACAGCTTGGGCAAGGGTTTTCCAAGTGACAAAGGAAACAAAGGTGGAATTTATGTCCAAAATGGTAATCGTTGTCCTCTTTTTGCTGACATGAAACTTTATATTTTACATTTTTCCCATTTCTTTCAAAAATTACAATGAAACCTTTTCCTTGTATGCATGCATTCATTGTTCTGTATTGTAGAAGGACAGTTTTGTGCTAGTATACATTATATGCTGAGTATCTTGTACTTCTCAAGTTTGTATCCAAGTAAAGTCATAGCCAAGCCAGACTAGAACAGAGCAGATCAGAAAGTGCCAGTGACCCCTGGGCCCAGCAGTGCAGGCTCAGGCTTTGGTGCTGCTACTCCGCTTGTAAGATGTGTGATTAGGACGAGAAAGGAACAGTGAAGGCTCAAGCTGGGAGGAGCCTCCATCACTTTTATGATTCTTTTTCTCTTAAGGCCAAATTTATGAGTATTGTGGTGAGAGAGGCATGAATCTCTGGACAGGAGACCAGGTCCTAGATGGCACCTCTTCTACTCATTTGTTTTATTTTTGGTAGATTTAAAATCTCTCCATATGTGTAGGTCTATGTACCCTTTAATTACAGTTTATTGTGTCTGTGTTGTAGACAATTCTGAACAGCACGTTAACTTCTCTGTGCTGAGTTGTAAATACTATAAAGTGAACCAGTGTGGTAACAGCTGCTCAGGAGAAGAGTTACCCTGAAGACAGTGTTCTTTTCATATTCATTTGTATCCCCCTCACATTTCTGATCCTTTCTTGGGTTATGGGATGAAGGTTCTACACACATATCTCTTCATCCCTTGTTTTCTCTTACTTTCTGTGGTTTCCTCAAAACTGTTTCATGGCCTTTTGCTTTTTTAAGCATTCAGTTTCCCCCTTTCAACCCTGATCTACAGATTTCAACTTAACATATCTCTTACACCTATGCTATATTTAACTAGTTAATCATAATATATCAGACACTTTGAAAAACACTGCTTCTTCTGCCTCTTTCCTCCCTCCCTCCTGCCCTCCCTCCCTTTCTCCTTTCTTCTTTCCTTCCTTCCCTTGCTCCTTCCTTCCTTCCTTCCTTCCTTCTTTCTTTCTTTTATTGAAACAGGTTTTCTCTGTGTTACTCTCCTGGCTGTCCTGGAACTCACTTTGTAGACCAGGCTGGCCTTGAACCCACAGAGATCTGCCTGCCTCTACCTCCTGAGTGCTGGGATTAAAGGTATGCACTATGGTACCCAGCTTTCTGTCTGTTTCAATGAATAACTTGCCAGTAGAATAGAGGGCAGAGGAAGCCCGGAGGGAGTGAAGCCCTGAGGGAATGTGTGCTGTTGACATGGCAGCCATGCCAAGGTTCCTGAAGCCTTCACCAGGGGATATGGACGTAGATGTTGATCGTGCAGAAAATGTCTGCCATAGCGTTTTCCCTTGGAAATTTACAGCCTGAGGATTGATTGCTTGCCTTCAGAGGCCGTTCCTACTGGATTAGCTGAGCCTGTCTCCTTGTTCAGCCGTGTGTAAAAACCCTGCCTCTCAGTCTACATAATAAACAATGTGAACTCCCGGGGTGCCATGGTTTCTCCAGCAGAGACACCAGTCCTCCTGTTCCCAGCCTGTATATGTGTCTGTGTGTCTGTATGTCTGTGTGTCTGTCTTTTCTTCATTCCTTTACCACCTTAGCCAGGTCCAGCCACGGAGACAGATGTGCTAGGACATGGGGAAATAGCACAGTGGTGAAATATCATGGGCCTGAACCTGTGTGGGTTTAAGTTTTACTTCTGACACATCTAAGCTGGAATCTCGTTCTCAAGTTGATGATATGGTAACTGCACCTATGTCACAAGATTGTATACATTTAAGTGCCTACTCCAGGGCCTGGCTCATAAAGGATCCATAACTACCATCGTAAGACCAATATCATTTTTGTTCTTATAATGATTCCTCATAGTCTATACCTTCTCTTTTGCCTATTGGAGCCCTTAGCCAATGGTATCAGAGCTTATTGAACTGTCTATCTCTTGCTCTGCTGGACTCTTGTGAAGAACACAATCACTGTTACCTTCTAGTACCTTGATGAACCTCCCAGACCCATCACTTATGAAATGGATAAGCGAATGGATTCTGTACAAGACGCCTCATGTGCCTGTGATATCGTCTAGTCCTAGCTGCTGCATCTTGGAAACATCTCTCAAGATAAATCTTCCTCACATCCTTGGCTCACATTCACCACCCTGGCTCACCTTATCCTTTCTCAGTTTTCAAAACATCCTGTTCCCATCAAAAATAAACCAAATTGAACCAACCAAACAAAAACTCTCGCAGAAGTCCAAGCACCTTAACTTGATGGCAATCTGATTTTCCAACATTTCTTAAAAATTAATTTGACTAAATGTATGTGAGGGTCCTACTTGCACATTTTTCTGCATCACCGGAGTGCTTGGTACCCATGCAGGTCAGAGAGGACAACACATCTCCTGGACTGGAGTGATGAACCATCAGGTGGAAACCCAGGTCCACAGCGCTGGAAGAGCAGCCAGTACTCTAAACCACTGTGCCATCTCCCCATCCTCCAAGGACCGTTTTTAGTATTATTTCAAATAAAACTGGATACATCCTGTTCTTCTCACTGTCAATCAAACTTCCATTGTATTCTTGCATTACTGCCCGTTAGCAAGCCTTGCCCTGTTGCCCCTGCAGAAACTCTATCCATCCTTAGAGACCAAGGCCAAATCCCTACTCTTTCTGGACAAATCTTAGCGACACTTCCCCTTTTGACTTTTCCTCTGCTATCTTCAGCCCACTCTTGAAGTGTACCTTACTCTATAATGACGATAAAGCTGTGGCTTTTGAACATAAATTTTATTTTCTTAAATTAAGTGTAAGTCAGACTGCTTGGGTATGCTTTCCACCACTGTTGGCATCACACTGCATGACCAGAAGGTATTCTAGGGATGTTTTGCCTGACCTTACATGATGCCAGATTTGGGTGTGGTGTGAGGGGCGAGTTCAAGGCTTCACACAAGCTAAGCATGACCTCTGTCACTAAGCTCTAATGGCAGTCCTTGGATTTTATTTTTAATACTGTTTTTTCAGTTGGTACTAACCTTGACAGCAGCACAGTCTCTGATGTCATAATCCTGTTGAAACTCGGGCTCCATGATCATAGCAGATACCTGAGAAGATAAGTCAGCCTTGAGAACGTCGCAGGCTGATACAATATTTGCAACTTCCAAACAGTTTAGGCAGCCTTAATAGTCCAAGCACGCTCATTGGCCACAGAAAGAAAACATTTTCAGACTTGACTTTGTGAACGATCTGGATGCCAAGTCATGAGAGGGCTCAGGGACTACAGAAATGTCCTTAGTTTCCCAGGAAGCCACAGTCTCAGAAGTGGGGTTGGTGGGGCATCAAATCACCCCCAGAGCCAGAATCAGCAGCTTAAAGAGCTTTTTTTTTTAAAAAAAAGTATTTGAGATGTGGTATATTTGATTAACTAATTTCAGCTATCCCTCAATTTGAAAACAAAAGTATGGATGCTGTCATTTAGCAAGAACACAGAATGAAGTGACATAAATAACACAGTCTCTGGGAAATGGGCCCTTAGAAGTGTCCTGCAATGTGGAACTCCTAACAGCAGGAGCAGCAGAATCATGTCCTTGGTTCTGTTGCCTGCCTTTGGATCCCTTTGTCTAGCCTCAACAGAAGACTGTCTAGTCTTACTGCAACTTGATATGCCAAGGCTGGTTGACATTCATGGGAGGCCTCCCATGAAAGGGGAGAAAAGAAGGAGGGGTGGATGAGGGGGGCCAAGGGAGAAGGACTTGGAGCAGAGGAGGGAGTGGAAGCTGTGATCAAGATGTAAATACGTAACTCAATTAATAAAAACCAAAAAGAAAAAAGAAAATCTCTAAGAAAAGCTAGGAAATTCTTATCCCTAGGATACTAAATTTTGTACCTATTTTTTCCTGTGAGAATTTTGATATCTAGGGACATTTTGTAATGCTAGCTTGGCAACATGTAAAAGTCCAATAAGTTAAACACACACATTCACACACACACACAGCCACACAGCCACACAGCCACACAGCCACACACACACACACACACACACACACACACACACACACACACACACAAGAAATATAATGCAATACCTCTCTTTAGATAAGGTAAACACTCAAGTATTATTCAAGTTTGAGTATTATTATGCTTAATACAGAAGAATACTTTGTGTCTTTCTTCCCATACCCTGTAAGTAAATCTGTTTCTATTTCAACACATGTGTGTGTGAGTAATTCTAAGGATGTCACGGTTTGTAGATGGATTTTTGTCTTTTTAATTGAGGTGAAACTGCTCGTGTCCTAACAGTGCTTTAACGAGCACACACTTCGAGCCAGTGAACTTAGTCAGGATATGCATTTCCTCAGACAGCTACCACAATGGGTGCGGTTGTCAACTATGGTCCCATATGGCACAACAATAGATAGATCTTTTGAACTTATTGATTATCTAAATAAGATTCTGTATCTTTTGACAAACCTCTCCCCCTCCTCTATCTGTCCCAGTATCATGTTTCAGCACGCTAGTATCAATATTCTGTAGCTTTCTCAGAAAGAATGATATACTTTGGTGGAACTACATCCCCAGAGTTGTTCTTGTGGTGGAGACTTCTTTGGCTAACCAGGGTCTTCCATAGTTCCATACAAATTTTAGATGTAGATGTTTTATTTAACAACGAATTTGAAAGAAACATTTTTCCCATGTTTTTTTTTTTTTTTTCCCCAACATGAATGTTATAACTTACTGGTGTACGGTCACTCCACTGCCAGGACCCATGTAAATCAGGGCTTCTTTTATTCAGACCTATCCACAACCAACGCTGCCCACTATGTTAGAAAAAAAAAGGAGGCAGTATTAGAAGTTTAGGACAATACTTGATAAACATATTTAGCATTCTCATGTCTAAAGTGACTGAGACATGTATGTGTATGAGTTCAAAACCAACAGGAAAGACAACCTTAAGCTACACAAAGAAAGAAACAAAAATCAAACCCTTAGCCCAGAGCAGCCATAGACAAGGTTCCACATTTTTTGGGGGGGTGTTTCGAGACAGGGTGTCTCTGTGTATTCCTGGCTATCCTGGAACTCACTCTGTAGACCAGGCTGGCCTCGAACTCAGAAATCCACCTGCCTCTGCCTCCCAAGTGCTGGGATTAAAGGTGTGCGCCACCACTGCCCGGCCTAAGGTTCCACATGTTTAAAACTAAATTTTAAGTCACTTTCTGTATATGAAAGGTAAAAGATCTATTCTGCTTTGGATTTTGAACAGAAACCACTATCATTATAAGTTCTTACTGTAATGTTTCCTACCAGGCAATATTTTCAGATAGAGTCAGTGGCAATAATGGCCGTCCGCCCCGTCTTCTTTTTCTAGACTTGGAATTACGGATGTTGTGAGCCATGATGTTGGCGTTGGATATCAAAGCCAGGTCTTCTGTAGGATCGACAAGTGCCCTAAACCTCGAGTCACTGCTCCGGCTGCTTGTCTTGTTTTTGAGATGGGGTGGAGGTGGGGGTCATGTGGCTGAAGATGGTCCTGAGCTCCCTGTGTGCAGTCAAGAGTGACCCTGAACTTCTCATCCTCTTGTTTCTATCTCCTAAGGGCTGGGATTAGAGGCATGAGACACCATGTCTTATTCGGTGCTGGCACTTGGATTCTGGGCTTTGTGTGGGTTCTTGATGAGGTGACCTATGTTCCCAGCTCCAACAATGGCATTTTAAAAAAGTGTCTAGGGGTTACAGATGTAGTTCAATGCCTATAATGTTCAAGGCCCTAGGTTCCATCACACACACACACACACACACACACACACACACACACACACACACACAGTCTTTATAGCACTATCAAATGTCTTTATGATACAAAATAAGCTATTTGGTTAAAATTTTACTAAACAAAAATTTAAAAATACTTTAATTCCCATTTTCCAGTAATTTTAAAGTGAGCAAGTAGTCATTTTTAAAAATCTAAATAAAAAAACGCTTCCACGATTATATTTAATACCATTGGCATTATATTTCTAAGTTATAGCATTGATCTGGGTATAGTGATGCCACAGAGAAGTATGAGATCAGATGCCTCCTGTCAAACAGAAGATATCACAGCCAAGGAGACATGATACATATGAGCCCATGGGAGTTACCAAATGAAGCATATAAAGTCTAAACATTATCAAACTACAGCATCTAGAGAGGTCACAAAGGACTGCAGTGTACAAATACTTCCTGAGGTTGGAGGAAAAAGTCTTCAAAAGATGGCATATATATATATATATATATATATATATATATATATATATTTTTTTTTTTTTTTTTTTTTTTGGAGCAAGAAATCCAAGCACTTACCATGTTCCAGAAGAATGCAGCTAGATGCCTCACAGATGAATATATACAAACATGAAGTCAGGAACACACATGCAAGTGATACCTTTCCCTCTATCGGGGAATATATGTATTATGTATATGTATATGCATATATGTATATGACAAGTGATCCAATTGCAAAACCTTCCTCTGACTCTAATTTCAACAGAAAACATTCCTTAAAATCTAGACTTCTTAGGCTTAAATAAGTAGCCAAATTCTATCCCTTTAATTTAACTTTGTGTTGGGACAACACATATACACATATACATGCATACATAACATATACATAAATATAATATAACTATATATACATATATGTATATATACACATATGCATATATAAATATAAAATGTAGACATTGTGTATACATAAATACAATATGAATATATTGTGCACATATGTAATATGCACATAAAATATATACATGCATATATAATATATACATAAATATAATATTAATATGTATTTCAGAAGAGGTAGGACCCAAATGCAAAAATAATTGGTACTATTTAGTTTTATAGAATATACAGAATATATGGAATGCACAGCTATAAAGTTACTGAGAAGTATAAGCCTGAATGTTTTTATGCAATTTTTAGTCACTTGAAGTACCAACCTAACTTTATACCACCTTCTTACTTTTTAATAAAGTAACTGCAGCTGGTCGTGGTCACACACACCTATAACCTTAGCACTTAGATGCAGAAGCAGAAGGATGACTAGTGTGAAGCCAACTTGGGCTAGGTAGCCTGTTCCAGCTCAGCCTGAGCTGCACAGCAAGATCTTATGACAGACAAGACGAGATAAAACAAAACAACAACAAAAAACCCCCAGCAAAAACTAACAACAAAACCCCACATGATTTCCTTTTCTTAACGTTCCCCAATAGTTTAATATCAGTCAGTATTTTCTCATGTTTTCAACTTGTTTAACTTAGAGAATAAGAATTATATAACAACATTTGCTATGCTGTTAGATTTGTGGAAAATAACCAGCAGTTCACAGACCAGATAAAATCTACTGGAGGCAATTAAGTCCAGTTTAAATTCAGCAGCTATAAGGAATTTCCAATTGTCAGCTGCCTCTCAGCTCTCCCACAGCCTTCCTGCTGTATCACAAGTCCCTAAACCACAGGGTCTAGACAGTGACCACACACAGGTCACCCTTCAGCCTGGTCTAAGTTTTTCCCTCAAACTCATATGACAATATAACTATTTCTTCCAAGTTTTTCCTGAGAAATTCCCTAACATATGCTTTTGAGTTCATTTAGGAAGAAAGACCAAAACGCACCTATTGCTTAGATTCAAACAGCTACCCAATACCCGCAGGCTTTGCCATTGTCTGCCCCATCCTTCCATGGCTCCTGGGGCCTCTCACCAGTCTCCTCTTAGCCAGCTGTTCTCCATCTTCCAATTGACAAACTTCTCTGCTTTAAAGTTTATTTCTGAGTCCTTTGCTGACGATTAGAGGGTGGTTTCTTATAGACTTTGCTCAGTTGTCTAAAATATCTCTGATCATCACTACTTTCAGAGAATGAACTCCATTTCTACCCTGAATTTAGTTTTCATCTTCATTTGAAGGGATTCCCTGGAGTATTATAAACACAGAGAACAGTAGGTACTCATGGTGTGTGTGTGTGTGTGTGTGTGTGTGTGTGTGTGTGTGTGGTGTGTGTGTGGGGGTGGGAGTGGAGGAGAAAGTAACTTCTGAATTACAACTTGTTCAGTTTTATCTTCCTTAGCTGTTGCTAGATAAAGGAAAGAATAAGCTGGAAACTACATTACTCGCTGCATACTGCTGCTAATGCAGATTTCAGGAAAGCTGGAGAGAGAGAGAAAAGTTCTTGATCATAACTGGGGAATCAGATCAAAACGAAACATTCCCATTTTTTTTTTCTAAACTGTTTCTACGCCACACACTAAGCATATAGTTCTAAGGCTACGTGGAGACGCTGCAGAAAGGATTAGTAAGTGTAAATGTGTTAAAATTCTGACTCTCAGCCCAATTTCCTGCAACATTTGGTTGCTAGGGAAAACAGTATCTTAGCTACAACCCCCAATAAATACTATTTGATGAGGGCTCTTAGTCCGCAAAGCCTAGATTTATATCTAAAGCCATTTTATGCCTCTGCAATGGCCGCAAACAAGGCTTTCTTCTCTAAGCCCAGGGCTATTTTGGCTCCACAATGGTTTCCCATTGGGATGCCGTCAAGAGTCGCAATGGTCCAAGAGCCTTAATGAGTTGGTGTATCATGAATCTTTGTTTCTTTTTTTAAAACTGAAATCCAAACAGCGATATAGAACCTCGACTGAGAAATAAAGCAGTCATCAGTCTTAACTCCGCGGCAAGTGATACAGATTTGGGGTGGGCAGCAGGCTTCTTGCTGAGAAGATCAATTCCAGTAATAAAAGTTAACACGTTAGAGGAGTGAACTTCATAATCATTTTCTAGTGTAAATGACCCTGCTTCCTTCCTTTCCTTTCAACTATTGTGGCCATCTTGGTTTTAAAGAATGCACTTTTTCTAAACAAGGCCTGAGCTTTATAATGGAGCTCTTATTAAGCAGATGGCACAGCCTGCTTAATCTGGCCTTTGCCAGCCTGCTGGTCGGAGTATACAATTAAAATTCCTACAGGTGACGGTATTGGGCTGTTCATTTATTTATTTATCTTTGCTCTACACTTTCCTATTTTCCAACTTCAATATGCATTACTCTTGCAGACAGAAAAAAATTTAATTAGTGTATTTTTCATTTTTATGAAAATGTGTATAGGAATGGAAGAAAATGGAGAGAATTTCCACTATAAGCAATATTTGAAATGATTTTCATTTTCTTCATTACTTTTTTACATACTTTCTAAGTTTTATGTATGAACGCATACCAATTTTTAAGGAGGGTGTTCAATAGTGCTGAAAAGATAACAAATCAATAAAAGTAGCCTTTTATTTTTTTGACACAGCTTTGTCTCCCTGTATGACCTACTTTGTCCATAGATGTTCTGAATGGCTATTTCTACCATGTAAGACTATGGCAGTTTTCTACTAATTGATCCTCTCAAATATCTACAGATATATCTGTCACTCAGCATTTATCCATGGCTTCCTGTTCCAGCTGGAGATAGTAACTCCTTGCATAGGATTGAGAGTTTGTTCTGTAAATGTTTTCTAAGAATGTTTCACCTAGATAGTGTGATGGTGTGATAGTGTGTATGAGTCCGTGTGTGTGTGTGTGTGTGTGTGCAGCGCACGCACGAGTGCAGGTGTGAACACAAGCTCGTGTGTGTTTGAAGCTTGTGATCTCATTAGGTTGCCTTGTTCAAAATCCAAACTTCAGGTAAGATTGGCAGTGTATTTAATGGGTCATATTCTGGAGGCAGCTCCCACAAGGACCTCTCTGATCCGACGAGATACCAAAGGCTTTGGTTTTTCTTCTCAATGTCATAAGCAGGTTGATCAGTGGAATTTTAAAGTTTGTTAATCAGTATGATTTCAGAAATGGGTTATAGATAATCAATGAAGTCAGCCTGAGCTACATGAGACTTTTGTCTCAGAAGAAAAATGAGGAGGGTCGGGAATAGCTCAATGATAGAACGCTTGCCTAGTGTTCATGAAAATCAGGGTTCAATCTTTAAACTCCCTATGTAGCCAAGGGTGACCTTGAATCCCTGATCCTCTTGCTACCTCATCACCTAACGCTAGGATTGATTTCAGGAAATGTCATCGTGCCCATGTATGTATGTATGTATGTATGTATGTATGTATGTATGTATGTATAGGCTATGATAAAGCAAACCTGTGAAATACGGTAAAAAAAAAAAAACCCAAAAATTCTAATGGAATATTTTAAAAATCACTCAAAATGCTAGATGTAATACCCATTGATTATTTCTATGTATTTTGCAGACTAGTTTCCAATGCAAATAACATATTTTTATAGTTTTTATAATCTTTCTTTTTCTTCTCTGAAGACAATATGTTTGCACATAATAACATTTTATATCTTAATATATACAAAATAGCTCAGCAGTAACAGTAATAGATATCCTTTCCTGTTTCTGTCTTTTATGAGAATGCATTTTAAAGTGCTCTATCATTAATTGTAATAGATACTGACTTCAGTGTTACATTTCTAATGCAATACAGATTTATATAGCAATTAAACATACCAAATACATGATATATTTATATGTTAAGCCAGAAATGGATAAGGCATTTTTCTAGATGTAGTTTCAGTGCCTATTATAATATCTAGCTTATGATCTAGCTTGAGTTAACATAAGACAACCACACAGACAGCACAGGCACGCAATATGTATCAAAACGTAATAAGCCATGGACATAGCAACTGAGTGACACCCATGTTGGCGAGCCCCTTACACTCTGTACTCAAAACATCACCACTCCCCTTAAACTTAAAGAGAATTACTCTACCAAAATGCTCCATTTTAAAACATTCTGGGTTTCCTTCCACCTAGGATGGCAATACTAGAATCTCAGGGCTGGGCAAGCACTAATGGACAGATTTGTTTTATGTATTTTCTAGCAAAACAGAATCGAATTTCATTATTGAACAAATTTGTAACTTGGACTTAATCAAAACTGATAATGTACAAATTGGGCCTTTGCCATCTTATTTTATGCTAGATTAATCTTTCGTTATTTCATTTCTTATAATTCTCCACATGTACATCACACTGCTTCCCTCCCCTTATATGTCTGATTTATGGGCATGTACTCTTAAACTCTACTGCATGTTAAATGTTTCTAAAATACGGTTTCCAGAAAAAGACAGCAATTTATCATACCTTCATATTTTCACAACTATTTTATGTTTCTGTAGTCCGGTTTTTATTTAGTGTGTTAAAAACCCGTTATTTATTAAAGAGAAAAATACAATAAAGGAAGGTTTTAGGGACTGTGGAGATGGCTCAGCAGATGAAAGCACCTGCCAAGCATGTCTGATGATCTGAGTTTGACCCCAACAGCCATTTATAAAAGCTAGATGCAGTGGCATGCATCCATAGCTATACTGTGCTGAGATGGGAGGTGGACACAGGAAAAATAGCTGGAATCTCCTGGGCCACCTAGTCCAGAGTGTGCAGTGTGCCAGGAACAAGACACGCCCTGCCTCAAGAGGGTCAAAGGAGAGAAGTGAGCTTTGAAGGTTGTCCTCTGATGTACACTCAGCGAGTGCACACATCACACACACACACACACACACACACACACACACACACACACACACACACCATGGCACAGATATACCCCATACACATTTTTTTTTTTTTATTTTAAGAGGAATACTTTAATACATTAACTATCAAGTCTACTATATTCTTGCTTTGAATTCTTTTATAATAAATTACTTATTTTTTGAGTGTTCTTGATTTTTTTAAATTCACATCTGAGCTCGTGTATGGCTTTGGCATGTTTTTTCAAAGGGCGCAATATACATAGTTTAGATCAGTCTCTTCAAAAATGAAATTAACTGGGAACTAAACACATAGCCAGTGTCTCCTACCTTAATATGCTTTAGATACCAATCTTCACACATCTTTTATAGTTAATGATGTGCAAAAAAAAAAAAAAAAAAAACCAAGGCTGGTTAGATTTTTCTCATTTTTCTAGTAAACTTTTATTTCAGGGGAAAGGGCTTTTGTTGGATTCACAGTCATAGAGAAAACATTTACTAGAATATGTTCATGTATTTTTTTAAAAAAGTTATTTATCCTAATACACCTTGATTAAACAAACAAACACCTTTCAGTGTTCAGAAAAGTCAAGAAGAAGTAATTTTGTGGTGTTGAAACCCCTAATCCCTATGACTGAAAAGCATCAGCTGACCTACATATTTTTCTATGGTGTCCAGAGAGGCATCAGGAAAATCAGGTCAGAAAAGCCTTCCATGATGATGTTACAACCACAATGATCATAGCCACTTTGATAGTTTCCTTTCTTACTGTCCTTACTACATGTGGCTTCCACGGGGGCCATTGTGGTAGTTTTCTAACTAGTTGCCCTGAGAGTACCTAGTACTGAGAGTAACAGGTACTGAGTAACTAGTACCTGAGAGTATCCAGTCTGTGTTCTCTTTGCATTCGTGGGGATAGAACGTAGAGCACACAGACAGTAGGCGAGCATGCCACCTCTGACCCACATCCTGGCCCTGTCTGTGCAATTATCCACGTGTGCGTCTACAGGAACATAGGGCTGGTTTCTAGCCTTTTCACAGCCGAAACTATTTGAAGACTCACTTCATTTGATACTTCCCCCCACCCCCTCAGGATCAAACATCTTCCCTGATTAGCAAGCCGTTCCATTTTCATCTCCATTCTCACTTTCTGTTGTTCTTTGCTCCTTGGCTGTCCACTCTTTTCTCATAACTCTGTTTCTGTTTTGTGTTCTCTGGCTCCTTCTCCTCTCTTACCTTTCAAAACACCATGTACCTTTCAAGAATCAGCCTCCTTCATGGCTTTTGCCCTGATTACACCAGACACACTCCCTCCCCTCTGGCATCTTCCCAGGCTCTCCTTGTCTTTGCTCCACACTTTTGCCACACTTTTCTTATCCCAGCTGCTGGGTGTGCTACACAAAGGGGGCGGACTATCCCTCGGTTGGCTTTGAAGCTCTATGGTATTTCGCAGTAATGTGCTGGATGCTTCTGGACTGTGAATGGCCCCTGAGATGCTAAATCACAACTTGAATACCAAAATGACATCAGGCTTAGCTCAAAACCACTTATTCTAGAAATATTACCTGAACTGTTCCTTTAACAAATGAACAAAGTCCTTAATTTCACTCCTATGACTGAAGCTGGGTAGGTGCGCTCCAAGGGCTTGGCAGAATCTTTCGGCTTCTTCCCAGTTCCTCTTTCTTACGATTCTTTCTATATGGAACACCTTAATAAAAACAGAATATTGTTCTTCTGGAATAATCATAAAACACTCATAGATTTATCGATTGCAATCAAATGTGTGGGTCTCTGACATGAATTCCTTCAGGGGAAATGGAAGCACAGCTAAATGTACATACAGCAAACAAGACAAGTTCTGCCCAGAGTGAACCAGAGGCTCACACAGCGATGGCCACACCACCAGGTGAGTAGCCTTCTCTAGCCAGGCTGGAGAACTGCTCCAACAAGTATCTGCAAACCTAGGACCTTGAAGAGCAAGCACACTAAGAGTCAAGGCTGAAAGAGTACCCAGGAACATTCTGCAAGTAGTCTTTTGCAAAGAAATGTGCCAACAGTGTAATTCTGAGCATCAAACAGGAAGCCTGCAGAAGAACAGGGTTCGCCTTCTGATCAGGAACAATCAACGTGCTATCTAAATGGGTGTGTGGACATGGACAGACGGTGCCAAATCAAAACCTGGCACTTTTGACTGTTTCTTTAATTTGTGATGATTAACGCTACGCCAAAAGAGCCTAGCTATTTCAAAACAGAGAAGGCAGCAGGGGAGCAGGCAGAGAAGACAAAACACCATTGTTGGATTATTGATCATGACTCTTCAGCTTCCTGTCATATATTCAATCATACTTTAACCATGACTCCAGGTAGGAGGAATAAGATTCTCCCTTCACACGGGGCCTGGCCATGTCGTATGCTGAGGCTAGAGGCCTGAAATACACCAACTTGGTTGGGCTCCTCTTCTTGGGCTTCAGTAATTTACCGTGAGAAGAAACAATCTGACAGGTGCCACCCTTTAGCCTGAACCCTAGAGTGAAGGGTGACAGACACCAGATCACAGCCCAGCCAGCTGACCAAACTCCGGCAGAACTCACAGCCTGTCTGTCACACCCTAAGCTAGAGATCTATACATGTGATCACCTTGGAGTTTGAGAGTGGTATTGAAAGGTTTGTTTATGGAACTACATGAAAGATACAGACCCCAAATTGGTTTTGTTTTTTAACCCAACAAGAACTGGCTCTCACTATACAAGAAGGAATTTTAATCCGATAAGAAGAATTAGGGGTTTAGGATAATCCTGCATACAATATCAGCATGCTGCAGGTCACCCAACTTCTCAGAGGGAAGGAAGCATGGGAGAAAGGTCACTCTGGCTTTAGTCTTGCTTTTGAGGGCAAGACGTGGATAAGAGTTGAGCTGTCTGACACCAGAAACCCATGATGCTTTGCTAAGGACGCCATGCTCCCAAACATTGGTGTGAGGGACTGTGTGCCTACAGGGAGGGACATAATTTGTACAATGACATGAACAAGGATAGCAGAGAGATGACCCCATGGACAGGTCGAATGAGACCACTACTTTACCTTATAACAAGAAAGGCTTGATGGGAAAGTGTACCAGCCTTCAGGACAGGGGTCGTCAGGCTTGGGGGCTGCTTCCTCGGGCTCCTGGGGTCCCCTTATTTTCTTGCATATTGAAAGTGCTCGGAAGCTTCTGCAGTTCTTCACTTCCCACTTGCCAAGAGTCTTTCCAGTAGACATGGCCACACACCCACCTGGAGACGCTGGGGTTGGGTCGGAAAGGTTAATTAAACATTAAAACTTAAAGAGGAGATCAGGTGCTGTCAGGGTGGCACAAGGCCATAGACAAAAATGAAAAATTTCAAAGTTTAAACATCTGCTCTGAGCCAAGACAGAGGAGAGAGAGAGTTGGCGGAACAGTGGAGGAGAGAGAGAGAGGAAGAAATGGGATGCTGAGAATAGCAAGGAGGGCAGCGGGCATCATACACAAGTGTTTGCCATGGGGTTTCATTCTACAGGGACCTGTTAAGTAACCCCTATCAGATGGGTTCTATTGTCAGAACTGATGTACAGTGAGGATGAATGTGGGACAGAGGACCGGGCCACCAGACAGAAAACTTGGCAAGGTCAAACAGATTCAGGAAGCCCGGCAATTCTCATAATGGAGAGTGGCAGGCATTTAAATCTACTCCTGACCAGGTTCCTGTCCTGGAACATGTGGCCATGGCATCCCATTGAGAAGACTGTGACAATAAGCCCTGTAGGGATAGCACCTGAAGTCTTTCCACACGTTACAGTCATCCCTATCATCCCAGACCAAGCCAATAGGAAGTTTTTGCCTCTAGATCCCAACTCATCCCCAGATGTTTATAAGGTCCTATCCACAGGAATAAAGTGTATGAGCTATTTCACCAAAGACCATCTGAGAGACCTGTCTTATCTCCAGGGAGGAGTATTCTCTCCCGAAGGCCGCTGGACCTTGACCTGGCCCAACCAGCTGTGTGTTTGAGACTACCTCAGACACTTCCTGCTTGGTGGCCCCAACACTGGCCCCTAGCCACCCGACCCTTGCAGTCCACCTGGCTCCAGCTTCCCCTCGGATAGCTGCAACTCTTTGGCCTCTCCAGCCCGCCCAGAGCCCCTCAGATCCCAGCATATAGCACCCAGTATGCAGACTGGCAGACTAAGTGACTTCTTAAAGGTTACACTTAACAAGAATTGGCCTTCGCTTTGAACTCAAGCAGTCTGCTTCCAGGGCAATGTGGGAAATCGCCATGCTTGAGGATAGCGGCTCAGGATAGTGGCTCCGTGTAGCTTAACAGCTTTGAAAATCCTAAAGCTATTTAGTAAACTTCAAAACTAAACCTTCCCAGAGTCAGATCTACAGGAAGGGCTATGGCACTGAAAGTAGAAGGAGCCTGTGAATATACACTCTTATTCACCACTCGGCTTACAGCCGTCTAAATTTTATTTGTTCGTAACACTCAAAGGTAGTTTGTATGATCAGATCTTTTCAAACACAGATGGAATGAAGTGTCCGTGCTCACGGGTAGTGAGAGGTGCAGCTGGGCCTGAGCCCAGGGATCCACCGGGAAGAAGGCCATGGGAAGTGTCTTTTCACATCATTATCACCTGGTCTGAGATGGGCAGAGGGGAAGAGTAACAGTTTCCGTGCTATAGAGAAATATCTTAATGATCACATTATATCAACACAAGAAAATATCAGACATCTGAAAAGAGGAAAGCAGAATGACCTGTGACTCCTATCTTATTTGAACAAGTCAGCCTACACAGCATTGGCTTGGAAGTCAGGAGATATGGATTTTACTGATCAATAACCAGGTATGTTTTGTTAAACAAACCACTGAAGCCTGTATTTTCCCAGCTCTAAAACCAGGTGGAACTTCTACATTGGTTCTTGTGGCTTCCATGGTATATTATGACCAATGCTTGGGGCTGTTTGAAGAAAGATGAACTAACTTTAGAAATAAATGCTAGGGCTGGAGAGATGGCTGAGTGGTTAAGAGCACTGACTGCTCTTCTAGAGGTCCTGAGTTCAATTCCCAGCAACCACACGGTGGCTCACAACCATCTGTAATGGAACCTGATGCCCTCTTCTGGTGTGTCTGAAGAAAGCAACAGTGTATTCATACATAAAATAAGTAAATAATTCTTACAAAAAAGAAACAAATGCTAACTTACATGGCTTTCCTAATTTTTTCTCATGGAGATTAATTCAAATACATGTTTAATTCTGCAGGATGAAGTCAGGAGATAGATAAAAAATGTAAAATACTTCATGGGAAATGTTTAAATTTTATTTGAGACTTACATTAAAAGAGGGGGTAAAACATCCCCACCCTAAAAAAAGAAAAAAAGAAAAAACCCAACTCAACAAAATAAACCCAACCCTCACACTTATGGTGCTGGTGCTGGCTCTGGGTAGTCGGGCATTTGCTCTGGAAATGGATTATCCACATGAATTTAATGGAGACAAAGAAAGCATTGATTCTGTTGTGGGTTCACAGACTCCAGTTCTGAACATCACCGACGCCCTTATACCCACGCACAGGTGAAGGCACGCCCGGGAGAGATGCGGTGGTTCGCCACTCTACGGTCTACCACTTTGCTTCTTAAAATTTAGGCAGCATCTTTATAATACAAATGAGAGCTTCCTCACAGGCAATTGGCACTCCTTTGGTGGCATTCCCCCATGCCACCCCTCTCTCAAATCTAAACTAGAAGGGATGGTACCCCTTCTCCTCTCGGACCTTGTCAGGAAGTGGGTGTCGACAGGGCATCATGCAGAACTCACTGATGTCACTTCAGTTTTTTTTTTTTGTGTGTTGTTGTTTTATTTGCTTATCTGTTTTTTGTTTTTGTTTTTTCGGTTGTGTGTGTGTGTGTGTGTGTGTGTGTGTGTGTGTGTGTGTGAAGTGTGAAGCATCTGGTTAGCAAGGGCTTCTGTGCTTTACTGAGCCTGTGCTTTTTTTTTTTTTTTTTTTCCCCTATAGGCCATGTAGCTCTGGCTTTCTGAAACGTACTATGTAGACCAGGTTGGCCTCGAACCCACAGAGCTCTACCTGCCTCTTCATTCTAAGTCCTGGGATTAAAGGTGTGTGCCACCATGCCCAGCTGAGCTTCTGCCTTCTTATCTTTCTCTCTATATTATCCTTCTCTGGGCACATTCTGCCCCCAGTCCATCACTGCAACCAGGTGCTATGAGCATACTACTCTCTAACAAATCAGCATGTAGAGTAGATTTACTCAATCCGAAGCAAGAGAATGGCTTCTGCTTCCCTAAGCTCCCCACTCCGCCTTTCACCTTAGCACAAACGAGCTTCGGGAAAAAACCATAAAATCAGAACCACAGGTAGATTTGGCACGATGCTAAGTCATGGCGCCCTGTGAATCACTCTTCCTGTGGCTGCATTTCTCTGTCCCTAGTGCCACGGGGCCTTCTGGATGCTTATGTCTGCCGGGGGGGGAACCTGAATAGTCAGACTCAAGCAAGCTTTGTAGACTGACTAACTGCAAATCTGGTGCCACGTGAAAGTGTGGGGCTTAGCGCTACCCCAACGCCCTCCTGTCAGCTCTGTCTTAAAGCATTGCCAGCCCTTCATAAAACACTCACCCGGTTCAAGAAAATTCCAGTTGGAAAAGGTCACAGCCTGCTTTACTCCCCCAGCAACGGCCCAACTGTACTCTCCTCGGGAGTCGGTGTCTCTCAGGCCGGTCCAGAAGTACTTCCGGAGGGATTTGTCGTAGTTCTTCATCATGTCATTCAAGAATTCCTGCTCAAACCTACAGAGGACAAACCATTCTCACAGGTTTTGAAAGGAAAAGCCCCTCTCCCTCCCACTTTTTTCTTAGGAGACTGTTTAGGCAAAGTCAGTTAGAAGTTTTCTACTACGTGTATTCTGATGGTCACACCTGCTAGTGATGGTCAGGTTGCAGTTCGTTCCGAAAGGAACCTCTTTCTCGTAAATCTTGTAACAGGTTTCTCCATGTCTCTTCCAGCCCTAAATCAGAAGAGGAACACCATCACAAGGTTTGAGACTTCATGATTTCCCCACCCCCAACCCCCCTGACTCTGACAAAATTGGCTAACCCGAAGAAGCAGAGGACATGACTGTCCTCACCTGGGAAGGATGGAGCTCGGTTTCACAGGTCACGTGACCGCTACATGACTGAGATGTGGCATTGTGTTCTTTGCCCTTTCTCCCTGATTCACCCTATTGCAGCTGTTGCTTGGATTAGTTTTCAGGAAGAGTACTGTTGTTGGAGGAAATCTAACTACTGACATTGAGGACAGTAGTTATATTTACATATTTGTAGGAATTCGTGAATAGGTGAGCTTTTTCTTTCAGTAAGAACACCTGTGTGTTATGATTCTCCTCCTTCTCAATTTTCCTTAAACGTATGAACAGAAACCAGTACTTTCACTTTCCAAGTTTGAATCGTTTAAGCTTAGATATCATCTTTAACCACAGAGGGATAATTCTGCTCCAGGAACGAACAGAGGTGTTTTACCTACCTCATCTGGGGGACACAGCTTATCAGACCGTGCATCCTTAGTTATCTCTCCCTTTTTCTTGCATACGTATCTGAGTTTCTTTTCACAGGACTGGACTTTCCACTGACCTAACTTTTAAAGACAAAACAAACAAACAAACAAACAAAACAAAACAAAAACAAAAAACAAACAAACAAAAAAAACAACCAAATCCTTACCAAACAAATAATTTGCCAAACATTTAGAATTAAATCACAGTAACTATGGGAGTCAGGAAAAGGCAGTGTCTGAGCCTGCCATCTCTACAACACAGTGTGCACAAAGTTTCTTTTCTTATAAGCTTAACAATAAAACAGCCAAAGAACACATAGACAAGCAGTCGAAGTGAGACGAACCCCTCCCAAAGCTGCCGGGATTCTAGGTGCTTCTTTGTGACCTGTCTGATGTTTGTTCACAGATTAAAATCTTTGGGAGACATCAACTAAAGTCTGGTTACATTTCCTCATCTGTGGAAGTATGATGGGGGTGACAAGAGCTACTGCCAAATAAGTGTAGAGTCAAAGGTTTCCTTTAACTCTACTCCAGTCTAGACATCAAAACTGTCTCTTTCAAATACGCTACATAAAATTGATTTTGCTTAATTGGTTAAGTTGCATTGCTTCTGGAAAGTAAATATTGGTGGCTTGACTGTCACCAGGGTCACTTTTGAATTCAGGCAGGCTGTGTAGTTAAGCCTTCCCTTCATTCTTCACTTTCACTTTGGATGATGCGCCGAGCCATCTTGGCTTTTAAAGTAGGGCACGGAGTGTGACACTTCTAAGTCACGTCTTTGCGATCGGACACTTCTAAATAGGAAATCGGTTTGATGCTTCCATTTACAGTCTCCTAGATGTCTGGGTAACAGTCACCCTGATTACCAGGAGAGACAGCTGCCTATAGGAAAGCGATGTAAACAAAACTAAAAAAAAGTGTTAAAGTCCTTCTGTGCATGATATAGCCTATTTTAGGCTCCTAACCAGAGCATGCTCAATGACTGTTTAGCAAGCTACATCTCAGGAGAAGATAATTTTTTTTTCTGAACAAATCTATCCCAACTTTTTATATAAATATTGAAAACCACTTAAATTTTTTTTATTAAAAACTGAACTATTAAAAAACGTTTTCCAGTTAGCCTCAAATCATGACTAATTCAAAACTTAATCAGAGCATAAAAAGACAGACTCTCTCAGACCGAGCCATGGTTACCTGCCAAACATCAATCATAATGAGCAAAAAGGCTGATGGAGACTTGGATCCTTGTAGGAAGCAGGCCATTTGACACAAAAGTTCTAAAGAGTCCATGTGTCTTTTCTAGACTGCAATGGGTGCTCAGACATCAAGCAGACCGCTTACTCAGCGATCAACTATCAGGATGACAATCTACAGGACTTTACCTCTTCCTTCTCAGTTTGCACACAAATCCCTTTCCTAGCAAAATGAAATATTATTATTAGCGCTAACAAAAAAGGCTATAAATAAACTACAGGAGGTGTCCTACCTTTCCTAAATAGGAAACGCAGTTGGGAGTCTTATTGTAGGGAACACTCGGCTCATTCTCATTCCAGTACGTTAGGGTAACTTCCGTTCCATCCGACCACTGGAACAAAGCAGGGTTGTTTGTGTTCTTAAGGCCTGTCCATATCTCTTCTTTGACATCTAAAAGAAAAGTGTTCTCTTTGTTTGATTTTGTTCTGTTGTATGTTATAATATGTGTGTTACTGACTTTTATGTGCTGGTAGGCAGTTTCGAGGGGCTTCGAGGTCTTCTTTAGTCGCTTACTAAGGATGTTGATGAGTAGGGTGGGTGGGTCTCCAGGCCTGCAATGGCTCTCATACTGCACACAGTACACAGAGGGAGAAGAGCTGCTTTAGGGTCAGCTAGCTCAGTGCCCCTCAGAACTGCTGTACATGAACTCTGCTTTATGGGTATTAGTGAAACTCTATAAACACAGCCATAGATATTCTAACTAGAAATAGTTCTTGTCCACTGTTGCACTGAAATGGCTACTGTCTTCACGTGGGAAGCAGTGAGCGCACGGCTGGCACAGAACAGTTACCTCCACTGCCTGCCTCTAGGAAGAGGGTGGGACCTAGGATGTCTTTGTTTCTCAGTCTAGTTCCAGATAATCACAAAAGTGAAACGATCATCAAGTAGATTTTTAGAAGAACTTGAAGATGAGCTCATAACTATGAGCAGAGGGAGAGTTTCTAGTTAAATAGTGGCCGCTGGGTAGAGGCAGCCATTTAAACTGTAATGCAGAGAAATAAAGGTGATACAAAAGTGATACTTCAGTTCCTCATTTTTCCTAACGACCTTTCAGGAGCTCAAACGTCATGTGGTAGTTACAGCACTGGACAAGGCGGGGCCTGGGACACGCCTATTTCCACCGAAAGGTCCCTGGATGTGCTCCTCCTACTGGGGAGGCTAGAAGCCTCTCCTACTGAAAATGGGGAGACTTGAAATGCTTTAGACCCCTAAAACTAGATGTTTAAAACAAAACAAAAAGGCTCACCCCCTCGATGGAGTTTCGTGACAACCACCTCCACATCCGCCAAGGAGTGAATGCTGATGAGGTCAGCGCCGAAGGTTTTGCATTTCAACTGTGCTGTGTCCCAGGAACCACTTTCATTTGTCAGCAGATAGCAAAAGCCATTATTTGGCAGCCAGCTCACATCACAGTGGGTATCTGAGTACGTCCAAACATCTGGGGGTGGCCGGGGTGGGGGGAGAAAGCAGAGATTTATATTCTAGTAATGACAGATCCATTTTGAATCAACAGCCCTGTAAATGTCTTTCTTGAGTCACAAGCTTCAGGAAAACTGGGAGACATGATATGAGCTATCAGAGTGACATGAATTTTATGTTGTGCTTACTACATATCTGGCATTATAAGAACTCCTGAGGAGATTCAGGTATAAAATGTCCTTATTTTGAGACACATATGGCACATGGCTGGCAAAACTATTTAAGGGGCATGACACAGTCGGGGAAGGGAACAACTTTAGTCTTAACAAGTGGAAGTCAGGGGTGGAATAGGCCAGATTTGGACCACCTTTTCCAGGTCTGAGATTCGGAAGGCCACCCCCACCCACGTGTCAGAGATTAGTAAGACACAAGCCTTCTTTTCTCGTGTGACCGCTTAGTAAGTAGATGCATATTAACACTGATTGTTGAGTAAGTAGATGCATATTAACACTGATTGTTGAATAAAGGGCAGGTAGAAATTTAAGGAGCGGGATGTGGCATTTGTTTAGTACACCCTCGAGAGATGGCAGCAAAGGAGGCAGAGAAAGGACAGAATGGCTTCTTTAGACACCTTCATCCGCTCTGAAAGACCAGTGAGTCTCAGACCATGATGAAGTGCATAAGGGAAGTCTAACCTTTCAGAGACAAAGGGCTATTACTCTCGTCAGCAAAACTAGTAAGCAGTTTTGTTATTTCAGTTACCCAGACCTTCTTGGAACATTTATTTTTTACAAGCAAACACAGTCATCTTAAAAATGTGGAGTTTTTTTTTTTTTTTGTTGTTGTTTTTGCAAGATAATAACTCAATTAACTTTGGCTCTAAATGGCATCATTATTACTATGGGATATTTCAATTATGGAAAGAAACAGAGAGAAAAACCACATGTAAATGAACTCAACCAACCAACCACACATTCTAGCCTTTAGCGCCACAAAAGCATATTTTCACAAAGTTACAGTTGACAGGTAGGCATATCATTTTGTTCTGCTTTTTGAATTTTCCTGCCGGCACAATTGTAATAGGCACATATTATGGAAACACCATGATTTATTTAATAATGGCGACTTCAAGATATTTATTCTATCATCAGTTCTCGTATTCTCTCCCTCATGTGGCATCTCTATTACGCTTTCTGTTGTATGGGAGACATTCGGTAACTTGGAATATAAATGTTCATTTCTTTCTATTATCATAAGACATTTCCCCGTATTATTCTATGTAAATACCTTTTAAATTGCTCTATATTCCTATTTGGATAAGAGTTCAGTGCTGGGGAGATGACTTAATGTGTAAGAGCCCTCGCTCTGCAAGCATAGGGACCTGAGAATCTGGGTTCCGATCCCCAGCACCTTTGTAAAAATCTGGGCATGGATTTGTAGACATATAACATATATCTGGACAGTCAACCCTAAAGATTCTCCTGCCTTGCCCAGCCCCCCACCTCCAGCACTGGGATTACAAACATGTACAACCATGGCATTTTAGCATAAGTTCTGGGGATAAAAAAACCAAATAAACAAACAGCCATTGGCAGTATCCAGTGAAGGAAAGGAAAGTAGGTATCTGGCATGCATCTACTTCACAAAACTCTGGCCTTATTTGTACACGTGGGGAAGTGAGGGGCACACCTGGGAGCTCCACCGTGTTGTTCAGTGGCTTCTTGCACACGTAAGGCTGCTGAGATTCACAGGAAACACTTTGCCATAGCCCGGACTCTGTGTCCATTCTTGCACAGCTTGACCCACCAATCACAGGTGCAGCAGGTGTGCCTTAAAAAGATTTTCAAGGAGGCAGAAGGAGGTTAGGGCCAGAGTAGTCTTAAAATTATTCAAAGTTCATGATTTCCTGTCTTTTTGGAGGCTCATGGTATGGTTAAAACTTTCAACTAAATTGAAAAGTTATAGGCCGCTGTAAGCAACAACGACACGCTCATTTGTCCTTCTGAAACACAAGATGGAGGGGGACATTCTGATCCACGAGAGCTAACTCACAGCAGAGAAACGAACCCGTCTCTGCTCTAGAGCTACTTCCACCGTGCACACCTGTGGCCAGAGCCTCTTAGTGCATATTAAATTTACTCTATGGTAAATATTTACCAGACAGAAACGTTATTGTGCGTTTCTGCCTTTATGACCTTAAATATTAACTTAAGGACTAGGACTCAGCTCAGTAGTGGGGCACTTGCCTCGCAAAGTCTATTTTTGACTCAGTAGAGTATCACCTTGTTTACTAATAAAAATATTTCGTTGACGAAAACATCATGGTTGCTTTATAATACTCAATGCACTTCTCTTCTATGTAGGTGGAAGGAACCCTGTCATTCACATTATTATTCAGGTTTTGCCTTTATCAGATTTTAGGTTTCAAAAGGTTCCTTCCTCATTTTTTTTCTTTGTAGAAAGCTTCTGGTGAAACAGAATATTATTTTCGTTGATGTATTTATTTGTGTAATAAGCTATATCTGTTGTGTTCCTGGTGTTTGGGTGGTACCATGTGGAAGTAAGGGATTTTTCTGCACTAAAGGCAACCTGCAGGCTAAGTGCAGCACTGGGAGTCAGGACTCTATGGAACGTAGAATGATTCCTGGCCATGTTGTGGGGTTTATTCTGTTATTACTTTAAAATGCAGGGGGGCTCTAAAGCCTAGGAGCAAATGCTCCATTGCCTACAACATGGCTAACTTGGCTAAAATAATACCACAGTTAAGAATGTCAGAAAAAAATTCTGAAGAAGCTAGCATGAGATCTGACTGTACGTGGAACTTTTATAAGCTCTGGATGAATAAAAAATTCCTAGCTTTGAAGCCTTTACTCTGTATACATTGCTGGGGAAGAGCATTTACCTGGATCCCAATTAAGAAATTTGAGTGGCTTGAAGTCTGACCATTCCCAGCCTCTAGCAGAATAGAGCTGATTCAGCCCAAGCCAAACGATTCTAGCAATGTCTTCTTTTCCTGTACAAATTATATAATTTTTTAAATTGAAAATAGATCTCTTATGCAATATATTCTGGTTATGTTTTTTCCTCCCCTGACTCCTCCCAGATCCCCCCCTTCCCTACCCACCCAAGTTCACAAAAACAAGTATATAAAATAATGATGATAAAACTCAGGATGAAGAAACCAGAATAAGACAAAACAACAAACAGAAGAAAAAGAGCCAAAGAAAAAGCACAAGAAACACACACACACACACACACACACACACACACACACACACACAGTCACACACGTAGAGATACATGGAATTACATAATTTTTAACAATGACAAAATTATTTAATTCAAACTTCTTTTTAACTGATAGTCAAAAAACCAGAAGGTCTTAACTGAAGCAGGAATCTCACTATGGGGGATGTCTAGACAACAGAGGCAGGTCATGTTAATGGACAACAAAACTTCATTTTTTTTTTTTTGAGAAGGCCAAAGTCTAATAAATTTGTTCAATTCTGCTTTCCAAATGTCCAGTTCTCCGCCCCCCCACCCCCGTGGTAATAGAATTTTCTGAGTGACAGTTTCACTACGTATTTTCAATCCTTACGCAGGAGGCTTACTCAAAAGCAGTTTCCATCCTGTGCCTAGATTTTGAGATCTGATTGTATTCCAATCTGACAGGTCAAAGCCATAAAGCCTATATTATTTGCCAGATCTATAAATATAAAAATCAAACCCATAAAGTATTGCCCTCATAAAAAGTTTAGTTTAGCAGAGGGGAATATCTGGGGACCCTTCAAACAGAAAAGCATTTCTGGGTTAGAAATATGTATAGGAATGGTTTCATGACTCTACTATGTTGTGTGTTTAAATTAGATATGAGAGTTTTATACATACACAAATACCACACACACACACACACACACACACCTGTAGTCATATCATACAATCTTATTATTTCATAATTAAAACCATTGGGAAGAGAAGGAAGGGGACAGAGAAGTATAAATAATTTCAACAGTGAGACTAGTTACCTGATGTGGATACAAAATATGGTTGTGCCCATGCTTGTATGGGTCTGTACATAATGGAGAAAAACATGAAGAAAATAAAAATGATCGTAAGGATTTTTACTGTGGTGGTTTGAATAGGTTTGGCCCCTGTAGATTCTTGTGTTTGATGCTTGGCCCACAGGGAGTGGCACCATTAGGAGGTGTCGCCTTTGTTGGAGTACAAGTGTGACTATGAGGGTGGGATTTGGGGTTTCCTATACTTAAGCTCCACCCAGTGTGGAAGACAGCCTCCTCTTGGATGCCTCCAGATTAAGATGTAGAACCCTCAGCTCCTCCTCCAGCACCATGTCTGTCTGCATGTCACCATGCTTCCCACCATGATGATAATGGACTGAACCTGTTAAGCTGTAAGCCAGTCCCAATTAAATGTCTTCCTTTATAAGAGCTGCCTTGGTCATGATGTCTCTTCACAGCAAAAAACAAACAAGCAGACAAACAAACAAACAAACAAACAAAAACCCCCACTAACTAAGACATTAGTTAAACCATCATCATCCAGGAGGTCATGAATCTGGAAAGAAAGACTTTATCAAGACCGTGAGGGAAGAATTTGAAAAATTAATTAAGGCCAGGTAGAAGAGACAGAGCAACTGATGAAACGGTCTATGAATGACAAGGGGAGGTTGACAAACATTAAGATGGGGACCTTTATAAATTTGTTGGGGTATTTTCAGCTGAAAATGACTTAACAACAGTTTCCTAATTACTCACAGGAAAATATGTATGTTATTACATCATGTCCCTATCTATGTCCCTATAAGGTACCTATGTGTATGTATTATAGACTATAGGGATTACACAGAGAAAAACCATATTTAGACTATGAGGACTTTCCAAGAGAAACTTTGACTATACATAATCTTTGCCTTCCTGACGACTCTAGAAGCCAAACGTGTAAAGCAGGCCTTTTGGGGACTTGCAAAGGAGCTTCGTTAAGAAAGGAGACAGGCTCCTAGGACCCAGAAATAAGCATATCTTCAATGGTGGATGTTTACACAGGGTGTTGGCAAATGAAAGAGTCAGTGTAGTGATCAGGATGGAAGAATGGCTGGTAAGACACAAAGGTCTTGGGAAAAGGAGGAGCTTTCGGAGGAGCTGGTGGGAGCATGATCTGGATACAGATGGAAGTATGTGGGTGAGAACGTAAAGTCGGCTCCACCTTCCTCCAGGAAGTAGATGGCAGAGACGCTTTATTAAGTAAGGAGAGGGCAGCTGTGTTTGTGTGGAAGCCTTGAGGAGGTTGGGCAAGAACTTCGGATTCTTCCTTCTCTTTTACCCCATCAGCTCCTGTAACAGCCGCCAGCACCGCTACCGAGCGCACATTGAAGCCTCAATCTAAGGCACAGTTCCCCTTGTTAGTAAAAGGAGTTGGTTTCCCAGCATTCCAAAAGAAGTCCTGGAAGCCAAGAAGTCTTTCTGGTGCTCCAGACTTAACCATGTCTCCTGATGTCTCGAAGGCTGTTTGTTTTCATTTCCACCTTCCTGCCGTGGTTCAAGCAGGATACTAGGAGTTCCTTCCCATCCGCTACAGATTCAGCCATATCCTTCCCGTGAAGGTTTTTCAGATAGCCCCTCATAGGAAGTAATTACTGCAGTATAACCCTGTGGTTACCTGCAGGCAGGGACAGACTTACACAATGGTATCTTTTGAACTAAAGACCCTGATTCGTCTCCTTACTGTCTTTGTAGTTTGTACTGACATCACTGGAATTAAAGAATTTAAGTTTTCTACCATTCTGGCAACCCGTGGATGTAAATGAGAAATGGGCACATTCTAAGTGAAGGACAGACAGAATGGGCACAGGAGGACATGAAGGACAGCGACAGTTTATGTGGACCGTCAAGAGCTGGGCTTTTTCTTTACTTAGCGCTCAGGTAAGACTTTGCCTGTCTTGCAGATGGTCAGCAGTAGAGAGCCTGGACTAAAGAAACAGGCAAGTCCTTTATTCCTTTTCTGTCTTTTGTCTGTATTTAATTGGCACATAGTAACCATATGTGTTTGTGGGTGGCAGTGTGAAGCTTTGATGCACCGTATAGTGATCGAACCAGGGAAATGGGCACGCTTATCACTTTAAACATTTATCTTTTCTTTGTGATAAGGGCAGTCCAAGTCCTCTCCAGTTGTTCTGAAATAGACAGTGTGTGACTTCCAACTACAGTTATCTTATTGTGCAATGGAACACCACCATTCAGTTGTAAATGTTACTTTGTACCTACTGACCGACCTCTCCCCAAGCCCCTCTCTTCCCTTCCTGCTGCTCTCCTCAGCCTTCCCTTCCCACTCCTCTCAGCTCTTACGAGGTCAGGATTTTAGACCCCACATATGACTGACAGCCTGTGGCAACCCTCTTTCTATGCCTGAACTGTCACAAACGCTAGGATGTCTTTTCACTGTGTATATGCCAGTTTTTCTTGACCTCATTGGGTGGTAGAAATCTTTGTCGATGGCTGTTGGTTATTTATGTTGGTCACTGTGAGTAGAGCTGCCATCAGTGTGGCAGAGTGGGTATCTCTGTATCTCCTTGGCATGCTCTTTCCTTCCCTTTGGCTGTGCACCTAATACAGGAGCTGCTGAATGGTCCTCTTTTTAATATTCCGAGGAACCTATACTGACTTCCACAATGGTTATACTACTTTACAGTATTCCTGATTGTGTGTAAGCGCTCTCCCTTCTTCTTGTCCTCATTTGCATTTATTATAATAATAATAATAAAGAAGTGATATCTTGCTGTGGCATTGGCTTGTATTTATCTAGTGGTTAGTTATTTTGAGCATTTAAAACTCTATCCTATCTTTGACTAGTTTTGTGGGTTTTTACAACTGTCTAGTTAGGCCTATAGCTCTTGTTTGGTCAAACTTTGCTATTGAGTTTTCTGAGTTCCTTACAAATTCTGAATATTAGCCCCATGCCAGGTACATAGTTCATAAATATTTCCCGAGGCACATTTGGCTGCCCCTGAGACCTCTGTCCAGGTTTGACTGTGTACTTCTCTTCCACAGTGAGTGATGATAAGCCTGATAACATAGGCCTAAATTGAGCCACAGAAGAACTCTTCAGCTGCATCAGAAAGGCTGCAACTGCCCTAACTTGCAAACACCCTAACCTGGAACTATCCTAGCCATGGGGGTGCAGGTCACGTAGCTCAAGGTGGAAAAATTCTCAGGGTGAAGGCAAATTAGGAAATGTTCCTGCACAGGGCATATGGGTCTTTTTCAGAGTTTTAGGGGAACTCCAGTTGGTTTTAGGTCCTGAGAAACTCAGTTACATATGATGAATACAAACAATCCGAATCTGTCACCCCATCTATGAATTAACAACAACAATAAAACTTTAAAAAAATATATAACTAAGTAGATGCAAGACAGGCAGAAAAAAAAAGAAAACTCTTTAGGATTTTGAGGGACTCACAAAAGGGGTCACCTCTTCACCTGTTTCTGGAAATAGATTCCCAGTGTCAATCAATCACTGATTGTTAAAATCAAAGGCTTTGGGGGAATGATATTTTCATCATATACATAATATATATTGTATATAACTAATGAAATACATAATATATCATATATTATAAATATTATATGATGTATATATGGTTATATAAATATTAATGTATGTGTATATGTATATATGTATGTGTATAATATTTTGAATTTCTACTACTCTGAAGACAAAACAAAACCAAACAAAATCTACTCTGCATATCCTTGCTATTCATTTACTTTAGGACTTTCTTTTAAAAATGGCTTCTTTTATTTTTTTGAGATTATAATAGTACAATGACATCATTCCCCTATCCCCTTTCTTCCCTCTACACTGCACCATACACCTCTCCCTGCTCTCTTGTAAATTCACAGCCTCTTTTTCCACTGATTGACCCTACATGCATATATATGTGTGTATTGATATGTATATATACATATATATATACATACACACACATACACACACACACACATACACACACACACATATATATATGCATGCTATATATGTACACCTAAATACAAAAATGCATCCTGTATACTGTTGCTTGTATGGATGCTTTCAGGGGTGACCATTTGGTACTGGATAACCTGTTAGTGTGTTCTTCCTCTGGGAGGACTGCTCCTGCCTCCTACTCTCAAGACTCTTTAGTTGCTTATAATTCTTTGTGTAGAGCTGAGGCCATGTGTGCTTTCCCCTGTCCATTTAAGCATGCCTTTTAACACTCCTTCCGGGGGCGGAGGCTCAGCTCCGTGGTTAGGGGTGCAGATGACCTGTATTCAGTTTCCAGTACTCACAACAGTCTGTAATTCTAGTTCCAAAGGATCTGATGCCCTTCTACAGCTTTCACACACACGAAAACACACATACACACAGGCACGTACATGTGTGCATACATACACTATTTTAAAAACATCAAAAGAAAACCCTAAACCTCTCCTTGCCCCTGAGCCTTCCACTCCCTTATGAAGACTTTTCACTGAGGTCAGCTAGCATGATTCACTACCTGCTCTATCTTCCTCAAATTCTCTGTTTTGTGGTGTCCAGAGGTTTTAGCGTTCTGCCCTCTCCTCCCCATTCTGTCCGTTTGGGATTAGGGCACTGACTGCATCCTGTGCCCTAACTTGCTTTCTAAGCAGGTTCCCCTCAAGTTTCTATCATGAGACGCATTTCAACACATGGACTATGCTTACATTCAATTCCCCCCTCCCTTTTCCCCTTGTAGGCTTCAATGCTGAGGCTTAGATTTTAAGAGGGCCAGAAAGGATATTATCAAAAGAGCATGCCTGGTTATACATTGTAGAAGAAGAAAGCATCTTTGCAAGTCCAGCTGTCTGCTCCACCACAGGCAAGTTGAACCTACCCGTAATATAGGCTAATTCTGCAGCACCATGGATACTCAGTAAGTCAGCTCCTTGGTTCTGACAGGAGACATAAGCTTCTTTCCAAGACAGAACTTCCTGATTATTAAATTGGTAGCAACTTCCAATCTGCTCATTCTTTTCCCAATTACCTTCACAGCCGTTTTCTGTTGATAAAGAGATAAATGAGTGATTATAAAATAAGGAGATTATGTTTTCTGTTACTTGGAGTGCCTACAAGATCGCGATTCAATTTACATCCGCTTAGGACATGCCAAAAGGGAGGCTGTCACTGCATGGAGCATATTTCTTTACTCACTGAAATGGAAGTCAGAGCATAGCAAATGACTCGAGCGGGCAAACACCTCCACTTTCCCTCCATGCCTTGTCAACTACAATGCCATGTTTGTATCAGTGTTCCTTCATGCACTTTGCCTGAAGAAAGAAGTCTCAATATATGCAGATGTGGAGCACTGGGCCAATGTAAAACAAGCTCACTTGAACTTGGTAAAGATGGGTTGTTGCCTAGAAAGCACTGTATGCATAGAGATGCTGTTAAAATGGCTAAGCTACAGAGCATAGTGACTTCTTTATTTTGGAAATTCAGCCCAAATTTCTCCTTAATATTTGAATAGATGATCGACTACATGAATAGAATGATGTAGGGGGCACATTACATATGCATATAGGACTCACATTACATATGCACATATAGGCATAGAAACATGAGTGTACAACACAGAAGGTCCATAGTGTATGCTCTGTGAGAGTGTGGTATGTATGCACATGTTTATGGCAGCAGGCTCCTGTGCTGGTGTGTGAATGTGCAAGCAGAGACAGGAGGGAGACATCAGGTGTTTTGCTGGATCTCTCTCCTTCCCCTTGAGACAGGATCTATTGGTTAACCTGAAGCTAGGTTGCCAGCCAGCAAACCTCAGAAATCCTCTTGTCTTCAACCTCCATAGCACTGGGGTTACTGGCTGGTGTCCTTAACTATGTCTAACTTTCTATTTTTTAATTTGAGTGCCAGTAACAAGCACTCTTACCTACTTAATGCCCTGTCCCCAGCTCCATTGTGTGTGTGTGTATTATATATATATATATATATATATATATATATATATATATGATATATAAATGTGTCTTTCAAATAAAGAACCTTCAAGTTGTACCATGATTCAGTTATATAGATCTTGAGATAATTGAATTGGTCCAAAATATACTCAGTTTCCTATGTGATCCCAGAAAGAGGGAAAACCAATTTAGTCTGGATCATATTACCTAATGCTCTATCCAGTGAGTTTCAAGGGGGCTTTCCACTACCAGTTACACACCAAATAGTACACTCATGATTTTATCCACTGCTGAATACATAGAGTGGGGCAAAGACCCACAGGTGTCTGTGGCAATGGTACAACCAGAACACCCTCATTTCTGTGGCTTCTGAATGGAATATTTGCATCTTGCCCAGTCTTCTGTAGCATATACAGCAAGAGAGATCATGCCACTTGGTAGAGGAAAAATAGGGTAAATTTCAGGCACATTCGTATTACCAGTGAAGGCATCTTCTTTGTAAAGCTAGAAGCTTCCAGTGGGGTGGCAGTGTGTTTGCTGTTCCACACTACCTCCAGGGCTTAGCAAACCTCAGATTTGAGAATTCGGCCTTCTTTCATAAAAAGTAACTCTGGTAGGTACACGAATGCATTAACACCCCTGCCCAAGAAGGCAACTAGGCACACAGGCAGCTTCCAGACAAGGCAATAAGGCAGAGCATGTAAATACACTGGAGAACGAGCATCAGGAATACTGGCCTCCCCACCAGCCTTCGCATAAATGTGGTCTGACCCTGGCAAGACCTTCTATCGACCTGAGAAAATTCTAACCTGAAATTTCTGACCCAAGCGATAGTGAGAGTTAAAAGAAACAGTTATGTTCTTAGACACAATTCACTTGTTATAAATTATAAGAAGCAAACACTGTGTATTTTTTAAAAATTTTTCTAACTAGATCTCAGGTGTTTAAAAAGTCTGGGCCTTGGTCTAGAAGAGCAATTCTCACAGAGAGGTCCTCAGACCAGCATCATCAGAATGACCTGGGAACTTATGAAACTACAGATGCCCAGGCTCCATCTCAAAACCGATGAATCAGAACCTTTGGAGGTACCCCCTCTGTTTTAACAAACACTCCAACTGGGATTGGTGCACCCTGATGTGTGGAATCATTGTCCCTGTCTAATTTCTTCAAGTTGGTCAGAAGCTTAGGTTCTCTTAAGGAAGGATCAGCATACTATACCACCAGGCTGCCGTTTCTCTGGGCCGGAGAGTAGAGCCATTTGAGGCAAAGGCTTTACAGCCAGGTTTCTTGGACCTTCAAGACCTTATGCAACTATGTGGTCCACCTGGGCCTCACTATGCTTTTCTGTAGTTGCTATGGGTGCTGAATGGTTATAATAGATATTGAAGGCTTAGAACAGTGCCTGATACTGGGAGTGGGGTTCTGATAGTCTTATGTCAACTTGACACAAGATAGATTTATCGGACTGGAGGGGACCTCAATTGAGAAATGCTGCTGTAAGATCTGCCACAAGAAAGAGCTGTAAAGCATTTTCTTACTTAGTGTTTGAATAGGGGAGGGCCCAGTCTACGTGGGTGGTGCTATGTTGGGCTGGTGGTCCTGGGTTCTATAAGAAAGCACACTGAGCAGGCCACAGGGAGCAAGCCAGTAAGAAGACCACTCTAAGACCTCTGAATCAGCTCCTGTCTCCAGGTTCCTGCTCTGTTTGTGTTCCTGTACTGATTTCCTTCAATGGTGAACAGTGATACAGAAATGTAAGCCAAATGAACCCTTTCCTCCCTAACTTGCTTTTTGGTCATGGTGTTTTGTCACAGCAGTAAAAAGCCAAACTAAGACAAGAGGTCATATACTATTATTATTTACATCTGAAGTTCTTTTTCTCTTTTTTTAAAATAGGCTCTTTCAACCTGTTGTCATTAATTTTCTTTGAGACAGTATTCTCACACTTCTTAGCTCTGGCTGACCTGAAACTCATCATTCTCCAGGATCAGTCTCATGAGTGCTGAGGTTACAAGAGTTAACTATCACACTTGTCGTTCAATATTCCTTAGCATGTACCACATGCCAGTCACTGTGATTTCTTTGTAATACTTTCCCATTTGCTAAGAAACTCTCTCTGTTTTATACCAGACCATAACACAAGCACTCCTTGGATCTGCCCATTTCTATAAAGAGGAATGAATGTTTTAGTACCCTGGATAGTTTTCTTCTAATGAGAAACAACTCGAAAACATACTCTGATCAACACATGGGCGTGGTGGAGCAAACACTGTCACTAATTCGGGGAGGGCCAAAGGCATGTGTCTCTTTCTCTTCCAGCCTTGGCTTCAGGGCACAAATCTACTTTAAGTGTCACAATCCTAAATATGGCTTCTCAGCTCCTCTGTACCTGTCGCTCTTGTTTGCTTCAGGAAACTCGCAAAGGTGATGTCCTTCTAGTCAAGCTCCAGTGTCTCATGCCCCACTTTCTCCTGAAGCTGCAACTTCCCACCTTTCTACTTTCCCCTGATGTGTAGCTGAGCTTCCCCAGTGCCCTCTCCCAATCCCATCTTCCACAAACAGTCCTGCTTCTCTTCTTGACCAGCTTCTCAAGGCAAATTCAGAGCTGTACCAGACTTCAGGGAAGAAGTCCTGCAAACACAGATTCCTTATCTAGGATGATATCGGCTGCAGATTTATCAAGTCATCTTAAACTCCCCCTTTTCCCCTTCCCCTCCTATAAACACTGCTCTCTTCTTCAATTAAATAGTTCACCAGCCCATACATACCTGGTTGTAGGCAGATGCCCCACTTTTGGTCATATTCATAACTTGGGGTAGTGGCACACCATGGCCCACTGTGATCCTCATCATGAATGCAGTCATGGTACCATGTCCCACCAATCAAGAAAGGGAATTCACAAGGCCTTCCATAGGAGTTCCCACCTCTGGTGTATATCTCTGTGGGATGGGGAGGAAGAAGAGGACATTTCAGAGCTGAACAGCCATCTCAGGGTAGCTCATTTCTATAATGTTTAAAGAAAGAGCATTGGTTTCACTTATGAACTACAACATCTAAGCGGGCTATATACTGTGGAGAGAGCACTGAGACAGACTGCTCTGGTCTGTACTTTGAATGCTGGAGTTTCCTGCAAGCATAGTTTCTGCATTTCGAACTGAGGCCATCAGTGCTTAACTCCAGGGTTGTCCACTGTGTATTTAGCAAAAGTGTAAGGTTTCTTTCCTGTGATGTAAGGAAGCAATGAAAGACCCCGCCTTGATCAAGTAAGAGGAGACTGATTCCAGCAGGGGGAGAAAACTTAGGTACTTCCTCAAAATGGGTATCTTGACAGAGATTCAATTCACCTCATTTCTTTCTTTTTTATTCACTTTACATCCTTCCCATTACCCCCGTCCCCGTCACAATCCTTCCTACCCTTTCCTCTCCCCTTCTCCTCTGAGCAAGTTCGAGTCCCTCTGGGCATCCCTCCACCCTGGAACATCAAGTCTCTGTGGGGCTGGGCGCATCCTCTTCCATTGAGGCCAGACAAAGCAGCCCAGCTAGAATCACCTCCATTTCTTTATGTGAACCTGCATCGCTGACATATGTGTCAGCTCTGAAACCACTTATGCAATTAGAGAGATGGACAAAGGCTATTGTTGCCCAACAGAATTGAGACTGTGGCTTTGAAGAAGTGAAGGACGAGAGCTGCTAGATCCCTGAGTAGATGCGTGGAGCGAGTCAGGACATGGCAATTCAGGTGATGAAAAAGAATTGGCCTTAACAGGGCAGTCATGGGAGAAGCTGGTGACCAATGAGGTAGCTTTTGTTCTAGTAGTTTTCTCTGGTCCCCAGAGAGGCACTGGGAAACTATCAGGAAGCAGATATGCCTGGGAACTCCAGAGGAAGTGCTCAATAGTATGTCAATAACCGTCTTCTTGAAAACGTGTTTTATAGAGCAGCTAACCGTGTATCTATTTCTGTCACCTTTTTAAATATAGCTTCAATTTCTTCAGAACTGGTTATTACCCGATGAGAGAATGGCCATTAGGGAGAGCACAGTCGTCAGATCTCATTAACCTTCATTGGGCTTTTAGAGTCCCTCAGAAAGACTCAAGGATCTGCTTTAAAGGATGCTTGAGATAGCATAGAATTCTGTCTATGTCCTTCATCATCCTCAAGTGTTCACAGGCCCAAGTGAGAGACTTAAGTCTGGAAGGTATTACACAGCAGTGCAAAAGAAGTAAGAATCATCTGGATGCTTCTCTGCAGAAAAAAAATCTTTGTGGGTCATTGGTTTTCTTTCCCTATGCCACACAAATGGCTTTCAAGGGAATGATTCTGCTAAAGAGTGTGGTGACCTTTTGTTTTATAAGAAGCCTGCTCATCACATAGGTTTCAGATTTGACCACGTCAAAAAAAAGTCCCCAAGGCGCATGACCAATTTCCCTTCCTTAGGACAGAGAGTACTGAGAAGGACAATCCCAGAGCATGATGCAATGCTGCTGCTGCTGCTGCGACCTTCAGGGTTTTCTATAACCTTTTATTTCTGTGTGCAAAGTGATTTCAGACACACTTCTCTACTTGTTCCTCACCACAAGCCTGTGAGATCAGAGCTGTCTGTGAAATTCCCACTTTTGAGAAGTAGTTAAGGACACATTGGGTGGCTCATGGCGAAACACGGGGATAAGGACAGCCTCTTGGAGTAGTCACTGACACCTGCCAACAACTTTACACCAGTCACTGCTTCTGCAGGTTTCAAGGTACCCATGGCTCAAAGATGGTTTGTCACAGTTCTCTGTGTCACACAGCATACTGTAAACCAGTGAGCAAAAACAGCCATGATGGATACAGGCAGCTAACGATGCTCTAACAGAAGCGTCTTGTTCTCAGTTGTCCTTTGCTGTTGTTTCATATTCAAGAATTTACTTGGAGTTACCCTACACAGGGGTAACGCCCCTCCCAGAAGCCATAAGTTGCTAAGTGAAAGTCCCACTGCCAAGTGTAGTATACTTCCCCTCAACTTATTGGTCAGAGGTGTCCCAAAGATTCCCCCAAACAATCAGGCTATTAACACTGCTCTTGGTTGCCCATCAGAACTTGATGGTGAGACCCTAATACTGAAGATACTACACATACTGGTCACAGGACATGGAGTAATCAAGTGGTATTGACAAGAACGTTTTCTCCTTGCTGGGTAGCTTCCAGAGTACTGGAAGATGCTCTCCAGTCTGCTGGGACTGGGAGGGAGTCAGCAACAGCATTGCCCAGCTGTGAATGCCGTGAGTTACAATGATGAGCAGTGTGGCAAGAAATGACCATGGATGGGACAGTGGCATAAATGCAATGGGGATGACCAACCAACTCCCACTTGCATTGAAGGACCACTCCACAGGAGGAAACACACGCCTGGTATGTATATATGGTCAAGATCCTATGTTTGGAGATCTCACAGGCCCTAGGAGTGGACCTACTACTATTATCTACAAAATAGACATGATATAAAAACAACCATCTAAATTTATATCTCTCTACCTGTTGATTCATTCAGCTCTCAGACCTCATCTCAGACTAAAAAAAAAAAATTTTTTTTGTGTGGTTGAGGTAGTTAACACAAAACTTCACAACTGGCCAAGCACAGAGAACAAGTGGGTGCTCGGCCATAAACAGAACCCCCATACCACACCCCCTTCCCAAGGCCCAGGAACCATCTTAGGAGAGGGAATGGGAAGACTGTAAAAGAGCTAGAGGTCTGGGAGCATGGGAGTGAACTTTGTTTAATAGACATGGCAGGACCACCCTCCTCATGATCTCCTAGTAGCTGTGGGAGCCTGCATAAGATGTGTGCAAGATCAAGCCAGCTAACACACTAGCTTGGACTGGGAAGGGGTCTTTGAACCCCCATCCTTAACTGAGGAGCTTTGACATCAATGGAAGAGAGTTGGTTTTCTTTAAGGTTGTGTCGGTAGGCTGAGCACATTCCGGAAGAAGGTCCCACAGCTAGGTCTACATGGGAAGCACAAAGTAGAGTCGATGAGTTATTAAAATAAATAAATCAAATCAAATCAAATTGGAAGCTCAAAAGGTGGGGGGGGGGAGGTGTCAGTGGGCCTGGCAGGAATTAAGAGGAGTTGGCAGTAAAAAAATGATCAAAATATATTGTGTTAAATTCTCAAAGAGTAAAGTGTTTTGTTTCTTTGTTTTTTTATTTTTTTTTATTTTTTTTATTTTTGTTTTTTCGAGACAGGGTTTCTCTGTGTAGCCTTGGCTGCCCTGGAACTCACTCTGTAGACCAGGCTGGGCTCCAACTCAGAAATCCGCCTGCCTCTGCCTCCCAAGTGCTGGGATTAAAGGCATGCGCCACCACCGCCCAGCTGGTTTTTTTTTTTTTTTTTTTTTTTTTTTTTTTTTTTTTTTTTTATACAATTTAGAACAAAGAACAAAGACCATGACAATATTCATATACTTGCTTTTGGTAATGGCCAAAGAAAACTTCACAGTTAGAATGTCAAATCAGAAATACAAAGAGCAACATGGGACACCTATGCCAAAGATGAAAATATTACAAAAACCCGTGAGATGTTCAAAAATATTTCTATTCTATTAAAATTTCTAGGCATGAAAAATAAACCACCTCTTTTTTTCTTTCTTATATTTTTAAATTTAGGGTTCAGTCAACATTATTAGATTATGTGGCTTTAGCCTATATGAAATATTTCCTGTCAGCATAGCATTCCTCTCTCCTAGCATTCAAAATTACATCATAGGAGGTAAATAAACAAGGCATAGGAATTCAAGTCCTGTGTTTACCACACCAAAAGGCTGTGTGACCTCTGATAACACACCTAAGCTTTTCTAGCCCTGTCTACAAAGGGGAAGGGTGGGGTACCCTTAGGTGTGGTAAGACTATAGCTTACAGTGACTGCTCATTGTGACTTTATTTAAACTGAGTCATGCATGTTCAGTTGTGGGGAGCCGAGGAAGTAGTACCGAGTGAATGAATGTCCATTGCCAACAAGTGAACAGCCATGTCTAGGAACCACGCAAAGCCTTCTCCATATGGATCAGACTCAGAAAGATATGGCCCAAGTACAAGTGATTACCAACCAGTGACCAGTGTGTGTAAAAAACTGCAGCTCCCTTCTGGATGTTTACAGCCTGACATTGCTAACCCACAGAGACCTGACTCCAGGACCTGCTAACCACTCTCCCTGCACTATACTTAATAAATGCACTGAGGTTCTGGTTTATTGCAGTAGTTGGTGCCACTCCATCAGACTGCACACAGCTCCCTCACCCCGGTCGGGTTTCCAGGGCAAAGCCGTGCTGGGCATGGCATTTAAATGAAACACACATTACAGCAAAAGGGTCAAAGTCCCTCTCTGGTAACTCACCGTGGTAAGGATGGTCACAAAGGTTTTCCTCGGAGCCTCCTTTCTTCCAGACATCAGACGAATTGGTACTGGCTACGGCATATCCGTCTTTCAGAGCCAGCCTGTACTGGGCAGCGGTGTACAGAGAATGGTGTTCACATTTCCACCACAGCATGGCGTTAGAGTCACAGCTGAACATTCGCAGGTTGTCTGTGGCTTTGGTAATATCTAGGCCAAGGCACTTTTGGGATTCCAGGTGGAAGAGTCGGTGCTGGGACACCCACTTCCATAACATGGTTTTAGTGTCGCTACAGTCCTGTGCCACTATCCAGTCAGACAGAGGCTGGATGCACTTGCCAGTGTTTTCATTGATGATGGTGAATGGATCATTACCTAGGCCTAGACAGTAAGGGAAGACATTTTAGGACTCCACATCACGTGACGAATGCACCTTGCTCCTGCTTGTTTGCTGAGGAGAGTCTGATTAACCCTGGACTGCACTCCCTCTTGGGTTTGGTAAACTCATGAGTTCTACAAAGAGCGAGGGTCTCAATGTGCTCTAAAGCCAGTCTGTCTGGGCCCGAACTTTGCCTCTGCTGTGCTACCTATGAGAGCAGAGCAAATTATTGAACTTTTGTGCTTCGGTTTTCTCTTGTGTAAGGCTGTACCGACTTCACACTGTGGATGTAAGGATGCTGGCATGTGCCAATCCATGTCAGTAGAGAGGAGAGTGTGTATGTGATTTTGCTGGTCCCTAAAAGGTTCCCTGGTTTGCTCATAGAGCAGCTACTTAGTTTTTTCCCTTTTCTTCCGCAAATGGCCTGTGGCCAGTGAAAAATTATCCTGAGTCACACCTCTGTCTTGCTAGTTTGGTTCCACAGCACAGTGGTCAGACCATCAGAATCTGCTCTCACTTCAGCTCCTTCCCCCTCACCAACTGTAAAGGCAGGGATCTATGTTCCTCTGGCTTAGCACAGGTGACTGTGGCCATGCCAAGGGGGAATCTACATACAAACCACTTCTCCAGAACCTTCCGTGAAAGGTGTACGTAAAGGGAGAGAAAACTTCCGAGAAGGCAGGAGTAGAGAAACCGGGGGTAAGAAACAGGAGAAAATAGAGGATCTGGGTTCTGAGGGCAGGGAACCTGTGGCCAGCCCCACTGCAGCACCGCCAGGAGAGACAGAAGCTGGGAATTCACCAAGTAAATCACCCAAAGGAGGCCAAACACTGGGTTCCAGGAATAACCTGCACTACCAGGCCTAATGTCTTGTATGTGTGAGCAAGAGAAAATGAGAATTAACCCACGGAAGCTAAGGACTAGAGATGATGCCTCTTCAACTGATCTCCCAGCACTGCAGCAAAGCACAGTGAAATACTTTGGCCAGCTTTTTTTACAAAATAGTAATAATTTAAAAAAAAAAAAAACCAAAAAACCCATGGCCTAGATGGTCATGCTGATGAGCAGAAGGCTGGACCATTTTAGACAAGCTTAAACAGGCATTGTCAATGAACCGGAGTTCAGCAGAACAGCGCTCAAGATTCTGGTTCCACAAAGGTGTTTTCATTTTGAGTTCAGCTTCACAGTCACTGGGTTTGCAAACAGGGGAAATTTTCTTAAGTCACAGGTTAAAGAGTTAAAGGTTGTCATGCCAGGCACTATTGGCCAGATGGGAAACTTCACAGTGTAAGTCATAGCTACGAAATCCTATCTGATCACGTGGACATTGGATGGAATTTTGTTTTGTTTTGTTTCAAGTAGCAGCAGCAAGACAAAGCAATAGGAGACAACAAAGAAACCCTTAAGGGGACAGTTACTTATTTCTGCTTTCAAATTTGAACCACACAGGATGACAGGGTGTTGGGTCGCTGGTTGAAAGCACCTGCCATGCAAGCCCGAGGAACTCACTCCGAATCTGCAGAACCCACTTAAAAGCTGATGTGAGGTTTGAGGTATACAATCCTAATGTTCCCACGGGAAACGCAGGCAGAGGCAGGAGGCCCCAGAAGCTCATGGGTCAGCTAGCCTGGCATAGATGGTGGAAACAAACAACAAAACCCCCCACAAAAGAAAACAACAAAGAAACCCTGTCTCGAATGAGGTAGAGAGTTGGGACCAACACCCAAAGTTGTCCGCTGACCTCTTTAGTGGTAGTGTGTGTGTTGGTGTGTAGTGTGCAGTGTCCGTGTATGTACACATACACACAAATAAAAAAAAATTGTGTGGAGCTGCTGTTAGGTGGGTTGGTGCAGCAGCAGCTGTCCTTTCTTTCTTCCTTGACACCCTCTTTCACTCTTTGATGGTCCCAGGTGGGGAGGACGGTGAGCCAAAAGGAACACTTCCCTAACGCTCTCCTCCAACATAGTCAGTCGCTCCTCAAATACCTGATTTACTCTTTCCCCTCCCCCCACTGTCTTCCACATCTCCAAAGTATCACAAACCACAGCAGATAAGGGACGTCTGTTGCACGTGGTACTCGCCCTTCTTGACAAATTCCTCTCATTGACCCTGTAGTCTCCGTGGTCTTTCCTGGACACTCAGCTCTATGACTCTTGACCCTGAACAGGTTACCTGGGCAAGCAGAAGCTTTGCTTTCTTTTGAAGTTCTACATTTTTTAGGATTCTCCATAAAACTCGGTAGGTTAGGTCTAAGTCCTCATGTGGCGGGAGGGCCAGTATTGGAGCATTGGGAAAGCATTGGGAGTTCCTAGACTGAAGCCCTATGCGTATTACCAGTTCGATGGAAGACAGGGGGAAGCTACGTCCTCTCCCAGGGTCCTTGAATCCCTAATATCAGATGAAAGCTGTGGAGTGCAGGTAAGCCATTCCAGAGCTAGCTTGCCATGCTTTCACCAGGTAACAGTGTCCTGGCTCCCCAGGTCTTACGAACCTTTGCCCAAGTTATCGCTTGTTCTTGCAGACAGCCACAGTACTAGCTCATACCACTGTACTGTTAGTAGCATCTGAAGTCATTCTAATTTCATTTATAACAAACATATGGAGTTAGTCAAGAAGTCCTCTTTTGTCAACACTTGACAGAAGAAAGTTTTACTTTTTTTTTTTTTTTTTTTTTCATTTCTACACTTACACAGTACTTCCAGGACACTTGTGGGCTTAGCATTTTGGTAGGAACCAGACTACAGTGACATGTGGCATAGCATGGAGTGGCAAAGGAGGAGTCTAAGTGTCTTAAGTAAGTTGTGCTTTTGAATGTAGATATGTGTGCCAGAATAAACCTGTGCTTGAACTGTGTATGTAATCCATATCAGTGTTTGATACTCACACCAGTGAGATTTCTTAGGACAATTATTCATTATTAATAATGTAAGAAACTTGTCATTAGCTTTCATGTATAATGGATGTGTAAGTATTAATAAATAATAATATATTTGCTGTGGGAGAGTTTTATTCTTTCATAACAGTTTTCTATATCATCCTTAGCCCTGAGCAATAAATAGCTCTTCAGTCTACCTGTTTCCTGGCATTATGGGACTGCAGATTGAAGAGTGGGAAGGAAAACTGATAAACTAAAAATAATTTCTTATTTAGAAAATCATTTTATAAGGGCCTATAAACGACCTGAGAAATGTACTGCATTTTGGAAAGGTAACTACAAATTTTGGTGAATATTTCTGTGGTGCTATGCATCAAACCCAGTGCCTCGAGCATGTTAGGGCAGTGTCTTTGCACCGAGCTCTTTCCAAGACCCAAGCTGGATTTCGTCCCTAGCTTTATATTATATCTTGTCCACTTTCCGTCTTTGCACTAATCTTCAATAGAGTTTTCACATTCGCCTCCAAATTTGTGTTTGGGACAAATCTAAAGGGCAGAGGCTGATGATAAGAAGATGAACACGTCTTGGAGTCTTTTTTTTTTTTAAACATGCTTCATCTTATATAAAGACTTTAGTGAGGTTTAGGGGAATAGCCAAAGAACATTGTCATAATTACATTTTGTTGGTTGGTTAGTACAGGGTTTCTCTGCCTAATGTTGGCTGTCTGGAACTTGTTCTGTAGACCAGGCTGGCCTTGAACTCACAGAGATCCATTTGCATCTGCCTCCCAAGTGCTAGAATTAAAAGCATGTGACACTACTGCCTGGCTTGGAAATGATTTTTTTTTTTTTTTTGCATTCTTATTTCTATCAAAGAAAACCATCTCTTTTAACATTTTCTTATTGTCCAATCTCTAGGCTCAAATTTTAGTCCTGCATAAAGAACTCTGCATATCTTGGGAGAGAAACTGGTTATGAGCATCTATCAATTATAACTACAGACCCACCGGAAGGAAAAGGGCACGGGGAAGTGGAGAGAACAAGGATGCTGGCAGCAATCATTCCCAGGGAATCTCTATGGTTTACTTTGTTAAGTGTTGTGTAGTCTCTGTCAAGTGTAAAGAACATACAGCTATAGAAGGAGAGACACAGCAGTGTGGGTTTGCTGCTCAAAACAAGTCTTGAAGAGACAACTGAATTCATGGCGGTAAACCAGGCATCAGAGAGCAAATAATTCCAGATTGGATGGTGTGGGTGAGACGCTCAGAAATCCCCAAAGTAGTGGTTCTCAACCTTCCCAATGCTGCAACCCTTTAATACAGCTCCTCGGGGTATAGTGTCCCCAACCATAAAGCTATTTCTGTTGCTCCTTCATAACTGTAATTTCACTATTGTTATGAATCATAATATAAATATCTGTGTTTTCTGATGGTCTTAGGCAACCCGTTTGAAAGGGTCGTTTGACCCCCCCATCCCCAATCCCCAAGCTGAAAAAAATGCTGCCCTAAAGGATCACATTGCTTCACGCTGTTAGATCTCCAAGGAAGCAAAAAAAAAAAAAAAAAAAAAAAAAAGCAAGCTTGGCCTCTCCCCAAGAACAGAGAGATACTTTTTCAGCAATTGGGTGGCCAGGACTGGCTTGCCCAAGCTCCCTGCATACACGTGACACGGCGCATACCATGAATCTAGCACCCTGAATCTGACCCACAACTACACAAGCTAATAGAATAGTTAGAAGCTCAAACTCCAATTCTGAGCTAGAGAGATGACTCAGTGGGTAAAAGTGTTTGTCAGTCAAGCATGAGGACTTGAGTTTAAAACCCCAGCAGCCACATTAAATTAAAGAGAGAGAGAGAGAGAGAGAGAGAGAGAGAGAGAGAGAGACAGAGACAGAGACAGAGACAGAGAGACAGAGAGAGACAGAGAGAGAGACAGAGAAGGTGGGGGCATGGCCCTGAATTCCTGCAACCCCACAGTTATGAAGCAGAAGCAGGTAGATCCCAGGAGTTCCATAGCAGCCAGCCTAGACAAAATGGTGAATTTGGGATTCAGTGAGAGACGCTGTCTCAAGAGTATAAGGTGGAGAGTGATGGAGGAGGAGATGGGACCCCTTTCTCTGGCTTTCACACACACACACACACACACACACACACACACACACACACACACACACACACAGAGAGAGAGAGAGAGAGAGAGAGAGAGAGAGAGAGAGAGAGAATAAAATCCTCAAACCTCTTCGTGTGTGTGTGTGTGTGAGAGAGAGAGAGAGAGAGAGAGAGAGAGAGAGAGAGAGAGAGAGAATATAAAACCCTCAAACCTCTTCATGTGTTCACCCCAATATGAGGCTACAAGCCTGGCCTGAAGATGAAAGAGTGCCACCCAGGGCAGCCGTTAGAAGTGAGGAAGAAGGGATACAAATGCCTGTGGAGACACTTTTATGGGAACAAACTTAAGCCTAACACTCTCTGCTTTGGGGCCCTGAGACAGGATGGGGACTGTGGAGATGGTGGTGTTCTAGTCAGATGAACACCACAACCAAAAGCAGCCTGGGGAGGAGAGGGTTTATTACAGTTTACACTTTCACAGCATTAGTCCTTGAAAGAAGTCAGGGCAGGAATTTAAGGCAGAAACCGAATCAGAGGCCAGAGAGGAGTGCTGCTTACTGGCTTGCTTCCCATGGCTCGTCCAGCCTGCTTTCTTATACCATTCAGGACAACCTGTCCTGGGGAGGCCTCACCCAGTCTGCTGGGCCCTCTATAGACTTGCCTATAGGCCAATCTGATGGAAGAATTTTCTCAATCAAGGTTCCTCTTCCCAGATGACAGTAGCTTGTGTCAGGTTGACGATAAACAAAAAACCCAACCTAGACATTTGAAAATTAAGGAAATCTTAAAATCTGTGAAGGAAGCAAAACAGGACTTCCAGATGTAAACCAAGAGACAAGTGACCGGAAGTTAACATGCTTACTGCTGGAAATTGCTGCAGGTAGATTTCTGTCCTTGGATGGCGCAACAGAAAGAATTTAGCTCTCCTATCAATAAAAGATTTTACTATTAATAGTTTCTTTGGTGGGTCCAGTGCAGAAAGTCAAAGGAACACTGAGAAAAGTCGGTCAAGACAGGACTCATTAAAGGGTAGGTTGATGACACCCGCTCTTTCAGGGCACTCTTCCCATAACTCTGGACACAGTCTACATGAGAGAGTAACTAAGCTTAGCTCCAAAGAAAGCAAGAGGCACACTCAGAACTTCCTAAAACCCATCTGGACCACCTTTTCTTCCTTCATGGCTGGTGAGATAGCACAAGTAGCCGGTGAATGTTCAATGCCCGTAGGTTGCCGTTTGTATAGCCCAATTAAGTAAAAAGATCCTTGGCACACCCTTTGTTGAAGCAAAAAGAGAAAGCAAAAGCAAAAATTTAACTGCTAAGAGGGATGGTGGTGCTGGCACTACCGGTGAGCTTTAGAGAAGGCATCCTTTCCTCACTGACAGGAAGTGAGCTGCACTTATGTTTGGGGCCAGCTGTTTGAGTTCGGGAGAATTTGGAAGTAATAACCAGATTAGAAGCGCCTCTGCTCTAGGTGACAGGGAAGGGCATCCTAATCCTTCTTCCTGGCTGACTTCTGAGGACCTGATTTCCTTTTCCTCCTGTTCAGTGGGCACAGTGAAGTCGTGATGGCTGGGAGTCCTTGCAGTGTGGGTGAAGTCTCATCATTTTCCTGGAGGTTCCAAGCCTCCAAGGGGCGACAAGGATGTAAGTGGAAGTGGAGAATCCCGGAGAAGCATGATTTCAGGGGACAGTAGAGGAACAAGGGGCAGAAAAAGCTTCTGGGAAAGGGGTGTGGGCCTCTTTTAGGCTTAGGGTCCCTTCACACCACATGCTCCCGTCCCCCCGCCCCCGCCCGTTGCCCTCCTAGGCCAGACATCCCCGCTTGTCTGCTCCAGAGACACAGAGAGCAAGGCGATCGCGACCCGACCCGGAGGAGGCAAATGCTCAGAGCAGCAGCGTCGAGGCCGTCTGGTTACCTGAGCGCTCCGAAGGCTCCACAAGCCCGAAGGACCTCAGCAACAGAACGAGCAGCCCAGCCGCCCGGCCCGGGGTGGCCCACCGCGTCCCCATCTCCAGTGCCAAGCCTCTGCTGCCCGCACCGGCTCCAGGGGTGAGCCCCGCCGGCCTCTCAACGCCTCTGGGGCAACCTCTGGGGTGCGCAGACCCCGCCCCCCGAAGCTCTCCGCCAATCAGAGCTCCGCTTCGGTCCCCGGCCGAGCGGGGGCGTGCAGGAGTCCCCCCACCCACACATCTGCGAGGGCCGGGGACTTCCAGAAGGCTGGAAGAGTGCACAGGAAAACCACAGGGTATGGGGGTCCTCTCCCCCTCGTCTTAAGCAAATTTGGGGAAGTGCGGCTCTGTCAGTTTAGCACTTGTTCTTCCTAGTAGGGAGACAAGGCAGTGAGCTAGGGCGTCTGGTTGAAAATGTTCACACAACCATGGTCTCTACAGAGGAGGGAAAGTGCACGCTTGGATCTGTGGTGCCTGTGGTCAAGCCAAAGACCTCAGTTGTGTTTAACAACATCGTAGTCATTTTGGAAGTATGAACAAAGGTGGAATAAAGGCACGTTGTGGGTTGACCTGAAGTTGTCAAATCACATTAAAAGTGACAGTTATTCCAGCAATTTTACCACTTTTAAGGAGTTTTAACAGGAACCTTTGCAGAGTCTTTTTCTTTAACAGTCTAGTAGTAGTAATAATCTATTTGAAATGTGAAAGTCTGTACCCAGAATCTGAAATTCAGGCCCATTTATTCCGTCCCTTGGACAATGCTACCATTACAAATAGGACAAGTTCCAGATGAGCTAACTTGCCTAGAGGTGAAGGTCTTATATTTTAAAATATTTATTGAGTAGAGGATATATACTTGAGATAGCTCCCATCCCTGTGCCCCAAAGGTGGCTATTACCGTTAGGATGTGTCTAGATCTACTTTCCAAGTTCCAACTGCCCAGGTGGCTCTAAACTCATCCTTTCCAGTTTCCTCCCATGCCTTTGCATTTAGTGGCTACAGAGAGCGTTTATCACAGTAATGAGGCTCGCCTCGAGCTAAATGCGAGAGAAGCATCTTTGCCTTCTGGCCTTTATGGAAGAGATGAAACCCACACAGCAACTCTGGGCAAAGTGCACAGGAGTATCAGACAGAGCATCCAGAAAAGTAACTGATCAACTGGAACTTGAAAGATGGGCGGGGTTCTGGATAAGGGAAGAAAACATGACAGAACAGACACAAAGGATGCAAAGTGAGCTTGGTGGTTCAGTTTAACTGAGAGAGAGGTGAGGGGTGGGAGGGGAGAACAGAATGGGGGGAGTGTTTTTTCTTTTTTGAAGATAAGACTCAGACAGTAGGAAGCATTAGTACCAGCACCTGCTGCTTCTGCAGCTGCAAAGCGCTTCCTTTGGAGCCCACCTGACTTGAAGCTCCTCGAAGGCGGTGGCTGTCTTTACAAAGATACCTTTTAACTTTAGGAGAAGGGTTCAAGGCTTTCAGGAGAGTTTCAAAGAAGGCAATGACCACCAAAAGAAAACTGCATCTAAGATAAAGCAAGTCCCTCTGCGATGTGACCCTTGCTCTTTAACGCCCATACTACCTTCCTCCTATTTTTCATCAGCTTGTCTGAACTGGTCTTGTCTTGTCCAGTCTCTTCCAAACTCACATTCAAAGTACTGCTTTTCCAACTGAGTGTCACCAGTCTTATCAACTGTACTCCAGGGTAGGCTCCATGCCCAGGAAGGAGTACTTAGCCAGCACAGCATGAACTCCGAGGCACTTCTGTGGACTTTTTGTTTCATTTTGCTTTGTTTGGGCATTTGTGAGTGAGTGTGTGTGTGTGTGTGTGTGTGTGTGTGTGCTTTGTTTTACTGAACTTTTGATGATTTTGATTTTTAGTTTTTGTTTGTTTGCTTTGTGCTTTTTTTTTTGTTTCTGTTTTTATTGTTGTTTCTTGTTTCTTTTGTTTGAAAGAGGGAGAGAAAGAAAGAAAGGACATAAAGGTGGGGGAGTAGGGGAGGTGAGGAGGAGCTGAGACGAACTGGGGGAGGAAAAAATATGATCAAAATACATTGTATGATTTTTTTTATATAGTAAAAGAAAGAGAAAGTGCTTCTTCTTTCTTTTCAAAAATACGAAACCTTTCTATGCATTTCAGCCTGGCCTTGAACTCGCAAACCTCCTACCTTACACTCCTGAGTGCTAGAGTAATAACTCTGTGGCTCCACAGCAGGGCTGGGATACCCCACACTCCCTGCCTTATTTCCATCCTTTTCTTAACTCTCTGATCAGAATTCACATTTTATTAAACCCGTCTATAAAAGGCCCTCGGATTTTTCCCTTCAAATATCTGCGTAATAGTGTATGTTCATCTCCCTCAGCAGCTAACCCCGGATGCTATTTATCCCTTTACGTCCCTGTGCGCGGATATGCTGCTGAGGTTACAAAACATCAACAGATATTGTTGGTGGTGACATTAGAGGGAGCTATATCCTTCAGGCCTCAGTTACTGTCATCTTCTCTTAAAAATCTGGTTTTCTGGAATGATTGGGATAGATGACCTTCTGTTGCAACAAGTTTCCCAGACATCCCATACCCTTTCCTGACAGAAGCTGACACATCTGGATTAGATAATTATGGTCTGTCAACCCACTTCCCTCTGCCCCTCCCTCCCTCTTCCTTCTCTACTTCCCTCTCTTCTTCCTTCCCTCCCTCCCTTCTTCTTCCCTCCTTTTCTCCCCCTCCCCCTTCTGTCCCTCTCTCCCTCCCGTCCATCCTCCCCCCTCTCCTCTTCCCTTTCTTCTTCCTTTTTCACTCTTTTTCTCTCCACCTCACTTCTCTCTCCTTCCTCCTCCTCCACCCTCCAGAATGCAAGTGCCATGGGGAAGTGATTGTGACTATGATTGACTTCTAAGTTTGGAGTACCTGGCATGGTTTCCTGGATGAATGAATGAATGAATGAATGATAGCAGATGTCTTATAAAATGGTACAGACAACAGGAGTTCATATATTTGAAAGAAGGAGAAAAGAGTCTGGGCAAGATGAAGGGTCTTCCGACACTGGACTGGATGTCCTCCGGTGGCTGTGTCAAGTCAGTAAGAGCAGCGGAGAGAAAGGACACTTCCAGCCAAGGCAATGGTATGAAGAGCAAGGGTGAGATTGGTGTGGTATCTGCAGACCCCTGGCTTCCAGCCCACTGGGCTAAGCATTCCTCATAGTCAGTCCAACTTGGTAATTGCCCTATGAAGCAGGCATTTCTGCTACCCTCTTTCTGCAGATGTGGAGGCTAATGTAACATGAAGGATTGATAACTGGGCCAAGGTTAATAACCACAAGCGAAGATATCAGAGGCAATCTCAGAAAAAAAAAAAAGAAAAAAAAAACCTTGCTTGAGTGTGAGAGATAACATTTAATTAAGTACAATAAAATAAGTTTCCAGGAACAACTAGGGAGGAGGAGAAACGAACCCTTGGGTCTTCTAAAGTCTTGCTTTTCATGACAAAATATTCTGTGCCTCAAAATTAATAGTCTATGCACTGTGGGTTTCTTCTGGTCATGTCCACCTTTCCTACTGCACAGAGGTAACCACTCCTCTGAATTTTTTTTATCTATCTTTAGTCAATCTCTTTTCAGTGTTCGTAATTGAACTCAAGGCCTTATACATGCTCAGCATGTGTTCCACCACTGACCTTAGACCCCAGTTGATTATCCCTTTCCTGGTGGCTGGTGTTTCTTTCATAACTTTTATTTAATTTGTAGTCACATGTGTACATGCGTGAGTGCATGTGTGTGTGTGCATGTGTGTATGTGAATGTGAGTGTGTGAGTGTGTGTGTGTATAAGTGTGTGCATGTGTGTGTACATGTGTATGAAGTGAATGTGTGCATGCACATGTGTGCACACGTGTGTGTGTGCATGTGTGTACATCTGTATGTGAGTGTGTGCATGTGTGTGTGAGTGTGTTTGTGCCCATGTGTGTTCATGTGTGTGCATGTGCGTGTGTGTGCATGTGTGCATAACTGCAGCAGTCATGGAGTCAGTTCTCTCCTTCCACTCTGTGGCTTTCAGGAATTAAATTCAGATCATCAGGCTTGGCAGCAAATACCTTTATCCCCTGAGCCAACTTATCTTCTCCAGTGGTTTTTTTCTTTATAGTTTTGCCATGGATGTATGACTCAGACTGGAAAGAGTGCATATAATTTTGAAAATTTAAAAAATTCTGTAAATATCATTTTGAGGAAGGTTCTTTTAATACTTTTCTTTCTTCCTTCCTTCCCTCCCTTCCTTCCTTCCTTCCTTTCTTTCTTTCTTTCTTTCTTTCTTTCTTTCTTCTTCCTTTTTTCCCTCAAAATTATGCCTGTGACCTTCATGGTGTCTCTCTGTAGTTCATTCATCTTGGTGTTCTGTTATAAGAATCAAAGACATGCCATCCACTGTCCTGTTGGTGGACATCTGAGTAGTCCCCAGCTGGGTTTTCTGTCCACAATACTAATATAGCTGTCTCTTGGTGCATATTGCTCAGTTTCCTGAGGGTGTATTTCTGGACTCAGAACTCTCAGAGCCGAGGATGTGCTCAACATCACCGCTGTCAGACGTGGCCAGTGTGTTCTTCAACTTGCTCTCTCATTGTTGTGGATAAGCATTCCCATTGCTAAGCAGTCATCAACATTTAAACTTTCCTGGGTTAATATTGTGTTTCCTTAATTAAATACTGATGAGATTGAACATATAATTCCTATGCTTAGAGGTTACTTGGATTTTTTCCCCTCTATTTTTGTGCAGATTGTTTGCCTGTTTTCCCTGAGCCATTCTGTGCCCTTCTGTGTTTGAATCCCAAGAGGCTACATGGAATTTTTGACTCTCTTACCAATTGCCTGCTGGTTAGATTCAGCCAATGGGGTTTCCTCAGAAGAGGTGAGGGCAGAGCAGAAGAGGCAAGGGTATTTTTTCTTTTCCCTTCTTCTGTGGGAAGACATCTATCTAACTGGGGCTGGGATTTCTTTGTGGCTCCAGCTCTTATCTGGGATCTGCACTCTGTGATTCATCAAACTTCTGCTACCACACCTTCTGCTCCTTTTGTGTGGTCCAATCTCTGAGGCTTTAGCTCCCACAGGGTAGTCGTGAGTCCTAGCCCTCTTTTCTAATAGATAACTGTAGCTCCTTCTAATTGATGCTGTTTAGGGAGCTTCCTTAACATATGTTTTAGAAAGTTCTGTAACAAGTTGCTTCCTTATGTTACCTTTCTTCTGCTGAAGCACTTAGGATGGATGTTTCAAAGCTCTACTGGACCTTCACAATACTGATTCAATGCAGGACAGAGTAGTTCCTTAAGACAGCATCTAAAATTGAGATGTGAGGAGGAAGAAGGAGGAGAAGGAAGAGGAGGAGGAGAAAGAGGAGGAAGATTAAAAGAAGAACTCCATATAAAAATATCCAACTGCATGACTACTTGTGTAATAAAAAAGCCAGTGTGAACTGCATCTGAACTGCCCACAGAGGGTCTCAGGTGCCGTAAGCAGGACCCAGGGGATTTGGATAAGGGTTTGGTTTAAAAATACATTTTAAACAGTTCCCACGGCACCTTCATAATGAAGATCTGCCTTTATTCTGGATCATAACTAATCTCTCGAGGATTATACTCAAGATGTAGGTAAACCAGAAAGGTCCAGTATAAGGGTATAATTCAGACACACATGCGTGCAAAAAATAAATAAAACCTCCTTCAATAAGTTTTAAACTGTAGAATTCTCCAACAAAGAATCACTTCGTTAAGAACACAGACCCACACCTTCCTTAGCTTAACATGCAAGGACACCAAAGATTGTAGAATTACAGAGAGCAATAGATCTTGGGGTCTGTTGCTTTCTAGACTAAGAAACAGAGGCCTGAAGAATTCAGTAGCCCATGTGAATACAAGAAGCATCAGAGGCTAGATATGTACTCCTGGAGTTAGGAGGTCCCAAAAATGCTGGCTAGAGAGCCTTCAAGCCAATTACCTAACCGAGCAAAAGGGCCTAGAGTGATGGGCCAGATCAAGAGAACACTATACTTATGATTCAAGTATTTCAAGCATGATTTCAAGTATTACTAATGTGTTCTAGTTAGAACAATATCTCACTAATGGTTAGTATTTTCTAAGAAGCATGTGTTGCACATATGAAAGCCATGGATGATAATAATAAAAGCAATTTCAGAGGTATAGAAAATTTCCTGGATAGGGGAAAAGTGATGAAGTATTAACTTTTGATTTTGACAGACACATGTTTTCTGTTTTGGCAGGGAGCTAGGAAGTGGGGTGGTGTGTTTAATTTTTATGTCTGCAATTGGAAGCACGTCTCTCCTAACTGAACTCACCATCAAAATCTGTCTCAAGGAAACAACACTTAAGAGGATAAACAGTCAAATCCCAGGAGTCTTGGTTCTTTAGGGAAAATGATCGTGCTTAAAAAATATTTTTCCAACCTTATCATGAGAGAGGGGGGGGATGGGAGGGAGAGAGAGGAAGACGGAGGGAAGGAGGGAAAGACAGAGAGAGAGAGAGAGAGAGAGAGAGAGAGAGAGAGAGAGAGAGAGAGAGAGAGCCAGAAACAAGGTTAAGACCATTTAACCTCTTAGGTCAGAAGAAGTTTAATAATGCTGAGTGCTTGATTTTTGTTTTTGAGATATTTTGATATAAGGGTTCTAACTAAGAAATGTTAGCACCAAGAAATATATGATGACATCACTGTACTTATCATGATCACCATTGGTTCTTGTCTTCTTGTTACTACCTTCATGTGTATAACACACACACACACACACACACACACACACACACACACACTGGCTCCTACCCTCAACAACAATTAACTGCCTTTAGCTTCCCAGGTGGTGATGGGACCTCATGAGCCCCTCCCATCCTGATGGATTGTTGAAAAGCCCAATCTTGTGCAGGTGGCCACTGCTGTGTGAGTCCCCAGGTACAATGGCTATTCGACTTCCATAGACACTATTTCATGGAACTCCACTGTGTCCTCTGTCTCCTACTTTCTACCCACCCCTTCTGAAATATTCACTAAACCTTGGGGTGGGAAGTCATACACATGCCCCACTTGGGACCAGCATTCAACAGTCACTTCTTCTCATCACTTTGACCCAGTATGAGTTTCTGCCTTCAGCACCATCCACTGCAAAAAGCTTTTCTGGCTACGGCTCAGAGTAGCACAAATATATGCGCACCAACAGATATGTAGAAGTCAGTTTGACAGAGTGTCACTTAGCAGAACATCACTGATTCTGTTCTAGGGCCTGTGACCTCTCTAAATTTTTTTTTTTATTTTTAGCTTTTTTTACTGTATAATTTTAAGAACTACAGTAAAGCAAGAGAAAATGGTGTTATGAATTCACTGCTCCCAGAACCTCCCTTCAACAGTTACAAACGCAGGCTGCCTTTGTTTCATCTCTACTATCTGATACACTCTGTTCCTGACAGATCAGTTTGAAGCCAATCTCAGAGGCAAAGTGTTTCATCTGTAAATATGTCAGAATGCATTGACGAAAGGTGAAGAGTCCTGGGCCTCAGTGTAGCTCAGTGGTAGAGTACTTACATATCAAGTCAGGAGCTCTGTCTCCAGCATACCACATACTCACAAACATACACACACTTGCACACACACACTCACTCACTCACACACACACACACACACACACACACACAAACTTCCTCACACACATTCACACACATACTCTCACACACATACACACACTCACCACTCACACACTCACACACACACAAACTTCCTCACACACACATTCACACACATACTCTCACACACATACACACACTCACCACTCACACATACACACACTCACATGCACACTCTCACACACAAACGCAATCTAATACACACACATAAAGAGAGACACACACACCCAAAAACCATGCCCACACACCATATTCATACTCACATATACACATACTCACACATATACACATTTACACACATACACAGACTCTCAATATACTCATACATACATACACACACAAACACATACACACACTCACACACTCATGCACACACTCACACACTCATTCACACACACAAACACAATTTAATACACACTCACGCGCACATAAAGACACTCCTCCACATTTGCACACACATGTACTTACACACACATACACACACATAATATAATACACATTCACACATATATACAGATAATACAGACACACCACCTGCATACCAGACACACACTCCCACGTACCAAGCACACACATACACACACTCATACACACACTTGCACGCACTCCCACATACTCAAAGTTTATAAATAAAGCATTGATTCTGTCAAGTATCTGTTCAATGTTTGCACATCTCCAATTATTTTAGAAGAGCCTTGTTTAGTTTTCACAATGGGTTTCAGAATTTAAATAAAATTTCTACAAGTTAAAATTAGTTGCTACATCTAAGTATCTTTTTATCTTTAAGGACCTTGTTTTTAAACATTTCTCACTGTGTGGAAAAGAAGCCAGCTCTTGAAAGGCTTTGAGGTTTGGATCTTGGGCACCTGCTGTTGTAGTGTTCAGCGTGTGCCATTAACCTTCCTATTTCTTATAAATTAGTGTTGGGCTTAGGAGGTTTAAATTCAATTTATTTTTAGCAATACTATTTCATATGTTTTGTGCCATCCTGTCAGGAGGTACGCATCATTCCCCTTCATTTGATGATATTATCAGCCCTGATAAATGACCTAAATCTATTCATCTGTTAAAAATGGGAAAATATAGATATTCCATAACTTTTCATTCATTACCTGGATGCTTCTTTAAGGAGAGACTTTTTCTCTTTGGGAAACTTTTATCTACAAGGTTATAGATAAAATTAGTTAGTTATTTCCCTTTATTTATATATTTTGAAAGTAAGGAGGTGGTCCCACAGCATCCCCAAAAGGTGAACAATGGGTTTTAATATTTTATTCATTGCTTAAACACACTCGATGTGTCTCAGATCCCTTGCTCTTGCTGCAGTGGTTGATGCTGCCCCTGTCCCACGCTTACTCAGGGGAGAAACCGCCACGGGAGTCTCACAGCTTCTTTGTGACTTGGATGACAACGTTTCAGTCACTGTCTGTGCATTTCTTGTCCCAGACTTGAGATCAGCCATTTGTCTGTTTAGCAGAAAATGTTACTTAGAGACCAGAAGTAGGTACCGGGAGTATTCCTTCTTGCTGAGTTGGTTTCTATTTCTATTGCAGGTTCTGAAGTTAGATGACTGTGTATTTGAGCCAACCCTACAACTGGCCAGATACACTGGTAGGCAAGAGACTTAATCCGGGTCATTTTTCATTTGTAAAAGAATAGATAATAACATGTAGTTTATACAATTATTGCAAGCTATGCATTGTCTACCATAAAGTAAGCAATCTAAAGCTATGGCTGTGGCTATCTTATGTCTTAATTCCCACAGATGCTCCTGTTATCAAATAGAGAGATCGCAGCAATATGGCTCAGGGAAGGAGACAGAGAGAGATCCAGTTGCCCAACACTAGGTGATTGACCAGTGGCAGAGTGATAAGCCAAAGTCAGGGAAAGGCTGCCCAGAAGCTTCTCTCTTAATCGAAATGCTTATGTACAAGGACACGTTTGAGGGTTCTAAACCCGTCCCTCCCACTGGTACACCTCATTACCTTTACTCCCAAAGGATGGGGAGGAAAGGAAGCCCACATCATGTAAGACAGTGAAGGTACGTTGTTATTTGAATAATCTATGAATAAACTGGTGACCATTTGACTCTTTGGGAGCACATGTTAGGTTTTTCTTTTCTTTTTTCTGGGATACACAAGTAGGTGAGAAATAACTAGATGCTTGGATATTTTCATGACAAACATGAAGGAAGGCTGCCAGTCATTCCCAGAATTATACCAACTTAAGCTCCCAGTTTCCATCACCCTATGTGGAGGCCAACAATTGGTTTCCCATTCCTGTTTACTGCCTATGTTTCCACCTTTGTGAGCTGATATTCATTATTTTGCTCACCCCTTTACACATTTAGATTTTCATTTCCCTAGACTGTGGTGCCTACTATATATTTGACTATATGGTGAGAAATAGAGATAATATTTTTATCTTAGTTAAGTATACCAAATTCACTCTTTCCATATTGCCTGTGCTGCTGCCCATGCTGTATTGAGCCCACCCAAAAATTTATAGGGCAATATAAGGACTCTCGATATAGCTTCATTTAAAAAATTTCCATCTTTGCACCAGTAGTTACAAAACATTTTTGTGCATTATATCTTTATTTTTCAAGTTGATTTTTAGAATGAGTCTCATGAGGCCCAGGATGCCTTTGAGCTCACTGCATAAGCATGACTTGCAACTTCTTTTAAAATTTTGTGTATGTGTGTATGTGTGTGCATGCATGCATGTGTGTGTGCATGCCTGCATGTGTGTGTGCATGCATGTGTGCTGCATGCATGTGTGCAGCATGCTCACATGCACACATTCAGTCACACTTGTGTGTACACAGAGGCCAGAGAAGGATGTTGGGTATCTTTCTCTATCACTGTCTATTTTATTCTTTTGAGTCAGGGTCTTTCACTGAACTTCAAACTGGTGAGGCAGCCAGCAAACCCCAGAAATCCTCCTGTCTCTGCCCCTCCCTAGTGCTGCAGTTAACATTGCCAGCAGCCATGCCTGGCTTTGTTGTGTGGGTGTTGTGGATCCAAACAAATACCCTATGCTTACAGAGTCATCTCTCCAGGCCCACATTCTATCTTTAGAATAAATCATCTCAATTTCAGGTGAGATGAGATATTATACCTGATTTATTTTTCCCTTCCTTAACTATCTTTAATATTCTTGTCCTCTTGTTTCTGTTTATGAATTTTGAATTTGTGTGTCAAGTTTAATAAAAAAAAAACCAGTTTGCCTTCATTGAAACTGTGTTTAATTTAAGGACTAATTTGGAGGGAAATTGCATTTGGAGTAGACTGGTCTTCCTTTCATGAATTCGTGAACATGGTATTTTCTTTTTTCTTTTTTTTAAACTCTGGCCACCTTTTTCATCGGTCTGAATGCTTAGCTGGGGGAGATGTGCCTGACTTGGTAATTGCTTGAGTCTCATTAGAGATTTTTGAGTGGAGAGGGTGGCTTAATGAGAACCTCATAGAGATAATATTAGTTTGAGAGTGGTAGCAATTTGATTGGAGGTTGATGGAGAGATCAATCAGGAATCTTATAAAGGTCTAGGGAAATAACAGAAGTCTGAACATTAGTGGTAGCGGTGCTAATGAAGATCTGATAGCTTGGAGAAGCATTTCAGAAATTAATTACTCTCTTTTGTAAGAAAAAGACACCATCGAGCTTTCTGCTTCTCTTGTAAGACAGTTGGACAAAGGAGGGAAAATGCTAAGGTTTGGGGGGCTTGCCTTAACCTGTGCTCAGAAAAAATGCTTCTCAATGGATAAGAACATCATGTCCCTGGCCTTGTCTTTGGGCCATCTGACTTTACCTTGAAGTGCACATAAAGCCAGCCTTCATTCCACCAGCTAAAATTGTATCTGCCTTATAGGGTTTCTTTTGTGCATAAATTCCTGTGGTAGATGTCACAAAGATGTACATTTTTATTCTCTATTGCCTGGCATAATCATTAATTTTCCATCATATTTACTTAGTTAGTGTGTGGTAGAAGGGTACATGGAGGGCAGGTGTGTGGAGGACAGAGGACATCTTGAGAGAGTCACTTCTCCTCTTCCACCAGGTAGGACCCAGGGATTGAACTCAGGTCTTGGTTAAAGCGCCTTCACCTACTGAGCCAAGTGCAGGGAGGGAGGCATTGCCCGTCAATGATGGATACCAATCTAAGAGTAAAAATAAAAACTGTCACCTGTTCCATTGATGGATATGGGACTTTCCTTTTCCAGTATCCATTCTGGGTATTAGCTTGGACCACTGTGTTCTATGACATCACCACAGGGAATGTAGGCAGCATCTTTATGGTTATCTGCCCTTGCTAGTTTTGTTGTTATTTTGACATACCCAGGCAGACGGGCCCTTCTTTGAAGAATTGTCTTCCATCAGCCTTTGGTTATATCTGTAGGGAATTGTCTTGATTGATGATTGATACATGAAGGCCCTACACACTGTGAGTGGTGATATCCATGGGCATGCATGCCTGAACTGTAAAAGAAGGGTAACTGAACATGTGCCTGGGAGTGAGCCAGTCAGTAAGCAGAATTCTTCCATGATTTCCAGTTCAGTTCCTGCCTCCAGGTTCCTGCCCTGACTTCCCTGCGTTACGGCTGTGTCCTGTGAGCTGAAAGAAAACCTTACCTCCCCAAGTTGCTTTGGTTGTGGCAACAGAGAGAAAACCCGAACAGCATTTCTGACTTTGATTTCTTCTAAGATACCTGTAAGCTTTGTGATTTCATTTGTCGTTTGGCTGTTTTATAGTGCTGACGGTGTACTGTGATATCTCTCTGTGAGTTATATAGCTATTAAATTTGAAGTGTTTTGTTATTCTTATAGAAAAAAATAATTTAATCTATAAATCACTTACCAGGTGACTTTGTGCAGTTTGCAGAATGTACTTAACAATTCAAAAAAATAAAACAGAACACAATAATAAATAAAGGTGTCTCTTTGCCACCTTGTAAATAGCTGTAATAGGTTCCTTCCCCATGGGTGGTCAGACCTCCCCTGTGAGTTAATGGAAACTATGGGGATATTGTTAAAGTGTGATTCAGTTTCCCATTGCTTTCAGTAAGATGGGTGAATTTCTGGAGCTTTTATATGTTTGAGGGCGGGATATACACGCACACACGCATATTGGTATTCGTGTCTGTATTTTCTCTATTGAAGCTAAGTTTCATGGGTTTGTTTCCAACGTGTATATCTTTCCTATTTAAAATACTGCTTCGAGATTGCAAATAACATGTTGATGTTTCCACACAGGATACAGACAACACTTTTGGTTCCTCAACTTGTCGTAACTGTTGCCTCAATTTGCTATGGCCTCCACCTAAAAAGGAATTGTCCCCATTCAAATGGCAAGCATTGGAAGAGGAGAGTAGTCAGTGATCTCTTGATAGCCATTGTAGTTTTAACTAGTATAGTGTCTATACTTGTGATAGTCTATTGTCCCCGAGAGGTGTCACAATGAAGAATTAAAAATATAGTTGAGATACAAACGGAATGGGAGAGAATGGTTGTGAAACGTTACTATGTCAGGATTGCACTGATAGATGCTGGTGAATTGCTCATTAGAATTTCAGCACTATTTGGAAAGCTGTCATTGTCGTCTCATATTTAAACTATTAAGTGCATATTTAAACTGCACAGAGTGCTTGCATTCATTTCATGGCTAATCAATCCAGTCTGGAATCGTTTGCCAAACAGTAATGGGATTTTCTCTAACAGTCAGATACTTAAGTCACTAGACACCAAATTATAAGATAAAAAAAAATCAATTCAGCATCCCAGGTAATTATAGGCTTAAAACAATATTGTGTTGAGTTCTGGCACACTCTTCCTAACAGCAGATGTCTTTGTTTGGGGCCATTTTGATTATCTTGGTAACTCTAGCATGATAAACTAATGATGCAAATTATTTTTTCATTTAGATTTTACATTGTAGATTCAGCTGTTGGCTTTTAACATTACATATTATCTGTTTCAGCCAGTGCCCAAGTTAGAGTGGTAACAGTGGAAAGGGAGAGTAGGTGACATTCTACAGCTATAAGAAAAGTATCATAGCACATGGAGATAATCCCAGGCTTCTAAGTGAGAAACTGGCAAATGCTGTAGCCATTAGCTATGACAAAGAGTTCAGGAAGGAGTTGGAGGATGTAAAGGCAGATCAGTTCTTTTTCAGAACAGATAAATTTTAGGCACCCATCATATAGATAAAAATATCACTTGGTTGCCTCCTGGAGGTTGCCCCTATTACTGCAGATATCGTGTGTTTCAGCCCAGAGGTCCCTGAGCTGGATTCATTCCCCCTGAGAACTAGCTTTCAGGCTATCAGAAAACACTGTGCAGGCTTTCAAGGGAGGAAAGCCATCAAAAGTCCTACCCAGGAATGACACCTATGAACTGTAACAACAACCAGAATGGCACCGTAACTCTAAGCATGCAATAGTGGCACACATACAGCGGTGGTAACCAATAGCTAACTGGTCTTAAGACCTGCTCAACAAGAGAGAAAACATGCCTGGTGTTGGAAACCTAGCCAAATCTCCAGGGCTAGTGAAGTCATGGATCTTGAAGGGGAACCTACAACCGCCACTTTCCTAAACCAGCATAATCCCTAACTACATTCTAAATATTTGCCCTTATGCTCACAGATACCTGTCATCCTTCACTAAGAAAACTTTTTTTTTTTGCTATAGACAGAGACCATCACAGGAAGCCAGAACCAATCAAAATACAGAGTTGTAGAACCCAGTCTCAGTGGATACATCTACAAATCAACTCCTGACCCTAAGGCTAAGGGTACATTGTGGGAGAAGGGGAGGAAAGATTGTAAGGGCCAGAGGAAAGTTTTCTGTGAGATTCTGTCTCCTAGTAATGCCAGAAGTTTCATCCATAAAGTCTCGCTGACAGGAATACCTAATGAGGAGCTGAACAAGGACCATGGCAGGCATGCCAAGGTGGATAGGAAGAAGCCCAGGCAGGGCATGTAACAACAATTAGTGAAAAAAGAGGCCATTAATGTAATAGAACGAGAAGGGGCATATGGGAATATTTGGAGGGAGGACAAGGTGGGGGTGGGGGATGATGTAAATATAATCTGAAAAGAAATCACCAATCCCTTCAGAACTAAGGAAGCAGTATTCATGCAGAGGAAATAAAATTATTACATGAGTGTCCAAACCATGAAGAAGTTGGGGAGTACTAACATGTCAGAGAAAGAATAAAGAAGAGGCATGAAGGTAGCTACAGAGAAAAAGCCAGAGCATGGGAAGAAAACCACAAGAGACCATCACTTGCAGGAACATGGTCTAAATTAGTCATCTCCATACCTGTTTAATTTTGTACCAAATCAACATATTCATATATATGCATATAATATATGCACACATATGCATATATTATATGCATATATTTTCAACCCACATAGCAATTACTAATAAACAAATTTATTAAAAATTTAGACATGGACAAAATATATTATCCCCTCCTTAGATGCATATTTCCCCATTTTGTTAGAGACTTATTACAATGATGCCATCAGAGGCCGCGCATGCAAGAGCTTAGTCACAATGATCATATTGCCACTGCCTGTAAGCTCAAGTAAATTTGTAAACTTAGACAAAGGTGAAAGAAGTTTTTCTCTCTTAGTCTTCCCTTTCTTTTTGAGACAAGGACTCACATAGCCTTGGTTGGTCTCAAACTTTCGATGTGGCTCAGACAGGCTTTGAACTCCTGACCTCCTCTCTCTACTGGAATTATAGGCATGTGCTCTGCTTTTCCTTCTTGAGTCCTTTTACACATTTAATTAATTAATTAATTAATTAATGTGTGTGCCACAGCACACATGTGGAGATTGGAGAACAACTTGTAGGAATCAGAGCTTTCTTCCACAGTGTGGGGATTGAACTCAGCCTTGCTGTCAGCCTTGGCAGCAAGCCCCCTTCTGCCATCTCTTGTTTCTCCTTCTGAGTGATACATAAAGCTTCATCTCTCAGTCAGTAGGAGTTGTGAGTTTTTCTTACAACCAAGTGGATCAATCATCTTGTGTGTCCCACTTTGGATACTGGATTTTAGGGGCAGGAGTAAGCAGCTTGAAACACCTCAAGGAGATTAAATAAATTATTGTTTTAAATATTAAAAACAATCTTCATCAGCTTTATCAACATGAAAGTCAGCGAGCGGAAGCCTTGGTGGGGCAGGCTTAATCGTAGAGGGAAGGCAGCCTGTGTCAGAGGTTGGGGGCGTAGATGATAATGGGTTACATCAATCCACACCTACTGCCTGTAGCCACTGTGCTAAGGACTTTTCATACAACCCTTAGATGGTATGACTATTCCAAATCTAGATACAGAGGGTAAGTGCTCTAGGTCACACAGCTACGTAAGTAACACTAGTGGAGCTTGAGTTCGGGCTGACTGTCTCACAGGATGAGTAGTGTGCAGTGCCTGCCAGTGTGAAGCTGGTGGAGATGCAAAGGGTGCAGATACAGTTAAGGAAGGAGCCTCTGTACTTATATCCTTATCACCATTAAAAAATATTTTCATAATGTGTGAGAGTTGACTATTCTCACTCGGAGAATGGAGAGGCAGAGAGGGAAAATGCTTTGAAGTAACTAGGCAAGAGAGGCGATGAGAGAGCTATAAGGAAATCACACAGGATTAGGAACATACGTGGAGGTTAAGTCGTAAGCTGGAAGAGACCGCCTCCTCCACTACAGAGAGAAAGGCGGCAAGTCGAAAGGCAGCTTCGGATGCATGCGTGTGTGGATCTGACCCGGGGAGCAAGAAGACACGAAAACTCCGAGTTTCTGATCCTTATTTTCTCTGTGGAGTAGGAGTCAGGCCATAGCCTAGGAAGTGTGAGATGAGGAGGTGGGGGAATAGAATTGATATGACTCGGGTACTTCCACGCTGCTAATGGCGGAGCTGCCAATACTAGAAGAATGAGCTTGGCTGAGACCACTCATGATTTCCACCTGGGATACAGAAGGACAAGTTTCTAACAGTGGTTTCTGTAGTCCACACATCTTTTATTTCTTGAATTCCATCAGAGGCTCCCCTCACCTTTGTTCCTCTGTGCTTTCCAGAGACAGGGCCAATTGGGTATACCACTTATACCACCTATACCAAACCACTATTTATCTAGCATGGTTTTTTTTGGGGGGGGGGAGGGGAATGTTTTACTGACAGCCATGGCTAATATTTGCCTAGTTCTTCCTTGAAGCTAGAATGTGGGCTTCCTGTGGCTGCACTATTATGAGTCAGAATGTTTGCACGCAAACGTAAGAAAAGCTAACTAACTTAAAATGCAAAGAAATTTACTTAAAGGGTTTCAGAAGGCTTGCAGGATTGCTGGAAGGGTAGACAGCCAGGCTCTGAGAATGAACGTTGGCAGGTAGTAGATACGACACAGGCAAAAATCACACCACAGAGCTGGTGTAGTGACAGCCCCTGCTGAACCCAGGAAAATGTGCTTATCTGACAAACCTAATCCACGTCCCTGTGTCTTTACTTGAAGTGTCAGGGAATATGGACATGGAATTCAACTCTGAGACTCAGATTGTAGAGTGACAGTTGTGTCATACAGATGGAGAAGACTCAGAGAAAGGGGATGAATAGAGACATCCATTTCATTCCATTTCTGATGTCAAGGATTGAACTCAGGGTCTTGTGAATGCGACTTAATCTGTCTACCACTGAGCTATATCCCAAGTCATATAATTGTCTATTCTAACACCCTGTGTGTGTGTGTGTGTGTGTGTGTTTGTGTTGAGAGAGAGAGAGAGAGAGAGAGAGAGAGAGAGAGAGAGAGAGGGAGGGAGAGAATGCATTGTCTTCTTGTTTCCTTGTCCTTCAAGACTCAGCCATGTCCTTGAAGCCCTGAAGCTACAAGCATTTGTTTTCTGCTCCAAACTCCCATAACAACGTGCATCTTGTTTGGTCTTATTAAATCATCACTTGTTTGTATTGATATTTGCAGCTTAAAATATTAAAGCGCTAACACATTTGAGGCTGAATGAACACCAGCCGTCATTTAATCTAATGGGCCCTGGCTCATCAACTCACAGAAACCATGAGACCTTTCCAGTTCATGTCTGTGCATGCCGCAGCTTCCAGTGTAATATCTGCCTGAGATAATATCTCACATCAGCTAAACCAAATCAACGAACCCCTCTAGGATTTTCTTGTCCCCATGCCCTTCTCCGGTACAGCCATCCCTCCACCCATCCCTATTTTTTAATTAGACACTCCTCCTGCACTGGCTAGGATCAGATTTCACTCTTTCACCTAGAACTTTCAGTTGCCTTTGCCTGCACACTGGTCTGAAATACAATCAAATGTCCCTTTGTCCTGGGCAACCTTACTTATGGATTCTTGTATCTACCTTCATGCTCTAAAACGATGTATATTTCAGCTCAATTGAACATAATGATGGGTTATAATATGACATTTCAGGTACATGTGTTGTCATCATATTTGTGTGTCCCCCCCCCCCATAACTTTATCTCTTGTCTCTTCCCTGCCCCCATTCCACTGCTCTCCTCCTTTCTGATCATTTCTTCTGTGTGATGGTCTTATTGTCAGCTTGTTACCTAGGAGGCAGGCCTCTGGCTATTCATAGGTTTGTAGACTTGCTGGAAGGCCAGAGGATCAGGCTCTGAGAGTGAACCCCAGCAGGCTGTAGTTATGACATGGGCAAAATGTGTGGGTACATTACCACTGAGGAAAATGTCTCTTCCTCGCACCAACACTAACTGCATTTTTATCCTCGGGGAAGACTAGCCTCATGGTCCACGTTCCTTCTCTGATAGAGTATCCACAGGCTCAATCTCATGAGTGTTTTCTATACTCACAGACACGGAGAGTTCAAGAGCACAAAGCCATGTCGTGCCTGGAAGATGCCACTCTACAATGCTCCATTGCCTCATCAGTTCCCTTAGTCCTCCCACCTCCACTTCTACGATGTTCCCTGAGTCTTTTGGGTATTGATATAGATGTCCCACTTAGGGGTCACCATTCAACAGTCATCTTAAGTCGTAGCACCTGACCATCTAATAACTGCTGCCCACTTAGAAAACAAGCCCCTTTTATCACAGAAGACAGCAGTATTAATCTACATGGGCGCCAAACAATATTTAGAAGGCAAGTTTGAGAAGCACTTTACTCCCAGTTAGTAGAAAAATAGCAGTGGATTCCATACAATGGCATATGACTCCCCTAGCTGTAGGTTTTTGACTAGGTTTACAGTCACAGAAATGAGTCCCTTCCTGTGGAGTGGGCCTCAGATCCAATTGGAAAGCCATGCCATGATTGTCCAGTGTGCCCCTGTTGCTTGGATAGTCAATGTTATCACACACAACACACAGATGAACATGACTATTCATTCAAGTGTCCCCTGCAGCCTGTATAGCAGCTCCCAACAGTATGAGGTAGGGAGGAAGCTCCCAGCTCAGTTACAGCTTGACTTGTCTTATTTCAGTGACCTAGATGTGAGGTGTCTTCAGCAGTAAGGGCTTACCATCCAATGCTAGCAGGCAAACAAGAACACTGGCAGCACCTTTTCTGAACCACCACCCAGCCCTGTCCTCCACATTTCAGAAAGGGTAGTTGAAGTACAGACCATGTGGTCAGCTCACTCAGCCTCTCTACCATTTTCTTAAAGTCTGACTTTTACTTTCTCACCCTTGGACTGACTTCAGCTGCTAACAGTGAACCATCCTTTGCTACATCCTCCTGGGCATCCAAATTCTGTTTGATATAGTGATCATGTGATCACACCTTTCTCCTCTCCCATGAGACTGAAGTATGGATTTCTTTGCTGCCTTTCTTCCTCCTTGCCTTAGTGGATATTTGTCAACGTCCTGACCTGTCTCTGTTTGAGGAAGTAGTGGGAAGATAGGCAGAATTGGTGAGGGTGTGGATGGAGGCTGTGACTTCTCTCTCCTCCTCTCTCTTCCTTCTCCCTCTTCTTCTCTGTCTCTCTTTCTCTCCTCTCCTCTCCTCTCCTCTCCTCTCCTCTCCTCTCCTCTCCTCTCCTCTCCTCTCCTCTCCTCTCCTCTCCTCTCCTCTCTTTTTTCCTCTCCTTTTTTCTCCCCTTCCCCTCCTCTTCTCTCTTCTGTTCTCATTTCCGTCTATCCCCCCACCCTTCTTGCTAAAGTACTAGACTCCAACTGGTATCCCACCAGCCAAGACTCTCGTATGGGGCAACCAGAAATAGTCTCTGGAGGAAGATGAAACAAGAACTCAGGCAGACAGTGTAGCATCAGCCCTGATGTGCCCGCCCCCTGCAGCCATCACAGACATGATGGTCTCAACAAACCATTTCTGTGGCCTCCTTGAGGTTGTCCTTGCTCACAGCTGCCTTCATCTTCATCATCCTCACCCCCCTTCTCATTTTCTAATCTTTGTTCTCTAGTGTTCACTTCTGTCCTCTCAAATCCCTTTTCTGCCCAGGGGTGCAAGAGCTGGGGTTGGGGGTTGTGGTTTGCTCCTAAGAGATGTGGCCAGCACATTTTTTTTCTTTCTCGCTCCTAAGAGAAGGTTTTCTGGACATTCTTCTCTTGCCTGCCTGCCTACACCCATACTCTCTCCTTTGGAAAATGCATCCCCTTGTGACCATTTCTTCTAGCCTTTTTCTACGTTTCTCCTTCTCTCTTAGGACTGCTTTAATCTCCCGTTATCAAGTGCACATCCCCAGGATGAGATCCTGATATCAAAATTAGCAAGACTAACCCAGATATGTTAACTTGCATCCCGATAACCACTCTTTCTCTCTTCCTGCCGGAACACTCTTCATGTAAAATTTCAACCTCCTTCATCCCTTACATCCCTGGCCAAATAAATAGTCCCTATGTTCTATTTATTTTTCCTGCCCTGTAACCTGTAACACTTCCTTTTCCTCACACTGTTAGTACTTACACTGTTAGTACTTGTTAGTACTTGTTAGTTCTTGTCTGAACAACTGCCATATGTCTCCTGTCTCTAGTTGCTTACTGAATGAACTTGATTAGAGTACATAGCATCTCACCTGCCCTTTCCTGTAGCTCCAGTAGCCCTGGGTTAATGTAGAAACTCTCCCATGTGACCACTCACAGTTCATTCTTAACTTACTCCCTAGTTGCTTATCCTATGTGTAGGGTTTAAAACCACTGCGTGATCTCTTGTGGTGTCCTGTGCTTCCCCATCTTCATACCCCTGCTCTGGATATTTTCATTATATGAGGTGTCTTTCTCTCTAGTTAAACCCAAGTAACAACTTGGTCCCACTTCCTCTGTAAGGTCCACCTTGTCCCCTTGGAAAAGGCTGGTCAACCTTCAGTACACACAAGGGTCACATGGGCACTCTGATGAAAGGCAGATTCTGGCTCAGTCATTCTCAGTGATGATCTGAGAGTCTTCCTCACAAGGTCTCAGATGACAGGGCAGGTTTCTTGGAGCACACTTGGAGTAAGAGCAGTGGTTCTCAACCTGTGGGTCTCGATCCCTTTGGTGGTTGAATAACCCTTTCACAGGGGTCACATATAAGATATCTTGCATATCAAATACTTACAGTATTGTTCATAACAGTAGCAAAATTACAGTTATGAAATGACAATATGAGGAACTGTACCCAAGGGGCCATAGCATTAGGAAGGTTGAGAACCGCTGCCCTAAAAAGAAACACAATCTTATTCTAAAGCACAGGGCAAGATTTCCCTCTCTCTCTCTCTCTCTCTCTCTCTCTCTCTCTCTCTCTCTCTGTCTCTCTCTGTCTCTCTCTCTGTCTCTGTCTCTCTCTCTCTCTCTCTCTCTCTCTCACACACACACACACACACACACACATGAGCAACAGCATTTCCCATAGAGCCCCAGCTGGCCTAGAACTTGCTATGTGTACAAGACTTCAAATTTGCAGCAATCTTCCTGCCTCTGTTTCCTGAGTGATGTTACCACAGGTGGGCACCTCCATTGCCAGCCACCAGGCAGGGTGTTTATATTATTCACATACAATATGCTACAATTTTTAAAATACTCATTTCACTAACAGGGATTGACTTTGATGAATAAAAACAGTGATGAAGAATTTATTTTAATTAAAGTGAACACGATTCCAATATCATCTTTTAAATTCTGCTCCAGGGTTATTCATACATCTCAGTTCAACCACATTTTCATGGATGAATTCAAGAGGAGAAAAGAATACAGTACCCGGGATCTGTTGCATGGGAGGATGACCCAACATGTCAGAGACAATGCTAGTGGAATTGTATGACCTGAGCTCTGAGTTGCACAAAAAGGAGCCCTTTCTAGTTTCAACAGAAAAGGAATTTGTAAACGTGTATTAGAGAACTCACCACGACTAGAAGGAATGCTGTAGTCCTTCAATCCCGGCCCCTCAGTGTGTGCCAGCCTGTGTGTCCTCCTCTGCCACCCTTATAGACTGGACTCTGTGCTGTGCTGACATCTTTGGGTTGATGTTAATTACCAGTGGGAAACAAACCTCTACAAAGACGGTGGCTTTAAACACCAACAAGAAACTCTATTTCTTCAACTCACTAGCACATAATTTTTCAAACAAACCAAAGCAGGCCCCTCCTATGCCTGCCCCCTTTCCCAGTCACTGTGTGCTTTCTTATGTTCAGCAATTTCTCTTCAGCTTCTCTCACCTTGAAGTAGCAGCTGATATTTGTTTTCCGGTCATTTTGCCAGAGAAAGACCCCTCATATGATCTTTAGCTGACAGCTCTCATCAATGACATAGTGGTGGCGGTAGGCATCTCCAAGGTTGAGCAGTGAGTGTCCTTACTGTGGGGGAAGTAAGGTTGCATTTAGCTGTGCTTGTGTGTGTTTAAGGATGAGAGAGAACCAGGTTTAAAAAAAAAGATGATCAAAGTCAGCACTTATGCCAACTGCATAGAAAGCAGTCTAAGTAGTTTGAGTTCTTGTGTGTAAATAATCTCCCCAGAGCATTGTTTTTATTGTTGACATTTTCCTGATGATTTCTGAGACACTGAAAAGTCAATCTGTTCCTTTGAGTGCTTTTGTGAATCTGGCAGCATAATAAAAAGTTTCTTTTAGAAGGCGCAGAGAGTTTTAGAACACAGCGGGGGGGGGGGGAACTAAAGTTAGGTGAGAAAAGAATTTTTTCCTGTCTAACATTGGATGCTTCTTATTTCTTTGTCGTTGAGGGATTTCCTTCAGGAAAGGCCTACAGTGTGTGGTGTGATTGACAGTAATTCCAGAAGCCCCAAGCACTAGCTGAGAGCTTGGGGCACACTCTTGGCCTGTCTGGTGTCCCCCTTCTGAAGTAGAGGCCAGGTCGCCTGCTCCCTCCCTGGCAGGGTTTCATCCCACAGTCTTAGACATGGCTGACATTTTTAGAATAGACCAGCTCAGTGTTTGTCTCTCCTTTGTTTCTCCAGTCACTCTGTTTACCTCCAACACTCACAGAATCTTTTGTCACCAAATTCTGATTCAAGTGACCTTTTTTTTTTGGGGGGGGGGGAGAGGGGGAGGAAGGAAGAGGGAGGCCTATAAGGGTTTTTTGGAAGCCTTGCTCTGAATTCATTCTTCTGCTTCAGTGTAATGTTGGTATTTGATCAAACATAAAAAGCTTGAAGCTTTAATGTCCTGCTGACACCAGTGTCAACAAAGCACCGAAGCGGAAGGTTTTTGGCAGCTGATTAGAGGGAGATTTTATGTCACTAGGTTTAAGACTAAGGATACCTTTTAGTGGCTCATTCTCAAGGATAAGCTACATCATACAGTATAAATCAAATTCAAGAGCTTTATTAAAGGGCCCTTGATAATTTGGTAATATATTACCACTCGGTTTTGGAAAGGCGATAAATGACTGCATTTTATAGTGTAATCTAAAATAATAATATGGATTACAGTTGTGTTCAGTCATGAAAGTATAATTTAACAGTTTGAGTTGATAATAACCTTTTCCTCCCTCCACGGTGTCCACTCTTATTTGAGTTCAAATACGGTTTACTGGGGGATGATTTGCCATGCTTGCATTTGGAGTCCAGTAGAGTTGAACATGTGTTTAATTGGAGTTTTTTATGTTGTGTTGGAAAACCTTCATACAAAAAAAAAAAAAAGATAACCCTCCTAGAGAATCCAGTCTCCTAAATAGTAACCATTCCAACATCCAAAGCGGCACCCACGCTTGTCCTTAGGGCTCCCCGGGAGAACTTGCTCACTGGGAGTGGTAGTTGAAAACAGCTTAGTAAAAGTGTGGGGTTAAAGTTTATCTCCATCTCCACATTGGGAGAACTTTCCCCATCCCAGGCCTGGATAAACTTGTGGAGTTGGTGGTCTTGGACCTGGGATTCCTGTGGCGCAGACAAGTGACAGGCAGAAGGCCTAGAACAAAATGTGGCCTCCGTAGGGCTGCAGAAGGTGAGACGGGAGTTAGGGAATCCACAGACCCAACTTCACTTCCCTGGCTCCATCACTGATTCTTATTTCCTAGCCGCCATTGGGCTGGACCTAACTGAAGTCACAGGACCAGGTCATCTAAGGGACATGGCTGTGGTTCATAGTGTAGTAGGCTTCTGAAGCGTTGTCATTCCATCTCATGAAAGTATTCCTAAAAATGCTTTAAGTGCTAAAACTATCCTGGGCATCTCAGTCTCTGGTCACTTAGATCAGACATAAATTCCTAAGGTAAACTGGTCTCTGGACCTGCCCCCTCGTTCCTATACAATGTGACCCTTGAGCTAAAGGTTAACTGCATAACCAGGTAACTTTTATCTCTCCACCTCTGTAAACAATACCTGCTTGTAATGTCCAGAGCTGCCTTGCTGTATGGGTCACAATTGCGTTTTGACCTTAAAACTTAAAAACTCAAACCAACTGGAGGTCAAGGCTGCTTCCGGCTAATCTGCTCAGGACAGTCCCACTGCCTGTTAAGGAGGACTCCGTTTGACTTATTTGGGTTGGTTGGAGTCTTTCTATTTAGGTACCCTAAAACAAAAGCACGGTGTGGAAGGGTGGTGTGTAGACTGGGAGAAAAAAAAAAGCTATCTTACACAAGGCTAGGAAGGAGAAATTTAACAACGGTGATGCTTTAAAAAAAAAATCCTCATTTATATCTGTTATAAATGCGACCAATTAGGATCAAACTTGATTTCTTTTTTTTTTATTGAATATTTTCTTTACTTACATTTCAAATGTTATCCCCTTTCCCAGTCCCTGCCTCAAAAGCCCCTATCCCATTCCCCTTCCCCCTACTTCTATGAGGTGTTCTGCCACCCACCCACCCACCCACTCCTGCCTCCCCACCCTGGCATTCACCTACACTGGGGCAACGAGCCCACACAGGACCAAGGGCCTCTTCTCCCACTGATAACCAACAAGACCATCCTCAGCTACTTAGGCTGCTGGAGCCATGGATTCCTTCATGTGTACTCTTTGGTTGGTGGTTTAGTCCCTGGGAGCTCTGAGGGGTTTGGTTGGTTGATAGTGTTCTTTCTACAGACTTGATTTCGACTTGCCACATTCTGCTTTCCTCTCTACAAGTAAAAAGCACTCCTTTAAAGTTCTCTGTTCCCTGAGGTTGTGTAACTTTCAGAGCCGATCATCTTGCATTGTAGTCAAGATGGAATGCAGCCTCACCTGCCTTTCCTGGAGTGTATCAGTTTCTAGGCGTACAGACCAAGACAGAAATGGGCATGCCTCACTACTGTGCCAGCTAAACTCAGAGAAAGTTTTATCACACACAAGATTCACTCTGGGTTTCCCATCCCACCGCCCTGCTTTTCTTTGTTTAACACCCTGATTTCAGAGCTTCCTGGGCACTCCCTCCCTGTTCCAAATGTCAGCTGGGATTCCAAAGCAAAATTGCAACAGTCTTACCTCCCTGGGAGTCTGAGGTAAGTAAGGAGACTGTTTGCTCTTCTCTGATTTCCTGGTCAAATAACAAGTTCTCTTTTACTGTCTCCGGGGTGTCACGTGACTCCAGCTGACCTCAGCCTTCTGCTCTGTGCTCTGGACATCAGTCATCCTTCGGGCAGCGTGGACTACTGATGAGAGCTCAGGACTGGAATCATGAGCTGTAATCGATTCCAACCCTGCCATGTGTCCAGCTGCATATTACCTATGACACGGAGTGTTTCTGTCTTACTTTTGTCACCTGTAAGATGATGTTCCCAACAGGTTTGTGATCTTTTAAATACTATCTTGAAGTGGTTAGGATGAGAACTGGTAATCCGTTAGGAAGGCTCGATGACTTTCTAGGAAAGAAGACACTGTAGGGGCAGGCCTGATCCCAAAGATTGCCATTGGTCTCAGGGATTGCTTCCTGTGTCACAGAAACAGATTGTGTTCTGAGACAAGGGGGTATAATGCCTTGGCTGACTCTAGTTAAGCAGCCGAAGTCTCTGAGGTAGATATACTAAAATCAGGGTGTGACGGCTATGCCAGTTAAGTGAGCATGGTTGTTTTGAAGTCACAGCACTGGGATCTAGATTTCCTTTCCGATGAGCCGATAATGCCTATACCTCTCTTCTGTAGCACCGTGACAGCGCTACCATGGCCCCAACAGAGCCAGCTATACTCAAGCCTGAGGATGACACCATGAAGTCAACTGTACTGACAGATAACTAGGACTCTAAGATGAGGGCTGGGGAGATGGCTCTCAGTTGGTAAAATCTTGCAAACATAAAGACCTGAGTTCGACTCCCAGAACCTGTGCAAAAATAAAATGAAGATGAAACGGGAGGAAAGTGTGATGGTATACTCTTATAATCCCAGAGCTGGGGAGAAGCAAACAGGCGGGGCTCTGATTCTCTCTGGCCTGGCAGCCTAAACCACTGAGCATCCCTGTCAGAAAAGAAAAAAAAAACAAAAACCAGTGACTGAGGAGATGCTAAGCTTGAGCTCTGGCTTCCACAAGTATGTGTGCATATGCAACCCCCCATACATACATGTATGCACACACACACACACACACACACACACGCACATGCACACATGCAGGCACGCACGCACATGCACACGCACACACAAAGACATTTAAGACTAGAATATCTACATAATCAATACCTCTGTGTAAGCCAGGTGAAATTTAATTGCAACCATAAGCCTTTGCTGGCTTTTGTTGTTGGCTTGTGTTTTAGCAAAGATAATCACTTTTCTAGGATGCTAAGAATTAAAGCCTGGGAGATCACATGTTTTCTCAGTATTAGGCAAACCCACCCATCCTCAGGATGGAGTTCTAACTAGCAGGCAAGAAAATAAAACAAATGAAGTCATTATGCTCACAGCAGAAGACGAGCCTAATAGATCATCCATCTCACCAGAGGATGTCCTTATAGAATTGAAATCCCAAATGTCGCAGAGAGCCTGGCCTTCAGAAGCCCTGGTTCCACACCTCAGGCTGCTGCGCATGCCCTGTCTGGGCCTGCTTCCTCTGAGTTCACGTCTGCTTCATCAGCATATTCTCGCTTCCTAGAGAGGTTTCAAGTTATCTTCTGGACAGGTAGCTTGGAGCTGTCTCCATCTTCTGGCTTGTTTACATTCCGAGCCAAGCCTTCTCCCTGTATCTAGAGGAAAACCTCAGGCACCACGGAACCCCAAAAGCTAAGGACTTAACTACCGCATTCACTCAGCCAAGGCTTCGGTGCAATACGGTGTGGCTCTGCTGCTGTGCCCACTGATTCTTTCCCATCTTTAACACCGGCTGCCTTGTTTGTTCACCAACCCACTTACGCCAGATGTACCAGGTTCTTGGTACATTACATATGATTTATTCCGAAACGTAAAATGGGGCTATGGGAGTTCTTTTATAAAAACTAAACCAAGAGCTTTGTGAAGCATTAAAAAATGAATATCTAAATGTTCTGTTATTGATCGAGAGAATCTAGGATATGGGAGAAAACTACAGAGATTTAAAGGGTGTGCTCAAACAGGTCCACGGTCATCAGTAAATATTTACCTGCTAGCGACAGTGAAGCAGATGATTATGGACAAAACCTGATTAGACCAACTACAAAGAATGGTATAATGACGGATGTTGTCCTTACATCAAAAGACGAGTGAACACATCTGCGTGTGTTCTAATATAGAAAATACATGTGTTAGCTAAGTGTGTATCTACCAATGATCACGCCTGCCCTTCTTACAATTGATTTTTTAAAAAAGTTCTGTGAGGTCACAGCTGAGTCAGGTATCACTGCATCATATGCAGTGTGAGTAATAACACATGGGAAAAGTTCAGTGGCTGCCCTCCATAAAGCCCCACGTGGGAGCAGAAACAAGCTATAATTAGTCTGTACTGTTCATTTACCATTAACATGCTGATGCGGGCTTTTTCCTCTCTACGCCTTCTATTCCTAATCTTCTTTGGGGAGGGTTAAAGGGTGGGGCAGAAACTGAAGCAGGGGCCGTCTGGAGACCATTCCACCTGGGTATCCATCCCATGTGCAGTCACCAAAGGTAGACGCTGATGTGGATGCCAGGAAGTGCATGCTGACAGGAGCCTGATATAGCTGTCTCCTTAGAGGTCTACCAGAGTCTGATATATTCAGAGGCTGATGCTCACAGCTAACCATTGATCTGATCAAGGGGTTCCCAATGGAGGAGTTAGAGTGAAGACTGAAGGAGCTGAAAGGGTTTGTGGCCCCATGAGGAGAGCAACAATACCAACCAACCAGAGCTCCCAGGGTCTAAACCACCTGCCTGGGACCATGTAGGGAGGAATCTATGACTCCAGCTGTATATGTAGGGGAGAATAGGTGGGAGAGGAGATCCTTGGTCCGGTGAAGGCTGGTCGCTGTGGGGGAATTCGAGGGTAGGGGGTGGGAGTGGGGGGTAGGTGGGGGCACATCCTCATAGAAGCAGGAGGAGGGAGATGGGATAGGAGGTTCCTGGGCAGGGGGGGTGGGTGGGGATGGGGTAAGGTGGTAACATCTGAAATGTAAATAAAATATCCCCCCCCACCAATACACTATCGGTGCCAGGGAGCTTCTACTGTCCGCCCCATTTTCGCAAAGCTCTCGGTTCCCTCCCTACAGTCGGAGGCAATAGCTTCTCCATCCCATAAACTCCTGGTCAGTGTGCAGAGACTAGGAGTTTTGTTGTTTCTTTTGAGGTACCATTCAGAGTGGAGTGAGAGTCACATCAGAGGCATCTTGTCTAAGCACTCCCTGTGGGGGTGGCTTGAGTAAACACTACCTATCAAGGCTTGCTCCAAAGCCAACTAGTTTCTCCCCAGGCTCAGTTGTAGTGTGGCTCTCGCATCCCGAGCTCACTTCCGGCTTACTCCACTTCTGTGAGTCTTCCCTTGTTTTTCCTTCTGTTCCACAGATCCCCTGGCAGGTTCCAGGGTCTACTGGGAAAGACAGCTAATCATTAATTAAGCATTAAGCAATTGATTAATTAAGAGAGCTAATCATATCTATGATTTAGAGTTTCAGCTCCCATGAAGCCCCACCTACAAGAAGTTAAAGTTCAAACAGCCACTGGGGACGCGCCCTCATGCGGTGGGAGAGGAGGGGAGGAGCTCCAGGCAAGGTACAAACCACTGGGGGGGGGGGGGATGATGAAGTTGTAATTTCAGGGGTGGGGAAGAGGCAAGAGGAAACAAAAATGATTCTTGAACTGGTTGTCATATTAACTTTAAGATTTAACTATTTAAAAAATATCCAGGAACGCATACAGTGAATCAAACGTAAATAAGAGACTTAATAGGAGCGGTGACATTTATTAATTTTGAAACTCAATGTTCATTAATAGGAAACATTAGAAGTAACCTAGATTGGGATACTTTTCCAAAAGCGATTTTGGTATTCATTGCTTTCCATCAATTCAGGAAACGGATGATAATATTTTAGATGCATTAAATCTGGTCCATCACGCTCACTTCATGGCGGGAAGTAAAACAGCACTTGAGTGATTTTTTTTCCCTTAATTTGTTCTAAATTACAGCAAAGTGCCCTGCAAGAAGCGAGTGCTCGTATTAATTAACTCTGAGAAGAGAAGGTCACTGGCATACATGGGGCTCAATTTCTGGCTTTAGTGAGATATTCTCTTCTGCAATTAGGACCCTCATCAGGGATTAGAGGCATGTGCAGATTTTCACTTCTTTACCCAGAACTTCACGTTTGGACACTTTTGTTGGCTCTTTTTTAAAAAACACTGAAGACGTATTAACAATAATGAGCTGGACCTATGAAACGAAACACATGGTCTACATATTTATTTTCAGGTATGCCTACAACATTGGCACTTTCTTTGAGCCTGAATCTTTTGAGCTGAATTTGTAAAAACCACGTACAAATGGCTTGATTGTGCTTCACCACATAAAGAATTAACAAGACTGAATTTCAGTTGTCTTATGTTGAACTATAAGATCAGACATGAAATTGTAAATGCTATGCAGTCTCCCTCCAGGAGCCTCAGAGTTCCACTGTGGTTAAAGAGAGCTATCAGTTGCTAAGTCTATAGTTCTAAAGTGCACAGAACATTTAAAGGCTCTAATTTTCAATTACCCTTAGTTTCTTAGAACGTGTGCTGTTATATTACAGTACATGTTGATTATGTTGGTCATACAATGCCTGGCATGATACTGAAATTGTTCATGTGAGTTAATATTTGAATGTTAGACATGACGAGCAATCCAGATTCATTTGTCTCTTCTGATCCACTTGCCTCTTCTGTTTCACTCCAGTATCAACTGTGAGTCAGTATAAAAAGTGACTTTATATGGATTTATCCACAATGTAAAGGTAACTATATATGTCATTCCTTTGGTTGTGTTCTGGATATCCAGACATCAACCATATATTAATTTGGCCATTTTAAAGAGGTGAAGAGACTTCAAAACTAAACATTCATCTAAAGAGACCATTCAGGTATAGATCTAATAATAATAATCAGAGATTGAACTTGAGTGAAAGCTCTTAGAATGGGAAGAACTCAAGACTTTCCAATCCTTGGGAATCTCAAAAGATACTCAGGTCAGTCACAGGGAAAAAACTTACATATAGACATATTTTAACTTTTGAGCAGTCTCAAGATCCAGTAAAATTTTGATCAACCCAGGGTCAAAGACCCTTCAGCAAAATAATATATTTTAAAGGGGTGAATATTAATCACGAATGAGTTTTTAATCCTACTACCTTTAAGTATATTTATGATATAGCTATGAAATTAAGTTCTGGGGGCTTTTCTAGAGAGCCTGGGTTCAAGTCCTAGCACCCGCATGACCACCAAGTGCTTCTAACTCCAGTTCCAGGGGATCTGGCATTTTTATACAGAGACATACATGCAGGCAAAACACCAATTCACAGTAAGTAAATAAATAAATGAGAAATTAAGTTCTGGTTAAAAATAAATGTGCATTCCACTCCTAACCAAGAAGCTTTTTGTAATTGATAGCTCCTGGGAAAAGGGAAATCAATTTTCCCCAATAGAGTAATCCTGGGCATATCAACCAGTTGGCCAACACAAAATGAGTGTCAAGGGTTGTTTTATGTGTGTGATTTTTGTCTTGTTTAGGTTTTTTCTTTTTGTCTTACTATTTCATTAGTTTAATTTTCTTGTTGAGAGAGAGAGAGAGAGAGAGAGAGAGAGAGAGAGAGAGAGAGAGAGAACAAGAAGTTGGGAGGGAAGGAGATGAGAAAGACCTGGGAGGAGAAAGAATATGATTGAGATATACTGTATGAAAATACTTTTAAATTAATGAAAGAAGAAAAATCAGACCTGTAAAAAGGATTTTAAAGGCTTCATTTGTGAAAAAAGCGAGGCCCTTAGTACTATTTATTTCTGAAATTTCAGCAATGAGAAGATGGAGTACACAATCTCTTCTCTGGGGACAGGCTGCAGGGAAGGCTCAATATCAGATCTCAAAACAGAGCCTTGACAAGTCATCTTATCTCTTCCAGCAAAACCACAGTTGCAATGACGTGCTTTTGTCAAATTGTTATGTGTGACTCTATACTCTTACTGGGTGGCTAATTGATCATGGCTTCATCAAATCCACCATAATGAAAGGAATTTTAATTTCACTTGACAGATTTTTAAATTGAGTTTCTATACCGTCAGGTTAGTTCAAGCCAATCATTCTTTTGAGTCATAATTATACAACTGCCACATAATATAATGTTCTTTTAAAAGTTAAGTCCTACGACTTGGAAAAAAAATGTGAGTCGAATGTCCCAGAGTGTCAGCTACACAACAGTAGCAGCAAGAAGTTGTGACTGGAAGCGGTGTTCATTTTAAGTCCACAGGGACTCTAGTCTTCAGGTTGTACTGCTAATGATCCCAGTTTGCTATGTAGAACACATTCATACTTTTTCTCAGAGCGCCCCCTTGTGACTAGTGCCTGGTAGCACCAGGGCCATGGAGTGTACTGGCTGAAATGCACACTGAGGCAAGCCCGTGTTTATCACAGGGCTTATCACACTTAATTTTCATAGTCACCTCCTGTCATCTATGTATAGATCGCTTTCCTGTAATAATGTGTCATGAGCATAGAAACCACCCTGACTTGCTCACCCCAGGACTGATGCTAAAACAGAAAATCTGTCTTAATAGGACATTCAGTAAACACTTATATGATAAGTAACCTCTCAATGTTGATTATGGAGACACTTTTATTTATCATAAATAAATGGAGGAATATCAAATCTGTGACTTATTTAATATTCAGAAAGTATACCTTAAAATTTTAATTTGCACGTGCATGCACATATGTGTGTGGGCATGCAGAGGCCAGAGGCTGACATTAGATGTCTTTTTCTATGCTACTTTTTAAGACACTATCTGTCACTGAACCTGAAATTCATCAATTTGGCTAGAATGGCTGGTGAAAAAGCTTGAGGAACTCACCTGTTTTTTTTTTTTCCCATACTCATCCCAGAGCTGGGGTTGCAGATGTCCACCACTGCACCTAGTCTTTATGTGGGTGCTGGGGATTTGAACTCAGGTCCTTAAGATGGCACAGCAGATACTTTACCAACTGAACTGTCTCCCAGCCCCAAATATCATACTCTTAATTCTTATTAACCAACTAATGGGATCAACTAATCCAAGACAAAAAAGAGATAGTCAGAATTGACAGTTTATTTTAAAACACTTACTCCAGGGTCATTTTATTTAGTATTTTAAAACATTCTGTCTAGTTTGGTTCTAATGGGAGCATAATTCAGATCTTCATTTTTTTTCTCTTTAAGTTTGAGTTACACCTTTAAATCAAGGTAATAACAAGTGAGGGCTTAATGGCACATTTTAAACCATGTGGTTGTTTCTGAGAGTGTCTATCTACTGAGATCTTCATATTTAGGAGAGGGTGGTATTTCTCCCATTTAGCTTGAGAATCAGATCTAAGAAAACTTTATGTCATCCAAAGTATTAGTTGGGGGCCCAGAACCTGAAGTTTAAAATGTAGGATTTTCCCAAGTCATGCTATTAAAAAATGGTTGAATTAGAATCAAACAAGCATTGATTCTCAGAAGTACCTTCCCGTCATATTCAGTGAGAACAGCCCCCCTTTTCTTTAATGTATTGAATGTACTTATATGCTGAATGTATACCAGACTGGTTTGAGAATTCTATTTAATAGTTCTTGTCTTTTAAAATAATAACCAGTGCCCCTTTCCAGAATGGGCCACAGATAAAGGAAGTGAATACATTAAATCCCATCTGATTTGGTTAAAATTCAAAATCAGTGCTTGAAGATAAATTAAAACAGAGGTGGCAATTCACATTATAGTGGCATCTTGTTAAGGGGAAATGTAGACAGGATGCCCTTTGTGGCCTCTTTTGCTCCCCATAGCTGGAGAATCTCTAGCTTCTTCATCATTGGCGTTCTTCTCAAGCTCAGAAATGAGAATGTTCTCTTCTAAATGTGCTGTGCTGAAGCTGAGCGTAGGATAGTAAGGACCCCTAGACCCCGTGAGTCTCTGGAAAACGACACTGTTCTTCTTGTATATCCAGAAGCAAAGCATGAAAATACCCAGGACTACTATCAACATCAGTGTTACTGTGACAGGAACGATACTGTGGCTTAGTCCTGGAGGAAGACAAAGAAAGACAGAGAACAGATACTGTCACATGCCTGCCATCTATCTTATTAATTCTGAGAAATATCTAAATATTCTTTCCCTTCCAAACCTACCTTTCTCTGGATGTGCTGTTATAGCTGGGATGTCTAAAATCAAATAATAAACAAATAAATATTTCTTTAAATTCAGTAAAGTTAGGTCATTATTCAAACAAAGCAGGAATCAGACTGTTACTCATATACCATGTCTGGTGGACTGTTTTTATGAATGATGTTTTATTGGCGCTCTGATAGTCATTCATTCATGTCTTGTGTGTGTGTATGTGTGTGTGTGTGTGTGTGTGAGAGAGAGAGAGAGAGAGAGAGAGAGAGAGAGAGAGAGAGAGAGAGCACAGTGCTCTTATGCCACAGTGCATGCACCATGGTATATGTGTGTATATAGGTCAGATGACAACTTGTGGGTTCTCTCCTTTCACCATGTAGGTTCCAGTGTTTGGATCCAGGCTTTGCAGCAAGTGCTTTTATCAGCTGAGACATATTGCCAGCCCATGAGCCATTTATATTGATAAGTATTGGTGTTCATAACACAAGTGCTTTTTTCTCCTTCCTTCCTTCCTTCCTTCCTTCCTTCCTTCCTTCCTTCCTTCCTTCCTTCCTCCTTCCCTTCCCCTCCCTCCCTCCCTCCCTCCTTCCTTCCCATTTACTAAAGCCAACAGGTTTCCATATAGTCTGAGCACTATCACAACAGAGATATATGTAAGACACGCTCCTTACTAACAGGAAGGCATCATTTCGTTGGGATTTGATGGAGAGTTTGCCCAGCAATAAAAGCCCTGCTTGTCTGTGTGTAACATCTTTACAGTCAACACCTTTACATCTGTGATTCCGGTGAGCCTGGAAAGGAATACATGGACTCTCCATTCCAAAGTGACAGTCTCTGTTTTAGGGCGTTTTAATGTAAGAGCATTTCTCATTTGAGAAGACTATCTCAAGCACCAACCTCTGCAATTTTTGGTTTAGAAAAGGATCCAGAGAGAGCCATGGAGCTGTAGAGGTACCTGCAAGGCTAGAGAAGGAAGGTTGCTAGGAATCTGAGGTCAGTCTGGACTTTGTAGTGAGTTCCAGGCTAGGCTGAGCAACGGAGTAGATCTACTCCAGAAAGCTACATTAAAAACAAACAAACAAACAAAAGAAAAAGAAATCTGGTCTTCTGTGCAGCCTGTTTGGACAGGCACTTTCTCACCTATAGGATGAGTATGTTTGAACTGCTCCAGGACCTTGAAAAGTTGCTATATTTTAAAATTGAACATCGATGTGTATGTAGTGTTTCTGATTTGCTCTTGATGCTTTTATGGCAGTGAAAATATGGGCTCGCTGCTAACCTTATGTCTGCTACAATGTTGCTACTCTTTGGGGTTTCAAGTATCCCGGTTCCCACTGGCAGCTTTTTCTCTTTCTTTGCCAGTGTCTAGTCAGTCTTCTTCTCCCCGTGTTTTCAGTCCCTTCATTCAAATCAGGAATGCTGTCCCTTGCGTCTAGTAAGCGTATCTCACTGTGGGTGTCTACTGGGAATCTCAGCTCTTTAGTGGAGCACTGGATCCAGCCTCATTGGTCAATTTAACTCCCGCCATGCTTAGGGTACCCCAGTCTAGTGCATTCTCCATGGCTGCTTTTAGGAATGTTGGGCCTTTGGTCTAAAATATCTTTCCTTCTCTGTTCCAGCTCTCTAAACCATTCCCCAACCCCTTTCAGAACTCTGTCTAATTCTCTGAAACCTTATCCAGGAGCCCAGAGGTACACCAACCTTCCTTCTTGCAAAAATCTAGGAACTGTTTGATTATTATAAACACCAATGGTTCTCACCGCAGGCTAGCTCAGAAGCCTCAGCTGTTGTTTGCAAACGGCTAGAATTTTCTGGTTTCACTTTCTAAAACCAATTTCCATCTCCATAAACTGGATTGCTCAGGATGGACTCACATATGACCTTCTTGGCATAATCTACTCACAAGGCAAGAATTACACCTACTTAACCACAACAAATGCACCAAACAAACAGAGGATATTTCCTAAAACCAAAGATGACCCTAAACTTCCTCATAGCACAGCCCAGCTTTTTGGTGTAAGCTGTGTGTCTTATTTCATCTGTATGATTAATGATTTTTTTTTTCTCCCTTCATCTTAAAGGAGCTGAAACATTCTGACTTATGTGACATAGAACAAGATGATTGTGCCAGAATCTATCTGAAAAGTGCTCTGATGTGGCGGGTCTGCATTAACTAGGGAAGAATCAATATGAAGAATTTTTTTCTCCCTTTACACACCTGCCTCCATTTTACATATGAATCCCTTTTTGTCTTCGCATGGGGTGAACTGCCATATTCCTTCCGGGATCCTCAGGACAACACACGGATGGAGCTTGAGGTGGTTCATGTCTGGCTGTCGAAGGCCCCAGTTAGACTGGTCTGCGGGTGTTCCGTCAAACCAACTTAAAGTTTTGTCTGTGGAAAAGTGCTGACTTATTATGAATTAAGTATATGATTACCAATCTAAGACTAAGATAAATCCTAAAGCAGACCCCAAACTTAAGGAGACACGTTTAATTCCATAAGTATATTCATGAATAAAACATCAAAAAGTTATGTATCCAGCCGGGCAGTGGTGGCATACACCTTTAGTCAGAGCAATTGGGAAACAGATGCAGGTGGATCTCTATGAGCTCGAGGCCAGCCTGGTCTATAGAGAGGTTTCTAGGAAGCCAGGGCTACATAACAAAACCTTGTATGGGGGAAAAAAAAGGTATGTATCCATTTAAATTGCCTCCTGTGCAACCCTCTTTTATATATATATACATATATATACATATATATATGAAATAATAACACTAAGAAATAGAAATTATAATTTATAATATAAATAGAAATTATTAATAGTTATTATTAGAGATTATATATATATATATATATATATATATATATATATATATATATATATATATATTATTTCTTAGTGTCCTGGTTTGAGTTTTAAAACACTTCACAAATTTTTAACCAATTTAAGTAAATCACACAGTAAACAAAATTAATGCATAGAATCCCTTGAAATCCTAACATCAACACCATTAACAAAAAGGTTCATTTCCTAAAGCCATTATTATATGGAAAGTGGTTCAGTGGGAAACTTCAGTCCATATATGGTTAATAAGGTGTGTGTGTGTGTGTGTGTGTGTGTGTGTGTGTGTGTGTGTGGTATTCAAGGTGTCTGAAAAGAATTTACAACTAACAATAAAGTGAACTACACGTCAGCTTGCTTTTGGTTATTGCCATCAGCTAGAAATCCAGTGTCCAGGATTGATATACTCCTTGCAAGGATGGGCTCCTTACCCACCCTCCTGCACCACGGAGACACTCTCTCCATGCCAACTAAAATATTTTTCTTTACAAGTACCTTCCAATAACATCAGTTACATAAAGAAAAGAATAGTGTGCCTCCGATTACTAACACTGGTGCCTATGAGGATTCAAAAAGCACAGGGGTTCATTGGGACAGCTCCCCCATTCCATTGTGCTTTGTGACAAACACTTGAGAAAGTGGGGTGTTTTCAAGTCAATGTGGCTGGCCTGTGCATGACTAAGCCTGGGAAGAGAGTTGGAGCAAGCATCTTCCGTGTCCGCATGAAGGTCAACTGGTCATTTGTGTTGTTTGGGAGGGGTGGCTTTAGGGTTCACACTATATTCCACAGCAAATGTGTTCCAGAAGAGTTCTGTGGCTCCCGGAGGCCTTCGAGACTGCGGATTTATTTGCACCTCCTCTGCACCCTCAACACTTACTGTTATTATCAAATTGAGCATTCAACCAAACCATCTGGACAGAAGACCCAAAAGCAAGAAGCTCTTCCAGGAGAAATGAATTTTCAGCCTCATCCTTGATGGTCAGAAGATTAGATCCTGTAAAACAGACACGCGGACAATAAGCAAAGTAAATGGGACTCAGACATGTTTTTGAGCCCTTACTTGTGAAACTCTGGCTTTGAAAACCAATTGTCCTGTTACTCAATACACATTTTCCCTTCCTGGGGCTGGGGCTAGAACTCCAGGGCCTTGCCATGTAGGCAAGAGCTCCACCACTGATCTGGAGCCCCAACTCCTGACTGTTATCGTTAAAAAGTGATTGAGTGGACGAGGAGCTGGCTTGGCCACTAAAGTGTCTGCTGCATAAACACAAGGACCCAAGTCTGGCTCCTCAGGACTCAGGTAAAGAGCAGGGGAGGGGAGGCAGAGACAGAAGGGTCCAGTGGGGTCGCCGGCCAGGTTCAGAGAGAGACTCTGACTCAAATATACAGAATGGAGACTGGTTGAAAAAGACAACTGGTATCAAAACACACACACACACACACACACACACACACACACACACACACACACACACTCTTAAGGTGATTTAAAATAAAACAAAATGAAAAGCAAGGACCCACTATGTACCCCTGGCTGGCTTGGAACTCACGATGTAGACTTTACCCTTAAACTCATAACGCTCATTCCCTACCTCCCGAGTACTCGGATTAAAGGCCCCGTGTTACCACATCCACCTAAAATGTGATTTGTGATTTAAGTATAAAAATGTACAAGCTTTCATTTAAAAGTTAGAATACCGATGGGCTAGTTTAGAGAACATTAAAAATTCATAATGCACACAGCTTCAGAAGGAGGAATTTTGTGGGAAAGCTGCACACTGAGGCACCCTCTTGGGTTTTCAGAATCTGCACTGGAACTTGAACTGCTTAGAACAGCTGTCCCCCTAATAAGCAAATTCAATAGTTTTCTTCTTTTTTTTTCAGTAGTTCTCGTGGCCCCTAAAGTTACTGGATAATCAGCGTGTGAGGAAGCACACTGTTTACTGAGCTGTCGAGAGTACATGAAAGTGTTTTTAGCATCATAGACAAATTACCTTCTCTTTTGCAAAATTCATGAGCATCCGCAAAACTCCTGCTGTCCAGGACTGTAGAAAAACTGTAGCAATTACCTTTGAATTTTACCCAGGGAACTGATGTTTCTGAGCACAGCGCTGGGTGCTCGAATGCCTTTGTTTCTATGGAGAAAAACCAGGTATGGTTTCAGGCTGGAGACTGGGCTCATGGACTGAGATGACCCTTATCTTCTCATTCCATGAAAGGCCAGAACCAATGTGTGCATTAAGATTTTCATCAGGATACCTCAAAGACTGGATTTGATGATGATTACAGACTAGGGTTAGCTTCTTGCATTTCTGTTAGAAATACTCTTTACCTAAACAGGAAGGGTGGGTAAAGAGTGTTTTGTCAGTTTGAGTGCTGCCTGGTGAAGGTGGCTGTCTACTGTCATCCTAAAGTTGGGACATCAGGAAGACGCACTGCATAGAGGAAGGGGTAGCTGAATGACGCTGGAAAAAAGGATGTCTAAACGTATAATGTGTGTCCTATGCAAGGATAAGTGTCACAGATGTCTAAAGCCCCTACTTGTATATACCTGCCTACATGCATCACTTGTGTCTAATCCTGAATTGTTTTCATCTGCAGTCATGCAAAGTATGTGTGCTATAGGTAATAGTATCCAGAATGTAAGTGACTAATGCAACTTTATGAAATGGGAGATTTAAAAGGAAATCAGAGGGGGAAACTCTCAGAGCATAGGAGAGCAACAAGAAGAGAGCTGGGGAAATGGGGTAAACGCGTCACAGAGGGTGAGAAGAGAGAACCTCTGGTCAGGGCACTGTTGATAGATGGATCCTTGGAAATGTGTTGAATGATTTCAATTAAGTTTCATCGTCAGTAAAGGGATTGGACCAGCTGAACTTCGTGTAAATAGGATATTGTGCAAAGTGTGGGGTAGGGCATATAGTCAATGTCCTAACAGCATCAGCTGCCACCACCACACTCCTTGTTCAATAATCTATCAGATGTGTCTTAGACATAAACCCTCATAGTTCAGATTCACCATAAAGCTGTGGCATGCCTTTCTTATGTAACTTTCCATCTTTCTCTTACCCCAACCTGTCATACTGGCAAACTCAACACCAGCTTTGCCGCATGGATTTCCCATCCCGTACCTCTCTGTCTTTATCTAAGCTTCTCTCTTCCAAATACTTCTCTGTGATGCTGTTGCCTGTCACTCCTATCCACTCTGCATGTTCTGTCTGCATATACTGTCATGTCCTTCAAGAAGCCTTCCATCTTTTCCCAAATAAATAGGATGCTTTTAAAAACACCAACAAGATAATTATTGACTACACCGCAGACCGTGGTGGGGAGGACAGTATCAGAAGGACACACAGTGCTTTCTTTTCTTGATAATTCCTCTCTCGACTCATCTTCTAGACATGCCTGGCATGACAGGTATTTGTCTTTATATGATAGACCAGAGAGACTGTAGGCTTCCTGAAAGCTGAGATGTTTTTTTTCATTACTCATGTTCGTAATCTTTGCTGGGCACAGTCATGCATTCAGCAGTAACATAGGGCACGTACCTGGGGTTGAATAGAATCGCACCTACCAGTGAGTACGTGACAAATGGCACCTTGCAGAAATGACTCACAGGCTGTGCTATGCCAGTGTCCAGAGGTGTCAGCGAAGATGCAGTCACCAAGAAAGGCTGACTCCTCATCTTTCCAATAGGTGAAAGGGGATTTGGTGCCATCTGACCAGTCAAAATTCAGACCATTCTGCAGAGGACATTTGAAGCATCATTTCATTGCCAAGACTGTGGCTGGGATCACCCAGTACTACCCGAGTACCCATTTCTTCCAAGTTTTACCCTGCTTTCCAGAAGAATCAGAGGTCATGGAAGAAACAGAGTTTATTTTTCATCAATTCAAGTATGTAATACTCTTGTTTTTAAGAGAAAAAACAAACAGAAAACAAAACAAAAAAAAATCAAAATCACACAAACAGAATTCTATGTGTTATACTTCAAGGGTAATGAATTAATTAATAATAAAGTCTCTGAGCAGAAAGCAGCAATTGTTTTTTCTTTTTTCTTTTTTTTTTAAAATAGAGATTCTGGAAATCTAATAAATTACCCAAACATGGTACTTGAGTTTGAGATGTGTTTCACTGCATAAATGAGTCAGTACTCATGGATGCTTGAGAATTTTCAAAGGACCCCAAGGAATCAGGCAAGTGCATGTTTATCCTAGTAAGATGTATACTCTTGTTTTATAGCCTTGGGATTCTCAAACAACAACCACCACCAAAATCTCAAAACCAAACAACCAACCAACCAAACAAACAAACAAACAAAACCCAGTAGTTTTTGTATAAACTAATTTTTGAAAATTTTCAATGTTACTATTGTGTCTGGAGATTGTTTTTGCATGCTGATTTCAGTGGTTGTATCACTAAGGAAGTAGACAGAAACTTTGCAAAGATGATCAGAGGGACTGAGGACACCTACATCTGTAGTAGAGAGTCCAATCCAGTGGGCGTATCCCAGCCTGCTGAGGAGAACCGTGAGGAAGGACTGGTGAAACGCATCTGGAATGCTGGCCAGTTCTGCTTTGTGCATCCGACAGGACTTTCCTGCTGCGTACCAAGTCATATTACCACGGATTATTTTATAAGTTCTGTTTCCGTATTCTACTGTACTGGGGGTTGCATATGTATCGGACGCGTTTACATCGTGTTCAGGGGTATCTGGAACAAGAACATCAACCAAATCACTTGTGGCATCTGGAGTAGAAAGGAGGATTTCAAACTTAACAAGCATCTTTGTCACCAACATCAACACTGACCAGTGTTTTTCTTCCAGAAGTGATGAATTCAAAACAATGGCTTTACATTTGGAAGTGTGTGTAATGCCAGGGAATTGGGACATTGTGGCGGTTTGAGTGACAGTGGCTTCTGAGGGCTTATACATTTGATTGCTTGGTCCCTAGTTGGTGGAACTATTTGAGAATTAGGAGGTATGGCTTGCTGGAGGAGGTATATTATTGGGGGCTTTGAGGTTTAAAAAGCTATGCCATTTCCACGTAGTGCTCTCTCCCCCTCTCCTTCTCCTTCACCCTCTCTTGCTCTCTCTTTCTCTCTTTCTCTGCCCCCTCTCTTTCTATGTATGTATGTGTACTTTCACTTTAATATATATGCATTTGTCTTCTTTGTCCTGTATCATGTTATAGCTACAGAACAGGCAGAGTTTAGAAAAACAAAACCGAGAAAACAAGGTAAACTTTTCTCCCCTACCCGATCTAGAGTGAATTGCATCTCTCTTGCATACTAAGCTGAAAACTAAAATCAGTAAGTGGTTTTGGGTTTATTAAGGGTCATGCTGAGATGAAAATGTCTGAAGGCCTGGATTTATCTCATCCCTGACCCTACCTGGCTAAGAGACCTGGAGAAAACTAATCCTTCTAAAGCTCAAATTTCAGGTCTGTAAGAACTGATAAGATCTTCCTTAGAGAGGGGTGTGTAGAATTCACTGCGATTGCGTCTTGGGCATATCAAACACTTGATAAATACTGGCCCTGATGCCCATATCCTGTTTTGGTCACGTTCTCCATGATAAAAATGGCAAAGTGGGAAGTTTCCTTTTGCCTTTGTTACTACTGTTACTCAATTTAAAAAGCACACACGTAAAATCTAAGCACGCATATAAAGTGAGCCTCCTTATTAGCTAGCTTGTGATGGACTGTACTTTGTCACCAGTGTGTTCTTTCCTGGAAGTCTGTTTGCTGGCCTATGGTCCTCCTTTACAGTTAGTTATACAAAATCCATATAATACCAAAGTCCTATTTTAAAATGATAATTAGTACAATTAATGTAACTGAGAATTCTTGTTTCCTCCCACCGGGGTATACTGTCACTTTTACATTAGGAATTTCTTGCAGTGCAATTAATCCTTCCAAGTTTCAAAACAAAACACACCCAACTTTGAGTAATGTGGCTTTGTAATTCATTATGCTGGAGAAGAAATATCTATGGAAACTGAGTTACTTCCAACTGTCCAGTCTTGGCTCCCCACCCCCAACCCCACTGCTGTGTGCTCATGTATGTGTGTGTGTGTGCACGTGTGTACACATGTATGTGTGTGCATGTGTGTATGTGTGTGTGCACATGCATGTACATAGATTTGCATGTGAATGTAAGCCTGTGTGCACCATGGCATGCATGTGGAGGTCAGGGGACAGTGATGAATGTAGGTTCTTCCCTTTATTTGAGTCGAGGTCTGTGGTGTTGCATTTCTGCTGTGTCTGCCAGGTCAGCTTGTCTGCGACCTTCAGGGGTCTTCCTGTCTCTGTCCTCCTCCTGAGATTACAGAGGCTTTCGCCACACACCTGGCCTTTACATGGGTCCTGGGGATTCAAACTCAGGTCACACCGCTTGTACGGCAAGTTCTTTCACCCACCGAGCAATCTTCCTTGGCCTTTGTATCTTTTTCTACTTATATATCTTTATTCTTTCAGGAACGTAGTAATTTTTGACTTAAGCCCAATATAAGCATATATTTATATGGAAAATGTAGGGTGTTCATTGAAACCAGGATTAAAGTTTAATAATATTTTTCAGGAATAATTTTTAAAAACTGTCATTTGCTAAACGTATGCTGGGAACTGTGCTAAGCTTTATGTATATAGGTGCATATAAAATAGTTCTTACATCATTTTATAGAAATTGAAATCAAGGCTCATAGAGGATAAATCATTTGACCGTTTACAGAGGTGCAGTGGGAGCTTGTGTGGCCAGACAGTAGGCCTGCCCCCCCTCTGACATGCAATGTCACCAAAGGAGTGTCTACATTGCTTGTCCCCAATGATGGAGAAAGTAATCAGTGGGTAAATTTGAGAAGAGGTTGTAACATTGCAGAAAAAGAATTACTACATTTAACTGAAACTCTGCTTTCAAGATTGAAGTTCCTTATCTACACAATGGGAAGACTTTGACCTATTTCCTGGAATGATCCTAAAGGTTTTATGGCATAATGCACATAAACTCAAAGCATGGTGCCAGGCACAGGGAGACACAGCAGGTAGTGAAAGCAAGAGGTGTCTTTGCTATTTTTATTATTCAAGGTCACTCTGGGACATCCACACTGCTCAATCTCGTCTCTCTGGATATTTGTGACACTGTGACATTTTAGTTAGCATCTTAAAGGTCCTCCAAAGTCTGGGTGTCCAAAGTGTGGTCCCCAGAGTGGTGTCACTGAGCTGATGAGGCATTTAAGAGGTGAGGCCCAATGGAAGGTCTTAGGTCACCGTGGGCCTGCAGTAAAGGGAACTGTGGGAGCTTAGACTCCTCCCTTTCCGTACTTCTTGCCTTCCAGTCATGAGTTGAGTGGCTTTGTTCTGCCTCCTGATCCCTCCATGATGTTCTTCTTTGGCTACAGCCCCAGAGCAATGAGTCTGCTTAAATCATGGGCCAGAACCCTTAAAATTGCTATTCTGATACAAACTTTCTCTCTTAATAAGTTGGTTATTTCAGATATTTTGTTATAGAGAGGTAAAGCTATCACAGATGGCTTTGACATTACACTCTGGGAATCCTTAGGGAGTTTTCCTGATCTAGAAACACACTTAACATCCTATTTAGCCATAAAACTATTTTTGGAGTTTAAGAAAAAGGATTGAATGTGAATTGTTTATTTTTAGGACTTTTGCTGTTCTTGTTTTTAGTCAGGGTTTTACTATATAACCCAGGCTAGCCTTGAACTTGACAAGATTGTGTGTGTGTGTGTGTGTGTATGTGTGTGTGTGTGTGTGTGTGTGTTTCAGCCTCCCAAATGCAAGGGTTACAGGTATAAGTTAAGTATTCTTTTTTTTCTTTCCAGTATTCTGGGTGAGTTGTAAAAATAGCCACAGTAACAGGGCATTTTTCTTGGAGGCTTCATAATATCTACAGTGTTATCTGTCCATATCATGTATTATAAAATTCCTTAATAAATGTCTCATTGAAAACAAAACAAAACAAAACAAAACAAAAAATGGCCACAGTAGTTTATGTTTAGATCTCGTGTAGTGTACTCTGCAAAGTGTTACATGGTAGAATTTAACCCTCACTATGAAGTATTAAGTGGGTAGAAACATCATCTGGTTGTGAAGTTCAGACATAGTCTTTGAAGGGCGGTAAGGCTGTAGTGTCCCACGATGAATCTTTGTGGCTTTAACTGGACAGAGGGAAGAGAATGGCTCACGCCAGTCTCTTGCTGTGCAATGTGCCACCTTGGAAGTCTGAAGGAAGATGGCCCTCAACAGACATCATCACTTTGCCTTTGGAGCAGAACCAGAAGCCAAACAAAAGTGCTTTTCTTTTTATTAAATCTAGTGTCATCAGAGTGTGGGAAAATGGTACAGACAGTCCTGGAACACAGGAGGAAGGCTGTTTAATGGTCCCAGGATTACTGTATAAACTTGGTCGTTTGCTAGATGGTTTCTGCAGTCCTGAGAACTCAGCTGAAAGTCATAGTCCTACAACATGTGTGTGTGTGTGGGGGGGGGTCGTGGTGGTGGTATGTGGTTAAATAGACTTAAATACAGGGGACAAGACACTCATGTTCTTAGCAGCAAAGCTGGCAGACAACAGGTATGGAAGAAAGGTCGGAAATGAAAGGAATAAAGCCCCAGTGATCTCCTACCTTGCATTTTTTCACAGACAAATCCATAGCCTTCTTTCCCACAGTCATCGAAATACCATTTTCCAGTAAAATGGAAATTAGGATTACTTGACATTAGGGCACAGAGAGGAACGGGCTTTTGAGCTTCAGTGGTGTTATAACTTGTAATCTTTAAAAAAATACATATGTTATAAAAATATGGTAACATGTAACATTATTGTCACATTGAAAATCTTTATTTAGGGCATAATTTTAAAAAGTAAAACCCCATTATTCTCTTATTTACATCTAATAAACCAACCCAGAGTCTCCTCATAGCCTTCAAGATAAATATTCATCATGATGATTAGTGTAATTGTGTTTGTGATACTCATGAAATTGTTATAACGTTACATTATTAAAAAATTAACATGTGACCAGTGAACTAATACAAATGTATAGCTTCAAAATATGGGAAGAAAGAAATTTTAGTCAATAAGTCTCAGATATGATCTCTTGTTAAAATGATGTCAAAAAATAAATCTTAAGGGTCTTAGATCACAGCACGATTGTTAAAGTGAAGAAGCCCCTGGGTTCAATCCCAGTAAACCCTGCCCCCCGATAACTTGAAATTTGATAACTTGTAAATTTGAAACTTTTTTTTTTTTTTTTTTTTTTTTTTTTGAGACAGGGTTTCTCTGTGTAACCCTGGCTGTCCTGGAACTCACTCTGTAGACCAGGCTGGCCTCGAACTCAGAAATCCGCCTGCCTCTGCCTCCCAAGTGCTGGGATTACAGGCATGCGCCACCACTGCCTGGCCGTAAATTTGAAACTTACACTTATTATATCAGACGGAGACCAGTTAGAATAGAGTGCAGGCTTCCCATTCGCCCATTTCTCATAATCAGCACTTTGTAACCCTATCCACACATTTGTGGTCTGGCCGAGAAGATTCATAGTAATGAAAGCTGGAAAAGAGAAATACATTATCTAATAATACCACACAAGCCATTGGGTTGTCATCAAATGCTGTTCATAGAAATGGTTATATGTAAATGACAGCAAATGTCATTATGCACCCGTTACAGGAATTCCGTACTTTGTTCCTGTGACGCGGCGCCTTTCATTTGGGTTTCAGTTTAAATTGACCTAAACGAGCTGCATAACCTGAGATTTCATCAGATCATTAGCAAAACAATTTCCAGTGTTTACTTACTGTTGTTTTAAACAAAGGAGGATTCGAGAACCATATTTAAACAGAGATATATAATTGCCCAAGTTTCGAATTTAAATGTATAGGCTGAACTCAAAATGATCTTTAAAAAGCTTATCATGAAACTACTGTCGATGTCCCTGAGAAACTATTTTAGCTATTTTAGAGGACATGTTGAGTCCTTTTTCTTTTCAGTGCAGCCATCTAATTCAAACCTCCAAGGGCAGAAGTTTCTAGGCAGCCTGCTGACTCACAGATGTCTTGGCCAAAACCCTGATGCTCAGACTGAAATCTCCTGTGTCTTAGCAATACATTGCTGTAAGTGCTGATTTGTGAATGCAAGTTTGAGGTGCTGTTTTGATTTAAGACTTGAATGGTGGTTGCCATTTTGGCTTGGCTAAACCCTCCGACTCTACCTTGTTCCAGTTCACTTTCGATGGAGACCAACGTCCCACCCTTGGCAGTGCAGAATTCCTGAGCACTTGTCCAGGTCTTCAGGTCTTGTGGATCCTTGGGAATTGTCACCATGAAGCACTGCAAATAACAGCACAAAGTGTTCATCCCTGCACTGTTCTACGAGAACTAAAACAATTTACCAAAGACACCGAAGGTCAGCCTCGGAAATGATAATTTTCTTAGGCAGAGAACTCATTTGTCTTCTGCCTGCTCTGCAGGCATTAATGAAGCAAGGAGAGACACTGCTTTGGGGCGGAGTGATTTGTCTCATTCTCATGAAGCTGAGCTGAAGCAGAAGCAGGGGTGTGTTTGTCATGCAGAATGTCACAGCAGTGCCTTCTGCTCAGTGGAGAAAAGCACTCTTCCTAAGAAGGAGCCGGTCTGCCTGCAAGCCTTACAGTAGGGGACTTAGAAGAAAGAAATAGCTTAGCTAAGCTTTATCTCTCGCTTTAGTGAGAGATGAAAGGACCTGGAGGATTTAAGTTCACTGGAAGCTCAAAGCCAGCCATTTCATAGAAAGCACACAGGAAGTTACAGAAAACAGTAAGGGAGGTGAGAAGAAGACAGAAAAACAAAGATGACTGAGGAACCAACTTCGCCACCGACGGTAAATGGAACACAGAAATACAGGCTGAATTCTCACAATGAGATTGGTTGCTTTAACAAAAACTTCTGTATCATGTCACGCACATGAAGGTCAGAGGACCACTGGAAGGAGACAGTTCTCTCTTTCTGCTGTGGCGTCCAGGGGTCAAACTCAGACCATCAGGTTTGTGCAGAAAGTGCTTTTGCCCACTGAGCCATGTTGTGGGTCTGTGACTGTATCATCACAGGGATTTCCTTACTATGAGATAGGATAAGAATCAGAATGAATGGCACAGTTGCTCCAGTGTGCCCATCTTGCTCAATAAATGCAAACATGCTAGAGACAGCTGGAGTAAGTCAGAGGGAGAAAGAAGATCAAGGCTCTAATACTTCAGGACAGGATCCAGAGAAGTAGGGGAGACTCTGTTCAGGGGATATTCCATCCAGTGTTGGCAATTTCTCTTTACAATTTTCTTCTCAAAAAACATGGCCAGCCCTAGTCATTGGCAGCTCTGAGCCCAGGATTGAGCTATGGAGAGAATTTCAAAGTAACCTCAGTTGACCCAGAAACTCAAATGCGAGAGCACACTAGCTCTCCTGTCTTTCTTTGGAATAGTGTCTTACTCCTCTATCTTCTCATCTCTAATCTGTCACCTATCACCTCTGCTCAACCACCATGACTCCATAAAAGCAGAGATGGTTAGCTGCCAAAAGGCATCATACCAGAGACAATCCCTAAAGATCATCCATGGGATAAAAGAAAGGCAGGAACTTTTGAGCAGAACTGTTCCATTAAAATGTCATTTAAGTGTCTTTCCCTTTTTAAAAAGTTTTTCCACTGCAAACATTTTTGGGGAAACAAGACAAACGCAGTCGCAGGGCTGTTGAGATGGCTCAGTGGAAGAATACTTGCCAGAAAAGCATTGGTGACTGGAATTTGGGTCCCCAGGACTCAAGTTAAAAGCCAGGTGACACCAGGGTTCTCTACTTGTAATCCCAGCAAGCAGGAAGTGGAGATGCGGATTGCTGGAGCAAGCTGGCCAGTAGAAGAGCTAGCAGATCCCACCTCAATGCATAAGGTGGAGAACATTTGAGGAAGAAAACCAATGTCAACCTCGGGCCTCCACACCACTGTGGACACGATGACATGCAACTATATACTCCTGTGCACTTACATACATGTAAGCGCTTGTACATATACTTCCATGACATGGAAGCATTTAAAAACAAAGAAAAATCAGTCAAGATTACTAAGCTCACAGAGGAACTATAACCCATTCTTTTGGGCACATAGAGTAATCTTGTCTCTCTCACTACAACATCGAACCAGTATTTGTGTCCTCTATCTGCGTGACACTGAACTGAACATGCCCAGAAATGTTCACATCCTCTACCTTAACCTTGTAAACTACTCTATGATCTTGAGTGGAGCAGGTCCAGAAATGGGTCCATTATCTTTCCTTCTTAAACCAAAACCCTGAACTGAGCACACTTGTGAATGTGCCCATCAGATGCTTCTCCAGACGAGTAGGTATAGACTCTCTACTGAGATCACCACACTTCCTTTCCTGGAGGAGAGCAGCATTCTGGGGGCAGTGCTCTCTGTCACTGACACAGGCAGCAGGCCCTTTCCTCTCTGACCTCCTGCAGGATTTCTGTTTCAGCTCTCTTTATGCAGCCCAACTCCCTGCAATCAGTGGCACAATGGCGGAGCTCAGGCATTCTAGAGTCACCATGGCAGCTCTCTTAGGGCATGATTTTTACCCTTGGAGATATTTCAACAAAGTCTAGGGACACTCTTAGTTATTCTTAGTCTAGAAAGAGTTGTTAGGGGACATATGCGGTCGGAGACTAGGATGCTGCCAGTTACTGCCATGAACAACTGTATTCCCACCATTTTTCCACAACAAAGAATTATCCAACCTGAAGTGGCAATAACTCAGCTCTGATGATGATGATGAGCTTTCTTTGTTTGTTTGTTTGTTGTTTGTTTTTTTTTTTTTTTTTTTTTTTTTGGACTTCAGGGCTTCCATCCCCTCTCTTTTAGGATTAAAACCCAGAAACTGATGTGGGCTGCATTACTGATCAAGAGAGGGGTGGGTTTCCAGCTCCCCCCCTGCACATCCTTTTCTTGTTTGCTTCACAAAGAAACAGAATTGGCTTTAAAGGTGTTTCCTTTTTATAACAACCACCCTTTTATCTGTTCCTTTTTATTCTGCTTCTTTCTTCTAATTACAAATCCCAGAGAGTGGCACACACTAATTATTGGGAAGTCTTATCATTTAATGTGAGTTCACCTTGTATTCAGACAGTCACTAATGAACGATTCCTAAATACCAGTGACTCTTGCTGGCTCAGGTTGCTCCACTCTTTGCAGGAAGACTCTCTCTCCTCACAACCTTACATGTTTCCCGAAGCCAGGATTTATTAGTTTGACAGTGGAAGTACGGCCTTCTATTACCACAGGCTTATTTTTTTTTTTTTATAATAGACCATATTTACTAACACTCTTTGAAACAGTCTTGTTAATAATTGAGGCTGAACAGCTGGAGGAAGGATGGCAACCTTGATTTTTAACTTATCTTCCGACAAATTTGCAAAATGTGACTGAGTTCTATGCATCTCTGATCGTAATTGTGAATTAAGGAGGGCCTGTTATATTCCAAATGAGCTAGGAATAATAAAACTGTGTTTCAAAATAATTTCTAGTCAACATTTGACAATAGAATCTATAATATTTCCTTCAAATTTGGTCTTTTCTCAGTTTTCCTTCTGTGGAATAATTAATTTTCTTCTAATGGAATAATTAATTGCCTATGGCTGAAACAACCTTACTCTCTCACCCACCTTTGCCTTAGATGCTGCTAAAGGACCCACTGGACCAGGGTGTGGAATAAAAATATGTAAAATGTGTGCATGCACACACACACAGGAGAGGAGAAAAAGAGAAAGAAAGGATACAGAAGACCTCCCTCTTGGCTCTGTTGACTCTTCCTAGGGTGACACAGTGTCAGGCGTCTCATACATCATTAGGAGACTTCATCAAACATGGAGAAGATTAATGAGACACGGGACAGGGACGCCTAGCTTCCAGATATCTTGTTCTTATAAAACTCTAAGAAGGTGATTGACTTGTCAGCTGAGTTTTTTAAAGTAATAAAAATCAGTCCTTGAAAGAGTTGACAAAAGAAGCGAGAAAGTTTCCTGGCCCACAATGTGTTGAGACTTGCTCAGAATGTATCCTCCACTTTCCTTTCTATAGCTTTAAGAGTTAATGGGGGGAATGGTCCAACAGTGCTGGCTGCTTCTCTCAGCAACAATCCTTTCTTCACCAGCATTAGAGCATCTGATTAACCCATCAACACTGGTCCCTTTAGCCATAGTTTCCACTTTATCAGTTTCAATTACCCACAGAGGAGGAAGTGAAGAGCAACCTGTGATCTGCGCATGGGAAAGAGAGGAATAGAGAGGGAGTAACTCCCTAATTTTGTTATAGGAAATCATTTTATTTTATTATTGGTTATTGTGATTCTTCCTTTTTAAAGATTTACTCTTTAAATATGTGTAGGTTAGTTCAGGCACCCAAGGAGTCCAAAAGAGGGTGTCAGACGCCCATAACTAGAGTTTAATAGCTGTGAATAGAGTTTGTAGCTGTGAATTGCCCCATGTTGGTGCTGGGAACTGAACTTGGGTCTTCTGCAGGGGCAGCACAAACTCTTTACAGCTGAGCCATCTCTGCAGCCCCTATGGTTTCTTAACCCACCTCACTTATAAATGGAACTTTATCAAAGTTACTCAGTTCTTAGAAAGACCCTCACCTAAAGGCTTCCTCTACAGGTTGCCATGCTGGGAGATACTGTGGACATTTAAGAGGTGGAATCTAAGGAGAAGCCTTAGAAATTAAGGTGTACCTTCATAAAGGACCATGGCGCCTTAGTCTCTGCTTCTCTGTCTACTCCTTCCAGCTACCTGGTGTAAGTTCAAGATACAAACACTTGCCTTTTGATTCTGTTTTAAAATAAAATTTTGAGATAAGATAGGCAGTTGTTTGTATCTGTCCATAACTACCAATTCTGGGATGCACTTGTTCTAATAGCCTTAAGAAACTAATCAGACCCCCAAATCTGAGCCAAAATCATATAGAAGAAGATGTAGGGGAAAAGTATTCATGATACGTGATTTGAGGCTGTGTTCTTAAGTGTCAGACCGAAAGCACAAGCAAAAAAAAAAAAAAAAAAAAAAAAGCAGATACATTGGGCTTTATCAAAATTATAGAGCTGCGTGCATCAGAGGGCATTATAATTACAAGGGAGAACATAATTATAATTATTAGAGGTAAAGATCATTTACCTGATAGGAATTCACTACACATAACATTAGAAAGAATTCCTACAATTCAACATTAAAAAAAATCAAACGATTTAATTAAAACATGGACAAAGATTTAATTAAACATCTTCCCCCAAAAAGTATATGAATGAAACTTCCTCTTCTATATGCAATTAAAATTGTTTATTTGCTGGGAAAACCCATTTGTCGGTTTCTCAAATAGCTAAACAAGAAGTGACTGTGCTTCTAGGTTTATCTCCAAAGGGAATGAAAACTGGGACTTGGAAATGCATACACTGATGTATATTGTAGCATATTTTTTTTTATTTCTGTGAAAAATGCCAGCAGAATCTGCATGAAGACTACATTGGTTCCGTAGATTGCTTTGAGTTGTGTTGATATTTTAATAATAACAATTCTTCGAAAAGTAAATCTAATACAACCTTTAAAACAGGGAAAAGAAGCTGGGGAGTGTGTGAATGTGTGTGTGTTCCTGTGTGTGCTTGTAGGAGGGTCATACACCTGTCTTGTCAAAGGAACTCCTTGGGTTCACACCTTGCTTTCCACCGTGTTTGAGACAGGATCTCTCTTGTTCACTGTCACGTAAACAAAATAAATGGCCCATGTGCTTCCCCTGCCCCAGCCTCCCAGGTAGAAGCAAGTGCTGGGATCAGATACATGTGTACTACTGCATCTGCTGTTTACATGGTTTCTAGGGCTCTGAACTCAGGTTGTCAGGCTTGCTTAGCCAAGTGCTTTACACACTGAGCCCGAGGCTTAATTTTGATTTGACCTGTATTTTTAGAAAAGTCACACAATTATACAAGCCTCTGACTTCTCCTACATAAAAATTGGAATGATAACTTTGTATATCTTAAAAACTTAGTCAAATGAGAAACGCTTATAAAACTGCCCAGTACAATCGGCCAAGTGAGAACAGTAGATGGATAGGTAGGTGGTCAAAGAGTAGTCACGTATTGCATAGGACTGTCTCCTGAGTCAAATAGCTGCCATCTTCAGTGCAGCTTCGCACCTTGTAAAAGATTATCCCAGCTGGGTCTGTTTACTCTCATTGGGAGGAAAGGGGTCAGGAGACCCTCATCCAAGTATGAGTTCATCCAGCTGCTTCATACCATCTGTTGTATACAACTCTTCCCTAACTGCATGTGGCCTGGGGGAGGGGCTAGGGTATATAGGAAGGGGAAGACTAGGGGAAGAAGGTCCCATCCATGTGGCTACGTCACCATCTCTGCTAGGTAAAGACTTTCCCATAAACAACCCTTCACCTATGTTCTGTAAGGAAACCAACAAACCAAATGGTTCTTCAGTGACTTTTGTAGAATAATACCTTTGCTTGTCTTTGAGAACCTTAGGAATAGGGGTAGATATGACTTATATCACCCCCTGGGAAAGATTTTGGTAACACATATGCTATAGAATATTACTCAGCCTTAAAAAGGAAAGAAAAATCCTGTTACATGTGACATCACACTAAATGAAGTGAGCCAGTCATCAAAGAATAAATATACTTCATGATTTCAAGTATATACAGCATGCCTATACAAGCTATATATAAGTATAATATAAGTATATATTCAAGCCTATACAGCGTGCCTCAGAGAGGCATGAAATAAAAACAGTGGAGCCATTTCTTCAGGAGTCAGGGTGTGATGGAGAAAGAATAGGATATTATTATTATTTAATGAATGGAGAGTTTTGGTTCTGCAAGAAGAAAAAGGACTCAGAGACGGACTGTACTACACAACAATGCAAACCACACACTGAAAACGATTAAGGTAGAAAATTCTGTGGTGTGTGTATTTCACCCTAATTAAGTTAGTTATATATAACTAGCCATATATGTACAGAATTCAGGTGGCTTCCCTGCCTGAGTTAACAGTGACATTAGGATGCTGAAGAAGATCTTACCAGCCGGTGCGACCGAACACTTAGATTCAAAACTGTCTGTCCACAATCGAAGAACAACTTCACGTTAGGGTATGAAATTATGACACCATCTCATTTCTTAATCCTCTAAGAGCTAAACAACCACAGTTTGGGATTTGCTTTAATCACTTTCAGCCAAGGCCTATAAAGTTATTTTATTACAAAACATAAGGAGCAGAGGCAAAACCTTCCACCTTAATTGAAGGCGGCTTCAGAAATCATAAACCTGGGTGATGGTGTCTCTGCTGGCAAGCCTTTTCTCTTAAATTGAATTCTGCACCAAGTGTCAGCTTTATGAGGCTCAAGATGACCCTGACCAAATTACAACATTAGTTCATCTGTTTACAGGTAGGTGGAGGCCTGCTGGTTCTGGGCAGGGAGGAGGAGGGGAATGGAGTGTGGACCCTCTAAATGTATGGTTTATTTGTAGGCAGGGCCTAGATAAATGGGCATGCAGACACACATGCATGTGTACACACTGCAGACAAGCACACACATCATAACCCGTGACTCAAAAGACATCACTAGTAAAACTGCCTCTAAAGACAAGGTGTGGAGGCATGGCCGTCTTACACAAAATCTTTTTTTTTTTTTCTCCCAAAGGGGAAGCTTCTGAAACCATTAGGATGTGATAGTGACATCTCAGGTCCCTCAGATAACTGGTGCTTAAAAAAAAAAAATCCTACCCTCACCTTTAATCACCTTTCAATTGAAGTTCAATAAAGAGAGCAAAGATGACTTCACAATTAGAAATTTACCTTATAGTTAAAATAAAGCCACCCCTCGGGGCACGTGCCATGCTGTGTTAGTCGCTTCTCCTTCTCGAGGACGAATATTTTCTCTCGCTTGCAGATGCCAGGCATAAGAACAGAACAGTTCTCAGTCCCCCAGAGCCCTGCAGGAGGAGACAGGTCAGAAAGTCTCACGAGCAAGGACAATTCCCCCCAAGTTCTTATGGCTCCCTTTTCATGACTGCTATGAGTTTTTTTGTATTTTATTTTTTAAGTCTGGAAACTGAACCAAACTACTAATTACAGAGATCTCTGGTGACACTTAACCTGGGCAAGGTGAGACCCGAGTAATTAGAATGTAATACAAGAACTTTTTACAAAAGTAAACAAATGCTAAAATTGAAACAGGATTAAAGTCCTATGAATATTTCACACGTGAGACACAAAACAAACCTTCATAGCTTTTAAGTATCCAGCTCTAGTATACAGGGGAAACAATTCCAAGATTGTCATTTATAAAGATTTTAAAAACATTTTTAAGCTTTATAAAATGTCTTCAGAAGATGCAGCTTGGATATACCTAATCTAAATTCTAAAACTGGTATATATATATAAAAAAAGCCCCTCTTAGCATCCCCAATCTGAAAACTCCAAAAACACTTCTTATCTTACTTGATAAAAGATTCTCAACCTACATACTAATGTAGAAAGGTTAAATCAGGAACTTCTCAAAAAGGAGGATTTCTCAGTCTTGACCCTTAAATAAGACCGACTCCCTTAGAAACCTGTCTTCTGTAAGATAGATCCCCAACTTCTTAGCCTCCTGCAAACTGTCTTTTAATTTAGAAGGGGTGCAATTCGAGAGGAGAGGTGACAGGACACGTGTAAGTAAATGCCTGACTAGAAGCTGACAAGCGCAAGGCTGGTTTAGCTTCTTTTTATCAGAACAGGAGTAAAAACTGGGTCTTCTAAGGTGGGGCTGGGCTCTGATTGTGACAAGGATCCCCAGTTCTTGCAAACAGCCCTTTCCATAGGCTGTTGTGACACCTGCTGGTAAAGCAAGCAGATTAACTACAGCTTTCTCCTAACTCTGCAGAGGCCCGCCCACAGAGGATTACCTCTTGCTTTCTTTCTTTCCTGACCAAGTTAGTTATGGATATGTTTTTTCCTTGTTGTTTTTCTTTCTTTCATCCTTCCTTCCTTTCTCCCCCCATTCCTTTCCTCTTCTCACTCCCCCACCCCCACCCCAGTATGGCTTGGCTCAGCCTAGGCAGCACTGTTCTTAGAACATACAGAAGCCAGTCTTAGGCTCACTGTACCATTGAATCCAATGTGCGATCAGGCTCTCTTCTAAGATGAACAATCATTAGAACTGGAGATGACGGGAATGACATAGTGAACTGAGCGTAGGTGTTTTACTTAAAGACTATTTATTTTATGTGCACTGATGTTTTGTCTGCATGGATGTCTGTGTGAGGCGGGTGCCAGATCCCCTGGAACTGGAGTTACAGACAGTTGTGAGCTTCCATGTGGGTGCTGGGACTTGAACCTGGGTACCTTAACCCCTTAACTGCTGAGTCATCTCTCCAGCTCTGAATGTAGGGGATTCTTTTTTTTTTTTTTTTATGTGAGATGTGAGGGAAAACGGAAGTAAATTTCACAGAGATTAAAGTGTCTGCTAGTTTATAAATAGAAAAGTGGAGCTGTATGAAGAAATAGCTCCCCACTGAAGTTTCACAGAGAATAGCATTTACAAGGCATGTTTCCCCCCCCCATTATATCTGTCCAAATTAATTGTTTTTAATTGTTTTGGGTGGGGACAAGAAACATTTCTTTTGTTTATATTTGATAGGGAAATGCATGCTTGTCTTTTAAAAATACTTATTTTTATTGTTTTGAATGCATGCATGTGCACCATGCGTGTGCCTAGTCCCATAGGAGGTCAGAAGAGGACATTTGACTCTCTGGAACTGGAGTTACAGATAGTTTCGAACCACTATGTGGGCCAGAGGTGTGTGTCTGTAACAGTCTCCATAGGCTCCCTTTGGGTTCTATCGGCTCTCGAGGACTTAACTGTAAGTTATTTATAGGCACGTGGCTGCATGAATTTCACAGGATGAGTGGTCTTCCAGAAACCTGACAACTAGTGAGACTGTACACAATCAACAGAAAACAAAAATAACCACACAGAGGAGACCGGCAGCCTTAGAGGTGGTTGCAGTTTATAAACCCAAACACGGACATGTGATGTAACCTGTTATGGAAGATATGAAGGCACATTGCTCTCTCTGGCTATCCACGCTTTTTTCTCTTCCTTTGTCCCAGTTCTGGAATATCATGGGTGACCCATTACTCCACCTGTAGTAAAATTTAAAGAGATTTATTATTATTTTTTTTAACACGTGCGTTGTATCACTGTGTTTGTGTATATTTGTGCCTCATGTGTGCAGGTGCCTGTGGAGACCAGAAGGGGGCGTCAGATATCCTTGAGCTGGAGTTAGGTTAGGGGCCGCCCGAGTGTGGGGGCTCAGAATGAAATTCCGAAAGAGAAGCGAGTGCTTTTTAAAGCACTGAGCCATTTCTCCAGCCTCAGGAAAATTAAAAAAAAAAATAAATAAGTTAAGGTCTCATTTTGCATGTTCAGTATCTGCATCCACCCTTGTGGTTCTGGGGTATGGACTTAGAGTATAATAGTTTATTCAATCTGGTTAATTGCTCACATGCACCCTGTTACCAGTAGTTAATACTGCACTGTACTCACAAAGTTTTCTAAAAGTTAACTTTATGCTATGTTTTTCTCTCTCTCACACACACACACAAAATAGAGCAGGCAGAAGCCTGCATGGGGAATGGGTATGTTTGTTGGATAGTCTGGTGATGGTTCCATTGGTACTGAACTGAAAAGCACTCATGCCTTTTGTTAGAAGAATTACAGTTTGTAAGTTAAGGGTAACAGGTGAGGGCTACCCAGCGAACTGATCAAAATCCAGTCCAATCATTCGGCACATACAACCTGTCAAATGATGTTAAATACAGACAGATTAATCTTGGTTCATACTGAGTTTGATGTCCGGCTCGCCCTTCTTTAAGTCCAATCCACCAGTTCACACCATACTTTGACAGCTATTGAAGGGAAGGAAGAGAGAAAATGTCAGCACTTCGTTGCTCTCGCTTACATCTCTTCAGTATTTGGATCAATGGAGATGCGATTTGGCTTTTTAATCACTATGAGTTTGCCCGGTTACATAAAGAGTAACTAAGGGCTAGTGCTTAGAGAAAACATGAAATTGAATTGTTCCAAAGCACTCCCTGTTCACTATGAAAGAGAACTGTAGTGAACCACTGAAAATATTTTCTGTTTCATTCGACTTGAAAGGCAAGGTTTCTAACCCTGTAAGAAGCCACGTAACATAAAAGAGAGACGGGTGCTTCTCCTGACTATAATTAGTGGCTTCTCTCCGTGATTTATGGAAGCTCACTGCAGATGTCACATCTGTTTGACAAACAAGGTACAAAGACATTAACAGAATAAAGATTTAGAGTGTAGGCATATTAATCTGTGAACCTTTAGACAGTGCCCACATTGAGATAGACAGACACACACACACACACACAGAGAGAGAGAGAGAGAGAGAGAGACAGAGACAGAGACAGAGACACAGAGAGACAGAGGGAGAGACAGAGAATTCCAACGTCTGGCAACTAGAAAATTATCCGTTTTATTAATCTACAGCCAATTATTAACCACTCAGGCTAAGCAGAGTGAAGTATCAAACTGAAAAACAAGGACATGCAGGTGCCCACACATGTGCACACTGCACAGCATATATAATGGTGGACTTATGGTCCAGGAAATTGAAGCCTTCTCCTTAATCATAAAAGCGGAAGGGACAGATGAAATTTCACTGAGCCTTCCCGAGCAGTGTGCTTGATGGCGTATCTGCTCCCTCTGTATGTGTATGAAAATTCAAATTAACTTTTATATGCCAAAACCCTATTAATGTTAAGGCCTTATGTATTTAAATTTGTACCTTTATTTCCTTTTGGGAAGGCATGGGGGTACATTTTAAGATACATTATTTATTTCCATATGAATTTCAAGCCGCTGTGCAATAGAACCCGATAGCTTGCTAACGTTCTTATCTTGAAACAAGTATACTTTTACTTCTTAAACAGCATGGCTGTCCGCCAGATCAGCAATTTGAGACTGCTGCAAGAGGGAACCACTATAATTGGAGATCCCCGAGGAACTGTTTTATGGGCATGTTCCCACATGTGAGTTCAGAGCCCCATTTTCAAACTCTGGAACGGTTCTGTTGCAATTGGTCGTGGATGCACTGGGAAGAGAACAACTTTATCACATCATGGGCAACAGTGGTCAAAATCATGGCCTGACCACTCATTGTCCCCGCTTCGGAACTTTAAGGGGAAGTTACGATGTTTGTATCTTAAGTGGTGTATTTACTGAAGTATGTGGTAGAGACCTTCATGCGACAAACTGAAAGGTGCCCAGATAGAACAGCCTGCCCGGTATGGAAAGTGAGTATTTTAAGTGTTAGCTAGGTATGCAGCCATAACAACTGAAACCTAATATAGGTGTTTGAAAGAAGACTGCATGCGTTTCGCAAATCAGCTACATTTAGTTATGCTCAAGTAACCTTACGGTTAACTGATGTGGAAGTTCATTTTCCAGTGAGCTAGAAACACAAACCAACAATGTTCTTCTACTCAGCTTTCTAGAGCAAAGGCAATCTGTCATCTTCTAGGTTTCTACCAAAGTGAGCAAGGGCATTAATTTAAGGGTTTAAACTGCCAGCTTTTAAGAAGTAGTAGATTTGATATATAGTTTTGGAAGTGTTTACAAACACAAAACTTAAAATAGTGAATTGCAGTTTTAAAAATGCAAATACTGTAGACCACAGATACAAGTGATTGGTGAGCCAATCATGTCCTCTGACTCTCAAGTGCTTGTAACTTTTAATTTTTTTCATCATTGATCAGAAAAAGAGGATTGGAGAAAAGAGAAATATTCAAAGTTCACTGTAACACCCCATGGTATGTTATCAGAGAGGGAGAGAAAACATAAGCATTCTTCAAAAGAAAAATCGTTTTTGTTAGAAAAACTGTACCCAGCTTCTCATCTCATATTAAATTCTTCTACACTCCAAATAAATGTTATTTTTGCCTTTCACAGTCCTAGTTATTATTCTTCATAGAAAAGTGATATGAAAACCTGCTATTTCAAAGTAATTACTTATTCTAACTTTTTGAAGTTTTTAGCATGGGTATGCCTCAAAAGTGAGCGGTATCGCCTTTGCCGAGTTTGATTCCTCATCCTAGAATTAGTGAGTTCTCCTGCATCCACCCACTCGGCAAGCATATTCCTAGGTATGAGATGTCTTACTTGTGAAATGCGAACGCTCACCATAAATATCACCATACTACTGACAACCAAAAGTACCAATTGTGGGTAGAAATAAATATTGCTTGGAAATCTATAGCTAGATCCTGCCACACTGAATGTACATGTCTCCCCCCCTCCCCAGGCTTTTCTGTTGAAATCCTAACTCACAAGACAACATGTTGGGAAATGAGAGCCTCTGATAAGTGATTAAATCATCAAGCCCTCACAAGTGGAGTTAGTGTCCTAGTGAAATGGAGCCCAGAGAGTGAAGAGTGACTCTCACTAAATGAAATCTGACTTAACACCATTGCTCTTACAGAACAAACCGAAGTCAAAGGACAGAGGGACATAACAAATCCACATCTCCATCATTTTCTATTAATCTGTATAGTCAGAAGGAAAACAATCTGAAAAAAAAAAAGCCATGACTTTTATGGAGACTTGAATGTGTAGAATCAAATTTTAAAAATATTGCCTCCGCCAAGGACAGAAGAAGGTGTAAACTGAATTCTGTGTAGTGATTTGCGTTCATGTACCTCTCTGATTTTTCGGAGGATGAATTCTTGTTCCTGAGTGGAATAAATTGTGAGTAGGTCACCTCCCTCCCAGCTGCAGACAAATACAAAGCCTTCCCACTCCCCGGGGTGGGCGTAGAAGAGATACTCAGCGTTCTGATAGAATTGCCACAGCGTATCTGCAAGGAAACCACAGGATCATGAGGACGCTCTCAGGACAAGCAAGAGATGTAAGGGGGACTTGAAGGAGCATGGGCTAAGATTGACTCCTAAATTGTAATGTGGTCATTTGGCATTTTAAAAAATGGGTGTGAGTATGTGTGGATACACGCACAGATGTGCATGTGCACACACTTATAATTCACTTATTTTCTTAGTCTACCCCACTTGAGGTTCCTTCACCAGTTTTCATAGGTCAAGAATAGATCCGTATTTTAAAATACTATGCCGTGAAACGGAGGCATGATGTTAATTCCAACCCTACTTAATGAGTAGTGAGTGTACCTATTACTTTGATTATGCCCTTCTTGATCTGATGATTTGAATTAATTAGTCCCAGATTGATATATAAGAGCATGGGTGTGTGGAAGGATTGGATAAGGCACTAATATTAACTCCTTCGTGGAGTGATTTAGAAGTTAGAGAATTGCCAAGTTGGCCCTTACCAAGATGGTACCAGTCTGGAAAATTGGGTTTCACATCTGCAGAGCAAAAGCAAAACATGTTACCTGAGACTTCTGCACAGGTGCACAGTTTCTGAACTCCCTCAGCTCTAACCACACTATTCTTCACCTTCAAAAACATAAGTTTAAGGACAGATATTCTGTACTGTCTAGACTCTGTGAAGAGTTAGAATGTGCATCTCCAGAGTCCTAAAGCAAGGACATGGACACTTGCTGGTGGCTACTGCGAGTGAGACATTGTGCTGGGTGCATCTACACAGAGTGCAGCGCTCTTGTGTGCTTTTGATGTCAGAGGGATATTTCTTTTATCTGTGCTTACTCCCGAACTGTCAGCTGGTGACCTTGGCACAGGGTATCTCGCTGTCGCCCCTACTTTGACTGTGACCCCTGCTTTAACTAAGCTAGCATAGCTAGGTTCATCAGGCAGGGTGTTGGCAGTGTGGCTCGGGGCTCTAGTGCTGAGATTATGAATCTCTGGGACTCTTCATTTGAGAAAGGGCTGCTGGGTATCATTAAAATGCAAACATACAGCAAAGGGCTTGTACCTCTTGGGATTTTGCATATCCACTCGTGTTTGGAAGCGCAGTTCGAGGGCAACAATGTTTTGTTTGCCTTATACACAGCACAGTTTTTCCCATCTTCTTCAAAATTAGCATTGTCTAAAAATGAAGAGACAACCTGCGGCAGACGAAGTTCATTATTCCTTAATGACGATCCCCCAAAAGGAGTTTTGGAAGATTCAAGGTACCCATGAATGCAAGTACTGTTGGCAACCTGGAGGTTGCAACCCCCCTTGGAGGTCAAACAGCCCTTTCACAGACCATCAGAAAACACAGGTATTTACATTACAACTCATAACCGTAGCAGATTTACAGTTATGAAGTAGCAAGGAAAGTCATTTTATGGTTGGAGGTCACCACAGCATGAGGAACGTATTGAAGGGTAAGAATGTTAGGAATGCTGAGGACTGCTGCTCAAGGGACTTCAGAGGGATCTTCAGAAGTGTCTGCCTGTCATTCCAGGGTAAGAGTGGTCCACATTTGTAAACACTAAGCTAATGGGTACTTCACATTTTTTTTTTCTTTTGTTTCTTACAAAGAGGCATGAGGGGCTGGGGAGATAAGGCAGCTAGTAACGACCTTGTTGTGCCATGCATAAGGACCTGGGCGCAATCTGAAGCACCCACATTGAAGATTAAGAAAAAAAAAATCCAACAGGACAGTCAGTATGTGCCTGCTATCCCAGTACTGTGGAAGTGAAGGTAAGGACCCTGGGCTTGCCAGCCAGTGCAGCCTGATTAAGTTCCAGGTTTAGTTGGGGAGTCCTGCCTCAAAAAAAGATAAAGAGTGACAGAGAAAGACATCGACTGCTGGCTTCCCCACACATGCAGATGTACCCAAGCAAAATTGCACAAGCACACAATTGTCTTCTCCAGAGGAAATCAGATGTACACTTCATTCTGAGCTTGCAATGTTGAAGTGGTTTGAATAGCACCCCCCCCCCATAGGCTCGTAGAGTGGCACTATTTGAAATAATTAGGACAGGTGGCCTTGGTAGAGTAGGTGTGGCCTTAAAGGAGGAAGTGTGTCACTGGGGTGGGATTTGAGGTTTCAGTTGCAGAGCCAGGCTGGGAGGCTTCTCTCTCCTGATTGGCTATCTGCCAATCAGGGTGTAGAAGGTTTGGCTCTTTCTCCAGCACCACGTCTACCTGTGTGCCACTGTGCTTTCTGCCATATGATAATGAACTAGACCTCTGAACTGCCAGCCTGCTCCAGTGAAATATTTTCCCTTATAAGAATTGCTGTGGTCATGGTGTCTCTTCACAGCAATAGAACGTTGACTAAGACAACTGTTTCCTGGGGTCTTGGGTAAGCTTGGAGTTTCAGGGATGTCCCAGAGTTTGGTATCATCTTTGATGCCATTTATTTGCTAAGCATTTATACTAAATGCTAAGCATTATGTTTTAAGGACTAAAGTCTAAGAGCTAGTCTTTTTGTTTGTTTTAGTTTTTTGAGAAAGGGTCTCAGTACTTAATGTTGGCTGGCCTGGAACTCACGATATAAACCAGACTGGCCTCAAACGCATAGAAATCTACCTGCCTCTCTCTCTCAAGTGCTGGGATTAAAGAAATGTGACTCCATGCCTGGCTCCAGAGAAAAACTAGCATTGTTTTGAGTGACAGCATAGTATAGAAAATTCCCACAACAGATGCCTTTAAATGAGGTGTAAACCTTTTCAACTATTTAATGATTACCTGACAGAAAAGTAGATGAAATTAGGGTATATATATATATATATATATATATATATATATATATATATGATTTGAAGCCACTTTGAACTATTTAACTATGCACAAAGGTACGTGTCAACTCATCCAGGGTCTCTCTAGCCACGTGAGTTATAAGTTATAATTCATTTTGTCCAGTGGGCTGTGCTGAGCACATCAGTACACCAGTACACTTAGTCTTCTTGGTTCTTAGGCAAATTGTCTGTCCTTCTGTTATGAGTGAGTTTGTGTGACTAAAGCAAAGTATTTCCACTTCTATGTGTTACATTTCATTTCCCAAGAGCAAAATGGCTTTAGCACCCCTTCCGTTTCTGGGTCTCAGCTTCTTCTTTAGCAAAAGAAATGGGCAGAGCTGAGGGATCTAAATCCTCTCTCGGTCTCTTTGCACTCTTTATTCTTGACACCCTTTTTCACAGAAGCAATGTTGGCATGGAAAATGTGGCTAGTATCATGTTTAAACTAGCATTTCTCTGTTATTATTGTTCCCTGTAGATGCACACAGGCTTTCTTGTTTGGTTGTTTTTCTTTTCTTTTAAATCTCCTCTCAGCTACGAATTTGAACTCTGTCTTCTGAATAGGCTCCCCCCCCCCCGCCCTCCCAAGTTGGTCTTTATCCATACTTGGCTGCTGGTATTGTACAAAGTGGGACAACCTGTGTGCAGATCCTGGCTACCCTGTGTAATATGTTATGTGGATTAATTGCTCTATTGTCCACTGGCACAGGCTGCTAAGAAGGTCTGGGAAACAGCAGCTGTCTCAAATGGTCCCTGAAGGCTGGTTCTAACCGCCTCCTTTCAGAGTTGAAATTGTGTCCTGTAATTTTCCTTGTCACCTTGATAGAAATCTGAGAATTCCTTAGTGCACCTGGAAAAACAATGGGCCATCCGGGTCCTTCTTCCTGTTCCCAGAGGTTGTGGGTATGGGGTGGACTGAAAAGCAAGCCTCTGCTTCTTCTGGAACTACCTGGTCTGAGCTATTTCTAAGGCTGATGGCATTTGTCCTTTTTCAGAGATAGAGTAAAAATTCTCTCTCTCTCTCTCTCTCTCTCTCTCTCTCTCTCTGTCTCTTTCTCTGTCTCTCTTTCTGTCTCTCTGCCTGTCTCCCCCCCACCCCCCCCCGTGTGTGTGTGTGTGTGTGTGTGTGTGTGTGTTGGGGAGGTAGAGACCAGAGAATGGTGTCCTGTGTCTTTCTCTATGTTGACCTCTCTACCTTATGGCTTTGACAGAGGATCTTCTCACTGAACCAGGATCTCCCCATTCTGGCCAGGCTGGTTGGCCAGCAAGTTTTAGAGATCTACCAGTCTCAGTTCCTGGATGCTGGAGTTATATGTAGTTACACCTAGCTCTTTATGTGGGTACTGGAGATTTGAACTCAGGTCCTCATGGGTACAGAGCAAGCATTCTTTCCATTAAGCTTTCTCATAAGCTACTAAGTAGTTTCTTTCTCACTGTGACATGAAGAAAGGCCACGTACTCACACAGTCCAGCATTCTGCAGGAAAGGAGGGTGGCTTAGAAGTCTGGTATTACTGTAAAGATCATGGGAGGCAGTTTAAGGCAGTATTTTTGGAGATTTGGATTTCCTCTCAGGATGAAATATAGGGACCTCAGAACAGTATGGTCACTGGAGATTTCTCAGGACCGTGGAACAATCACTGTCTTAGCCAAGGCTTAGGGCAAATGTCCCAAAGTGCTACAGCCACTTCCAGGTTCTCTTAGTTTTTGTACTGAGTTGGTTCAGAACTACCTGGCTCGACTACATCTCCAGAATATAGTGTGAAACGACTTACAGGAGACCCGTCCGACCACGTCCAAGAACCAGCATTCAATGGGTTCCTTTTATTAAATCCGATCCAGAACTGCCTTTCTTGGGTCCTAGGAAGAGAAGAAACAAGGGTGTTCTTTCCAATCTTATTCCCAGCATTAGACGGAAGGTTCTGTGGGACGGTGAACAGAAAGAACCCATGCTAATTGGCAGGATCAGGCAAGTAGACATAAACGGATTGGGCATCCTTTTACATGCAAAATCCTGCATTTATGAAATGAGGGGAGGCGTTTAGACTCACATGCTCCTGTGTGGCTTGCTCGGAGCTCATGGGGAGAGAAATAAACCTATACTTTATCAACTGTTTGTGTGTTTTATACAAGTGATCCCCATCATACCTATTTACTAAAAGGGACACAGAAAGTTTGGGGACTATTTTTTTCTTCCAGTTTCCAACACAAATAACTCTGAGGCAAATCAGCCTGGGCCATGGAAGATTAACTTGAGCAGTCACCACTGGTTTAGACTTGGCGAGAAGCTTCACAGAGAATCATCATCCCTCCTATCAGGCAGAGAACAAACATGTCAGCTTGTGGAGTACTCAATAAATCAAGCAATAAAGCCTAATTGTAGGACGAACCATCTCACTGAGATAATTTTCTGGGAATAATTTTGAAGAATTAAAGATTTAAGAGACTCAGAAGTCGTGACAGATGCTTTCTCATGCTTAACTGCAGAGAAGCGTGCTCACTCTGCAGGGTCACTTCTCACTTCTCACTTGGACAGAGGTCCAAGTTAAATGGAATGCCTCTGAGGTCACCGGTGCCTGGGTGGCTACTAGTGATGTCACACTTCTAAGAAGATGAAGGTGACCTGTAGAAGCCAGGCCAGGGTTGGTAACCTCCAGGACACAGGCAAGGAACCAGTGTCGCGCTCCTCACACTGGGAATATTTAGTCTAATTCTCACTGATTTTCCCGTTCTTTGTTTTCCTTGTTCTACTGGCTCACAGAAGACAAATTGATATTTATTTCTCTCCACTAATTTCCTAAATTGTGTAATTTTTAAAATAACACACATTTGACACAGCTGAATTCCTTCAGTAGCCTGGGGAAAAATAAAGCATAAATCATACAACTTTCATGTTCAGATGGTAAAGATCAATAATTTGAAAGAGGCACAGAATTCTACTACGAACTTTAAGTAAGTATGGACGGAAAGAATGTCATTACTTTTGATCTTAAAGGGAAAGTGTTTACAGATCTGGTCTATGGGCAGAATGTGTAAGCATGGCTTGCAAGGGGTTAAAATACCAAAACACAGCAGAGCATGACAGTGGAAGCTGTCCCTCAGAGCTCACAAGCAATCCAGTCAATGAGGAAGCTTCTTCAATACCAGCCTCACAGAGTCTGAGGTGCCATAGAGGGCTCTGTCCCAAGGTGCCCAGTATGCAGGCTCTGATGGAAACCAAGGGCTTGGGTCAGTGGTTCCCCTAGGAACTCGTGGTTCCATGGGCTGTTAAGAAGCTCATTTCCAAGGGAAAACCATTTTGTAGGGAAAGTGCTTCCTGCTAGAAGTCTTCATAATACTGATTCATAGCATATTTCTAATAGTGTACATTGTTCTTTAGTTTTATTTGATCCTTCTGATGCTATATTTCTTACCCCTCTTAAAGAACAATAACAATAGCTCCTCCACCGAATCCTTTTTATATGGAACCACTCTAAGATCACCTGCATCATTTTTGTAAACACTAAAGGTGAATAATCTGATGGTTGTTCACATTCACTTATGGGAGTAGCCTATGAAGCCTTTAGATTATTTCCAGTTTAAACTTAGTTAACAGGGTTGGGAATTTAGCTCAGTGGTATAGAGTATATCCTCCCTGGGTTTGGCCACAAACAAATGAATAAACTAACCAATCAGCCAGCCAGCCAACCAACCAAACAACCAGCCAGCCAGCCAGCCGGTCAGCCAACCAACCAATTAAAACCAGACTACATCCATAACTTCATGAGTACGGACATTCTAACAACTGATGCACACTAATGGTTGAACACTGGTTTCTTCACATTACAATTACAGAGCTGGTTCGGATTTTGTTTTAAGCTGTTGGGATTCCCTTCCCCGACAAAATCTTAAATGGACTCTCATCTATAGAAAACCCTTATCAGTAGAATGGGATTGTGTTTTCTGGGGGCTCCCAAGCAAGGAACCAAAAGCTCTGCCCAGATGGTCCCATTTAATCTAAGTCCCTCAGAATCCTCAGACAACACGTTGAAATCCACCACACTAGATACAGTTGGAAGCAAAGCTCTAAAAAAAGTCTGATCAAAGGCACAAAAAAAGATTTTCATATCTAAACAATGATCACTTTGTTCTTTGTTTTTATGCAGTGTAAACTTGGTGCAATACAAACACAAAACTTTATGAGGACAATATTATTTCTATCACAAGCAGTGACTAGCTATTTTTTTAAAAGCGAAACAAATACTGATCTTTTAAACAACCACCTGGGATACTCATCTCTAAGCAGGCACTATTAGGAGACAATTTTTTACTATAATCTTCTTAAAATTAGTAAGTATTTACCAATTAAATTTTGAATGTAGAAGCTCATTCACAAAATTTTCTTCCTCTATGTGGGCAAAGCTTGCGAGGTGAGCTCCAAACTCCTCACAGAAAGCTTCAGCTTCTCTCCACGATCTTTTCCTCAGGACCTTTTCGCTGTGAAACACCTGTAGAGCAACACAAAACAGCAAAGCTGCTGAGTTTTCCTTTTCTTTCTTCTTTGGGGGGGGGGGGGGAGGTATGTGGCAGAAAAGAGGGAGACTTCTTCCATACTGAGCATGGACTCTTTCCACTGAGCCAGACTTCTGCCCCTTTCTTATTCTTCATTGAAATTTTGATTTGAAGGAGTAACATATATCACACCAGAACATGTCCAGTTCTTATAAGACTTTCGGCTCCCTCTACTTTCCTTGGTGTCTTTTTCACTAGACCTCTTATGACAGACATAGAGATTTCTCTTAATAAATGTTTGTCAATACGTAAGGAAAATCAGGTCAAGAGACATTAAGAATACTGTAAAGTCGAACACCTATAACCTGGCACAGGCCCAGAACACCTTGTTTCCAGAATCCATCCATTTCTATTCCGGCAGTCTGCCTGTGGCAAGTTAGAATTCGAGGAATGACAATGACGTTGTTGGATCCATTGCAAGCAAGGATAAACAAGGCCCAAGACCTAGAACAGGTTTATTTCTAGGGTCTTTGGTTCTTCGCTGAGCTGGCAGCTCCATGGTATCTAAATTCTCTGCCATTTATCAGCTGTTGTGGCACCAGGAAGCAGTTGCTTTTGGAGCATCTGCTTTTGTTTTAAGATCTGGCAGGAGGCAAAAGACCCAGAGCTCCCAGTCTGGGGCCTCTGAACCCTCACTGTTTGTAACTAAGGTTACTAAGCTTGACCCTCTAATGGTGCAAGTTACAATCTCTGGCCAGCTTTCACTGGGCTGAGTTGCCAAGACCAGAATGAATGTCTTTCCAAATTCTGTGGACCAAAGCACAGCCTTTCCATCTTTTAAATTATATGTCAAACCTTGCCTCCTTCGGGAACCTCTCCCTGAATCACTCTAAATTCATAAATCCACCACCAGAGCATCAGGCACACCTTGTATTTGTTGACACGTCAGGGTGACAGATAGAAAAAAAAAAAAAAACCCACTGTACTGGGAGTCCCAAGACCCAGGGATTTATTCCAACTCTGTCAATAAATAATTGTGATCTTGGGCAAATCACTTCATCATCCTGGCTTCGGTTCACTCATTTTTGAAGTTTAACTTACTGCTCCATGAGGTCGTGTCTGGGCCCTTTATTTATGCATTTTATTTATGCATTTTATGTAGGGATTTCTAGTGTGTACATTTAAACAAGGAACATTCAGCTGTGCTTCCTGCTACATTCTTACTGCAATGTTTGTGGGCTCCTGTCTGTCTCCATGTTGGATGTGCCCAGTGGATAGGGAAGAACTTTTCCCACAGTTTTGGAGAATTCCTCCCTATCAGATGAACCAAGAGAAGACTACCAAACCCAAGACTAATTTTTTTTTTTAAGGGTATTTCTAATAAGACAGTTGTAACAATTGGTTTAAACCACAGATATAAAGCTGATTTGCAAGCAGACATTTCTTCGGATTTCACATGTATATCATGTATGCATCTCATATAAACTGAACATTCTTAATCTGGAAATTGAAGTTATGAACTACTCTAACATCTGAAACTTCTGTGGTAGTAATTCTTGCCTTCTGACTGTTATAAGTGGCTAGAACATTTCATGTTCTAAACACTGCATAAAATGACCTATGGGCCATGTGTACACAGTGTATGTAAAACAAATGAATTTTGTATTTAGACTTAAGTCCCAACCCCAAGATATCTCCTTATATATATGTAAATATTGCAACACCTTAATCTCCAAACCTTCTCGCTTTAAATATTTACATGTATACATATAAATATACATTTATATATATGTAAATATATAAAATGTAGGGGCTGGAGAGCTGGCTCAGTGGTTAAGAGCACTGACTGCTCTTCTAGAGGTTCTGAGCATATAGTGGCTCATGACCGTCTGTATTGGGATCTGATGCCCTCTTCTGGCATACATGGAGACAGAGCACTCATATACATAAATAAATAAATATATAAGTAAATACAAAGATAAACTTGTAGGAAAATTATGTATATATATCTTTAAATATGTAAATATATACATAAACATATATGTATATATTTATATATACATACACAAATATACATACATACCAACCATCTGCATTACCTTGTTTGATCTTCAGGTGTCTAGCAGGCTTTAAAGTCTTTCTTTAGTATAAGAATTATTTCATAACAAGTACTTTATGCGTGGGCTTACAAACAGTATAGAACAACACAATTTTAATACCTATTGAGTGCTGGCTTCCTTTGTTTGTTACATGCTTGGCAATATAGACAGCATTGACTGGTGCCTTTGTACTTATTATAGAAAGACAATTTCATAAATGACCATGGCTGCCCTTACTTTGTTCCTTCGTGATTACACATCTGGTTCAGAATGTTCTGAGAATGCAACACCCGGAGGAAAGGAGGAACTGTCCTTGTCCCTCCCGGAACAGGGATTCCTGCAGTGTTTTATTCCAGTGGACCCAAGGGGTTTGTGAGGCATAAAGCCCAGAAAAGAGTGATTTCCCAAGCCCTGGGCTGTGGTGGGAATATAGTCTATCTGCCACCCTGGGTAACTGTCCTGAGCCTCAAGGGATCAGCTTGCCAGGATCCTAGGATTCTACTATTTCTTGCAGCCTAACTGTGAACAGTAAAGTAGATTTGCCTGACTTATGGGAGTGGTCTGCCATCCTGGACTTGAACTCTGGCAGGTGAAATTGTACAAAAATTCTAGGAACTGGCCTACATAGTGCATAGCACTAAGTACTTAGAACTAAGTAATCCTTGAGATTAAAACTGATACATAGCATTTCTGCCTTCAGTGACTCTGTGGATAGCTGCCATTTAAAAAAAAAAAAATAGAATTATTTGGAATATAAACACAGAAGAGAGGCAATGGATAGGGCCTGAGCATATGCTGTGTACCAGGCACTGTGAAAAAAAAAAAAAGCTTAGAATAAAAAAAGGAGGGGGTGGGATTCATGAACCAAATGAATATGCAGATAGCTTTGACATCACCTTGAAGCAACTAGCCAGACCAGAGTCTGATTCCCAATCCATATAGCAGGAGTTAAAGGGCCAGTTCTCTTCAAACTTTGTTTTGTTCCAGGTTTTGACTGGTGTCTTGCACAGAGACATTGCCTTAAAGTTGCTACAATCCTTCACTTCCCAGCGACCAAGTGAACTTCCTCCTCGCACAACAACGCAGCCACCACGATTGCCTAAAAGCAGAAAAACAAGCCATCTTAGTATAATATGATTATAGCATTCTTGTGCTCCAAAGACAGCTCTCTGGAGTGTTGGATAATTGACACATCGTAATGAAGCACCAGAGAAGAACAACAGACTTGAAAAAAAGATGCCTCATTGGCACAATTATCTCATTTCCCTTCATCTCTGGAGAGAAGAACAGAAAACAGGATCATGAGAGAAAAGAGGCCGTGAAGCCTGAAATTTGGACATTGTCTGCTTTGAGCTCAGATGGTGAATGACAGGAAGTGAGGTGCAGTTCCAGTGTGAAGCTGAAGAATGCCCTACCCGTGCCTGGAAACCTCATTTCGAGGATCACAATGAGAAGTGCAGAGCGCTCATCCCCTGAGAACAAGGTGCATCAGGGCAAACTAGTCACATGAATAATGGATTCAAGGCAGACAAGAAACACAACAAAGACCCAAACTCTTCAGCCACAAGCCAGAAAGAATGGAGAAAATGAGATAAACTCTTGAAATGGGATCTCAGGGGGTTGAAGGGAGAAGCAGCAGCTATCAGGGAAATGAAGGGAGAGATGGCTTCTAAATGAGACACAGAGCACACCAACCTCACAGTGAATACTGTGTAAAATATTAGAGGTAAAGCATCTTCAGTTATAGCTGAACCTTCACTTGTTCTTTTGTGTGTGTGTTAAACATGAAATATACTTTTCCATAGAAACAAGTGTTCAGAATCCTAATGAAGATTTTGGAGACATGGTTTTACTAATTAGTCCAGGCTGGGCCTCATAACCGTGAAATTCCTTTCTCCATCTCCTGAAACCAAAGTGTGGACCCACTGTGCCTGGCCCATTGAAACAATGTCTACATTTAGTGAAGTTTCTTAAGTTTGTGCAAAATGTATACAATTTATAGGACCACTAAAAACCTGCATTTCACACCTCAGTGGATATTAGTTGAAAACAATCCTGTTTTAAAAACTGGATGAGACCAGAGATTGGTCTGGCCAGTTGCTTCAAGGAACATTGCCATTGTTCCTTTTTTTTCCCCCTTGAGTCCAGGCTGATCACTCAAATCAAACGAATCTGACATTCAACAACTATAGGAAAGGATGCATCTACAACATGCCTGGATACAGGATAGGGTCTGCTCAAAGGCCTTAGGGGTGGGGAGAGAGCTCAGAAGGAGCAACAGAGTCTGCCGGAAGAGCTCTGTCAGCAAAGAGTTTATGGGAGGTGCCATTTGAGTTGAGTTTTGAAGGATGAAAAAGGGAAAGGGTTTTCAAGGTGGCCTTGTAAAAATCAAGAGACACTGGAGGAGTGGGTACACCTGGAGCCTTGTGACAATTTTGGATATATAAGCATTTTAAGGTTATGTAGTTGTTTGGCACAAGGAGGTATTTATCTGGTTTAATTTTCCCTTAGAAGAAACGGCTACTTTTTATTTCAGATATCAGGTAGCTAGAATTGTCCTTATGTATACAGACAAGCTCATGGGTCAAAAAGACCCACAAAGATGAAACAAGCAGATGTAAAGTACGAAATACACTATGCATGGCTTACATCGAACAAAGAAGAGTCATACAAAGTCCAACAGACATCTACGGTGGCCCAGACAACTGCTTAGAACTTAGATGGGGTTTGGATGGGGCAGGGGGGAGGTAAGCAACGGAGTTCATAACAACATTTTCTGGTCCAGTGAGTGTAACTTTGTGATGAGGCCCATAACCCGGCTGGGTCATAGGCAAGAGAGGAAAGGTATGTGCTTTCTGAAGTTATGTTGAACTGTGGAACCCAGATGCAAGGCCCATACATAATACTATAGCACTGGGCTGTTCTAGTTGGTGGGAAACAGCTCATCTGATTCCCCCACCCTTCCTTTGAGGCATCCTGGTGGGGACTTTCCTTTACCACAGAGCATGGGTAGGAGGCCCTTCTAGAAAGAATTTCTAACTTGGAACCTTAAGTCTGGGATTCTAGTCTTTGCACAAATATTTAATAACTCGACATTTGAATGGATTAATTAACCACAACAAGTCTTGTTGAAAATAGATAATCTCCTTTCTTCTCATGGGTCTTCATGAAGATCAAGTGAAATCATTATTAACACGGACTCTGTGAAACAGAAAGCTAACCCCATCTCTATACTTCTTATGGGCATTTTCATTACAAAACTGGGATTTTTTTTTTTTTTTTTTTATGACACAAGTTCTGCTGTGTGTTCAAGAGTGTTTAAAAGGCTTGACTCAGCAAGTTTACAGTAATACTTTTTTTGCTGGCTTGGCATTTTGTCTCACTTGCCCGCATTAGACAGTGATTAACTAGCTATGGTTTTAGACACTGTGGATATTCAAGTCATCTTCATTAGTGAGGAAGGAGATGTTTGTGGCCTACCATGAAGATGGAAAGTGCTGCGGGAATGTTATTGGTATTCTAAAGTGGTTAACTTAATGTATCATTTGACCCAAATTTTAGCATCTCAGCCCCAGAGCCGCAGTAAACTGGTGTAATAAAGGGATGCTGGGCTTAGGGAGACACAATGTGGAATCTGCAAGTCAGTTTGTGGAGAAGCTTGCCGAGCCAAATAATAAGGGAAGGATAGATAAAAGGGGCAGCGGCAGGCATCTCCCAAAACACTGCTCTTCCATTGGATAACCCACTTCCCATTGGAGAAGGACAGATACCATCCATCTCGCTATCGGTGAACCTCAAATCTCACATTTTAATGCATTCTCTGGACCCACCATTCCACCTTGCTCCCCATCACCGTCTCCCTAAACCACCAGCAGAAAGACTTCCTGTAACTACGAGATTCAAATTCGTAATTCTAGACGTTCCCATGTGTGACTACAGCTACTCACAGGAAGTGAATTGCACTGTGGAAACTGTCAACTTTGACCTCTCTGGTCAAATCCTTAGCTATAAGCTGACCAAATCAAGCCAATTGTGGTCTCGGGGAAGGAAGGAGTTGTGCTGGGCCATGGCGTCTCTAGAGAGTTATTTGACTTGGTCTGTTGAGTTGCTTTCAGTTCCCTTCTCACTTCTCAAGTCTCTACCTGTCTCCCCTCCCTCTCCCCTCTCCCCTCTTCCACAGCAAGACAAAGCTTCCAGGACAGGGAGGATAAACTTCACTGAATGCCCCAATCTGCTTAGCACTGTGTTGGCCACTTTATGCAGTCTTTCTGCTGTTTAATTTCAAAAAACTCTCAGAGGTGGAGACTGTGGAAACATTTTCTGATGGTAAAACGAAGGCACAAAGATGTGCTGACTTGCCACAGGCCACAGACTTAGAGCACTTGATCCTGGCCTGGAAATCAGACTTATCAGAGTCTGACTGTGAGGTGGTAGGGAGGCCTAGAGACGTGTACACAGATGCTAGAGGAACAAGTTCCCTTGAGGTTATGGTCCCTGTGTTACTACTTAGGTCTTGTCAACTTGACATAAACTGACACATATCTGGGAGGAGGGAGCCTCAGCTGAGGACTTTCCTCCATCAGATTGGCCTGTGGTCATGTCTGTGGGGGGTATTTTCTTGATTTCTAATTAATGCAGGAGGTCCCAGCCCACTGTGGATGGTACCATCTCTGGACAAGTAGACCTAGGCAGTAAAAGAAAGCTCATCAAGCCAGAGCGAACAAGCCATTAAACAGCGTTTTATCAAGGCCTCTGCTTCAGTTCCTGTATCCAGGTTTCTGTCTTGAATTCTTTGATGATGGATGTTATGATTGGAACATGGAAGCCCCATAAACACTTTTCTTCTGTCTTAGTTAGTGAAGGGACATGACCAAAGCAACTCTTATAAAGACAAGCATTTAACTGGGGCTGGCTTACAATTTCAGAGGTTCAGTCCATAGCCTCATGGCAGGAAGCATGGCGGCATGCAGGCAGACATGATGCTGGAGAAGTCCTACATCTTAATCTGAAGTCAGCCAGGAGGAGACTGTCTTCCACAGGCAGCCAGGAGGGGGCCTCTGATTCCACACTGGGCAGAGTTTGAGCATAGGAGACCTCAAAGTCCATCTACACAGTGACACACTTCCTCCAAATGGCCACACCTACTCCAATAAGGCCACCCCTCCTTTATGGCCAAGCATTCAAACACGAGAGTCTATGGGGGCCATACCTATTCAAACCACTACACTTCCTAAGCTGCTTTTGGTCAGTGTTTTGAAAAGGCTATTGAGAACAAGCCTCCTCTTGCACTAAGTTCATGCCCTATGTATCAACCAACCCCTGGTACCCCCGACACAGCATGGTTTTTTCATTGTGTGGCCACAAGACTCCCTTGAAGAAGTCCTGTCACTGGTTACCTTGCTTGGCTATGAAGAAACCTGGAGATGTGCTCAGAAACAAGGTTGAGCACGTGTTCAGTACATGGCATTTCATTTCAAAACCCAGAGGAGCCTTAAGCTTGACCATGCTGACCATGATTTATTGATGTGACAGGTTTCCTAGTTCTCACTCTGTGAAGGGCACCTTTAAGCACATAAGTCTGTCTGGCTTTGCTGGGATTCAGTTGCCCTTAATTGGCAGGTTTCAACTGATTTGGAAGAACTAGGGCCCAGATACCCTGGATCTAGGAATGGTCCTGATGCAGAGCTGAAGTTACAGAATGCTGTGAAATAGTGATCTCAAGTGTTCTTTTAATCTGTTGGGACACATCTGAAGCACACACTTAACCTGGAAAAGTTTTGTACCATCTAACTAGGAGACAACCTCCTGTTTGCCCCTGCAGAGATGTCTCCACTTACTGGATCTGTTCTCTTAGATCAAAGAACAGTTCTGTTTCTATGCATTACTCTCTCTCTCTTTAATCAGTAGCAATGGCTAGTGTGGTTCAAATCCATGTTTAGTGTTTTACAATGTTCTACTTCTCTCAAAAGACTAAGGCTGGGGGAGTAATTTTGCTGTTTTTAAAAAAGAAAAATGTCAGAATTTCCTGGTGTCCAGAGACTTGAGAATTGTGGCATAAAAGAAAATACAGATAAAAGACAAATTAAGCAATAACCCTGTAGTCCTGGATTGAAACTGAAAGTATGGGTTTGAACCCAATAAAAGCATCTCATCTTCACACATGCAGTGCAAGCAAACACACAGGCAACACATTTCCCAGACATGTCCAAGGAAATAGTTGATAAACAAGAACAAACTCTCAGTGAGCCCCCTTATGACCAGATTTATGTGGAAATTATATTACTTCCCGTTAAAAGAAAACCCGGGGTTTCTTGATGAAGTGGCACAGGAATTCACATCTGATCATAGCGACAGCAAGGATACTGTGGAAGACTGTAAGGGTTGCATCCTTGAAGACATTCCCATCCAACAGATGGGACATCAGCATTAGGAACCGTTGCAGTGAATGGAGGTAGACCAATGCTTAAAGTGCTTACTTCACAGTGATGCTGGAGGAGCCCCTCAGCCTTGCTTTGCTCACTGTTGGAGAATACGAGTGAGGAAATCATCCTTTTGGGAACTCAGAAGAGAAATGTGTGAAGCATCTATGCTGGCTATCCTACAACCTCTGCACCACAAAGCAAACAAAACACTCACTGCAAAGAGCTGCTTTCTTACAGAAATATCCTGGCTCTAAATTAAGACACTTAGAATAGGCCAGGGGATGTAGTTTGTTAGGGGAACCCTTCCTCATCAGGAAAAGACCCTGAGTTTAGTCCCCAGACCAAACCAAACAACAAAACTGCACTCTGCCAAATCAACAAATCTACACGTTGATCATCAAAAACTCCCTGTCACAAAGAGAAAATTGAACATTCTGATACTCTGCACAGAACAAGTAACCACCTAGAAGTAGTTTTTCTAAAGTAAAATAAATCTCAATATTGATCAGGTCTTTGCTTAAACAATGAGGCATGGACTTTAGAAAATTTATAGGATGAATAACCCTCTTACATCAGTAAATATACTATAAAAGGAAAAGGGGATGGATAGACAAACTTAGATGTTAAAACAAACTTTAGGAGACTTTACTAATCAGTTATACTATGTAAATGTGATTTAGATCCTGATCCAAATAAACCTTAAATATATTATATAGTAGTTAGAATATATATGTGCCTATCTATCTATCTATCTATCTATCTATCTATCTATCTATCTATCTAATTTAGATATTTGAGCATTAACTGAAAGATTTATTATATTAAAGAGTTATAGTTTCTTTATAAATGTGATCTTTGTAGTATGTTTTTGACAGGGAAGTCCTTACATTTTAGTTATAATATTGCAATATTTGTGGATGAAATATTCTGACGTCTGAGATTGTTTCAAGAAAAAACTTGGACAGGACTGAGGTTAGAACTGAAACAACATTGAGCATGATTCAATTATTAGCTAATGGTTCATTATAATATTTAATGAACATAAGACAAAGTATAAAAAATGGTCAAATTGTGTTATCATCAAGGGTTGCTCATCTTGAAGGTATACCTTAAGGACAGCCTTGGCTGAGTTTATAAAAAGCTTTGCCTCCCTGTTCAGTGGTCAATTTAGGTAGTCAGTTTATGCTGGATTAAGAGTCTGCCATGGGGCCTGAGCTAATGGATTCTTCTGTGACAGGCAGGAGAGGAGATGTGATTTAAGGTGGTGTTTCTACAAGCTGCAATTTAAAAGGAAAGGGGAAACACAGGGCCTTTTATATTGCTATTTTCCCCAGAAACAATTTACATTTTCATCTTATTCAGAGACAATTTACTCAGTGTCAGTCAGTGCGCACAGCCACGCTGAGCATCACAGCGTTATTTTTGCTTCAGGGAAAAGAGAGGAAAGTAATGCCACTCAAATAAATTACAGCAGAAACTTATGAATGACAGGGCGCTGTGCTTCATTTCCAGATTTTAGACATCTAAATATGCCCCGAGGAAGTTAACATGGAAAACCAAAAATTTCGTCAGCTCAAAATGTATTAATTTATTTTGACAGGTATAGACACTCCTAACAAAATCCCAGGATATAGACATGATCCTTGAATGGCTCCTTCTTGACGGCGCAGTGACACAAAGTGACACAGTGGTGTTCAGAACCCAGAACGAGGGGACTGCTCCTTAACACCGGCCGTGTTGCTTCCTGTATCTGAGCTGTGTGACGTCAACAGAGTCCTTAAAGCAATGCGTGCACAAATGCATGCACACGTGCACGCGCACGCGCACACACATACACACTCTCTCTCACACACACACAGACACACACACACACAGACACACCACCCAATTTGTTGTAATGCCACTTTGCGTGTATCTTTAAAAATCAGAATTTAAAGAAAAATGACTAAATATTTAAAATAGCAATTTTAGGTCTGCAGAAAGTAAAACAGGATGGCGAACATTCCCAATACAACCCCTTCCTGCCACCTGTACAGTCTCCCTCACTATAGATGTCATGCCACAGTGACGCATTTGTCACAACTGGTGAACCCACGGTGACGCACTGCAGTCACCCAGAGCTCCTTCTCATCTCTGTTAGGCGCTTCATTTATAGGAGAAAATGCAGGCCTGCATTTCTATATCATTTTCCTTGCAAAGGCAAGGCCAGCTGGCAAAATGTCCTTCAATTCTTATCATGTAAAAATAGTTCTCCTTCAGTGTCAGAGGATAATTTCACAGAGCATAGAACTCTTAGGGGTTTCCCTCCCACCTTCCTTACCAGAGATTTCGCACACTCCCTTCTTGCCTGCTTGATTTCTGAGAAGTCAGAAGTAATTCTTATCTTTTCTCCAAGGCATGGAAGGTGCTTTCTCACTATGGCTCTTTTGTCTTTTATATCTGAAGTTTGAAAATGATATGTGTAAATTCTTAGTCATCTGGGAAATGAAATCAAAACTACTTTGAGATTTCATCTTATACCTGTCAGAATGGCTAAGATCAATAAAACAAATGACAGCTCATGCGGACAAGGATGTGGGGTAAGGGGAACACTCCTCCATTGCTGGTGGGAGTGCAAATGTACACCCATTATGGAAATTAATGTGTCGGTTCCTCAGAAAGATGGGAATTGATCTACCTCAACATCTGCCTATACTCTACTCTTAGGCATATACTCAAAGGATGCTTCATCCTACCACAGAGACACTTGCTCAACCATGGTCATTGCTGCTCTATGCATAATACCCAGAAGCTGGAAACAACTAGAGGTCCTTTAACAAAGAATAGATTAAGAAAATGTGATATATTTACACAATGGACTATTACTCAGCTCTTAAAAAATTGAAATAATGAAATTTGCAGGTAAATGTATATATATGTATGTATACATATATATACATATATATATGTATACATACATATATATACACCCTGCTCCTCAATGGCCCTTAATTTTAGTTGTCTCTCTCTCTCTCTCTCTCTCTCTCTCTCTCTCTCTCTCTCTATATATATATATATATATATATATATATATATATATATGATATCATATATATATATATCCCCTGATATATAATATATGATATATATTATTCTAAGTGAAGTAATCCAGACTCAGAAAGACAAATACTATATGTATTTGCTTATCTTAGATGTTAAATCAATTAAATCAATGATAACTGTCTTAATTAGGATTTCATTGCTATGAAGAGACATGATGACCATGGCAACTCTTATAAAGGAAGACATTTGATTGGGGCTAACTTATAGTTCAGAAGTTTAGTCCATTGTCATCAGGGTGGGAAGCATAGCAGCATGCAGGCAGACATGGAGAGGAAGCTGAGAGTTCTGCATCTTCCTGCTGGCAGAGAGAGACACTGGGCCTGACTTGAGCATCTTAGACCTTGAAACCCAACTGCAGTGACACACTTTCTCCAACAAAGTCTCATCTACTCCAACAAGTGCCACTCTCTATGGGTCTATGGGGGCCATTTTTATTCAAACCACCACAATAATCTAGGTGCAATCCACAGAGCCACAAATGTTAGGTATATAGAGGGACTAGGGGACAGGGAACGAATAGATTTCCCTAGGAAAGGGAAGTAGAATAGATAGCTGTAGATGGAAGATGGGGGGGCAGGAATGGGAGGATCAAGCAGGGAGTGGGAGAGGAGAAAAAGATGAGGGAGGGGATAGGAGAGACAACTAAAATGAAGGGCCATTGAGGAGCAGTGTGCAAACCTAATACAGTTGAAGCTTTGTAAAATATATACACATTTATGAAGGTGAATAAAATTAAATCCCCTAATAATGGAGGAAACAGAGCCCCATTTGGACATCCTTGTCACCAAATGAGCCTTTCAGTATTGGGCATGGGTTGTATCTAACTGTGCGGTTGACCAAAGGGGTCCTATAGGAGCCCCAAACAACCCATCCTGTTGCCAAGGTTATAGATTGTTCCCCACAAGCTGACAAGGCCCTATTGCTTAAGACAACCCCTATATAACCCACTGGACATGGAGAAGGTGAGCTGGTGCCTACCTAGAGTTTTCACCCCTGCGAGTTAGTGTTCTTGGTACTAGAAGATACTCTGTACACTGTAAAAGTACCTTTTATTCATCTGATGTCTTGGAGGCATATTGCCTGTCTGCTAACCTAGGCCTAGTCCTGGAAGCTTCTAGCCTCTGTACAATCTAATCTAGCTCTAGGATGTTTTCAGCCTTTGAAACTTATTACTGAATAAGGTCACACTTCCTATTTCTTTTTGAGCTCTGACTGGAAGATCAGCTCAGCTATTCTGGCTCAAACTACTCTCCAAGATGACAGATTCAATATGGCTAATCTCTCTCTGCCTCTCCCGAATTGCCTCTCCTGCTTGGCCTCCAACTAACTCTAGCAATTCATTCTAATCTTCTGGCTTCTTCTCATTTTCTGTCTCATTCTATTTTCACCTGTGTCTAGCTTATTCTCACTTCAGTCTGTTTTTGAAAAACTTTCCAGGTAAAACTGCTACCCCCTTTCCCTCTGCTCCCTCTTAAGTAACTTCCATTTCCTCTTTTCTTGTGAGGACATATCCTAGTCTGTCAAATCTTTCTTTGGTTCATCACTTTGTCTGCCACTCAACTAGACACACTTTTAAACATGAGTGCTTCCCTTCAATAAACTAATTTTACCTTCATTGTTTAGGATTAAAGCTGTGTACTAATTATTCCAGCCAGAGGGATTAAAGGTGTGTGCTAAGGGCTGAGCCTCACCACAACTAGAGACAATTTTTAAAAACACAATCTCAGGTTTCACAGCATGATCAAATATCCTGCAACAGCACACTACCAAAAGAGAAACATAAACACCAACCCAGTTACAATCCTGCCTCAAGATATGCTAGTGCAATGGTGACCCAACACCAACTCCATTGGTTGGAAGTAATTAACCAATATCTGATTGCTTATAATCAGATATTGGTTCTATAATATAATAACTAACCAAGTCAGACACTATTGTAACATTATTGTAATCCATTGGAACTGAGTTGGTGTTTATGGACAAAGTGAAAAACAGAGTCCTTGAAACAGTCAGCCCTAAATGCATACCTTCATCAAATCCCTCAAGGATCAAGGAACCCCACAGAAGAGGAGACAGAGTATAAGAGCCAGAGGGCATGGAGGGCACCAAGGAAACAAGGCATCAGAAACACAACAGGACTGAGCCACATATGAACTTAGAGACTGAGCCAGCATGCATGGTGCCTACATAGGCCTATACTAGAACGAGTCCTAAAGCTGAAAGGGTCTGGACACATGCCCCCATCCCTAATCCATCTATAATTGATAACCACATGTAAAGGAAAGATTAGCTTTCTCCCAGGGAGTGTCACTATGGAAACAAACTACTCTTAAGGGTAGGCTGCATGTTTAGCAGTAAATATCCAACAGAAAACTAACTCGACACCGACTTTGAAGGCTCCTGGTCTCAGATGTCATGTTGGATCTTTTTTTCTTTTAAAAATATTTTTCAATTTTGTTTCTCTTTTAATTACCCTATAGGTCCTTTGTGTATCTATATAGCTTCTGGTTTTATGTTTTCATGGGATCCTGAGTATGCAAATGAGTCTTCGGTTCTCTACATATTTCTCGTGCCTTTGCTTGAGTTCTTCTCCTCCTATTTGTATTGTCCTATTCTGAAGTGTTTGGCTTTGCCTTGTCTTGTTTTATTTTATTGTTGTCTCTTAGAGGACCGTGTGTTTTCTAATGAGGCAGAAAAGGGATATATGTGAACGGGAAGTGAGGTGGTTGAGGAACTGGGAGGAGGAGAGGGAGGGAAAACCGTAATTAAGATATATTGTATGAAAAAGGGATCTAGTCCTGGGAGGGGGTAACAACCGGACTGTAAAAAAAGATTAAATGTAATAATAATAATAATAATAATAATAATAATAATAATAATAGAAGAAGAAGAAGAAGAAGAAGAAGAAGAAGAAGAAGAAGAAGAAGAAGAAAGAAAAAAAAGAATCTAATTCAATAAAAGAAACGCCCGAAAGAAAATGTTTCTGTGTTATCTGATGGTCTTAGGCAACTTCTGTGAAAGGTTGTTTGACTCTCAAAGAGGTTATAACCATAAGTTGAGAACTGCTGGTTTAGAGGGCAGGGCTTCGTCCTCTGACTGAGGTTTTCTGATGGATCTAAGAATTATTAGAAGCATCCAATTTTTTATTTTTGGCATAGACACTTCTAAGCTTCTTACATGCTGGGCTGGGAACTGGAAGTCTTTGGAAAGTACAGCTATTTAAACCATGTAGCTAACAAAGAGAATACAAATGTCCTTCTTTAATCTTTCTATGTTTTTTTTTTTTAATTCAGGCAGTCTAAAGGAATGTTTTAAAAACATTTAAAGCTGGGTTATAAGTGTTAAAAAAAAAACAGAGACTAAGTCAGACTTTCCTTTGGGGTCTTATGGTCCTCTAGAGTGCTCATATAAGTGGCTGGCCCATCCCAGACTGAGAGTTTACACATCTAGAGTGTGTAGGTGAGGAATCCTAACAGGCTAACCCAGTTATTCTAGACTTAAGTGAGATATTACACATTGTCATAAGAAGGGCTAAGATTACAGTGCAACAGACATTGTAAAATCTCATTTGATCCTCACAAACCATATTAAGGTAGACACTATCACTGTTAATCCTTTATCTTAAATCATAAAGAAACAGAGATGGAGAAAGTAACTTTCTTAATATCCCCTCACCCTGAGTATGACTCAGTAGTGGGTACTCTGTACATATTAAGCTATCCCCCACATAATTTCTCGTGGCTATTAGTCTCATCCTAACATCTTCAGTGAAGATAAGTATTTTTAGTGTTAGGGACAGAGCCTAGAGCCTCATGTAGGCTAGACAAGCACTAGCTATATCCACAGCCAAGCAGTTCTGATCTTAATATTTACTTGAGCCAAACTGCTAGGCTTCCCATACCTAGAGAATAAGGGAAGAATCTTGAGCTTAAAATTTTAAGCTATGGGGCTGGAGAGATGGCTTAGAAGTTAAAAGCACTGACTGTTCTTCCAGAGGTCCTGAGTTCAATTCCCAGCAACCACATGATGGCTCACAATCATCTGTAATGAGATCTGATGCCCTCTTCTGGTGTGCCTGAAGACAGCGACAGTGTCCTCATATAAATAAAATAAATAAATAATTTTTTTAAAAAAAAATTTAAGCTGTTGTTTCACTGTCTTTGGCCCTATATTTCTCAATTTGTCTCCATATAACTTACCCTCTAGTTACTTGGAATCACAGAAACCTCTCAGCACTGTCTATGATTCCTTGGCTCCACATTTTTTTCAAACTTAGTAAATTCTATTTACGTAGATATCAAATTATACTATATTTTCTTTTTTATTAGAGGTGGAACAGTACTTCCTCTATGGAGGCCTGTGATAACTCATTATCGATCTTCCTGGCTTTAAGCATTCGAATGCTGTATTTTATATTTCATACAGCACTCATCCCACGTGTTTCCATTGCTGTGGCTTGAATGGGAATGTCCTTTCAAAACGGACATGCTGGAAACTAGTATCTATTGAGATACGGAAAGTACTGACTTACAAACATTGGTCTAGAAAGTTCTTCAGAATAGACCATAAGTTACAAAATAAAAGACTGGAATTAGAAAAATGACTCAGTGTTTAAGAGGAGTGGCTGTTCTTCTATAGGACCTGGGTTCAATTCCCAGTACCCACGTGCTGGCTCACAACCATTGTTTACTTAAGTTACAGGGGATCCGAAACCCTCTTCTGCCTTCTGTGGATACCAGTCAAGCAAATGATGGATGGACATGTGTAGGAAGAATGTTCGTTCTTGTGCTCACAGATAAGTACTGGGGGAACCAGGGATGTTAAACACAGAGGATTGTCTCTTAAAGGGGGAGATGTGTAACCTGTTTTCTGCCGAGAAGGCTGGAAGTGGATGCAGTCAGTAGCCTGGTGGCCTTTGCACTGTATATGTGGGTGGGGCACACTGGTCCTTCCCTAGTTCGTTATCTTGAGCCTGTTTCTTCAGTTAATCTAGAGAACTCATCTTTATGGACGAGGTCACTAGTACTTTACAAAGAGTTTTGATGTAATCACATCTTAAGCTTTTTATGCATGTGGGATTGGGTTATCACCGGGAAACCTTTTCCAAATTGTCCTGCACTTAAATATGCCTAAAATAAACTACTTTGATTCAGACTCTCGAAGTTTGAACCAACATGGGCTACTAAGTCATGTTGGACCGAACTGTCTTCTTGTCTACTGTGGATCGACACTCAGATAGCTATGGTGTTTGCAGAAACCTTCATAGATACATATGTAGGCAAAACACCTGTGCACAAAATATGAAATAAAGAACTGTAAACACATACACACAAACCAATAGGATGACACCAGTTAACAGTGGACAGTGTTGGCGATGGGAGGTAAGAAGAGGACAAACAGCTACATTTTTCTTACTGTACTTCTCTTTTCTTAAAAGACCTATGTAACACATATAGATTCATCTCAACAGATAAGGCTAGAGTAAAACTAGGTGTGCTTAATTGATGCAAGATAATAGGTACAGATTGGAACTGATCAGGGAAACTCACGACGTATAGTCATGTTATCCACAGTGAGAATTGCTGACAACTTTGTCGTTCAATTTTATAAACCAGTGACACTTTGCCTATTATTGTTTTGGAGCTGAAATTAGGAAATAATCTCTGGCTAGACTTTTAATAGTAATAAAAATAAAGAAGGGGTGGGGAGAAGGACTGGCAATGGCAAGATGGCTCAATAGATAAAGACACCTGCTGCCAACCCTGCCAACCTGGAACCTATGTGATCTTTCTAAAGTTATCCTATGCCACACACGCTCTGTGACACACACACACACACACACACACACACACACACACACACACACTATAAAAACAAAACAAAGCCCAATCATGTAGCCTTTTAAACATGATCTCTATATAGTCCAAGCTGGTCTCTAGCTTCCTATGTAAACCATGCTAACTTCCAACTCATGAGTCTTCTGCTTCAGCTTCACTCTAGTGCCGGGATCACAGAGATGTTGTGTAAGCCTTTCCTTGGGTGTCTCATACCATTTCACACTCCACTCGTACTCATCTCTCTTTGGTTTACTAAAGACTCTTTAGCTTGGTTTCTGGATGGATCGAGAGATTTGTACAAAGATCCCACGACTTTCTGAGAGGATACAGCTTGAGCCCTCTCACACATTTCCTTCAGATACAGAGGAAATCTACTGCTTCCTGTGTATTGATGAAACATCACAGACAAGAAATTGACCAAGTCTTTGTGTGTTTATGCTGAAATAAAGAAGGAATGTATAGTCTAGGCTTTCAACCTAAGCTTCCCTAGCACCCGAAAATTATTCTTACACTGGTTCTACTGTAGTATGTGGCCAAAGCCATGAGCATCTCTGAAACTGGTCAACCAGGCACAAATTTGTGCACTGGGACCTAGATGAACTAATAGGGCTGATGGCTTTGATATTAGAACTTCAGGAGTCCATGAAGACAACACTAGAACAGGATTCCAGTAAAGGTCCTATATTCCCCAGGGATGCCAGTGATCACAACTGTGAAATGGTTAGATGGCTCATTTCTTATACCTGGATTATTCTAGACTGGTTAATCCCTTGTGATTCATGGACCATGAGGAGGGTCTGTAGGGAAAGATGGAAGGAGGACAGAACTTTGCAAACACTAAGGCAAGTGTGGTCTGCAGCAATAGCTGTATCCCTGAAAGCATTACAATACATATAAACTTTAAAATGGCCATCCTTTGTTGCCTTACATAGACCTGTTTTGATCAGTTTAGTGACACTAATGATAGTAACACTTAATGTTAAGAAAACATTAAGGAGAAGTTGAAGAAATGGCCAAAGGGTTGAGAAAATTCAGGGACAAGGAAACAAGTTTGCAGGGGTAAGGGTGGGAGCGGGGTGAGCTGGTATTGAGGGGGACTACTCACTGGGTTGATGTGTGTTCCAGTGTGTGTACTGCACCGGCTCCCTCTGTCCCACGGTCTTCCAAGTGTACTCTCCTATATTGTTTAGGTCTTGAAGAGCAATCCAAAAATAACTGTCCTTTTCTGCCACGCCACTGATCAAATTGGTAATAAAGGCTTGTTCGAATCTTGATTTAAAAAAAAAAAAGAAAATTGTTATACTAAGGTTCTGGACGATCAAAAATGTCATTGAAGCATAATGAAGTGCACAGAATGGAGTCTGAGTTAGCATTTCTTGTTAATTCCCTAGAACACAGAACCAGGAAAAACACAAAGACCTTCGTATTGCCAATAGACATTAAATATCAGTGCAATGCCAGAGAGACAGGAGTGTAGAGAATGTGACTCTTAGAGATTTAACTCTTGTAACTGTCCAGAGGCCCGAAGTCCAGGTCTGATTCTGCGGTGAAATGGCAGCCTTCACACACACAGCAGTGCCTTACTTGGAGAAAGGTGTCTATTTTATGTGTAGGCTGCACACCACACATGTATGCATGAGTTAGGGGATACAGAAGGGAGGAGGGATGACATTATGCTTCTCTGAATGTGCATTTTCTACCATGTAGCACATACATGCCCTCTCCCCACACTTGCGTAGTAAGAAGGGAATGGAGGAACAATGCTATGCCTCCCAAATCAGTCTGTTCACGGGCATATGGAGTCTTTGGCTTATTCAAATGTGTCCAAATGTGTATTTTCACTGAAGATAAATGTCAACAAATCTAAGGCATTCTGCCCACCTAGCATTTCCCCCAAGCAGCTGAATGAATTTGCTCCCAATGATTGTTGGCAATGCTTCCTTTCAAATACAAATACATCCAAAGCAGATGCAGACAGCTTGTGTATACATGCTCACACACACACACACACACACACACACACACACACACGCACACACACACATACGCAAATGAAGCCTGCATACCAAACTCAACTAGCATTGAATTCAAAGCTTAGTTTGAAACTACTTTCAAAGCACATAAAATTAGAAGGTTGCTTAAATGGTGATGATTTCTGGCCAGATCTGCTGAGTCAGAAGAAAATATAAGGCCTGGTAAAATTACTCGGGAAACCTCTGGAGAAAGGGCATTGGACTTTTAACATTCACTTTTGGATTCTTTTTATTGCATGCATTATTCACTTGCTACAGGGAGCAAAAGCAGGGAGACCATGTGTAATAAGAGGAGACTCAAAGGGAGCAGGGAGGGAAGGGCAGAAGGACAAAAGGTGGAACAGTAAGTGCTTAAGAGCCACCTCAGGGGATTTCAGTGAAGTGCTTTGGCAGAGCATGTGGGTTTCATCAGACTTCAGTAAATACTCTCTGCCAATGTCCTATCAACAGTCTAAATCTTACACTTTTAAAATAAGAAACATTACTTTTAGCAACACCTCAGAGGCAGAACATTGCATATACCTGTCTCTGAGGAAGGTGCATAAAGCTAACTATTGTCTAGATGCTGTGGTGATATTCCTTATTCTTTATTGGCTTGTGCTGTCACAATAGAAGAACTACTGCATGATGCCCTCTGCTACCTAGGATTGCTGTGCTACAAGCCAGAGATTAGTTACTGTGTTGTTACTAAGTCCAAGGGTGTGACTAGTTCTTCCATTAGTTTATTAAATTGTAAAAGTACCTTTTATTTGCCTGATTTAATTGTCATCTTGGAGGCTTACTGCCTCAGTCTGCTAAGCTAGGCCTAGTCCTGGAAGCTTCTAGCCTCTGTACAATCTAATCTAGGCCTAGAATGTTTTCAGACTTACTGCTGACTAAGCTCACTTTTTTTTTTTCTCTTTCTGAGCTCTGGCTTAAGAAATCAGGATCGCTGTATATACAATATGTTATTCTTAGAACCAAGAGAAGTTCTCTTTCTATCTCTAACAATAAATGATCCAAAAATGAACCTAAGGAAAGAATTCCATTCATCATAGCACCCTCTCCAAAATGAGATATTTAGGAACAAAGACAAATAATGAATAGAAAGTACTGAATAACAAAAATTGCAGTTTACTAATTCAAAAATACCAAATATACAAAATGAAAAGAAAGACATCCCACACTTATAACTGAGAAAACTTACTAATAGCTTGTCCACACTAACACAGTGGACTACATATTCAATGCAGTCACTGAAAATTCCAGTGATCTGTTTTAGCAGAGTACAAAAATTAATTCTGAAATCTATGTACAATTTCAAGGGATCTTGAATCCCCAAAGCAACCATGAAAAAGAACAAAGTTGGGAGGGTTTTTTATTTATTTATTTATTTCAAAACATACTTTAAAACTACAGTAATCAAAACAACGTTGTGCTTCTGCGAGACTGACTTATGGGAGATCTGTGGAGTAAGATAGAAGAAGTCACAAAAATAAAACCTTGCATACACGGGCAAATTATTTTCAACAAAAGCACCAAGAACATCCTACATGGAAGGTCAGTTCTTCTAACAAGTGGTGCTGGAAAACCCAGATAGGCATTTGCAAAACAGGACCCTTACCTTATACTGTGTTAAAAAAAAAAATGAACTCAAACAGATCAAAGACCTAAAGATAAAGCTAACGTTGTAAAATTTTTGGGATAAGAAACACTTTATGGCATTGGGTTTGGTAATGGTTTCTTGGATACAACACGAGAGGGACAAACAATAAAACAGTAAATAAACTGGGCCTCATCACAATGAAAAGCTTTTGGACATCAAAGATCAAAATGAAGAACCTATGTTCAATCACATATTAGATAAGGGTTTAATATACAGACTACATGAAGAATTCTTATAATTCAGCAGTAAATACCCTAAGTTTTAAAAGGGCCAAGGACTTAAATAGAAATTTCTCTAAAGATAATGTACAAGTGGCCAATAAGCAGATTAAAAACATTAAAAGGTATTTAACACTGACAGTTATCAAGAGGAATAAAAGTCACAGTAACCACGAGATACTTAGTAGGATGAATATTATCAAAACAGAAGAAAGGAAGACGACTGGAAGATAAGAAGTAAAGTCCAGAATGTGAAAAGACTGGTTCCTTGTGTGCTGCCGGGGGTACAAGATGCTATAACCATTATGGAAAGCAGTCTTGCAATTTTTCAAAATGTTAAAAATAAAATCACATGATTCACTAATCTCCCTTCTGACTATATTCTCAAGGAATTGAAACTAAGGACCCATCTTTGTTTATTTATTTAAAGTATCATTATTTACAGTAGTCAGGTGCTGGAAGTGATGTTTGGTGGTTTGAATAGGTTTGGACCCCATAGACTTGTGGGTTTGAATGTTCGGCCCATGGGGAAATGGCACTATGAGGAAGTGTGACCTTGTTGGAAGAAATGTTTCACTGTGGTAGTGGGCTTTGAGGTCTCTTCCTATGATCAGGCTCTACCCAGTATGGAAGAGACCCTTTTGCTGTCTGCTGTGGGAGACAGTCTCCATCTGGCTGCCTTGTCTTCAAGATGTAGAGCTCTTGGTTCTTCCAGCACATGCTTTTCTGGATGCTGCCATGCTTTCCACCATGATGATAATAGACTGAACCTCTGAAATTGTAAGCCAGCCCCCATTAAATGCTGTTTATAAGAGTTACCTTGGTGTTGGTGTCTCTTCATAGCAGTGGAAACGCTAAGACACAATCCAAATGTCTGTTGATGAGCAAGTTGTAAAACACAATGTGCACACAAACAATGGGATATTAGTCTATAAAGGAAGGAAATTCTGACATATGATGCAATGTGTATAAAACTTGAAGGCACTGCGCTAAGTGAAGTGAGCCAGGTACAGGGTTTTACTTAAGGTTTCATTGCTGTGAAGAGACACCATGACCAACTATTGTAAAGGAAAACATTTCATCAGAGCTGCCTTACAGTTTCAGAGGTTCAGTCCATTATCATCATGGGAAGATTGGCAGTGGGCGGGCAGACATGGTGGTGGAGGAGCCAAGTTTTACATCTTGATCCAAAGGCATCAGGAGGAGACTGGATGTGTTTCAGACTGGATGTTGCTTGAGCATTTAAGACCTCCATGCCACACCTCCACAGTGACACACATCCTCTAAGAAGGCCACACCTCCTCCAATAAGGTCACACGTCCTAACAGTACCACTCCCTATAGCCAAACATTCAAACACATGAATCTATAAGGGCCATACCTATTCAGACCACCACATGTAGCAACACAGATATGAGATGGTCCTATTTGTATCTGATACCTTGAATGGTCCATCTTCTAGAGACTGAAAACAGAAAACTGTTCATTGGGAGCAGAGGGTGGGTCAGGGATGGAGAATCGGAAGTATTACTAAATGAGCATGGAGTTTTGATGTCGAAAGAAGAACCTTGGTCCGGAGACAGATGGTGCTGATGGATGCACAGCGATGTGAATGCATTTAAGACCATTGATGCTCTCTTAACATCAGGACAATGGTACATTTTATTTCATGACTATTTTACCAAGTTAATTCTAATTGTGTTTAAGAGAATATGGCTTTTAAAACAGGAGAATGTGAACTATGGCAGTGTATCATTTTTTTGGGCAAATTTAAAAAATCAAGCATCATTTGCATTATTTTGTACAAAACTTTGTATGGCTGACTGATTCATGCTTCATCTGTTTAGCTATCAAGCATATAGACAATAATCTCTAGTATCACTGTAATTCAGTTTTACCAGTTTTGCATCCTGTTCTGTCTAGAAGCAAAATGGCCAGACCTGAAGAGTGTTTTTTCTTTCTTTTTTTCTTTCTTTTCTTAAAAAACAAAACAAAACAAAAAAATAGTAGTCCAGTAAATCAAAAATCAAAATCTGTTACTCAGATGGAAGGGTCTGTTTTTCTTCCCCTTTATATTCCACAATGAAGTTTTTAAAAGTCCTAAACCTGAAACAGTTTGCCCCAGAACAAAAGAAATGAGTCATTTGCAGCAGGTGTTCTAATTGCACCCATCAAACCTGTCACTTGACTGTGCAGACTGTGGAAAACCAATTAACAACTACAAGCCTAGGTGCTCAGAGTGACGGAGAGTCTGTAACTCAAACAGAACATCGGTAATGGAGGCAGAGATTCCCAGGCCTGTCAGTCGGAGCTCCTGGGTTTGAGAAGCCTTCCCTCACAGTGCCCATGTTTCTCAGACAAGTCCTGCTGCAGAACATTCCAGCACTGATAACCACCTGGCTTCTTCCCTGATGGGGTCTAAATGAAATGAGGACCCACTTTCCTCAACCAGAGAGTCCCATGGTGGAGCCTCTGCCTTGGATGTGTTCTTGTTTGTGAAGGCGAGTTCTGGTGCTGACTGACTGAGAGGAAGTCACATCGTTGGCCTCATACTGTCTCCATTGGAGACTGGAGGCATGCCAGCACAAGGTAACCTGGATGGGCCAACATGGCTTGTTGTGCTGGCTAAGTTTTATGGCAACTTGACATAAGCTAGAGTCATCTGAGAAGAGAGATCCTCAATTGAGAAAACAGCTCCAGAAGATGGGCTGTAAACAGAAAAGTCTGCAGGACATCTTCTTAACTGGAGGTCAAGGGCCCAGCCCTTGTGGGTGGTGCTATCCCTGGGCTGGTGGTCCTGGATGCTGTTAGAAAGCAGGCTGAGCAAGCCTTGAGGAGTAAGCTAGTGTGAGCTCTCTCATGGCCTCTGCATCACCTCCAGGTTCCCACTCAGTTTGAGTTCCTACCTTGGCATCTCTCAGTGAACTGTGACTCAAGACATGTAAGCCAAATAGACGCTTTCCTCCCTAGGCTGCTTGTGGTCCTGGTGTTTTCTCATAGCAGTATTAATCCAAACTAAGACATAGCTGAAATTAACATAAAAAATTAAATTGTGTGATACTCTCTCTGCTTTAGAGTCAGACTGTCCCTAAGTGTTGGCTGCTAAATATAGTTTGCAAAGAAAAAAAAACCCACAAACCTAACAAACAAAAAACAAAACAAAAGCAAGCAAGCAAACAAACAAACAAAAGACTCACAAATGTTTATAGAATTCTCTGGTATCCAGTTTGGAGGAAATGAAACTCAGTAACAGTTGTATGAGGCAGATAGACTATGAGAGATCTGAATTCTAACAGATTTCTGGGTTGGAGTGGGTCCTGTTGGCACTCTTAGCAACCTGCAAGGCTACATCCTTGCCTGGTCGTTCAGCTTCTCCACCTCCTTGACTTGTTTCACGTCTGTAATGTTTGGTCTCTTCAGTTCTATGCTGCAGAAGGCTCAGCCATACCACCTGTGTTTCTTCAAATAGAGTGTAATGTTTAATAGGTATCCTTTACAAAATTGGTAGTCAATAAGTAATTTTCTAATAAACTATTGAATATATATGAGGATACACACACACACACACACACACACACACACACACACACACACACACGTGATGGCCAGACAGATAACTGTGAAAAGTAATTAACACTGTATGAGAATGTGACTGTTGCCGGGCGGTGGTGGCGCACGCCTTTAATCCCAGCACTTGGGAGGCAGTGGCAGGTGGATTTCTGAGTTCGAGGCCAGCCTGGTCTACAGAGTGAGCTGAGCTCCAGGACAGCCAGGGCTACACAGAGAAACCCTGTCTCAAAAAACCAAGAGAGAGAGAGAGAGAGAGAGAGAGAGAGAGAGAGAGAGAGAGAGAGAGAGAGAATGTGACTGTTTTTCACGACTGTCCCACCAACCAAGCAATTGCCATGTTGGGGAACTCAGTCAAGGAGTTATCCTAGCTGGGCTTCTTTACATCCAGGGATAGAGCAGTGAGGAGGGCCACAAGACCCTCATCTGAATATTAGCTGTTCTATACTGCCTGATAATTTAGGTCTGGAAAGACTGAGGGGGAGGAGGCTCCAGCAAGGCAGCTACCTGGGAGCCCTCTTCCCTGCTGACCAAAGGATTTCCAGGTGTGGCCTGTTGGGGACGGAATATTCCATGTTCTGGTAAATAACCTCTGCTTTGTAAGAGCTCACTGCCTTCTCAGAATGAGCTTTAGCAGAGTGTTCCTCTGTGATTGTGATTGTGTGTGATTGTGTGATTGTGAGTGGGACTTTAGGAGGAGGGGTAGCCCTTGTTTACATCTCCCCAAGGGAAGAAACTTATGTTACAGCGATAGACACTCAATGAATATTCAACAGAAAAGAAAACTGAGATATTAAGAAGACGAAGCAATTAGACTCCAGGTTTTCAATGAAATTATAAGGAAACTAGTCTCATTGAGCAGGCTCCTTATAATGTCCAATGTTGGGTCTCTAACTGGGAGACCTGTGACCCTGAGTGCTCTTGGAGCTTTGGGGAGCTGAGGAGAGAGAGGCTCCTTTTGTTTGGAAGCTGTGTCTGAGAGGGAAAGGGAGACCTAGAAATAACACTGACAACCAGCAAGCTTTGCTGTACCCCAGCGAGGGCCACTCAGCCCACCAAACACCACCTCCAGTCCATTCTTGTGTGTCAGTCTTGTTTCCAAGCACGAGCATATTCACAAGCACTGTATGGACAGAAGAAAGTGGGAGGGGAAAGACCATGATAATGGCTGTGAATGTGGATTTCCAAAGTAGGGAGATCAGGGTGCTTGTGCCCGTGTGTGTGTGTGTGTGTGTGTGTGTGTGTGTGTGTGTGTGTGTTTCTGTGTGTTTATTTTGAGACAGAGTCTCAAATATAGCCCTGGCTAGCTTAAAATTCACTGTGTAGACCAGGTTTGCCTTGAACTCACAGAAGATGCCCACTTTGCTGATACAGTTTCCCATGGAAGCACTGAAGAAGCCTACCCATGTTCTTACGCATGGAAGAGTCAGTTTCCCGGCCCTCAGTGTCCTGGGCATTGCTATGGACACATCTTTGTTATGAGATTTCTTACTCCATTTACACATTTGTAACATGCTTCAAATTTTAAATAGGAAAAACAGGCATAGTCTCTCTGATAGTGTCAGGAAGACATCCCTGTACAGAGCAATCTAAGTTTAAATAAAAACCCCTAAGAAGCATGTGGCTACACCTTCAATTTCCTTCTATTTCCTCTTCTGTGAAACAAATCACAACTTCTAACCATCACACTAACTGCTCCATGACGTTTTCTTCTCCTTACAAACAGAAGACAAACCCAAATATACCTGTTTGTGTTAACCAAGCTAGATAACCAATGAACAAACGTTCTTGGAAAGTAAAAGCTACCTTAAACTTTGGTGTTTGCCTTTTTTTTTTTTTTTAATCACGTTAGAAATGACACCAGATTTCAATTCTTCTCAGTAAATATTCAAAATTAGTTAATATTCTACTGCACACATGCTTTAGATGTGGGCAAGCCCTGCGGACAGATGTCCGCCATCGTACATTCCTGTCAAAGCAGAGGCAGCTTAGCCAGTTGGCACTTACCGGCTAGTGATGGTGAGAAGGGCAGGAGAGCAGTAATAACCATTCGAAGCCTGCTCAAAGCTTCTCAGGACTGTGTCGATTTTATAACAAAATCTGCCATGTCTCTCCCAGCCCTTAGGGGGAAAAAACGGGGAAACTAAGGACACAATGTGACTTAGATAAATGCCCAGAGATCCCCTCCTTCCCACTTGCTCGGCTTTCTTTTCTGACTCAGATTTTTGTTTTCACAGAGCTCTGTTTGTTCCGTCAGGAATTGCCACCAGTCACAGCCCCGTCTACATTTAATTAATTACTCAGTTTACATTAAAATATATATATATATCCACCTTAAAATCAAACAAAACTGAAAATAAAGAGGAAATACTGCAAAAACAGACAAATCAATAAAGGGACACTCACGCGAGAGCCACCGTTCATTCTTAGGTTCACAGAATTTCTTTCAAATGGCTGTGATGTGTGGGTTAAAATATGATATTGACCATGGAGGGAAGATGCTCATTGGTTTGAATTCTGGGTTCCCCAGTAAGCCACTCTATTTATAAATAATGGATGCATTTTAAGACACATAATCTTTCCACATCTAGTTTTCTCATCTGTGGACTGAGGGCAAGAATAATGTTCATGGCTGTCCCAAGGAACAAAGGAGAAAATGCAGGAGAGACCTTGAGTAGAAGAAGAAATCTTGGAGGAGCAGTGAAGCCGGGCCTCGGGTAGGGCGGGGTGTGGTGGGGTTTTCAGTTTGATTTTACGACAGCTGATTTGGGCTCCTTTGGACTTAAGTGGAGTTGCTAACCGGTTGATCAGCGGGGTCTGTACTGAAGTTCTATGGAGTTCTGTACTTTGAGGTTCTTTTTTGTTGCTGCCGCTGCTGTTGTTTTAAGTCATGGTAGCCCACACTTGTCTAACCTGGCACATCCTAAGTTGCCCGGGCTATCCTCAAACTTGTGATCCTTCTGTCTTAACCTCCTAGGAGTTAGGACAACAAGAGCCATTGAGTCCAGGTAAAGTAACTGTTTTTGTTTTGTTTTGTTTTGTTTTGTCTTATATCCCTATGATGTGGATAGAACCCTGGGATCTTTGCACACTTGGCAAGTCCTTTGCAACTGAACTACAGCCCCAACCCCCAGGATGGTCTTGTTTGGATCATAGTGCTTCCAAGTAAAAAATAGCTCCCTAATACAGACATACACACATATATGGCTACGATTTTTTTCACCAAAATTAAGTGGTTGTCCTTTGGGGAGTAAGAATGTAAGTTTGGGGACTTAGATGAACATGACAATTTGTAGCTCTGTCAGCCGTTGGAACGGTGGGTCTCTCCCTTAAAATCATAGAGTGAAGTGGCAATTCTCATTCTAGCACACCTGACGTTACTTCTGCTTCCTATACTACCTGAAGTCACAGACTCCGTCTGTCCATGTTTGCTTCCTCACCAGTTTAAATGCTCGACATTTTGTGCTCTGCCAGGGATCACCAGCTTTTGATCATACACAAGATGATTTCTAGGATATTTCTGTGGTTAATTGCAGAACACTTTAGATATTGGCTAATTCAGTTAAAAAAACACCCCGGGGAAACAAGCCAACCACAGAGCTCCTCCGTTCACCTACGGTCTGCTCTGCTTTCCTCCCGTTGTTCTGTTCTGAGGCCGCAAAGGAAAAGCTCCAGGCTGAGCCCCTCAGGTACCACTGGGCTGTCCTTGGAAGGCCAGGAGGAAGAGTGACCGATATTTAAAAAAATATCCTGACAAAGTACTTCTTATTTAATAGTTTTTGGCCAATAAGATAGAAACATTGCTCACACCGCCCAACACCCCAAAATGACACAGTGGGAAATAAAAATCACTGTTTTGCCTTTGAGGTAATCAATGTTTTGTTTTGTTTCATTTTGTTTTTATTGTGGTTTGTCTTTTAGACGGGATCTTATCATGTAGCTAGGCTGGCCTGGAACATGCTGTAGAGTTCAGGCTGGTCTCAAATTTATCATCGTCCCCAGCTTCCTGAGTATTAATACATGCCTGGCGTCTGGATTCATTTCATAAACTAATTGTATGTGTACCAATCACTTGCAAGTTTTACTGAAGCAATGAGGGAAAAAAAAATGCCAAGCATGGGAAATTTCTCACAAAACTCAAGAATAATCTCTGGATGTGGAATCTATAAATACTAGTGGTGCTTGCTGGGTAAGGAAGCAGAAAAGAGTTTAAAGGGCGCAGCAGTTGTTTGGACTGTGCTCTCACAAACCTGCTGGCTTGTCATGGAAGGCACAGAAAGGTAGACTTTAGGTCTGTGTTCAGCTGGAACTAATTCAGGAATCGCAGTCCTTAGATGGACTGTCTGGTGGCCTGTTGGCTATGGCATGAGTATTGTCCAGCTGGAGTGTGCCGGGTGGTTCATGTATATACACACTGATTAATGAGAAAAGTGCTGCTTCTACTGAAATGGATCACTCCTTTAGTTGGACTACAAATAAGTGGATTAGGAAACGAGAGAGAGAGAGAGAGAGAGAGAGAGAGAGAGAGAGAGAGAGAGAGAGAGAGAGAGAGAGAGATCTAAGAGACTAAAAACTGACAGAATTATAAACCATTCCTGCAAAAATATTAAATGCATTAAAGAAACTTGAAACATTCTGGCTTTTAGATTTAAAGCTAAAGTGATGGTTTTTATCTAAAGAATGTGAAAAGACCTTTTCAGTTACACGGAACATCCATTTCCTGTGTAACATACAGCACACTGCTGTATTCATTGCCAACATTTAAGACTGAGAAGGGTAAAGGGGAGGAAGGATCCCAGCAGCAGAACGTGGAAGAATGCATCCATCCTCTGAAGAATGCATCCATACTCCCAGGCGCCCCACCTGAGAACTGTGAGAACCGCATGTGAGATGGGGCACCACGTGATCACTGTTCTGTTTATAGAGGGAATGATGGGTTCCTTTACAGCTTTACCTTTTTTTTTTTTTTTTTTTTTTTTTTTGTTTTTTTGGGTCAAAGAACATAGTAAGACATGTCCTTCTGAGGGCCGAAAAGCATTCTGATACCTTCAGAGGAAATCTGACTTGTAAGGGGAACATTCTCACTCAGAAGCGGGGCTGCCTTTACTCCATGGTGGGCACATTTCTGTAGTCTCGGTGCCCCACAGCAGGGCTCGCTGTACTCACCGCATGACATTCAGAGTCCTCATCAGCAAGGACTTGCCCTTCTTTCTTACAAATGTAGGAGAGTGTTTCTTTACAACCTTTCACTTTCCAGCGACCGTCCTAAAGGGAAAAGTGTCACAGGATGGATGAGTGGACTCTGGACAGGATGTTGCTTAGTCACGAGCAGAGCTGTGAATAGTGTGTGTTCCCAGTCGGGTGGTGTTACAGAACCCTTCGTGCTCACACAAAGGCCTGGTAGCTGCTTCCTGCCTGTGCCAGCTTGAGTATAGTCCAGAGCTGGGTAGACCCGAGTGAGGAAGCAATTTGGTTAGTGCTGAGAATACCCAGAAACTACCATGACTTGTCTTCAGGGTCAAAATTCATGTTCAACTCCAATGTCCTTCCTCATTAAGCTTCCTCTTTAATTAATCAAATATTTTTATTTTTTGAGAATAGGTCTTACTATGCAGTTCCAGGCTAGCCTAGAACTCACTATACAGCCTAAATTTGCTTCAGCCTAATAATCTTACTAACTTGGCCCTCTAAATGCTAGGGTTAGGATTACAGACATGCCTAGGGCATCCTTCTATTCTTCTCCCTTCCCTCCCTCCCTCCCTCCCTTCCTCCCTCCCTCCCTCTTTCTTTTCTTCTTTCTTTCTTTCTTTTTCTTGGTGTATATATGGTGAATATACATGTTCATGTGTATGCAGATATGTATATGTTTGGGAGTGTGCATGCATGCGTGTAAGCCAAAAGTTGACATTGCATGGTATTCTCAATGGTTTTTCTCCATATTTTTTGAGACATGGTCTCTCTTTGAACCTGGGTTGACCATTTGGCTAGGCTGGTTTGCCAGTGAGCTCTAGGGACCTGCCAGTCTCCTTCTTCCCCACTTCTGGGGTTACAGACATGGCACCATGCCTATGTTTTTACATGTATGTTAGAGATCAGAACTCAGGTGCTCATGCTTGCTGAGAAAGTACTTTATACTCATGGAGGCATCTCCCCAGCCCCAGCTTCCTCTTCATATACAGACCCCTTTAGGTCTTCTCATATTTCTGCCTAAATCAGTGGTTCTTAACCTACGAGTCATGACCCCTTTGTGGGGGTCACATATCAAATATCCTGCATATCAGATATTTACATTATGTTTTATATTAGTAGCCAAAACTAACGTTCTGGCTGGGAGTCACCTCAACATGAGAAACTGTATTAAAGAGGCACAGTGTTAGGAAGGTTGAGAACCACTGTTCTAACACTTTTCTCAGATCCTTTACTGATAACAATAAAATATCAAACAGACCAAAACACCATTTTCCCAGAAGACCTTGAAATCCTAACACAAAACAGATCATTATATGAAAACTACTCAGCTCAAATTTCAGGTTGTGCTTTGGTGTTCAGGATTTTTGGGGGATATGGAGTCCTTTGATTGCCTTTAGGGAAATAGTACATCAGGGCTGACATCCTCACCAGTAAGAGAAGTGTCAGGCCTCTCCATGGAACCTGCCAGAAAATCACTGCCTGCTCTAGGACAGTGTCAGGCATACCACAGGTGCTTAGTATCTGCTGGGAAGATGTGTGAATGAATAGCTCTCACCTTTAAATTTAGGTGTTAGATAGATTTATGTGAAGTTTGTGATAATCATTACTTATTCATGTAATAATAATAATAATATTCATACTGAGATCTACTTGATGGAAGTAAATGTTAGTTTCTATGTTCCATCTGCTTACTGTTTAAGGAGTTTGAAAGCTGCAAAAAAGAGGAGGGGCTGCAAAATCTCTCAGAGCATGCTTGTTCCGACCGGGCCACAATATTGCCTTAGTTGGGATTACTATTGCTGTGATGAAGCACCATGACCAAAGCAGTTTGAGGAGGGAAGGGGTTATTTGCCTTACATGTTCATGCCATCATCAAAGAAAGTCAGGACAGGAACTCAACAGGGCAGGAACCTGGAGGCAAGAACTGTTGCAAAGGACATGGGGTTGCTGCTCAGGGCTCGCTCCTCATGGTTTGCAAGGCCTGCTTTCTTATAGAACCCAGGATCACCTGCCCAGGAATGGCACCACCCACAATGGACTGGGTCCTTCTCCATCAATCACTAATTAAGAAAATGCCCTACAACCTGATCTTACGGAGGCATTTTCTCAATTGAAGTTCCCTCATCTCAGATGACTTCAGCTTGTGTCAATTTGACAAACAAAACAAAAACAGGCAGCACAGATATCAGTATCTGTCCTTGTTTTCTTAAAATTAACCTCTATTCAGGAATTAGAGAGCACAATTAAAATAACCAAGACAAAAAGACAACTATTCCATGTTTCTCTCTTATGTGGAATTTAGGTGTTATGCACACACAGACACACACATACAGACATACACACTGACTCATGCACACACTCAATTTTCATACACATACACTCACACACTCACGCACACTCACACACACACTCATGCACACACTCACACACACACTCAATTCTTATACACATTCACACACACTCACATGTACTCACATACATTCACACACAAACTCACATACATACTCACACCCCCACACACATTCTCACACACACATATACTCACACTTTCATACATTCACACACACTCACGCTCACACTCTCATATACATTCACACACACACACTCCCATGCACTCACATACACACTCAACCATACACACACTCTTTCACACACATTCACAAACACTCATACACACACTCACATGTACTCATACACACATATACTCACACTCTCATACACATTCACACACATACTCATACATTCACACTCTCATACACATTCACACACACATTCACATGCACTCACATACATACTCAACCATACATCACACACACCCACACACTCATTTCACACACATTTGCACACACTCACACACTCACATGTATTCACACTCACACACACACACTCACATGCACTCACACACACTCACACTCACAAGATGGGGACTGTTGGGGGAAAGGGAGAGGAATAGTATCAGGAAGAAGGAGATGACAGGGTAATGAGGTCTGACATGGTTAAAGTACGTCAAAGCTTGAACAAAAAGTCATGATAAACCCATTAAAGTATATAGTGAATATACACTAATTAAAACAACCCCTATTCAAATGTTAGCTTTCCTTCTATAAATATGGTACATGAAATAGTCACACCAGACAATAGGAAATGAGGCCATCTTAATTATCTCAGAACCCCTGCCTCAAACACCATCAACTCCTGAAACTGCTAGGTTTTAGTAGAGCTGCATCTATGACAGCAGCTTCCTCCCCAAATGCCACTCAGACACACACTGGTAGCATGTATAATTATGAGTGCACATGTTTCTGCACGTCTCAAAAGACACAGAAGTGAAAAGTGTCATAAAAGTAAGCACTTTGAATTTTTCTGGTTGCTACAATTATTTTGTCAAGCTAACTAAGTAGCATTTAATGAGCTGTTTCTTGGGGGGGAACTTGACACCACATCCTGTGGCTAGAAAGAATGAGGACACCCATCAAGTCCTGGAGCCTCCTTAAACTCAGCCTGGGCTCTCAACAGCTGTTTGAGCAAAAAGAGGCTATTTGTTTAAAATGTTTAGTAGACTATTCAGATGGCTCAGACTAAAGTTACTTCTGCAAAAGCTGATGTCTTCTGATAAAGGGAAAATGGGAACCCAGGAGAGTGCACAATGCTAAAGTCGTTAGCTCCATTCCAGTCGTGTGAGAGTGAGATTTGCCATTGCTCCATAGCCTTCAAAGAGGTGTTTATAAGCTAAGGGAGCCTTAAAACTATCACTCTCCAGTGGAACCCTCCAGCCTTCCTCTTCTTCATCTCTCCAGCAGGATGGTCTACACCACCTCTGTCTACCAAAGTAGTGTTCATTCAAGTAAAAAAACAAACAGACAAATCCCTCCACATCCAATTTAGTGAGCAATGAAACGTGTTATTTGAGACACTTTGAATCTGTCCTTTTCTTGGCATAGTCACTATCTAAGTCAGCCATGAAATAGCCACCAAATGAGTCCTCTGCTTCTGTTCTGTCCTCTCCAATACATTCTGTACGTTATGACCAAAGTTATTTTCAAGTCAGGTTTTCCCACTGTGTCCTTGTGATGGCTCATATACCTTGGTATATAAGCCAGTATTTTTGTACTCCCCTTGTCCCATGTCCTATCACACTAACGGTCATGTGTGTGGCTATTGAAAATGTCGGATCTTCACCAACCTTCAGACCAGTGTGTGCCCATGTGGCATTAGGGGAGGAAGCAGCAGCGGACTCTCTAGGGCTTTGCCTACCTTTGTGTCTTTCTAGAAATGATTTTCCTCTGTTGTGTAATGGTTTTTGCTTCTTTGAAGTCCTAACTTAAACACCATCTGCTCAGAGAGGTTTCCTACCCCTTTCCTGTTTGAAGTCCCAACTCTAATGCCAACTTTGCCTTTCTTTCCTCAGAGTAATGATCATATCTGTTATCACGTGCATTGTAGCAGTCATGGAAGCCCCGGGAAGAGCAGGAACTGTCTCTCTTGGTCTCAACCATGACAGAAGTCCCTAGCATAGGTGGGTCACAAAACTGACCTCTGATCAAATGAATCAACTTACAGAATGCTCTGCTGAGACACACAGTTCTCTTCTGTTTGGAAGAATCCGAGGCTCGAGAGGATACCAGTTAGTGAAGGTGACAGAGGAGCCACCGGACCACTCAAAGGAAACTGGGATTTTATTGCTACTCAAACCAATCCATGTTTCTGATGCATTTTCTGTAAGAAATGGAGGTTATAAGATATTATTTGCACATTTTTGTGCCACTTGCAGGTTATTAGTAAGCTATACTCTTTCACATGTGATCCTTTTTATTTCTTTACGTGATAAAGCTTGTTTGAAACTCACTATAAAATACCTGTCAGACCTCTCTCCTCCCCTAATATTCAGGTTTGCTCAATATAGGTCTTCTAAGGAAGGCAGAATATTAGCTAAACCAAAAGCAGGCACTGGCTGGAATGAGTCAGAGTTCTGGGAGTCCAGAATGTGGGCTCCTCTACTGTGTGCAAAGTGACCTGAAATATCTAGTTTTTCTTTTGCCTAGAGAAAAGGAAAGTTCAGAGGTTAACTGGATTTTGGAAGAGAAACATTAAAACCACCACCACCACCAAAATGCTTTTAACATGGTGTAACATGTGTGTTTTTCTTCTCTCCCTCCTTCTCAGCCTCTCTCAATAAAACAAGAAGAAGCTCCCCCAAGGCTTACACAGAACAGTGGAGTTGCCAGAAATACAAACAAAGCCTCACAGCCTCATGGATGCAGTGAGAAGCAAGGTAGCAGAGAGGCTTCAAGTGTCCTTGTTGATAGAGGGGACACTGCAGGATTCTTTTAATCCCAAATGCAAAGGATTAAGGAAAATGACCTAGAAGTATTGGTGTTTGCAAACTAAAACCTAACATCGCAAAGTCACCAACTAGAGCCTAGGGATATTTTTTTCATTTCATTTTATTTATTTTTAAAACATTGGAAAATGAAGCCATCATTTCAAGGATTTTTTTTTTTTTTTTTTTGAAGACTCCATGTTTAATGTATGACATGGGGCCTGGGATGGGGGGTGGGTGGGGTGGCTTGCTCTGAGGAATGGAAGAGGGAAGGCTCAGGAGCCTGGAACCTTGAGTATGACACACAGCCTGAAAACCACCAAGCCAAATGGAGTCAAATTATTTACCTAAGAAATGACCTTCCGCAGAGCACAGCACACTGGCTGTCCAGCAGCCATAAGCTGATTTATGGGTTTAGGGTTCAGATAGAAGTTCTAAGGAATGGCTTTATGACTTCTACCCCTTGAGATTCTTTTTCAGCTTTTTTTTTTATTTTGAGAATTTAATGTATTATGTTTATATCATTTCTACCCTCCTCTATGGCTATTCTGTGTTCCATTGTACTCCCTCTTAAATTCAGTTTATATATCTCTATATTTCTATATCTCTATATCTCCAGCTCTCTCTCTATCTCTCTATATTTCTCTCTATCTCTATCTATCTATCTATCTATCTATCTATCTATCTATCTATTCATCTATCATCTATCTGTATCTCTATATCTATGTATATATCTATACATCTATATATCTATATATTTATATAGATATATCTATATAGATATGTATCTATATAAATATATATCATCTATATATGTATATCTATATCTATATCTATGTATATATCTATATACATATATATCTATATATCTATATACCTATATATCATCTATATATCTATATATCATCTATATATCTATCTCTCTATCTCTGTATCTCTATCATCTATCTATCTATCTATCTATCTATCTATCTATCTATCTATCTATCATCTACTGAGTCCATTTAGTGTTTCTTGTAGGTGCATGTGTTTAGGGCCGACCATTTGGGATTGAATAACATCTTATCTGTGAAGAAAACTGATCCTTCCTCTCTCTGCAGCCATTAATTGGCTATAGCTCTTCATCTAGGGCCCTGTGAGATTTCCCCTATCTTCATTGGCATGTCAACTGGTGTTGCCATTACACAGATCTTATTTAGCCAGCAATATTGTTAAGATTCCGTGAGTGTCACTCCTCTATCATATCTAGAAGCAGCATCTCACAGCAGACATTCTGGCTCTCTGGCACTCAGAATCTGTCTGTTCCTTCTTCCATAAGTTTCCCTGAGCCTGAGTGTATAGGTTGGGTTGTATAGGTTGGGAAAAAAAAAAACCAAACATATCTTATCTATTTGGCAAATGTAAATATATTACATAGCTTCTGAATATATGACTTACAAAAGACCAGTGAATTGTGTTTCTGTAGATTTTTTAAAACCTTTGACTATATGTGTGAATGTATATTTCATATGTATTAGTACATACATCATACATATAAGTATATACCATAAATTATCACTTTAAAATAGTTTAACTTCTTTCCAACTCTGATTAAATAGTAGTTACTTATACTATTTCATAGGTCTTGGTACTCACCATCCCTAAGGAAGTTTACAAGAAACTCCACCTCGGCTAATGAAGCTACGTCCATCAACACACTGTCGTTAGACTGGCAAGAGTACAGAGCCCCGAGCCAGGTCTTTTTTTCTTTCTTAAGTTTGTAGCATTTACGATTGAAGGGAGTCCAGTCAGGATCACAGTGAGTGGTGTGGTATTTCCAGGAGTCCTTTTCTTTATAAATCAACAGAAAGAACAGCATTTGCACAATTACTTCTGGTGTTACTCAATAACCTTTATATAGTCACCAGTATGATTACTTTTAGTAAGTAAAACACAAAATTGATTCCTAGCACCCACATAGTGGCTGACAACCACCTGTAACTCCAGTTCCAGAGGATCTGGAGCCCTTTTGTTTTGTTACATAAGCACTGGGCACACACAGCACACACATACATATATAAATGCATGCATACAAACATATACATATAAACAAAGAGAGGAAAGAGAGAGAGAAGATAGGGAGGGAGAGAGGAGACAGAGGAAGAGAAGAGGGAGGGAAAGAGTGGAGAGAGAGGAGGGAAAGAGAAGAGGGAGGGAGAGAGAGGGAGAGAAAGAGTGGAGAGAGAGGAGAGAGAGACTGTAACTGGTTTGCCTAATTAAAAAATGTTCTTATAGTATAAAAGGGCTGTTATGAAATATAATTTAAATGATATTCCAAGGATTTTATACAGGGTAGGTGTCCTTATCCTGGAGCTAAAAGACCCTCAAATTCTGTTCACTTCCTTTAGAACACAGATGATGAAGTTTCATTTTATCGTTCTCCTGAGGTCACTGTGGTATCTGTGTCATCACGCTGGATGGATAGGAAGTCTGAATCAGGTTTCCCAGGGTCAACTGCCATGACATTTTAGACACTTGGGGAGACGGTGGTGGTGTGTAGGTCAGGTTTTAGTTCTCATCTTGTGGGAGAGCTTGTCCCTGGGTGGTGCCTGCATTTGGGGGTATTTTATTAATTGATATCAGGAACTTGTGTGGTTAGGTATGATTTCATTACTTTTTGAGACACAATTCATTCTTTCAAAATGACTTTTAGGACACTGCATCCACTGAATCACAGTCAGAGGGTGTTAGAACATTTAGATATTACAACGGTTAGCAACCTAAACAAAAGCAGTGAACAACAGGAAAAACACTCTTCTAAACTGTTCTCTCAATGTAAGAAAGAAGTTGAATGAGGAGTGTCTGAGATGGGAGCAGTGTCATGACCTGCAAGGCAGCCTGAGAGGCCCAGTGAGGTGCTGTTGGAGGCTGTTGGAGGGCTGGTCTAACATACAGGCTGTGGCTCAATTCCCATTCTCCAGCAATAAAAAACAAAACTTCTCTCTTGATTTTTACCAGCCTTTCTTCAGAAGAGCTAAGAACGGCAGACAGGATGCTATAGTGGCCCCCTTTAGTATAACCACATGGGAAGACGGTGAGGACAGCAGGAAGGAAAGAGGTCTGTGTCAAGCCTTTGATCCTTTTCTGACCTCCAAGCCCCACAGCACAGACTCCTCTTACTTAGGGGAGGAAGACTGAATTCAGTGTAGTCTTAGATTTGAGACCCAGCACCAGGGCTTCCATGGTGAAACCCAGTGCTAGACAAAGCCCTGCACTCCTATCACAAAGCTATTAACTGTGGGCTGAGTCTTGCATTTGGCCAGAAAGCTGACTGTAGCAATAATGGCCTTAAGGAGGCAAGGCAGAGGTCAGGACACCATCTGCTAGAGGGCAGGGAGTGAAAGCTAGCACAGAGCTTCCTATCGCAGCACAGTCTGGTCGCCATAGCTATGTCTTAGGTCTATTGTCTAGAACTGGGCAGAACCCTTCAGTGTCTGACAGTGAGTGATGCATCTGGGTGTACCTGGCTAGGGGAAAGGCTCGTGGGGGCAGACTTCTCTCTCTAGATACTCTCTTAGTTAACAGCATACTAACTACATTGGGTGAAAGCTGACTTGGATTGCTGCCTGATAAGAGTGACAGTGTGCCAATACCAAGCTCTTAGCAAACTGGACTTTATCTGGCATTATCTGGTGACTAGTGGCTTAGAGAAAACAAGCGTCCAGATTAGCATTTCTAGAAAGATTGGCACAAACAAAATTAGATTAGGAAATGCAAGGTAAGTGGCTAGACACTGCTGTATGACAATAAGTATTGGAAGTTTTCAAGAAACCATGCCTACATCCAGTAGTCAAAAGAAGGTTCTAGAAGTGGACTAGCCAGTCATCAGTCTGGGAGAGCTTCTAGAGCTTCTATGGAAATTAAAACAGCTGCTTTATAGAAGCTTACTAGGCTTAAACACACACACACACACACACACACACACACACACACACACACACACACACAGCAAATATTAGCAGACTTAAGGGAAGAGAGAGATTCCAATACAGCAGTAGTTGGGAATTTGCACCTCATATTTAGTGATACACAGACTGTCCACACTGTGAGCCAGCCATGCAACTGCAAAGTCAAATTGCACCCCTGGCCAAATGGCCCCTACATACATCTACATTTCAACAGCTGCCTAATTCACAATTTTCCTCATCGGCATAAATTATTCTCCATGACAGATAATGTGGCTGGCCACAAGACAAGCCTTAACAAATTGACAAAAACTGAAATCACATCAACTATTTTTTTTTCAACACAATGCAATAAAACTAGAATTCAAAAATGAGAAAGAGGAGGCTATACTTACTCATGGAAATTAAACGACTTGCTTTTGAACAGGCAATAAATCAAAGAATAAGTTAAGAAATTAAAAAAAAATTCTTTTGAAACAGGTGCATATAGAGATACAATATGCCAAAATGTATGGGCTCAAGCAAACATGGCATTAATGAGGAAGTGTATATCAATCCTCTGCTTAGCTGTGAGAGATAGAAATGGCTGGGGCAACCCAGAGCCACACCCATTCCCTTGCTGCATCTCAAGGGGTTGGTCAGCAAAACAAGAATAAACGAAACTCCAAATTAGCAGGGGGGAAGAATAATAAAGACCAGAGAAGGAAGGAATGACATGGATATTAAAAATTACAAAAGGTCACTGAAATAAGCTACTAGAATTCTCCAAATACAATAGATAAACCCTTAGCCAGACTAAGGGAAAAAAAAAGTTCAGGTGAAACTGGAGATGGAAAGGAATACATTGGCACTTTGGGTAACATGGTGGACTAAAAGCTACTTCTGTGAAAGCTGCAGTTTGACAGCTCTGAGCTCTGAAGCCAACACCCGTGAGTCACTGGGGTAGAGACTAAGAATTCTGAAGTCCAGAAGGTGTGATACCCACCACACCATCCCTCCAGCAGGCTCACTAACTCTGTGGTGATTTGAATGAGAATGGCCCCCCCTAGAATTTATGCTTGGTCCCTAGTTGATGGTCCCTAGTTAGTGTTTGGGAAGGATTAGGAGGTGTGGCTTTGTTGGAGGACATGTGTCATTGGGGGTAGGCTCTGAAGTTTCAGACGCCTCCTATTATTCTCAGTGTGCCCTCTCTGCTTCCTGTTTGTGGATGACAACTCTCAGCTGTTCATACCACCAAAGGCTCTAATCCAATGACTGCAAGCCTAATTAATTGCTTTATTTTATAAGTTGCCTTGGTTATGGTATTTTGTCACAGGGTAGAAAAGTAGCTAAGACATTACTCAAAAAGTAATGTGTGAGGATGGGTTTTCTGCCTGTGCTCTTCCTAATGCTATGGTATCTTCCCATAGACTCCATTGCACTTGGGGGACAACCACCAGGTAAAAGATTAGCCCCTCCCCCCAGGGGCTATCACCAGGAGTCTGAGGAGGGTGAGCACATTTAGCCAAGTCATAGAATACAAAGGTAAGCCTGGCCAGCAGAGGCCACTGGCATTGCAGAGAAGGAACTCTCCCCCCATCCCCCAGAATACAAAGGTAAGCCTGGCCAGCAGAGGCCACTGGCATTGCAGAGAAGGAACTCTCCCCCCATCCCCCAGAATACAAAGGTAAGCCTGGCCAGCAGAGGCCACTGGTATTGCAGAAAAGGAACTCCCCCCCCCCCCATTATAAAGACAACTGGGCAGACATTAACACTTGTCCAATCCAGTTTTAGCAACAACAAAACCAAAGACAGCAAGAATCCTCAGGTTCAGCCATCCAACCCCTCCATGCTTGTAACTGGCAGTGGCTAGTTTCTGGGGAGCTGGAAAGAAGTGTCTCTGATGCTCCTCCTTTTCCTCCATGATTTCAGTCTTGTCTCTTCCAAACTCCCTATACTTTTATGCTTTTACTTTTTAGTTCCCTTCATATATCCATCAAATTTTGTTCTATTTTTGGGCAATATTTTTTATGCCCCCTCTCCGTTTCTTCCCTCCAGCCTACATTCAGGAGTATTGTGAAGTGTTATTATTGGTGGTGGTGTTAAATATAGGGCCTCATGTAGTCTAGGCTGGCCTGGTGCTCCTGCCGAGGATGACATGATCCTCCTGCTTCTACCTTCTGGTGGTGTACGTGGTGCTTAGGGTTGAACCCAGAAACCCTTTATTGCTTTTTTTTTTTTTAATGCTTCATAGTGTAAACTGGACAGAGAAAGGCTGAAAGCTTTCTCCTTGAGTTCCATTACAAGGGGACTATTTTCACTACTTTTGTCCAGTAGTTCCTGAAGTGCTCAGTCACTAAAGCAATCAAGCAAAAGAAGGAAAAGCATTCAAATCAGAAAAGAGGGTTCAAAATTGTCACAGAAAACTATTAGAAATATAACTGAATTCTATATAGCCCATCAAAAGTAAGGACTGTTTGGTCTGGAGTAGTGGCTCACACCTTTAATCCCAGCACTCAAGAGGCAGAGGTAGGAGGGTCTCTGTGAGTTCAAGACCAGACTGGTCTACAAAGTGAGGAGAAGACAAAATGAGGTCCAGGACAGCCAGGGATGTTACACAGACAAACTGTGTCATGAAAAACAGAACAACAACAACAACAACAGTCAGGACTGTTGCTATATGCTGACAGTGAATTGTCTGAGATAGAAGTAAAACCTGTTTACAACAACTGAAAAATAGAATAAGAAAAAATTCCTAGGAATAAATGTAGCCAATGAGTTGAAAAATCTCTGTAATGAAGTTTATAAAACAGTGAAAAGAGTAAGGAAATTATAAAAATTGAAAGGCTATTTATTTATTGTGCATGGATTGAAAGAATCATATTGTCAACGTGTTCACAGTACCCAAAGTGATTTGCAATATCAGTTCAATTCCTAACAAAATACTAATGATGTTTTTTACAGAACTAAAAAACACAAGCCTTAACTTTGTCTGGAATGGTAAATCGCTTAAACAGTAAAAACTGCTGTGGTGGGTTTGAATAAGCTTGGCCCATGGGAAGTGGCACTATTAGGAGGTGTGGTCTTGTTGGAATAGATGTGGCCTTGCTAGAGGAAGTGTGTCACTGTGTATGCAGCCTTTGGGGTCTCCTGGTTCTCAAGCTCTGCCCAGTACAGAAGAGAGACCCCCTGAGGGCTGCCTTCAGAAGACAGTCTCCTGGCAGCCTTCAGATCAAGATGTAGAGCTCTCGGCTCCTCCAGCACCATGTCTGTCTGGACGCTGCCATGCTTCCCACCATGATGATAATGGACTGAACCTCTGAAACTGTAAGCCAGCCCCAATTAAATGTTTTCCTTTATAAAGAGTTACCTTGGTCATATTGTCCCTTTGCACCAATGAAACCCCAACTAAGAGAACCACTTTAGGTGAAGAGAACAAAATTTAACTCTGGGACATGCTACAAAACTCTAGTATTCAAAAGAGTATTGGATTGGCATAAAGACAGACTCATTAACCAGTGGAACAGGAAAAAAAAACCTGAGAAGTGAGCCCATGCATTGCAGCAGATGATCTTCAAGGTAAGTTATAAGACCACAGACTGGAGAAAGAGGAGCCTTTTCAACAAACAGTGGTGGAGAAACGGAGTGGCCATATATCGAAAAGTAAAAATCGGCTGTGTTCAGCATTTGCAAAAAAATAAAAAAATAAAAATAAATAAAAATGAGTTTATAACTTACATAAAAACCTTAAATTATGAAACTGTTTGAAGAAAAGGGGGCAAGTACTTCAGGATATTGAAATGGGTGAGGATCATTTGAAAGAGAAGACTCTGAAGCACAGCAATTGAAAGTAGTATCAGACAAATGAGTATTGTCAAACAAGAAAGCTTCTACATATGAAATCAGTACTTCAGAAGAACAGCTGGACTCCTATGTCCATTGTAGCACTGTTGGAATTGGGTCTGAGAACTGTGAGGAGAATTTTGAATGCTTGTGAGAAAGCTCCAAGAAAACAAGGCAAAAGTCTTGTGACCTCAATTTCTTCGAAACACGGAATTATTCTTGGAATGGTTTTCGTATCCCTCCCAGGAGAAGCAGAGAGGAGTGACTTTACTCCAGGTCACTCATTGCTTGCTGATGCTATTCAATTAAAGGGTTAAACTATCCTTGCTATGCCTCTATGGAAAAACATGTTTTTGCCATGTGTGGCTTGTCTCTGTGATTGTCTACAGCTAAACTAATGAGAACATTACTCGGGTGACCTTTCTTAGCCCCCAGAGTATAAATTGTCTGATGCTTTGGATAAATTGGCTTTTGCTTGGGACTTTAGTCCATTCATTTGTCAGCTCCATTCTCCCAGGTCCCATCTCCTCTAGAGCGGTGGCATGGCATTATTTACAATAGTCAAGAACAGAAACAACCGAAGTGACACTCAGCAAACAATAGAAAGATGTGATATACTTACACCATGCACAATATATTTAATGAAATATTATTCAGTCATAGGAGTGAAATCCTGTCATTTGGACAGCAAGGGTGGACCTAGATCATTACGTTAGGTAAATTAAGTCAGGCACAGAGAGACATAGACCACGT